>NW_026734288.1:7734838-8375504 GCF_949786415.1 Peromyscus eremicus
GACTTTGTCTAATATGTATGTGTTTTACACTTTTAAGATGTATACTCCAAGAGAAATGATGTGACTAGAACTTGGTGTGCTCTCAAACAAATCACTAGGCTCTGAAGCAAATGGCCATAAAGTCTGTGTCAACTTTTCCTTTTTCTTTTTCCATCTATCTATCTTTCTTTCTTTCTTTCTTTCTTTCTTTCTTTCTTTCTTTCTTTCTTTCTTTCTTTCTTTTTTTGTTTTTTCGAGACAGGATTTCTCTGTGTAGCTTAGTGCCTTTCCTGGAACTCACTTGGTAGCCCAGGCTGGCCTTGAACTCACAGAGTCTGCCTGGCTCTACTTCCCAAGTGCTGGGGCATGTGCCACCAGCGCTCGGCCTGTTTCAACTTTTTAACAATATGTTTGGGGATTACCATTACATTATTTCCACTGTCTCTCTCCTGCTCCCAAGCTCTCCTACAGACCCTTCATTTTGTTCTAGTCCATGGCCTATTTTTGCTTAACAACAGTTAACATTTGAGTGTGACTTGCC
Source organism: Peromyscus eremicus (assembly GCF_949786415.1). Classification (NCBI taxonomy): domain Eukaryota; kingdom Metazoa; phylum Chordata; class Mammalia; order Rodentia; family Cricetidae; genus Peromyscus; species Peromyscus eremicus. The sequence continues at coordinate 7,735,359 of NW_026734288.1, forward strand.
TTTGGTTTCAGGACTTCCCAGCTATGAAGTAAAGTATGGGCTGTACTGGACTTTGGATATCTTATTTTCAAAATGGAGGAAATTTAATTTAGGTGTATGAGTTTTGCCTGTGTGTATATCAAGTGCATGCCAGGTACCAGTGGATATCACTGATCCTCAGTGCATGTAGTTAGAGATTGTTGTGAGCTGAATTTTGGGTGCTGACAATGAAATCCAGGCCCTGTGAATGAGTAGCTCATGCTCTCAGGTGTTGAACAATTTATTCAGCCCCATGAACATGTCATGATAGCAGTAAGGTGTGAATGTATGATCCTGATTTACTCTTTACCTCAGCTTTGAGCTCTCAAAAGAAATACAAGGTTGACATCATCCAAACCTAATATAGACATTGTTCTTAAAAAAGTTCCCAAGCCCAAAAGTGAGGGAAGAGTAAAAAAAAAAGATCATGAGAGAAACTGACAAGTCTTTAAAGTGTCTGATGGCTTGATCAAAGCCAGAAGACTGTTTAACTTCAATGACAAAAAAGGAGCAGCAATGTGAGCCCACAAGGACAGTTGTTAGGTGGACCTATGCTGGAGTTTATATCTCCTGTTAGGAGAGACGAGGAACATGCAGGCATGAAGACTGACTTGTCGGAATGGGATGATATTCTGCTTTTGTGATGCTTTTAAAACTTTCAGTTAGGAGCCCTGAATGGTGGTGACTCCAGATGACATTGTCAGGGGATCCAGAGACTCAAACAGAAGTGGCTCTAAGTCTGGGGAAATCAGGCATTTGCAAAGAGCTATAGAGTCTGAAAAAATCATTACGGAGGGAGTTTTAGGTGTGACAGCCCAGGGTCAAATGACTACACAGGAATGTTTGGGGTGTACCTGAGGAGAAGCTCACTTCTATTGTGCTTTCTGTATCTACTAAGCTGTGGTAAATTGGTGTACTCCAGGCCTTCCACTCTTTTTTTTATGATATCTTCATGTAGCTGTCAGTGACAAGTTCCTGCAGCCCCAACTGTGTGATCCTCACTTGGGCCTTAAAGCTCTTCTGTCCCCACCCTGTAAATCACTGTAACCTACATTCCTGGTAGGAATAAGAATATTCTAAAGAGACATTTATATCTCTCCCTTTGGCTAACAACTAGGAAATAGTGGACCACATAAAATTCTAATTTCACTGGGCATCTGATTGTGGGAAAAGACTTGAATCCAACAGATGAGAATGTGGGAGGGTTTTTTGTTTGTTTGTTTGTTTTGGTTTGTTTTGTTTTTTCGAGACAAGGTTTCTCTGTGTAGCTTTGTGCCTTTCCTGGAACTCGCTTTGAAGACCAGGCTGGCCTCTAACTCACAGAGATCCACCTGGCTCTGCCTCCCGAGTGCTGGGATTAAAGGCTCGTGTCACCACCGCCCAGCTAGGGAGGGTTTTAAAGATTGGAAAAATTAATTATGTGGCTTCATTAGATGACTTAGTTTTGCATATCTTTTGCCTTCTATCTAAACCTCTTAGGACCTCAAGGATGGATTAGTTATCTTATACTTTCTTTATTGTTCCAAATTAATGAATTTGAATAAACATTATGTTTTAAATTTCTGTTAATAATTTTCTTTATTCCCTTTTCCCTTTTCTTTCTTTTTTTTTTTTTTTGTAAAGAATAGTATTACTATGATTCCCTGGCTGTCATGGCACTTGAAGTGTACTCTAGGCCATCCTATGACATCAGAGAAATAGGCCCAACTTACCTCCAGAGGGCCTGCAATATAAATGGTCATGTCACTCCCTGGATAACTTGGTTCATTTAATTGACTTACTGAGGATGAATGGTGAACCCTGACTAGTTAGAGTAACCAAAGCACAGGTTCTGGTCATATCTCCAGTAACAGAAGAAGGTTCCCATCAGATGTAGCCTTTCTGCCTTAATGGCCACTATCTTCCAACTACAAGAAATTTTATTTTTCTTTGTTATTGACTCTGCTATAACTCATTACTGACCTAGGAAGAGTTCTTTCCCTATATTGCACATGGTGAAACTGAGGCTCATAGAGATAAATAGTTTTTTTAATATAGTTAAGTGTAACTGCTCCTGTTACTCAATGTCATTCTAATTCCTTACTAAATACAGTTAAAGCCAACTTACCCAGGTATGATGGCACAGGCCTGTAATCATGGTACTTAGAATTTAGAGGTAGGAATTTCTGGATTTCAAAGTCATGCAAAAAGAATGGTTATTGGAGTATGAGGAGAGGACCACAGAGACAAGGGAGACTGTGATTGGATCAGGACAATGTCCATAGTCTTTCCCGCAGCTCCTGAAATTCAGGGCCATGACACCAGTAATTGTTAGCTGAGGTATTTACCACCTCAAGTTTACTATTCTTGATAATATTTTCTATTCTTGATAAAGTTTCCAGTCCAAGACACCTAGATCATTTGGCAATAAGACTCTTATTGCATATTAAATAGTAGAATTCTCCTGCAGGTGGAAAAATTAGCCTCAGGCGAGGATGAGCTCCATGTTTGCATCTCCAGTACAATGTGTTTATCCTTGAATCCCTATAAACACAACCAACAGAAAGGGACTCAGCAGGTTATATTCATATGTTTGTGCATACATATTCTCATATGATTAACAAAGAAGAAATTGGAAGGAAAGAATTTGAAAGGGAGAGAGAGAGAGGGCAAGAAGGGGGGAAATTTTTAATATATATTAATTAAAGTGATTAGAAATAAATTTTAAGTAAAGAAGTGTCCTAGGGATATAGCTTAACAGTTAAAAGCAGCACCATGTATTGTTACATTGGACTCAGGTTCCATTATACCTAACCATCTCTTGTAACTTTCTTCTGGCCTCTGCAAGTACACTGCACAGACTCCTGGAGGCAAACACCTGTGCCCAAAACAATAAAATAAAGCTTAAAAATGGAATTCTCTGCAATGATGTCACAGCCCTGAGACAGACAGCAAGCAGGGCTAGTTAAAATTATCTCTTTCCCAACCTGAATGCTTGTAAGACATTGTATGAAATAACTTTCTACATACATAGAGAGATTCATTCTAACAGTCCTGATCATGTAGAGAAGCTTGAATAATACAATTGTGTTTTATTTTTCACCTGCCTATGAAGGAAGATGTGCTGGCTAACAATGGTGCTCATGAATGTATTCTTCCTAGCTCCATTATTCTCTAAGAATTCAACTTTCCATGAAGTCTACTCTTTATAACACTACTCTGTATTATTTAATTTGCCCACAGTTTGCTCTGAATTTCAGAAATAAAATTGCTAAAGTAATGGAGTGATCATCCAGCTTTCTAATAGGAGAAAGGCCTGTTATCTTGTTTGTGATCTAGTTCCTGCTTTTCTTTGCTGGTGACTGAAGTCACTGTAACAACTAGGTAAAAAAAAATACCTTCAGTTCACTTGATGTCAGTGTTAAGTCACACAACTAACACTCTCCTTGTATGTCTTTAAATGTCTCTTTAGTTGTTCATATTCCGGGCACCCTTCTATCTATGTGGCAGGGAACCACTCCACCCCACATAGTTTAGTGGTCTGTACAAGCTAGCTAGCCACATTGTGTCCAGGAGGAAGAAGAGGAAGTGCCTATGGAGAGCAGCAAGAGAACAGAGTCTGTTTTTGAACATGGTGCTGTTGATATACATATTTTTGTTGATCTAGGAAAAGTATTTGTCTGGGGTGGAAGAGAGGGACAGGAACTGTTCTGCTGTGTTTTTATGCACATTAAAACCCTATGGAAGATGCTCTTGTCACTCAGGCCTCACTAGTCAATCAGGTCCTCCAGTTGACCTGCCCAGCAAAAGTGATGCAGGGTCCTTCCTGCTTTCACAGGCTGCATACTTGTCTTTCAACAGGAGCTGGTACTATTGGTTTTATGTGGTGTGCTCTGAGGGCTGCTACAGGGAGCTGAGCAGAGAGCACGGCTAAGCTGGGAAACCATGACATGGTGAGTGAAGGGCTGCTGTTTACCAAAGGATGGAGCAGAGGGTGAGGTCTAGGATCTAGTGTGTTGGGTCCTCCCTGGATCAAGGTGGCAACCTGCCTTCAGAATCTCTGTCCTATTAGATCTCTTGTGGTACTTGAAACTCCCGGGACCCGGGGCAGGCCTCTGAATAACTTTGCTCTCTTGGGTGAATCTGCTCACAGAAATGGAAGTTGGAAGCTGTACTTGAAACTATCTTTGAAGTTGGGCAGTGGTGCTACATGACTTTAATCCCAACATTCAGGAGGCAGAGCCATGTGGATCTCTGTGAGTTCAAGGCCAGCCTGGTCTACAAAGCACGATCCAGGACAGGCACCAAAACTGCACAGAGAAACCCTGTCTCCAAAACAACAACAACAACTACAAAAGCAAAAAATCTTTGAACTACAAAATTCTTTTGTTGAACCCATGGAAAGCACGTTGCCAAGCTTGGAGAGTACCTTCTAGTATCATATAAAGTTTCAGTACTTTGCATTTAATTTTTATGTATATGATTCATTTATACTTAATTTTGTTGAGGGTTTGTAAAAATCATCTCATGCATTGGGTAGCACTCAACTACTAAGGTGTCATGTACATGAGTAGAATTTGTCATATAAAGCATTTACTAATGCTCAGGGCATAGTAAGTCTCACAAAATCGAATTTAGCAGGGGAAGGACTACCTCTAACACACCACAGCAATAAGTACATGCTACCAAGGCATGTTAGAGATTTGAAGGGTAGGATATACATTTGTTCATCAGGATAGTCCAGACATTTGACTGCAAAACATCACAAAGGAGCCACTGCTGATATATAACCAGCCACTAGGCCCAAACCTTTATCAAAGAATGACATTGTAACAAGCTGCTTATTGAGGCATTACAGGGTCACAGACAACCTTATGTCCTGGTGTGCTACAACATTTTTATTTTCTTCTTGAGAAAAGCATAGTTCTGCCAGATGGGCATTATAAAACCAGGCGACAATTATTTGAAGAGAAAAACACCATTGTGTTAAGGACTGGCCTGATCAAGCAAGACTTTCATCATTTTTACCCTCAGTCAAGGAGGAGAAACATTCTTGGGAGACCTAGTAACAGCCTGGGGAGTAGGCCTTGGGAGCTTTCCCTATGTGCCTGATGTATTGACAATAAAATGGAGCTCCTTCCATAGAATCAGGAATATGTTTGAATGAGTTAGTAATGGTGTGGAAGAAGGGCTTTTTTGGTGGGGTTGCTTCAGATCCCACATGGAGCTGTGTTTATCAGTCCAAACACCACTGGTGGGCTTATTCAGTAATGTTCTTGAGATGTCCTATGTTCTCTTTTATGACATTCTTGGATTAGCCTCTTCCTGAGTCTGTCCCATTGTATTGTAGTGTCTGCTGACTTCCTAGAAGTTCCCAATTTCTTTCCACTTCCCCCCTGGAAATAGTATAAAAGGTGTTATTCTTTTTTATGAAGCTTACAGGGCATGCAATATTGCTTGTGCAAGACCTCCCCACCCCAGCTTTTAAGTTTTATTTTTATTTTTTATTTATTTTTTATTTTTTCTACATTTCACTCTTCCCATCATTCTCATCCCTTGTCAGCTTCAACTCAGCACAATGTCACTAAAGAATGACCTGCTGTCTCAGGTGTTTAGTATGTTTAAGAAATAACTCTGGTAACATATTTGCTGTCTAACTCACCCATCTGCCCAAATGGCTAGACCTACAAGTTTCCTGTCTCTATTTAAATTGTTGAAAGTAATACCTGGTGGAGCATGCATCTAAAGACACATGGATGACAGCATATGTTGAATGTAAAATGTGTGTAGGCTGTCTCCTCTTTGAGCATTTGCCAGAGATGGATGCATACTATTATTAAGGGTATTTTTAAATTAATATTCTAAATGTGGAAATGATAGAAAGATGGTGATGTGGATTGTCTTTCAGCAATAAGTGATTAGAATGCTTCGAACTTTCTGCTACCACCAGCTAAAATAGTGTGATTTAGCAAAGTTGAGTTCTAAGGAATAAAAGGAGTTTCTGAGCTGCAGAGGTTACTCCATTGTGCATGGTGTTGGGCAAATAAGCAAAACAAATGAATAAAACAATGTCCGAAGAAAGAAAATAAAAAGAAGTGCCCTGCCCAAAACACACAAAATAAAAACCCCATTAAGTATATCTTGTGTGGCCAACTACAACAAAATGCATGACAATTCCCGGGAGTGTGGTTGAAATAACCATTGAAACACCATTCTAGGAAATGTCTCTTTTGCAAAAGGCAAGAACTGCAAACTATTTCTTGTTTAGGGATGGTATTTGAGTCCCTGTCTACTTGTTAGTACTGTGATATTTTTTGGTTGGCGCCACTGCAGATTTTGTATGTTTCCAACTCTGTTGTGATTTCATGTGATTGTCTATTCCGGTTGATTTCTAGGTTATAATGCTTCCATGAAGACGTCCACTACCTCTGCCTCTTTAAATATTTCCACATCTTTCTCTGTATAGATCCTTGAGGCTTATGGGTTAGGATTTCTGTATAGTACCAGCTGCTGAGGTGATATTCCAGGGGACAACACTTACTTCTGTCATCAAATAAGGAAAAGTCTACCTGGTGCCCAAGTAGAAGCCCTTCCCCTACTGACTAGCATGCAAGTTGCTAGAAAGTACTCTTCAGGATACCACATAGAAAAATAGCTGGGAATAAAGACTAACAGGGTTTATTTATGAATGATTCCTCCCATTCAACATATACATTTAGAATAAAGCAATCAATCCTTCTACAAAACCCTCCCAACCTAAGGCCCAGGGAACATTGAAGAAGGAAGGAAAGATCTTGAGAGCCTTAAGATGAGGGAGATTACTGTGAGAATATGTGTACTATAAAGAGTAGAATGTATATAGTAAAGTCTCACCCACATTACCAACAAATGTGTTCAATAAGGATGACAGTATGAAACTTGATAACCTGGATGGGAAAATGATGAAAGCTGAAAATTCAAGAGGGAGTCACTCCAAGGAAATGGAACAGAGATATTTTAAGTGTCATCTAAAAATCTTAAAACTAGGAATATGTCAGTAAAGTGATTTATCCCTGAACTTTTGAAGAGAATTTAAATCTGGTCTCATGAAAATAACGTAACATATTGGGAAAAAGATGCACCCTAACAACCCTGCACTGGAGGCCAAGATGGAGAGGACCTCCACAGCCACCATGACCTTCCCCTTGGTGCTGTGGTAGACAGGGAGGAAGGTGACCCACACACTGCAGAACACCAGCATGCTGAAGGTCAGGAATTTAGCTTCATTGAATCTGTCAGGAAGATTTCGGGCCATGAAAGCCACAGTGAAGCTCCCCAGAGCCAAGGAGCCCAAGTATCCCAAGACAAAATGGAATGCAATAGCTGAGCCTTTGCTGCACACAATGATAATCTGTCCATGCTCAGAGTGCGTATCTGTATCAATAAAGGGAGGGGCTGTGACCAGCCAGATTCCACAGAGAATGAGTTGGATCAAGGTACAGATGGGAATGACAAATTTAGGTGCCCCTGATGCTAGTATCCTTCTCATTCTTTTTCCTGGAGTCGTGAGCTTGAAGGCCAAGACAACCGTCATAGTCTTGGCCAAGACCGTAGACACAGCCACTGTGAAAAAGACTCCAAATGTGGTCTGCTGAAGGATGCAGGTGACTATGTGGGGATGCCCAATGAAGAGCAATGAACAGAGGAAACAGATTGTGATGGAGATCAGTAGGATGTAGCTGAGAATGCAGTTATTGGCCTTCACTATGGGAGTGTTATTATACTTCACAAAAGCAGCAAGAACAAGAGCCGTGAGGGCAGAGAAGCACAGGGACATGCAGGCCAGAGTCATCCCCAATGGGTCTTCATAATCTAGAAAGGAGACATGTCTTTGCAGGCAGCGTGTGTGCTCTGGGTTGGAATACTGATCCTCTGGACAGTGAACACACTGTTCCATATCTGCAGAAGGAAATTAAAAATTCTATCATTATAGTCTTAATCTTTTAGTGTCTGTATTAATCAGAGGATAACTCAATAACTGTTTTTGTCTTCATTGATAATTTTTTCCTTGTTGCTATAGGGAGCAGCGAGGTCAGGCTGCTCTGTAGCAATCCATCCTTGGTGATGGAAATCACCACCTTTACCATAAAGGGAACAGAGTAGCTTCTTATTCCCATTTATCAACTTCCATATTTATGCAAGTTTTTAAAATAAGAAAAATACTTATTTTCTTAGGGCTTATAAGTGGTAATAAAAACAGCTCAGATTGGTTAAATTCTTAAACATTATACTTATTATCTACAGATCTTTGTACTGTGAATGTGTGGTGGATAAAGTGAGAGAGGCTTCTATATGCTCAGAGATGTGATTGCTCAGTCACTAGGAAATGGACCTATTTGAAAAGATTAAAATATGTGTTCTTATTGTAGTAGGTTTGACCTTGTTTGGAGAAGTGTGTCACTGAAGATGGGCTTTCATTTTTTCAAAAGCTCAAGCATACCTCAGTGCCTCTCTCTTCATGTTCCTGAGGATCTGTATGTAGAACACTCATCTTCTCCAGAACTGTGTCTCTCTCTCTTCTGACATATTCCCTGTCATTATGACAATGGATTAAAACTGTAAGCAAGCCCCAATTAAATGCTTTTTTTGTAAGTCTTGTCATGGTTATGGTGTTTCTTCACTGTAATATAACACACACGAAGACAAAAATAATAGGGAGGAGTGAAATATTACTGTGACAGGCCCAGACATGTTTCTAGTTGCCAAAATGTGGTCTTTGGAACTAGGTATTAGGAAAGTAGTTGAATATTTTAATTAAGGCTTCATGGGCCATGCTATTGGGATCATGGAAAGCAGTCCTGAGGGATATTTGAACAGTAAGAACCTCTGAAACTCAAGTAGCTTCATAGGCATAAAAATTAGTAAAATGGCTCAGAGACTGTTCCTTTAATATTTTGACTAAGAGTGTGGTTCCTATTTGTTCTGGTCCAAAAATATATCTGAGACCAAACTGAAGAGTTTTGAATTAGGAAAATTGAGGAAATTTTAAGACAGTCTAGTGTTGTCTTGCTGGGGATGCTGTGAATGTGTTGCTCTGATTGATTGATAAATAAAACACTGATTGGCCAGTAGCAAGGCAGAAAGTATAGGATAGGTGGGCCAAGCAGAGAAGAGAATTGTGGGAAGTGGAAGGCTGAGTCAGGAGATGCCATCCTGCCATCCAGGAAGCAACATGTAAAGGCAACAGGTAAAGCCATAGAACATCTGGCAACAAATAGACTAAAAGAAATGGGTTAATTGAAGTTATAAGAACTGGATAACAAGGAGCTTGCCACAGCCAAACAGTTTATAAGTTATATAAGTCTCTATGTGTTTACTTGGCTGTGGGACTGGCAAGTGATAGACATTTGTCCTGACCATGGGCCAGGCAAGACCAGGAAAACTTGAGGAACATTCACTTTCTTATGTGGTTATTAAATGTCACTGTTAATCAAATCCATAGTGAAAAGGAGCAAGGTGAGCATGGAAAAATACTAAAGAAATGGTTTGAGAAGAAAAGGAGCCCCAGGAAGTGTAATGCAGGTAATTCCAGAGCTTAAAGAGATAAAATATTTCAAGGAAAGCCTGTTGCAAAATGGAATAAAGGAAATGACAACATCAAGGTAAGAAGGCACTGAGCTAAGCTTCCAACTTGTGAAATGAAATACATTAGGTTTTGGTGAAAGAAATCATTGAAAATAAAGATCAGGTAAAACTGTATTTGAACATCCTAATAAGCAGAAAACATTGCAAGATTTGGTCACATGGTTCTGGCTTTGAGCAAAGGATAGAAGAAGGCAGGTGTGGAACCTCCATCCATAGCTAAGTAAGGTCACTAGGACAGGTATTTGTCCAAGGTGCCCCTACATGGAGGCCAAAAGGTACCTTTGAGAGAAGCAGGGAAGGTGAAGCACAGATTTCATTGGAGATCCCAAGATGTTGGACATGGCAGAGTCATGAGGCACCTGCCAAGATACTTGCAGACAGGGTGATGAACCAGCCCAAGAGAGAGTAGTTTGGTACAATCAACAAAACAGAAAGGTATTGGAGATCTGAAGAGTGCTGTAAAATAGACACGGAGCTGCAGAATTTGGAGTTTGTCCTGCTGGACTTTTGACTTTGGACAAAATGCATTTTAAATTATGATGTGCCTATGAGCCTAGGGGGACTAGAGACCATTATATAGGATTTTGAGTGAGAATGACACCCACAGGCTCCTAGATTATTATGCTTGTTCTCCAGGGAGAGGCATGATTGAAAAGGATTAAGTGATTTATTCTTGTGGGAGTACCTGTGATATTTTTGGAGGAAGTGTGTCATTGACGATGGGCTTTGGTTTCTGAGTAAACACAAGTAGCCCCAGTGTCTCTCTCTTCCTTCTGCCTGAGAATCTGGAAAGAGAACACTCAGCCACTTCTCCAGAACCATATCTACCTGTGTGCGGCCGGGGTCCTTGTAATTACAACAATAGACTGAACCTCTGATAGTGTCAGTGAGCCACAATTAAATGCTTTCCTCAAAAAATAATGTTCATGCTCATGGTGCCTCTTCATAGTAATAGAACACTGACTAAGACAGTATGCCCAGATTACAAAGGCAGGGGATACAATGCTTTGTATGTGCATTTTGCTTGTGCCGTTGGTCTGTATCTTCATACAGAGTCAATGATTGACAATTCTCTCAGGTACACACTGTTTGCATAAATAAATATTTCCATTAAAGAAAGCTGTACTCTCATGCACCAAAATGCCCGTAGTTTTAAGTTCATACATCAACGTTTAATATAAATATTTGGACAAAAGGACATGTACTTTTTCTACTGTGTTTTATTCCAATGATGTCTGTTATGTGGATATCTACAATTTCACATTTACTTTGATTCTTGCCACTATTCATCTATGTATTAGAAAAAAATCCAAACAACTCATGAATTTTGAATATGTTACAACATAAAAATTTAGATATTTTTAACATTGTATTTAAAATTCATCCATACATATAGTATATTTGGATTTAATCTACCTTCCTTGTCTTTTTGCTATTGACTTGAGAATTGAGTAGACATGTCACTGTGTTTCAAGTGAGGCTAATGCTGGTAATAAAAAGAGAAATGAAAGGGACATAATTAATTTTAAACTAAAAAAGATTTAAATTAAATATATGCTTATGTTTACATGGTATGCATAAATGTGCACATGTGATTTTTTGAGTGATTTTTTGCATGTTAGTGTAAGCACACATGCATCTGTGCATGTATTTGCAGTTCAGAAGACAGTCATCAGGTGTTTTTCTTCAGTTTCCTCTCTTTTAGCAAGTCTCTTTTTGTTCCCAACTGCACTTTCCAACCTGGATGAGATGCAAGATTATGGCTATTCTGAAAACTTTTCTTATCTCTTGGTAGGATGTGATTGCTGAAGAATACTATCACATCTTGGGATGTATTCTTGGGAACTGAATACTTATCCCAATCATTCCACAGTAATTGCTTTGCTCTGTAAGCTATTTCTCAAGGTCTTAAATATATTTCATTAAATACAAGAGTCTGAAACTCTCTCTGGTCCTCATCAGTAATAAGCTGTGTGCCAGGTGGACAATAATGTGGACTGGCTGATTCTGTTTTAAATTCAATTCATACAAATGGTGAAGGAAGATTAGACATATGGGTAGCAATACTGTGTTCAAAGAATTCTTGTAGAATAAATTACAAAATATTTCTGGTTTTCATTAAACATTTTTTGGAGTGAGGGACTCTTCTCCCAACCAGTGAGTCCCGCCTCTAGGATCTAGGCCCTTGGACACAGCCAGTCCTGGGAACCCTTACCCACCTCTGCCTCAGTTGCAGTCCAGCAGAGAAAGCTCCTCCATGCCCAGCCCAAAACCGCCCATTAGACCCTGCAATTTACAAGACCCCCACCCTACCCCAATACCCATCTGCCTGTGACCCAAGTAACTTCCTGAGACACAGAAACCAAAGTGCCATCTCTCATTGGACCAAGAGTGGCCTCCTGAGACACAGAATCTGTCAGCTCTGACTGGACAAAGAGCACTGATAAAACCAGGAGTGGCTCTCCGATTCACAGAATCATCTAGCTTGGATTGGACCAAGAGCAGCTCCCTGAGATACATAATCTGTCAGCTCCAATTAGACCAAGAGCTAAGTTTAAGACAGACACAGAGTGGACCATAGCAGCTCACTTAGACACAGGCACCACTTACACCTGTTGGAGGAAGAGAAGGGCAGACATGAGTGCAAAAATACATATAACAACATAAAGAGCAATATGGCATCACCAGAACATAGCTGTTCTACAACAGCAAGACCTGAACATCACAATGTAGCAGAAGCAGAAGAAAGTAACCTTAAAGATAATTCATGAAGATACTAGAGGCCTTTAAAGAGCAAATAAAAAATTCCCTTAAAATTTGAGGAAAACACAAACAAAAAATGTGAAAAAATCAATAATTCCCTTAAAGAAACCTAAGAAAACCATGAAAAATATTAATCATGTGAAGGAAACTGTTGAAGACTCATCCTGAGTGAGGTCACCCAGACTCAGGACAAACATGGTATGTTCTCACTCATAAGTGGATACTAGATGTAAAGGAAATGATAACCAGACTGTATACCACAGCTCCAGAGAAGCTAACTAACAAGGAAGACCCAAAGAGGGATGCATGGATCACCCTAGGAAAGGGGAATAGTTGAGATTTCCATGAGTGAACTGGGGGTGAGGTGTGGCAATAAAGGATAGGGTATGGGGGATGAGAAATAAGAGAATGGGATAGTCAAGCTGGAAAAGTGATGGAGAGAGAATTCAATGAAAGAGATACCATGATAGAGGGAAATGTCATGGGGATAGAGAGAAAGTGGGTACAAGGGAAGTTGCCAGGAATCCACAAAGATGACCCCATCTTAGACAACTAGAAATAGTGGTGAGGGTGCTTGAACTGGTCTGCTCTAGTAATCTGTTATCATAGAGTCTTCATCCAGTAACTGATGGAAGCCTATACAGAGATCCACAGCCAAACACCAGGCAGTACTCCAGGAATCCAGTCAAAGAGAGATAATAGGGATTCTATGAGCAGTGACATCAAGACCATGATGGGAAAACATGCAGGGATGTCCAAACCAAACTTCTGGAAACTCATGAAAGTGAGATCAATGGCTGTGGAGCCTGCATGGGATTGGACTATGCTCTCTGCATCATGACACAGTTGTGTAGCTTGATCTGCTTTGAGGCCCCCTGGAGGAAGGACAGAATCCATCTGATACATGAGAGGCCATTTTGGAGCTCACTAACTATAATAGGACACCTCGTGAAGCCTTGAGCCAGGGGAAGGGCTTGGACTTGCCTCTACTGGATGTGCTTACCCGTGGGAGGCCTTCCCTTCTTGTTGTGTGGAATGAAGTTAAGTTGGGGGGGGGAGGCTGAAGGAGGGAAGAGAGGGATCTCTGATTGGTGTGTAAAATGACTGCAAAATTTTTATTGAAAAAAAGATTTTATTTTGAAAATATAGATTGTGTAACCTTCATTGTGTGAGCAAGATGTGTTATTTAAGGAAGACAGTTCAATTTCTTCCCAGAGTACTTATTATGGTTAATATCAGAGAAATAATTCTATTAAAATCACATATTTCATGTCTTCAGTTTCCTTCAAGGACTTTTCTATTTTTGAAAGGAGAAGATATTCCATTTCAGCAATGTCTTCTGCAAACAAACACATACCAGTCACATTGGAAACCTCATGCTCTGGGCACCAGGCACAGTCAAAGCAGCAGTCTGCTGCGTGTTCTTGATAAAATTTCCTGAATCCAGGAGTGCATGTCACACTGCATGTAGAAGTCGGAAGCTGAAACGAACAAAGTAACAGACACAGGTTTCAAATATTCTTCTATTATCACACATTAAATATCATATTCAGGTATCTGAGCATTTTCTATATACCTGCAATGAAGTTGAAGGACCTACAATATTTATTACATTGAGTCACATTGTTTGTATCAAGTTTGATTGTAGAGATTAGAAATTGTGTCTTCCCTGATCAAAATGATCCAAAAGGCATGCTTAGGAGGCATGCATTGCTCCCGAAGGGTTTAAAATCAAAATCAAGGATGATGAATTGGGTGGGGGAGAAGACAGAGTGGGATTATATAGAGTCACAGAATGAAAAAAAACTGGGTGCTTTGGGATGTATGGCAAATGTGTTGCTGATTAATCAATAAAACACTGATTGGCCATTGGCTAGGCAGGAAGTATAGGCGGGGCAAGGAGGAGAATAAAGCTGGGAAGTGGAAGGCTGAGTCAGAGAGACACTGGCAGCCACCACGATGAGAAACAGCATGTGAAGATGCCTGTAAGCCACAAGCCATGTGGCAAGGTATAAATTTATAGAAATGGATTAATCTAAGCTGTAAGAACAGTTAGCAAGAAGCCTGCCACTGCCATACAGTTTGCAACCAATATAAGTCTCTGTGTTTACTTGGTCGGGTTTGAGCGGCTGTGGGACTGGCAGGTGAGAGAGATTTGTCCTGACTGTGGGCCAGGCAGGAAAACTCTAGCTACAACTGGGCATGTGGTAGGAGTCTCTCACCGGCTTAAAATTTTATGTTAAATGAAATTTTGGGATTTAGAAATATGTTTCTGGAAACAATTGCATGCTATCCTTGATTAAGCTATAAAGATGTTGACACAGAATCACAAAATTTAATGGTTTCTATCTAGTTATAAAATTTTAATGATCTACATATTGTGTTTTTATTTTGTATATCTGTTTCTGTGGTATGAGATGAATTGAAATACAACTCTTGGTGTCTATGGATCCCCAAAGGATTGTATCACCATACCTGGACATTTTGGAAGTTGCGAATCATCAAAAACAGAGCTGTGTGAACTGACCTTGGGCCCTTCCCAAGAGCAGAGACTGTTGTTAACCACCAAGCCATCACTCTGATCCCACACATTTTTGTAGCACAGATGTTCTGCAAGGAATGAAAATGATTGTGTACACACCAGTGTTGCTCCCATGATCTGCTCCAAGTCTTCAGAAATGTGCAGTTTTTGGCTCTGTGGGAAATAGGAGGAATAACCTCCTAGTTTCACCTTTAATCCAAAGCCTTGTGGGAAATTCCAAATGTTGTATATGTCATAGTCTGCACACAGTTTTCCTTTCAGATTCATGTCCACCAGCTCTCCAATAGGGTTAGTAAATACCCTTTTCTTCAGCAAAGAAGCCATCTAAGTGAGATACATCATTAAATGATTATCTATGCTTATCCAGTAAGCCAAAGTGACATTGTGAATGACCCGTAATTTTCAATGTGTTCCAGAAAAGACAAGAATATTGATAATATCCTATCTAGTTAACATAAGATATCTCATGTATAATTACATTTTGTTACACTTCATATGCATTATTCATGGTGCAAATAGAAGAAATGTTATCAAATAATAACATAGTGAAAGAGATCTGAACATTTGTTATTTGCATGGAAACTGTCCAAAGGGATGATTTTACTTAAGTGTGTATGGGTTAATTTGAGTATGTGTGTGTAGCAAAAATTATTTTTAAAAAGAGACAAGTTGTGTAACTAAGCAGTGAGAGGACTGGAAGTTTTTGAAAGGAATAGAGGGAATGCATATCAGGCAAATACATTATAAATATAAGAGATAAAAGTAACATTATTAACACCAAGCAGTCCTTATTATTTGTCAACATTGATACTTCATATAAATAATTATTTATGACATTTATTAATACATATTTTGTGTCTCTAGAAAGAAATTCTTTTTTAATTGTCACTTAAGGATTTTATGATAACATTTTCAGTGACTATTTCCAATATTAAACACATTTGTTAAAATGTTGAGATACATTCTCACAAAAATAACTACTTCACATACAAATAGTTGTCATCCATTGAGTGTTAATCTTGTGAAGTTGATTTGTTGACATAAAATATTCATATTAGGGAGATTTGATAAATCTTTGTATTGATAGAACAGTCCATGACAAGTTCATATGAACACTTGTGGGGCCATTTAGAAATATAATGACTTAAGAATGATGGAAAGTAAGATAATTTACCTGATGACAGTCACGGAATATTCCTCTGAGTTCAGCTATAGGCTGAGAATCTACTAGTTGATAAACAATTTTATGGTAGGTGTGGGCAACAGCGTATACAGCATTGTATAAATTGTAACCTTCTGCACTCATGACCATGTCAAATTTGTGTTGTGATAACCACTCAACTGTAGTGTTGAATAAATAATAATTCATTGAGCTAAAGTTGGTCTCAGAGACTGAACAGTTAAAATAATTCCACTTTGTTCTCATCTGAGAAATGTCTACTGGATATTTGGAAATGTTCACTATTTGCATAAAATGCCTAAATTTGGAAACTTTACCACAGTGCTGTGCAAAAGTAACAGTCCCTTGGAAGGGATCAAGGCTGAAATCTCTCTTACTTTTGGTGACATCCCAATGTGAGGTGGTGACCCAGATTCTCTGTACACCTAAATAGCCCCACCTTCTGAATCTAACTTCTAGGGTAGAGTTCATTTCACCATAAATAATAACAACCTTTGCTGATGATGCCATGATTTGTTTGTCATATATTCCAGCCCTTGCTGTGTACAATTGCATGTTATCTGGGATCACATTCACAAAAGCTAAGCAGACTCCATTTCTTTGCATCTCTTCTCTTAAGTCTGAGAGAAACTGAATCCCCTGGTCATCATCTGAGACAACCAGCCCTACCCAGGTCCATGTAAAATAAAGCATCAAAGAGACCATGGCCTTGGGCAAACATGTATCGTTGTGTGCTATCTGGTAGACATAGGGAAATAGGACATTATCACTCAGGAGAGGATGAAATGGTCCAAAGAAAATCTGAAGGATAAAAAACAAAGAAAGCAATGTGAGGAATATAATAGGCAGAAACTTCATTCATAGATATGAGTTGTATTACTCACCTTCCAGACCTCCTACAGAAGACAGCTAAATAAACCTGTCAAAGTTGAGTTGAATTCTAGAATATTTATGACAAGTCTGAATGTTCAACAAAAGTTTTGCATTTCTGCACCCCACCAATTCATTTATTTTTGTAATACAAAGAAATGTTGGTGACATACCAAAAAGTGATTTCTTAATCCTTTAGAAGATATAGATTGGCACACACCAACTTATGTTGCCCATTCATTCTCTGTAGAAGCTTGGGATTGGCATAGACAAGCTGCTATCTCTAATTTGTTCCATTCTGTCTCACCTTGGGAGATGTGATAATGGTTGTCATTTTTATAGAGGTACTCCACGATGGTCCTATAAGTGATACATCACATATAGAATTTCCACACTCATAATTAGGAATTATTGAAAAATTTGCTTGTGGTGAATATATTATATCAATTACTTCCGTTGTATTAGAACACAGGCCAACAAGGATGGAAAATAGCAAAGACATGTTGGGTAAAAGATAAGGGTTCCTGTTGATCTCTTCAGTAGCAAAAATCAGTGCCAGAAAAAACTCAAATTTCTCTGTTGGTACTCTAAAAATGACACAAGAGCATCATAGAGGATATTACAAATATGAAATGTTCAAAGCCAATGAAATAAACCTTTTTTTATGCCCCCTCTAAATTTGTATATTAATTCTGGATTTCTTCATGTCAGGGTATGGAAAAAGTGATCTTTAAAGGTGGAAGCATTTCCAGAACTCATCTAAATAGATCATTCTGAGATAACAGTTTTCTCTTTGTAAAAATACATAAGGGGCTTTTGTGATCCCTGAATGCCATCTACAGGCCTAGACATTCAGTTTGCTCTACATTTGTTTTGTGATTGTCATTCTCTAGAGAAACATGAAAAAAACAATTACATGAACCATATATCTACAGAATGGCACTTTATCCTTAATTTGTTAAAGGATTACTAAAGAAGGATTAAAGTTGAGCAGATTTTATTCATTAAAATTTTCATTCATGTGTAAAAGTGTCTTGACCATATTGAGTATATCAAAAAAATCACACAATAGATCCTGGTCTTCAAACCAATGTAGATGTCTCCTGTTCTTCCCAAGCTCATGCTGTAACTAGGAATTAAAAGAGATCAAGTGTATACAAATACAAAAGGAAGAAGTCAAACTATTAATATTTGCAGAGGTTATTATAGTATACATAAATGACCCTAAAATCCTATCAGGGAACTGCTACAGCTGATAATCACATTCAGTGTTGTGCATAAATACAAGATTAACTCAAAAACATCACATGTCCTCTTATATATGAATGATCAATGGGCTGAAAAAACAATCAGCAAAACAACCCCATTGACAATAGCCACAAATTAAAAAAAAATATGGGTATAACTCTAACCAAGCAAATGAAAGTCCTGTATGAAAAAATCTTCAAGCATTTGAAGAAAGAGAAAGAAATATCAGAAGATGGAAAGATCTCCCATGCTCAGGAATTGGTAGAGTTAACATAGTTAAAATGTCAATCTTACCAAAATCCATATATAGATTCAAAGCAATCCCCATCACATTCCAATACAATTCTTTACAGATATTGAAAAAAACAATACTCAATATCAATTGGGAAAACAAAAAAAACAGGATAGATAAACAATTCTCTACAATAAAATGACCCCATAGTTAACATCGTCTCTGATTTCAAGCTCCACGACAAAGCTATAACAATAAAAACCACAGGTAATACAGGGTATTAGGATAAAAACAGAGAGTTTCTCCAATGGGATTAAGTGGAAGGTCCAGATATTAAACCAAAAACTGATGGACACCTGGTTTTTGAAAAGGAAACCAAAATTATACAAAGGAAAATAGAAAGCATCTCAAAAAAGTGGTGCTGACATAACAGTGTGTCAACATGTAGATGAATGCAAATAGATCCATATCTGTCACCATGCACAAAACTCAAGTCCATAAAGATGAAAGAACTCAATATGAAACAACTTACACTGAACCTGATAGAAAAGAAAGTTGCAAAGAGCCTTGAGCGCATGGCCAGGTGACATGTTCTTGAACACAATACCAATAGTGCAAGCTCTAAGATTGAAAATTAATAAATGGTACCTCATGAAATTGAACAGCTTTTGTAAGGCAAAGAGAACCACCAATAAGGCCAAATGGCAACCTACAAAATAGGAAAAGGTCTTCAACAACCCCCACATCAGACAAAATATAAAAAACCGATTTCCAAATATATAATGAGTTGATTTCCAAAGCATATAATGAACTGAACTAGACATCAACAAACTAAATTATCCAATTAAAAATGAGGGACAAATCTAAACAGAGAATGTAAGTAAATTGGTTGCAACAACTCTGGGTTTAGTCCCAGATTTTAGCAGCAAAACATGAGTATTGAAACTCTGGTAAAGGTGTCCTGACTACCTGGGGAGTCAGGCAACACCTGGAGATGCTCAGAATAGCTCTGATGGCTGAACTTCAAGGAGACAGTTCAGCCCTGGATGGTGAGGTATCCTGGACACCTGGAGTTGCTGAGAACACCAGATCTGCCCTGAAGGTTTCCTGGACACCTGGAGCTGTTGTGCAGAGCTCTGATTGCTGGAACTTCAAAGAAGCAGCCAAACCCTGGAAGGGACAATTTTTCTGACTTCTCGAGAAAATCATGCCTGGAACTGTTTCAGCAGGCAAGGGTATCCTGACTATTTGGGAAAGTCACAGTATAAATGGTGTGAAGGGGGATGATCTCCCAGCACAATATAGCAATCTTCCTCCTCTCTTGGAGAGATGCTACAGCTGAGCTTTGCTCTGCATCCACTTAAGGGGGCTTCCTAGCAGAGCTCTGCTTCTCTAGCCTAAGATGATGCTTCTTTTACTTCACACTGCAAAAGGGGAAACCGTTGCATAAATGTAGCAATCTCCTCCAGCTCCAGAGAAAAGTGTTATTTTTCAGCTCACTCTTTCTGTGTCCACTGAGAGACATCTCAGCAAAGATCTTCTGTTCAGTTCCTCCTTGCTCTGCTCTTTCAGCTCTCCCTTGTTTGTCCACTGAGGGACGTCTCAGCAAGGATCTTCTCTATGCCAGTGAATGAATATCTTCACACCCAAATCTCTTTTGAGAAAGAGATTTATTTGGGAAGGAGGTGTCCAGGATTGGCTGCCTCTACCAGGGTGGAGAGAACAGCCATTTTTTTTCTAACTGACCAGGCAGGGTGGTTTACATAGGAAGTCTTGGTGGTGCAGTCAATGAGGGGTTGACTTGGGGCCCAAGGTTCTACTGTCTTGCTCTCTGATTGGTTGGTTTCACAACTCAGTTGGCCAGGGGCAGAGATGGCTGTGATCTAAATTGAGCCAAACTGTGTTTCTTTCTTCTCTGATCTGATCCACCTTTCCCTAGTTCTGGGCTCATGGTCAGGGTTGTTTCTTTAGCCACCCTCTTTTCTCTACATTCCCCCTTGTTTTCCTTAGTAATAAATAAGCAGCTGGGGGTTGGAAAGGGTAATAAGCAGCTGGGGATTGAAAAGGGAAATAAGCATTTGGAGGTTGGAAAGGGGGCAAAGTTATCATTAGACTGCTTCCTGCTGAATTGTGGCATCAAGGTTCTTGGTACAATCTTGATCTTCCTCTTCAAGATGTAACCAGTTTCTGCAGATGTCTGGCTTTGTTGACAGTGGCTGGTAATCCCGTAATATTAGCATGTTCAGAGTTTGGTCCCAAATATTTTGGATCTGTTGTTGAATAAATCTAGCCAAGAAGTTTATGAGGGAGGGTGCAAATAATAGGACCAGGAAAGTGAAGAAAAGATGGGATAAGAAAGGTAGCATCCATTTCCATATCTGACTATTAGTGCTCTACTGTCTAGGGGCATCAAGCTATTTCTGAGTTGAAGATGAATTTGGAGTTATCTTTCACTAACCCTGATTGATTGATATAAAAGCAACATTCTTCCCCAAGAAACAGACAAAGACCACTTCTTTCTGCTGTTAAGAAACCCAATCCTCTCTGATTTTAATACTACAGTGGCCAGTGAGTCTATTTGTTCCTGAAGAGTAAGGATGGTCTGAGCTACTTGTTGGAAATCTTGGATGAATTGTGAGAAAATATGATTGTAAGTAGCTAGAGAAGTAATCAGTTCTGCTATTCCAGTGGCTATACATGCAATTATGCCCAGGACTGCTAGGAAGGGTATTATTTGGATGACTCGTTTGTCATGCCTTGCTGCTATGAACTTAGTGATGGGAATTGGCAAGGGTTCTTCACCAGGTACCACCCCTGATTTAGGAAACAGGAATACCCGGGCACAAGTCCCAGACCACCTAGCAGATAAACAGTGATAAACCAGAATACCACAGAGAATAGAGGCATTGTGAATGTTTGGACATAGGGGCTGGGTGTTAGTACCAAGGGTAATGGTATTATTGCATTCTGACCAATCCAGAGTACCCATGAAGTGTACTCCTGAGGAGTTAAAGCAGTCTGTAATGCCAAAGAGAATGTGAGAGACATAAGGGGTAATGGTGAAATTTGGCTTGGAGTAATTAATAAATGGTAAGGTGGGAGAATCTAATAGGACAATGGGTGAGCCCACAAATGATGGATGAGCATTTGACCCTGGAAGGACACATAACCAGCATTCTCCAAAATTGTCAGCCTGAGCATCATTCAATAGCTGATATGTGAGCCGGGCGGTGGTGGCGCACGCCTTTAATCCTTTAATTGGGAGGCAGAGCCAGGAGGATCGCTGTGAGTTCAAGGCCAGCCTGGGCTACCAAGTGAGTTCCAGGAAAGGCGCAAAGCTACACGGAGAAACCTTGTCTCAAAAAAACAAACAAACAAAAAAAATAGCTGATATGTGGTAGTTAGGGTCTGAAACAAGAGATGATGTGACAAGGAGGTGCGATCAAAAAAAAAAAAAAAGAGGGTGACATTGAGGATGTAAGAGCCTTTGAGGATCTTGTACCACTTCTACTCTGTCCATTCCTAGGGACTGAGAGAGTGGAATGTGTGCCCTCTATAATTTGAGCATATCTGGTGGGCAAATTTGATAGATGCTACAGTAAAGTTTTCCAATAACTCCCATTTTTTAATTAGAATGCCATGGGTCCTTAATCAGAAAGTAAAAGATTCTCCATTTGTTATTACAGGCAGAGTTGTTTCCTGCATATGCATTATGTTTCCAGCAGTTTAACAGCTAGGCATATGTCTCCTAAACCTTAAATCTCCAAATGTAGAGTTTAATAGCAATATGTGTGATTGGGAAGAATTAGGAGAAGAGGTAGGGCGCGGCCTGATAGGGTGGGGCATGATCCTTGACAGGTTGATGAGGTCTCATTATTCTGAGACAAGGAGCAGGCTGGTGGTCTGTATATAGTTTTGGGGGTTGTCTCTTTGATAATTGACATACATGGTTAGAACTATCAATTCAGCCTACTGATTTGTGGTATGGGCTGGAAGATATGGTGTTTTGACCACTATGGTATCTGAGATAATTGGATATCCTACTCCACGTACTCTTTGTTTATAAAGGTGCTGCCATCTGTATACCATGTATAAGTAACTAGAGGTAGTGCTATTTCCTGAGTATGTATCAGATAGTGTAGTAACTCTTTTAGAGTCTCTATGCATGAGTGTGATGGCAAGTATTCCAGGACTGGTTGGGAGAGAAGGTTTGAGATGTTAAGAGGTGGACAAGGTTGAAAAGTCATTGTTGTGTTCTCCACCAAAGCCACCTGAAGGGAGAGAACTTGAGAGGGAGGTAATACTTAAAGCCTGTTATATGTTAAAAGATATGACAGATGGTGAGGAGAAAGGACAGTAATCGATGACCCAAAGGTTGACTTCATTGGAGCTGGTTTCCATCCGGGGTCTCAGGATCCAAGTTGGTACAATTTGAGAGGGCCTACTCTTTCAGCTCTCCATTGTTTTGTCCACTGGGGAATATCTCTATGCCAGTGATCTCTATGACAGTGAATGAAGATCTTTACACCCAAAACTCTTTGGAGAAAGAGATTTATTCGGCAAGGAAGAATCCAGAAGAGTAGCTTCCTCTACCAGGGTGGAGAGAACAGACTTTTTTCCTAACTGACCAGGCAGGGCAGTTTACACAGGCTATTTTGGAGTCAATGAGGGGTTGACTTGGGGCCCAGGGTTCTACTGTCCTGCTATGTGATTGGTTGGTTTCACAACTCAGTTAGCCAGGGGCAGAGATGGCTCTGATCTGACTGAGCCAAACTGTGTTTCTTTCTGTCCTGATCTGATCCATCTTTCCCTAGTTCTGGGATCCAGATTCAGGGTGGGTTTCTTTAGCCAGACACTTTTCCTATGGAGAATTCTCCAAAGAGGAATATCACATGTCCCAGAAGTTTTAAAGAAATGTTCAATATCCTTAGTCATCAGGAAAATGTAAATCAAAACTTCACTGAGGTTACATATTATATCTGTCAGAATATTGAAGATCAGTAAAACAAATGATAGTTTACCCTCATGAGGATGCAAAGCAAGTGGAACACTCCTCCATTGTGGATGGGAGTGGACACTTATACAGCCAATATGGAAATCAGCATAGTTATTTTTCATGAAGATGAGAATTATTCTATCTCAAGATCCAGATATGCTACTCTTATGAATATACCTAAAGGATGCTTCATCCTATCAAAAGGACATTTTCTCAACCATATCCATTGCTGCTCTGTTCTTTTTTGCCAGAAAGTGTAAACAACATACATGTCTCTAAATGTAAAAATTGATAAAGAAAATGTATTGTACATTTCTAAAATGAAGTATTACTCAGCAGTTAAAAAATGACACCATGAAATTGGGAGACTAATGGGATGAACTAGAAAAAAATTACTCTAGGTAGGATAATGAAGACCCAAAACATATATATGGACCATACTCACTTATATGTGGATATTATTTGCTTAATACATGATAACACAGCTACAGACTGTAGACTCATAGAGATGAGGTATAGAAGACATGACGGAGAGCACGTAGATTGCAATGGGGGTGGAGAAATAGAATACAAATTATGGGTTGACTGGGAATGGGAGAGTGAAAATGTGGAAGAAAGCATTAAAGTATTTTAACTGTGGTACACCTGGTCATGAGAAAAAATTACTCTCAGGGTGCTCCTAGAAGCAATGCTTCTTATAGAAATAACCCAAACAGGAGACCTCAACCTCCTGGATTATGCAGAAGATGTGGCAAAGGCTGACACTGGACCAATGAATGCAGATCGACAAGAGATACACATGGCAATCCTTTACCATTGGAAAACACCTCAGAGGGCCTCCTCCAGGCCCCCAGATTGAATATGGTCCAGTCATTTCCAGTCATTGTGGAGAAAATTCCTCCACAGGACAATAAAATAATCCAGTACCTATTGTAAAGCACAGTAATGCACTGGATGATAGAACAGCTCTGATCAAAAACTGCAAAAAAACATGATAAAACAAATATTTTGGAAGACCTCCATAAAAGAACAAAGACAAAAGCTTTGAGTATGAATTGATCACATTATTCTAGAAGGCTTTGAGGACACAGTTGCAGATCTCACTATAACTACACCAAAATCGTGGCATACGGATTGTCCTCTTCAAGAGGCAGATGTCCAGTTTCTAGGGATTGGAACCTCATCTCGGGTAAAACAAAGCACAAGATATGTTGAATGCATAGGGCCAGAATGACAATGGGGAAGGCTGAAGCTGTATGTGACTAATGTAGCAGTTAATCTTTGTGGTAGAGATCTGTTTCAGCAATGAAATACCTAGAATAACATTTCTCCAATCTCAGAAGTGGAATATAGACCAATTTATGTTTCTTGGAATAATATTATGATATATGATAAATATAGCCTCCAACCATTCAGGCTGTACACAAACAGAGCACAACCACCATTAAACAATATACCTCTCAGAGGTATCATTGGCACTGCTTTTGAAATAGCTAGCTGGTAAACCTGTCTGGGTTGGACCATGCCCTATGACAAAGGACAAACTACAAGCCTTAGAACAGCTTGTTCAGGAGCAGTTAAATGCTCAGCATATTGAAGAATCCACCAGCCATTCAAATTCTCCTGTATTTGTGATTAAAAAGAAATCTGTTCAATGGAGAATGCTGATGGATCTGAGAACCATCAATAATGTCATTCAGTCAACAGGATCTGTACAGCCTGGAACACCTTTGCTTTCTCTGTTACCTAAAAGATGACCTATTATAGTTACTGACTTAAAAGACTGTTTTTTAGGGCTGGAGAGATGGCTCAGAGGCTAAGAGCACTGGCTGCTCTTCCAGAGGTCCTGAGTTCAATTCCCAGCACCCACATGGTGGCTCACAACCATCTGTAATGAGATCTGGCGCCCTCTTCTGGCCTGCAGTTATACATGCTGTATACATAATAAATAAATAAATCTAAAAAAAAAAAAAAAAAAAAAAAAAAAAAAAAGACTGTTTTTTAACACTATCTCTACAAGAAAAGCACAGGGAAATATCTGCCTTCACATTACCTACTTATAGTAATTCTCAGACAATTAAGAGATATCGGTTAAAGTTATTCCCCCAGGGTAGGTTAAATTGCCTTACCCTGGGCAATATTTCATGTAAAAAATGTTGGAAATAATTTGTGCACAATTTCCACAATATATATATTAGCTGATCCAAAATCAGGTAAGTAAAAGAGCATGTATAAAGAAGTCACAAAAGTACATTTCTAACTCTATTTAAGATATTTTGTGTATTGTCACAATTTTGAGGTCATTGTCCATATATGCTATATCTCTTTACAGATTATTTATATGGATTATGTGAAACCTGAGTCCTTAAGTTATTTAGGAAGGTAAGACTTACAGATTAATAGTCACCCATGCTTGTCATATCAATAGTTAAGTTAGGTAAGCTTTCCAGATTTACAGGAAATCAGGTCAGATGGATAGGTAGTCTGCTGTGGGATGGTCTGTATGTCAAATGTGTTGCTGATTGGTCAATAAATAAATCACTGATTGGCCAGTGGCCAGGCAGGAAGTATAGGTGGGACTAACAGAGAGGAGAATTGAGAGAACAGGAAGCTGCGTGGGAGAGACACTGCCAGCCGCCACCATGACAAGCCACATGGGAAGATGCCGGTAAGCCATGAGCCAAGTGGCAAGGTATAAATTTATAGAAATGGATTAATTTAAGATATAAGAACAGTTAGCAAGAAGCCTGGTATGGCCATACAGTTTGTAAGCAATATAAGTCTCTGTGTTTACTTGGTTGGGTCTGAGTGGCTGTGGGATTGGCGGGTGAGAGAGATTTGTCCTGACTGTGGGCCAGGCAGGAAAACTCTAGCGACAAATGGTGTCCAACGTGTTGGCAAGAGTTTCCACCTAAAACCTGAGGGAAAAAAATTTTAAAACAGAGCCAAAAACAGTTCCTAGTTGTTTCTCTCAAGTTAGTGGCAGCCTGCATGTTTGAGCTACTATGGCGGGTTCCTGGCATGTGCGCTCGACCTGCAGTATGGCGGGAATGAGGCCTGTGCAAGTGGCACATTAAGCTGTGTGGTAGATTTAGCCTTTGCTAGTACAAAACCAAAAAAAGAGGTTTCTGGGCTACGTGCTGCTTTGAATGAAGCATAGACCCACTATTTCTGAGAGTTGATGGCTCCCAGAGCTGGCAGAAAACGTACCACCGCCATGTTGGGAAGCTGAAGTGGGCGGAGCCAGCAGCCACAGCACCAGTGCCTTTTGAGGCTTAGAAGGCTGCAGTTTAAAGCAATAGGCTCAAGCTAATATAAGAAAATAAGCTACGTAAAGATGGCTACCACACAGAGAATCTGGATTATGTTCTCTTTTATATTCATAACTGAAGAAAAACATTTGATCGTAAAAGTTGTTGAGTTAAACCAATATGGGTATTTTAAAGGTACCTTGACTTCAAAATTTGGATGTAAGGATATGTTGCTTTGGAAAGGAGGCTCTGCTTTTGTTTCCACAGAAAGCCAGAGGCTATGGATTTGTTCCAGATTAGGATACATCAGGTTTGACCAGCCAAGACCACCTGAAAGGTCTCGGATGACACCATGGCCCAGATGATCCAACATCCAGAACTGTTTCAAGGCAACTGGCTCAGATGATACATCCTCATGGACTACTCCATAATCCTAAAATATTCTTTGTGTCCCCATAAGATACAGTGCCCCCCTCCAGCAGGAAGTAGTAAGAGAAGCTATGCCCAAATTCCCAAATATACCAAGCTGACTTTGGAGATGTATAAAGGTTAAAACCTTCCTTTATAAGAAAAGAAAAGGGGAAGTGCTGTGGGATGGTCTGTATGTCAAATGTGTTGCTGATTGGTCAATAAATAAATCACTGATTGGCCAGTGGTCAGGCAGGAAGTATAGGCGGGACTAACAGAGAGGAGTATTGAGAGAACAGAAAGCTGGGTGGGAGAGACACTGCCAGCCGCCACCATGACAAACCGCATGGGAAAATGCTGGTAAGCCATGAGCCGAGTGGCACGGTATAGATTTATAGAAATGGATTAATTTAAGATATAAGAACAGTTAGCAAGAAGCCTGCCATGGCCATACAGTTTGTAAGCGATATAAGTCTCTGTGTTTACTTGGTTGGGTCTGAGTGGCTGTGGGACTGGCGGGTGAGAGAGATTTGTCCTGACTGTGGGCCAGGCAGGAAAACTCTAGCAACAGTAGTCTTCAAATATTTCATAGACCTAGAGACTATGGCATTTAATAGTTTTGATAATTTATAATTCTGTTTATGAGAGGCACAATAGTTCCTGGCAGCACTGATCTACTCCCGAGACAATGTTGGGGTTCTAAGACACTCCTTCTATAAGTTTGTCTTCTTCCTGGCACAAAATGGCCTGCTGGGCAAAGACTGCCCTTGCCTAAACTGCTGACAGTATGCATACTGACCTTTTTGGATGAGTGGGACACAAGGAAACGAGACTTCTGAAACTTGCCAAGACACAATAAGATGGTTTTCCAAAATTCCTGCTTCTAAAAATTTTCGGTAAAATATTCTCAGACTGTAGTCAGAATGAATGCCACAATGATGCTCCCAATTTTTAGGTGACTTTCCATATTGTCAGCTGTCTCTGTCTATTCTCAAATTCTTTCGGTAATTGTTTGCTTGCAATTTGTATTTTCTCAGGTACTAATATCTTTCTTCTTAGATCTTTGATGGGATTGAAGATTAGATAGTTACAGTTATAGTCCCCTCATATCTTAGCTAAGAACATCTTAGATACTAAACTTAGTATATTAAGGCTAGGGCAGCTATTGGAATCATCTTGACAATTGGCCATTTACCTATGATCCAGACATGTAGCATGTGTTTCTTGTTTGATGTATTTTTTTGTCAGTTGTAGTTCCATTTTTCTTTATGTGATTTACTCTTTGTATTTCCTGCATAACATTTGATAATCATTCTTACTGCATATAGTTTGCATTAGGTTTAGAACCTTCTTATTGAGACAAAAAAGGAGGAAATATAAGGTTATTTGCTTTGCCCATAACCTGGGACTATGGAGCCCAAAGAAGCCAGTGCTGCTTGACCTTGTATGTGACCTCTTAAAAGGAGGATAAAAGATAAAATAAATGGGTAAAACAGAGAAGAACTTCATGATCACTCTTTTCTCTCCTTTTAAGAGGTCACATACAGTGGCAAGAAGCACTTCTTACTTTGGGCCATATCGCCCAAAACAAGCAAAAACCACTACAAACTGGAGGCAAAATAGTTGAGGGAGGGAGTGTGGGCAGAGACATGTAGCATTTAGGGGAATTTAAGGAGTGACAAGGAAATCCAGTGCAGTGAAAATTTCCTTAAATATGTGAAAGAGATCCTAATGATGTCTCCTAATCATGAGGGAGATGGCGTTCCAACTGGCAACCCCACTCACCAAATAATGCTTCCAGGACTAGAACTGGATTACATACAATTTTGTTCTTGGTCAATGGGGTACCATGGAAAACCCAAGCAAAACCAACTCTTTGCAAGATAATAATATATTACTGCAAATGGATAGCAAGGCCTCATTGCTGAAGATGACATCCATACAATGCATTGACTATGCAGAGGTTAAGCTGCTGCCTCCATACAACCTTTGCACATACATTCTAGTATCTTTGGCATGTGAAGATACTCTGAAGGCTATGAAAGAGAAACTTAAAATATTTCACCCAAAAAGAAAAACATATATATCATCTTCTTAGCATGTCACGGAAATTTTTCCAAAAGTGATCACATACTTGGACACAAAGCTAGTCTCAACAAATATAAGAACATTGAAATAACACCCTGTTATCTGACCCTCATGGAATAAAAGTATATTTCAACAACAACCAAAAGATGACAATTCATGTGGAAGAAGCACTATATTAAATGACTACTGGATCAAGACAGACCTAAAGAAAGAAATTAAAGACTTTCTGTAGTTCAGGGAAAATGAATACACAATATACCAAAACTTATGAGAAACCATGAAGTGATGCCAGCACTAAGGGTGTGTATAAAAACAATTAGATACCACACTAAGTACTTCACAGCACATCTGACAGCTCAAAAAAAAAAAAAAAAAACAGGCAAGCCCACAGAAGAGAAGTTGATGACAGAAAATCAACAGAGGGCTGAAATTGAATAGATTTTTGCACTTGGACTGGGAATGGGTGGAGATGTTAACAGTGGGATCAGGTGTGGGACACATGGAGGAAAGGAGAAAGTAGAGAAAGACAACTGCAAGTTGGATGGCTCAGAAATGTAGAGTAAAACCAAACATGACTGACAGGAAGAAAGAAAAATATGGAAAGGAAGAACAAAAGAAGAAAAAGAAAGGAAGGAGGGAAGGAAGGAAAGACAGAAGTGAATGAAATGATTTCTAATGTTACTCTACTATATCCATAGAACAGTGTAGTCTGAACATCATCAGAAAGACTACCTTGAGCACCTAATGGGATAAGGTGCAGAGACCCACACCTGTCACCTCCTCTTTGATATTCTACCTCGTAATGAAAAACAGGCAGAGTTAGGGAACCCTGCAAAAGAAGGAGAGGAAGGATGGAGGCCCAGAGTGGTCAAGGACCCCAGGAGAACACAGTTCATAGAATCAACAAAGAAGGGCTCCTACAGGCTCACAGAGACTGATGTGACAATCAGAGTCTGCAGGCTCTGTGCTAGGTCCTCTGCATATGTTATGATTGTTTAGCTTTCAGTTTTTGTGGGACGTTGAACAGTGGGAGTCAGGGTATGTCTGACTCTGTTGCCCGCTTGGGACCATTTTCCTTTTACTAGTTTGCCTTGTCCTCCTTGATATGAGTGTGCCTCATCTTAAGTTATGCTGAATACAATAAGTACCTATGATAATTAAGAGTTCATCAAATGTGTTGTTTTTATTGGTAGAGATAGAAAGGTTTTCTATGTTTATTGTTACATGCTATTTATATGTAAAAATTATGTGAAAGACCCTAAAAGCTATATGATGTGTGTTTAAGTTTGGTTCAATACATTTTGCAATAAAAGATCAGCCATGCAAATAACTTTATTAAAGTATCATTAATGAAAATTTTCATTACGAGGTAGAATATCAAAGAGGAGGTGACAGAAATGCCAACCCTGCTGACCTGAAACTGAAAAACAATAATGGGAAGCAACCATCAAAATGAAAGTGTGCCCAGGACAGTAGGGCTAACAATTGCAATACATTCTTTAAAATTCCCATGAGAAAGCACAAAGAACCTCAGTACATGGATCAAAAAGGCCCAGGCACATTATACAGCAGCAAAGATGAGGAATTTCAATACTATGTCCCTGTTATCTCTGCTCTGCATCTACCAGTTTCAACATCTAACACATAGGATCTGAAAACCTCATTGATAAATTTCATCTCCTTTTCTAGTAAGAATATTTTAGTTCTCCAATAATTCTCTTCATGTTGCATTTACTAATTAACTCTAAGGAATATCGATCACCTATCTGATATTAATCATGCCCCAAATCTGTGACTGGGCACAAGTGAAGCAAAATAAAACTGGGTTCGTATAGAATCTGACAGCTCATGGTTTTATTTTATCCATTGTCATTTTCAGCTGGAGAACATCAGGGACTGGTATAGAGATGATTTTTTGTTTTGTTTTGTTTTGTTTTTGTTTTTCGAGACAGGGTTTCTCTGCGTAGCTTTGCACCTTTCCTGGAACTCACTTTGGAGACCAGGCTGGCCTCGAACTCACAGAGATCCGCCTGGCTCTGCCTCCCGAGTGCTGGGATTAAAGGCGTGCGCCACCACCGCCCGGCTTAGAGATGATTTTTAAAGTAATGTCTATGTCTACTCACACATATCTATGTAATACTTGACCTGCCATCTTATATACTAGTCACACACTTCTATTTCTATGGGTGAACATCTGCACTCTGGTTAGAGACCAAAATTAAGAAGCCTCTTTATGAATGGTTTGGTTACAATTAGTGATGGAGGAATCCTTGGCACACACTTGATGAGACACTGTAACACAGCCTCTAAACACAGAACTCATGCCAGTGGTTTGTATTTGTGGTTTCATGTCCTATTCTGAGACCCTGGGCCATGACAGCTTTCACAATCAGGAGAACCATGAGGAGACAAGAAAGAGAAACTCGTCTCTCTCACCTTCCAGATTAGTGAATTGGAATCTAATGTAAGAAAACTGCAGTACAATAAAATGCATGAGAAAATACCAAAATAGTGATCAATAAAGGAGAAAATTTTCTGTGGTTCAAGCATGACAGAGGGAACCACAGAACAGAACTCCCTGAGTTTTCTTACACAAACTTGTAACTTATGACATTGATGCTGGAATTGAAGAAGTGAATGACTTACATAAAATCCATCATATTATTATACAAATCTTCCTCGGGCGGTTCTGGAGACAGGTAAAGTAAAAACTCACAGTCATTCCTCAAACCTCCATAATCCTCTTCTTCATGCTTTAGTCTCCAAAAGCAGCTCGTTTCTGTCCAACTGTACAAGATGAGAGAAAACTTCAGGAGCAAGAGGGATATCAGGAGAGCACACAGCTTCCTCATGGCTCCCGGGATCTAAGACTGAGCAGAAGTGAAACCCTTTTCTCCTACAGAACAACATCACACATGCCTTTAAGTCTAAGTGCCTGTTTTCTTTCTCTAGCCACATGGGGAGCATGTGTGTAGATAACAGTTCCCATATGCCCATCTGTGTCATGATTCATGGAAGCATCTGGAAATTTCTGGCCTAAGGATCTGCACCTGAGGCCTGCCACCTTTCCATCAACACTGGTAGGAAAACATGTTGTGGGAATCACAGTCTGTAGCCACAGGTGCCATGATGTCATTCATGCCCAGAGTGTCAATGCTCCAGGGACACTATCCTGATGAGCAGGTGGGGCCCTTGTCCTGTTTCAATACCCATGTACATGAACACCACTGGAGATCATTTCAGTGGGTTTCCTCAGCTTTTCTGTATTAGTGAGAGGTGCAAGGGTCATCAAATTCCAGTGTCATTCAGAGCTTGAGCTGAATCATGAGACGTGTACTTTTTTTTTTTTTTTTTTGGTTTTTCGAGACAGGGTTTCTCTGTGTAGCTTTGCGCCTCTCCTGGAACTCACTTGGTAGCCCAGGCAGGCCTCGAACTCACAGAGATCCGCCTGGCTCTGCCTCCCGAGTGCTGGGATTAAAGGCGTGCGCCACCACCGCCCGGCTGAGACGTGTACTTTTTTGTCTGTGATAGGGAAGGGCAGTACCACATACAACATTCAGCCTAGAATGTTGTTCATGCTGTAGTTTGTGTGCAAATGTATGCTAGTCACACGTGCAGAATCTCCTGAAAATACCTGTTTCCTGTCCTCTGGAGAACCTGTCATCAGGCCAGATTGCCTGGTATTGACCAGAAAATTAATGAATTATTGTGACTCAACACCCACTCTGTCATTCCAACATTCTTACCAATGCAGACATTCACAATCTAACCAAGTTCTAAAATGTGATCTCTTGGTTGCTCTTCAGTTCCTGTATATAGATAGTGTCTTGTAGTGAAACGTGTCTCCACCCAGCACTGTGGTTTCCTCCAAACTCACTCCTGTTGCTGAGTATCACATCTAATTTCAACCTGCCATCTTTTATTTTAAGATTTTATATACAAATGGAACCTTTGTTGGGTTGGAATGCAGGAAATCCATTGCCTGATAGAGATTCCATGAACAAGTGTGGATGAGTTTCTTTCATGTGTTATTAAGGGTGACAGAGAAAATGTATTCAGTCTTTCAAGTCAGTGACCACCACATTGATTTATGGACAAAAATATATCATCTATTTTTCATTTCTCTCATGTTGTTATCTATATAGTTTCCATATCTTGACTGGCTGAAATTATCTTGTCAATTAATACGGATGTGTCTTAGGATGTCAAGTGACACATATGGACTCCATTCCCACAAGTGGTTGAGAGAGATCACTTAGTTTGACTTCTCATTTTTGATCCAACCTTACACTGATTTCCACAGTGACCATGGTAGATAGATTCCATAACCACCATGAAAAGAGGGGATTCTTGCCCACTGCATCCTCACCTACATTGTCTAAGTTATTTTTGAAATGTTGGTTCTTCAATGGGTGAGGATGGAATCTCATGTGGATTTGACATGTTCTTTCTCCATCAGTATAATTTTGATCTCTTTTCATAAACTGTTTGAATAATGTATTATTTCTAGTATCTTCTGTTCAGACTTGAGTGGACTGAGCATTTGGATGTTTGAGATTTTTCTTTCTCCATGTGTTATGGACATGAATTCCAGGTGAAATGAATAGGAATCAGACATTCCCCACATCTAGAGGCCATCTCTTCACGGCTTCCTGACCATGCAGAGACTTTGTGACTGCAGCGTTCCATGCAGCAGCTCTGAAACACACTTCTTGGCCATGGACAGCCATCCAGGATGCTACTGCCTGAGTGTATACATAAGAACAAGATTCACATAATATCCGAGTTATTTCAGACCTATAGGTCAGAAACCATATTTGCATTTTCCCCAAAGAATGAGAGATAAAGACCCATCTTCTTTTGAAGCACAGGGATTGAACATGTACTTCATTATTCTGTCTTGATGTTTAGTTGTTCAAGTCATATGGGGAATGTGTGACAGGTATATAGAACTGTCATTCTAGTTTTTGAAGGAAAGAACATTGCAATCAAGGATCTGACTGGGAAAGGTGAGTCATCCAAATATGGGGCTGGCACTGTTCCTGGATGACAAAGTCATTCTTCAATGACAGTATCCTGAGAACAAAGGTTCAGAGAATCAGAGATAAAGATAATAGAACCTGTTGTCTCAGGAGGTCTTGTATACTCTATTCCTTATGCCAAGCAAGATTATTATGAAAGATAGCATCACAAAGGCTCTCTTCAAATGGGACAGAGTCAGTAGAAACTGTCACACAATGGAATGGTGTCAGTGGGAGCAACTGAACAATGCTGCACAAGGCGAACACATGATGTCTAATGATAATTACAGACTGAGCACACAGTGTCCTTGGGACTGACAAACATTTTGCTGTACACATAGAGATGTTGGCTCTCCAGAAGCTGGACTTTGACTCCTTGGATGCACTGGCTCCAGCCCCAGACTGGCTTTGATTTGTATCCTCCTGGGCAAAAACACAGAATTAATGTTCTCTTAGTCTTCCCTTCAGGGCCTCAGAGAAAGTTGTGGGTAGGTATGGCTCCCAACAGGCTTGAGACCCTAACAGCATAAATAGAATAATGTTGGCTGAACAACAGCATTAATTTTCTGCTTCCTGACTGCATATCATGTGACCAACATTATTCCCCTCTGTAATGTCCTGTATCCATTTGAAATTTAAACCTCTGTCTACCATGACTCCTTTAAATTGCCTATTGTCCCAGGAACACAAAGTACTAATAATATTCTTCCCTCTATTTTCTGAGGAATTCTTTGTAAATTTCTCCTCTTTTGTTTGATAGTGAAGAAAGCTATTTTTATCCTTTTATCTAAAATGTTTCAAGCAAATATATACACGGACCTCAATTACAAAGTTAATTCAATCAGGAAACATTTTTCTTATTGTCTAGAGAGTTTTAAAGACTGTTTTCTTTGTGCTTTTTTAAAAGCATTCTATTCTGTCTTAATTTTCCATTGTGAATCTACCCACAGCTGTTACAAGGACAACTTTGTCAGGATCTATTGAGTTTAAATCAATGGGGAGTAGAGAGGAAGTTGTCACCATCACTCAGGTTACCAGCAGGATCCCAGGCTGTTGGCTGGCAGGATATATGTTAAGGTGCTGTCATTGATGATGTGCTGTAATATGACAGTGACCTTGTGACTTTTAAATTCCTGTGAAACAGTACATTGACATTTAACACTGCAAGCATGATTTGTGTTTTTTTTAAAAAGGTAGGTTTTCTATGAACCATTTTATGTAGAGTTAGGGTGAGGTGGACATTAGGAAGATCTCTGACAAGAAACTTTAAACAACAGAAACAGGAAGAGTTGTGGAAGAAAATTTGTTATCACAGGGTGATGCCACTTGTCATTAAACAGAAGGCAAAGGTACTGACTTACCTATCCTTAATTCTTTCAGATGCACATGTCTGTGTGCCACTGTTTTGTATTTGATAACTGACTTTCTGGATTGTTTAAAGTCAATTTCTAAATATTTCTATAGAAATTTGACTTTTCATTATAGATTCATATCTCCCAATTTAAAACTAACAGTGTTGTATTCATTTGATGACACTTATTCCTGTGTACTATGGGCAGGCTTGATTAGGAATAGCACTGCATTTGGTTTGTCTCCAGTGGGTAAGCACTAATTTTCATCTGGTTATTTTATGTTTATTGGAAACATAGTATTTTTTTATAATGATTTTAAAAATACAAAGTATTTTGTGCCATTCAAAATGTAAAGAAAAATGTTCGCATGTATAAAATGTTGAATATAAGCTCTGGTTCTCTATGATTTGTCCCCAAATCTGCTTTGAATGGTGTTCCTATGTGAGTGAATCAGTGAGTGGTGTGTGTGTGTGTGTGTGTGTGTGTGTGTGAAAGTGGGTCCTAATGTAGATGGATATATGTACATAAAGTAACTTTTGTATTAATTTTGATTTAATTGTCATTCAGTTATAATTTCAGATGCCCACAACTATTCCATTTGAGAAGGGGTAGTTTAATTTTTCAAAAAGCATTAGAGCTTCCACTTTAGCAAATTTTATTCCCAATGCATTTTGCCCACACACATTGCATTACATCACACAAAGAACAGAAGGTGGTATGACTCTCAAAGAGCAATTAGGAACAGGAGTAATTTTGTGGTAGTTCACTCTTAGAGGACACAGTAATAAAATAAAAAACACATATGATGCATGTTCTAGTCTGTTTCTATGGTTCTAATAAAGACATTGATTTCCATAGTAGCAGTAAATACTTGTAGTCCCAACAGCCATGGATGGGAATTCTTCTTTTTCTAAATTCTTAAGAGCATGAGCTGTCAAGTGTTTTATCGATTATTGGCCCTTCTGATGGGTGTCAGAAGAAATCTAAGTATCATTTTTATTTGGATTTCCTTGATGACTAAGGATGCTGAACCATTTTTAAATGTGTCTCATCCATGTGTGTTTCTTCTTTTGAGAATACACCATTTAGTTCCATACCACATTTTACTTGGATTATTTGTTGTCTTGATATCTAGTTTTTTTTAGTTCTTTACATATTGATATTGACCCTTTATCAGATATGTATTTGGTAAACATATTTTCCCATTGTGTAGCCCACTTCTCTGTGTTAAGGATGGTATCTGTTGAAAAACAGAAGCCTTTTCAGTTTAATGAAGCCCCATGTATTCATGGTTGTTAAGTTTCCTGTTCACAAAGTCTGTTCCCATTCTAATGTGATCAGGACTCTCCTCCACTTTCTATTTTTATCATACTCAATCCAACTGGTCTTAGGTAGAGATTCTTATTCTATTGAAAGTTAAGTTTTGTGCAAGGTGAACAGTATTAACCTATTTGCCTTCTACAATCAGTCATTGAGTTGGAAAAACACCACTTGTTGAAGAAGATTTCTTTTTTTCTAGTATGCACTTCTGGCTTCTTTATCAAAAATCAGGTTTCCATGGGTGTGTGGATGTAGATGGATTTCTAAACAGTCTTACTAATAAGAAATACAGAGCCAAATACAGAGTTAATAGCCAAAGAGATCAGAGCAAGAGCCATGACTAACTAGGTTACCACCAGCAGTAGCTTCCCCAGAGAAAGATCACTTCCTACCTGACTTGTGTTTTTGTTGCCTTTCTGTTCTACCTTCTCATGGGCTCTAAGCCAAGCCACATGACTTCCTCATCACTGCCTGTCTATACAGATGTCCAGGTCTCTGTGGTTGGTACTAGGATTAAAAGCAACTGTGACCATGCTTGGCTGTGTCCTTGACCACACCCAAAGTATGCCTGCCATGTGATTGGATTAAGGGCATGTGATACCACTTCTTGACTCTGCTTATAGCTTGCTTTGACCTCTGATCTCCACGCAGCTTTATTTATTAACATACAAATAAAATCACATTTCAGCACAATTAAAATATCACCACATTTCCCCCTATTAACCTAATAAAAAGAAAAAAAGAGAAAAAAGTTATAACTAATATAAGAAAAACTCTATAAAATAAGTACAATAACTAGATACAATATATACAGGCAATAAATACCTCAACAATGTATAGTCAATTTGCATTTGACAGACTCAGTGAAAATATTCCATTATCTATCCTATTTTTGTAAGTTCAACATGGTCCTAATTTACTTTCTATCATATCTTGTATTAATAACAGAGAACTATCTTATAATGGCTTTCAAATTTATACACTTACACCTCTTTAGTGAGCTTCTTTTCTGAAATTCTTAACAAGGAAAACTGTTACTATAAAAACTTAAACTTTAGCTATAAATATCTAACCTTCAACTCCCTCAGACCCAAGAAGGAAAGAATATTAACTAGTAAAACAGGAAGTGCACACAAGCAGCTTCCAAAAAAAATGTGAGTTAATGGAAACAGCCAGCTGCCTGGACAGTCACCAGAGTTTTCTCTCCAACATTGGGGCATCATCTTCAGTCTATAGGCATAGGGTATCTGACAAACTCATTTGTGTAGTATGATATACAAAAGGCCTACAGTTCGAACTCACATTGGTGAGAGTAGTCCATGTACCAGAAACACCTGAATTCCACCAGTATCCTGTCATGATTCTGGATTATAAATTCTGGAAAATGTTGACTTTTTTAAAATTCAGTTGTCCATTCATTTTGGCTTGTGAGTGGCTTCATCTCTTTTATTAAATGACAGCCTGCCATTGAGAAGTTAGACTCTATCAGCTCAGTTACTCTTTCAAGATTAACTGTTTCAGCTTGTTCCACTACACACCAGAAACCACCAGTCCACTGCCTGTTCAGCTGCTTTCTAAGAAAAGGGCACTATACTTTTTCCAGATTGCAAAGGCCACTTCAGGGATGGTGCCATATTGTTCTGACCTCAGAGGATGCCTGTTGATAAAGCCTCAAACACATTTGTCTTGGCAAGAATCGGTAGTCCTTTGTTTCATGTCCTGTCTGTCTATTTTGTCATGTTTGTCAGCAGTTGATTAGAGGATACTTTTTTGTCCAGTGGCTAACTTTTGCCACAGTTAAAGCCAACTCCACATGCAGTTTATTCAATGACCATATTTTCTCTGAAGTAGATTGGTACTGCCAGAAGCCAACATGTCTCAGAGTAATAAAAAAGAAAAAAAATTTCTAAGTTATTAAATCATTTTAAATGCCATATTCTGTGGACCTCTGAAGGGTTAAAGATGACCTGTCTATCTAAAATATACCTGCTCTATATTGAAAACATACCTAATAAGAGTACATGTTTGATTGTAATATCTAACTACTAATTTTCATTTCTTTATATCCTAATAGTTGGTAATAATAACATTCAAGGATCAGCAAATTGCATTACATTGTTAAATGAGCAGTATACGTATAATATCTTGAACAAGATTAGAAATATACGTATAGCATTTTCTAACAATATCAATCTCAATATATATAATTTGTATACAATATACAAAAATCCAATCTAATGTAAAGTATTTAAAACTAGTAATTGTGTTTTAAAAGTATATTCAATAATCTATCTTTTCATCTATATTATATCTATATATTATCTTTATTTTTCTGAGTAGATTCAATAATCTACCCTTTATTCTATCACTTTCATATATCCTTTTCTTTAAACAGGAACCTTAAATCTAATCTCCTTTGCTTAGCCCTTTTTCTAACCATAACAACAACTTACAGCCAACCCTCCTAAACAATGAAAATTATCCCAGACCCAAAATCCATTAAAAGACCAAAAAACCACCTACCTCACAGTACCTCTTTGGGAATGTAAGCCTCGTATTCTTAAAATTGCTTCCTGCTGGATATGGGCAAAGGTATCTTTATTCTGAAAAGAAAAATTTTAGATTAATTGTGAAATTCTAGAAAAAGTAGCTATATCCTTTGTTGTCCAGTCTGAGCATAATGCCAAATTTCAGGGCTTATCTCAAGTCCTTATTCAAGTAGTCTTTGAAACTGGATCATCTCAGCTAGCCATCTCAAAATTGCTCTCAACAATTTGTAGTCCAAAGCTGATCTGTAAATTATGTTTGACAGCTCAGTGGTATTATTGTTGTCCACATGGAACTGTTGTTGTGGTGGTGCCCCATTTTCTTCCTGGAGACTTCAAACTTCATGTTAGGTCTGGCCATGATTTCCTACAGAAAACTGATAAAGACTCGAACACAGAGTCATGTATAGGCAGCTAACTGAAGCCTTTTTTCTAGAATTAGTTAGTACTCTATATGATCATTAATATCATAATAAAAGTTTAAAATATATATGAATTTTATAAATTTTGATATAAAATTCATACTTTAAGAAAAGTTTAAAGAAACAAATTGGAATCAAAAATTGACATTAGTAGTTATTGAATAGTTCTTCAATTATTTTTTGTTTGTTTGTTTTCTCCTGTCACATATCAGATGATGGCTCTTTCTTCTGGCATGATACAGGGAGTTCACATTTTCATTTTAACAATGTGCTTGGGTTTAAAGAAGAAGAGAGCCACTCTCCAGCTCCAAAGTCAGCTTTAATTTATAATTGAACTGGGACTACAAGAAGACCAATAGTGTTAAATGTCTTTACAGAAGATCAGAAACAAATATTTAAGAAGACTTAATGAAATTTTATAGATGGTATATCAATAGGCCATTTTACTTTTTTTCTTGAGACAAATGATTTGTCCTTTTTCTTCAGTTGTCTCATTTGTCTAGTTTTCTTCATATTCTTTAGCTTTTATTCTTCTAAAAGACAAAAACAAGAAACTTCACCCAAGACTAAGTTAGGGGAGGTTCCCTTTTGGCATGTTATAGTTGATTAAATGAAAAGGCATGTGTTAATGGTATAAGTTAGTTTAAATTAGATGGTCATGCTGGTTGATAATCTATTATCTCTTCTAATTAAGAGGTCTCTCTTGTTCAAATCGAACCTTTATCAATTTTGATGGTATCCACAACTTATCTTCTCCTATAGAAACAAAAGCAAAACCTCGTCCCCAATGTAACACGTATGCTCATTTCCATTCTGAGGTCAACACATCCTTAAAGTATATAGGCCGATTTAATTCTGTATATTTTTTCTATTATTCAATGTCTCTCTGCAGCTGTTGTTCCTTTCTCATTAGCATTGAGAAAATTCTAAGTAAATAGAGCATTATGAAGTCTATTTCTGGGGGGTTTTGTTACCCTTTCTGTTTATTTAGCATATCCTTTAGAGTTCTCTTTGATCTTTCTGTAACTGCTTGGCCTGTAGGATTATGTGGTATACCTGTAATATGATTTATATTGTAATAAGCAAAAACCTTTCCTTTTAACAGAGACATATGCTGGAACATTGTCAGATTTGATTTGTGCATGTATAACCATGATGGCCATAACTTCTAGAAAATTAGTGATTACAGAATCAACTTTTTCAGAACTCAAAGCAGTTGCCCATTGAAATCCTGAATAAGTATCAATGGCATGGTGTACATATTTCAATTTTCCAAATTCTACAAAGTGAAACACATCCATCTGCCAGATTTCATTCCTCTGAGTACCCTTTGGGTTACATTCTGCTATTAATGCATCTGATTATAAAAGGAACAAGTAAGACATTTCCTTATAATTTCCTTGGCTTTTTGCCAGGTTATAGAAAAATCCTTTTTCAAACCTTTACTATTGACATGATAGTTTTTTTATGAAATTCTGAGGCCTCAAGGACATTTCCTATCAATAATTTAT
Organism: Peromyscus eremicus; assembly: GCF_949786415.1. Lineage (NCBI taxonomy): Eukaryota > Metazoa > Chordata > Mammalia > Rodentia > Cricetidae > Peromyscus > Peromyscus eremicus. Next base: position 7,776,730 of record NW_026734288.1, read on the forward strand.
CAATCTTATCATTACCTTGTGATAGAGGGGCTGGCAGACCAGTATGGGATCAGATGTGAGTTTCATATAAAGGATGACTCCTTTTCCTGATTGTATCTTGTAATTGACTAAATAGTGAAGTTAATTCTGACCCATCAGGGATAAATTCTGCAGTCTCAATATGTAATACCACTTTTTCAGCATACTGAGTCAGTAACTATGTTGAGAGGTTCTGAAAAATCCCTTAATACCAACAGAATAGCACACAATTCTGATTTTTGAACTGAATTATAAGGACTTTGAACCACTTTACTTAAATTTTGTGATTTGTAACCATCCTTTCCTTGTTTGTTGTCATCTGTATAAAATATACAAACTCCAGATACAGGTTTTTTCTGTATAATTCGAGGCAAGATGCAATGAGCTCTCTTTATAAGATCAATTCTATCGCTTTTGGGATATTTGCTGTTAATTTCTCCCAAAAAATTACTGCAAGCTCTTTGCCAAGGTTCACTTTCTGTCCATAATTTTTCAATGTCCTCTTTAGTTAAAGGTATGAAAATTTCTGCTGGGTCTATTCCTGCTAATTGACGAAGTCTCAATTTTCCTTTCAAAATTAAGTCAGAGATTTTTTTATAAATGAGTTTTTAATTTTTTATTCAGTTTATTTGGTAAAAATATCCGTTCCAATATAATATCTTCCCTCTTCATTAATATTTCTGTAGGAGAATGTCTAGAGGGTAAATTAACCAAAATGCAATCCAGCTTCGGATCAATAAGATCCATGTGTCCTTCATGTACTTTCTTTTCTACCAAGGCCAATTCTTTCTCAGCTTCAGGTGATAATTCCCTTGGACTATTTAAGTCATTGTCACCTTCTAAGTTATTGACCAAATTATTCAGTTCATATTTTTTACCCCAACAATAGTTTGTAGATGAGAAATGTCTCCAAATAATCTTTGAAAGTCATTAAGAGTCTGTAGTCTATCTCTCCTTATTTGCACCTTTTGGGGTTTAATTTTTTTAGCTCTATTTTGTATCCTAAATAATTAATAGAATCTCCTCTTTGTATTTTTTCAGAAGCAATTTGTAATCCCCAGTAAGGCAAAATTTTCTTTACTTCTTAAACATTCTTTCTAAGGTATCTGCATTTGAGTTGGCTAGTAAAATATCATCCATATAATGATAAATTATAGATTTAGGAAATTTTTTACCTATCACTTCCAATCGCTGTTGTACAAAATATTGGCACAGGGCTGAGATATTCAACATTCTCTGTGGGATGACCCTCCATTGAAATCTTTTAACCAGTTGAGAATTATTTTAAGTAGACACCATGAAGGCAAACCTTTCTCTGTCTTTTTCTTGTTAGGGTATTGAAAAGAAACAGTCTTTTAAATCAATAACTATGAGAGGCCATCCTTTTGGTAACAGAATAGGCAAAGGAATTCCAGATTGTAGAGAGCCCATTGGCTGAGTTACTTTGTTAATTGCTCTAAGGTCTGTTACCATACGCCATTTACCAGATTTCTTTTTAATAACAAATACAGGAGAATTCCAAGGGCAGGTTGATACTTCAATATGCTGAGCATTTAACTGTTCTTCTACCAGCCCTTCTAAAGCCTTGAGTTTCTCTGTTGTTAAAAGCAATTGCTGAACCCATACAGACTAGTTTGTTAATCATTTTAAAGGTAGAGCTGTTGATGTCTTTGGAAGATCATCAGTTGTTGTGCCCTGTTCTTGTATAATATGGATGGCTGGTGACCACTCATTAGAATAATACCTTCTAATATTTCTCTCAGAAAAGTGCTAGTTTATGATTTGTTTCTGAGGTTGGAGGGATGTTAATTTGAGTATTCCATTGTTGCAACAGCTCTTGACCCTACAGGTTCACAGCTATGTTAGCCACATATGGTTTTAATTTTCCTCTCTGTCCTTCTGGACCTATACATTCAAGCCATCTTGCACTCTGTTTCACTTGAGATAATGTTCCAATTTCTAACAGTTGAATGTTTAGCTCCTGAAGAGGCCAAGTTGGATGCCAAAATTCTGGTGCAATTATGATCACGTCAGCACCTGTGTCTACCAGACCAGACAACAAAACACCATTTATTTTTATTGTAAATTTTGGTCTTTATTCATTTATAGAAGTTTGCCAAAAATTTTTCTTTATGATTTCACCTGAATTTTCTGTTTTCTCTGTTTCATCATTCTGAGCAACCTGGTTTATTCCAATAGGCATTTGGTTATTTAATTGGTCTGAGTAGGGGTTTCTTCTATGACTGCAGGAAAAAGTCTGAACTGGATTTGCTGTGGGGGCCTGCCTGAGGACCCTCTGGGAGTTTCCCAAAGACCAAGGCAAAGCATTACCTTGCCTGTCCCTTATTGATCTACATTCATTGGTCCAGTGTATTCCCTTTCCATACCCTCTGCATACTCAAGAAGGAAGGGGCATTCTGTTGCCATTGTTTCTTGAAGAAACATTGTTTCTAGAAATGCCCTGTTTACAGTCCCTTTTCAAATATCCTTGCTTTCCACATCCAAAACATGTGACATTCCTCAAACCTCTTGAAATTGCCTCTCCTATCCACATATCATCATGTTCATGAGCCTCAACATTAAACATATCTCTAATCCAATCTTCCAAGGGTGCAGATCTTGCCTTTAAAGGCCTGATTATTCTCTTACATGCTGCATTCCTGTTTTCAAAAGCCAAAGATTCAATTATTGTCTGACTAGCTTCTGAATTCGGGACCATTCTCTTTACTGCTGAAGTCAGTCTTTGTAAGAAATCTGTGAAAGATTCTTTTGGACTCTGTATAACCTTTGTAAATGACTCAGTTTTCTTTCCTGGTTCCTCAACTCTGTCCCTTGCATTCAAGGGTGCCATTCGACATAGAATTAAGGTTTGGATATCATATAAACATTGTGTTTGTAGTGCAGCATATTGGCCTTCTCCAAAAAGCTGATGCTGGAAGACTTGTATACCTTTATCCCTACATTGTTTTGCTATGTTTTTAGCTTCCTCTTTGAACCACATTTGCCACTGGAGCTGTTGTCAGGTTTCCAGAACAGCATGTGCCAGCTTTCACCAGTCCTGTGGCATAATCCTATTATAAGTTTACCAGGTGTTTATCATTTGTTTTACATATGGGAAATGCATGCCATAAGATACTATAGCCTCCTTAAACCTTTGTAAATCTAACATTTCAAATGGAATCCAAATATTTTGTGCATTCTTTTGACCAGATAGCTGATGTATGGCTTCTGGATAAATTAAGGATCATTGTGTGAAAACAGACTTTCTTTCTGTAACTTTATAATCCAATCCTGAAACAACTTCACTGTTAATTTCTTCGGTCTGAATCTGAATTTCTCTATAATTCATTTTAAGAGGTTTAACAGGTTTTTCTAAAACTTTTATCCTGGCACTTAATTTGACTATCTTTTTAAAGAGTAAAATAAAGATAAGAAAAATAATAATGTGCATAATTTGATCAACATTAATATTTTCATGTAGTTGTTCCATTGTCAGACAGCCTAAAATTTCAAACAAAGCCCAATTTTCTTCCAATGTACACATAAAACCCATTTTTTTAATGTGGAAAAAATTCTCTTTTAAATTGGTTTTTCCTTTAAAATATCTGATATGTTAATTGAATTACCAAGTCTGTGTAGAAATCTGAGGGGATTTCAAAACAGCTACCTAGCTTCCAAGGTGGCAATCCAGAGAAAGAGAGAGAGAGAGAGAGAGAGAGAGAGAGAGAGAGAGAGAGAGAGAGAGAAAGTATAGCCATGAGCTCTGGCTAAAAGGTTAAATCCAACCACGAGATCCCACTTGAGACGAGTGGAGCCTGGGCTCCAGCTTCCTTAAGCTCTGACCACGTGAATTGGCCTTTCAGTGTAGCTGTTGCAATTACAGTGGAGTGCAGTCAGCTGGTAGCTCCGGCAGGCCTGAGCTGTTTGTAGCACCAGCTTTAAGCAAGTAGCTCCAGCTTTGGGTAACCGCTTGCAGCTGTGGTCAGTCAGACCTGAGACCTAAGCCGAGCTGGGCCCAAGCTAGGGAGCCAGGCCTGAGCTAGGTAGCCAGGCCACCCAGGTGGGAAACTGGACCTGCCGCCATGCCAAGCCAAGCCAAGCAATTTTTAATGAATTCTTGCCATGTGGGTGCATTTGGTTATTTAATTGGTCTGAGCAGGGATTTCCTCTATGACTGTAGGAAAAGTCTGAACTGAATTTGCCAGTAAAAAGGTGGTATGAAATTATCCTATGAGGCAGATTTTCTTCTGTTTACTGTTATTTTTTGTGACTAGATTCAAAGAGTCTATTCCATCATTTCCCTTTCTACCTACTAACCTTACCATAAACTTGCAATGGCCCTCTCTTTTGCTGACATCTACTTATAATCACTCCCCTGGGAGCTGATGCAATTTTACATCCTATGGTTATATAGTACATTTTTTAAATAAACGAACTAATGGAGAACTGGTTCGTAAAGTGTACTTATTTTCATGTCGATTTTACAAACAGTCAAAAAGTCTCAACAAGGAAAATTTAGGTGGTAGGAGTTGAAGTGTCTTCATTAACAAACAAAAGTATTAAAATGGGTGCAGGTATGCCATTATTTAGATACAGCATTTGCAGGTGAACCAAAAAGAAGCTTTTTCACTGTTTAAAATATACTTAAGAGAGAATCTAATTACTTGTCTCACTACAAAACTGAAAAATGGTGGAATTTAAGAATGGATCACGGAAACTAAACAGAGTGCTTCATTGGAGACACTGGTGTGGTATCAATTTCCTGCTGGGCCTTGGCTGTAGGCAAATATATTACTTACTCAGTGTGAGAAATACTTTTAGCTGTGGCTAGCCCTCAGATTCTGTCTGCTATTTCCAATAGAGGTGTCAGTTATGTTTTAGTTAACAATCTCAGGGAAATAAAATGAGAGGAATGGTCACTATAACTTCTTACTGCTGTGTTTAGACTCAATTTAAAATGTCTGCGCACAGTATAAACCAGGGTGCAGAAGCCACATACCCAGGTTGTAGAGATTTCCATGATCTGAAGGAATAATGGACTCACCCAAAGCAGGAAAGGAGAAACTAATTTTTGATCTGTCTATAAAAGTTCATATTTTCTGCATCTCTGCTGTGGCACTAGTCACCAGTTGGGGTCCCTGAGTGTGGTAACAGGGAATGCAGATGCTGCTGCCTTTGCACACAGAATAGCATCAGAAAGGTGAAACTTTAAAATAAACTTCCTGATAGGATCCAATAGAAAGGGGAGGGAGAGATGGCATGTTTTCAGGTAAATGTAGGCACAAAGATGGGACAAGTTGATGACATTCTACACATAAATGCTTCATCTGCAGAGCTCTCAACTTTCACTATAGTCCCTTGCTCTAGAAAACCATATTTTTGTGTTTTGTTATATTTTTAATATACATGTTTTACTATAACTGTCATTTCTGTCCTACATCTTGCTTTCCAATCTTTCTTGTCTCTTTTATTTTTCAGTATGACTTTTCTACATGCATTCTTGATCTGAAATATTTAAAAATTTTATGATATTAAAGACAAATGTTGAAAATGAATTCTACTGATGACAATTTCAGACATTATTTATTTCTGATAAAAGAAACATATTTCATGATGTGTTTAGATGCTTGGCACTTTGAGCTCATGAAAAAGTCACAACATCCTCCCTTTTAATAAATAACATTTAAAAATTGCAGATTGATTACTGATAACACAGAGAGTTCTTTAGTTAAATACTCTTTTCAGAGTCAAATAGATACTCAAACCATCATAACAAAGGAAAATTGAATTTTCACTTCAGAGTCCATTGACATTCAAGGATGTGGCCATTAATTTCTCCAAGGAGGAATAGAAATGCCTGGACACATCTCAGAGGGATTTATACAGAGAAGTCATGTTGGAGAACTACAGCAACCTGGATTCTGTAGGTGAGAATAAATACTTTCATAATTGCTGCTTAGATCTAGTAATATCTAGTAACTTGTATTAGTACTTGAATTATTTTCTATCTGTGAATCCCAGCTCCGAATTATTACTAGATATTGGTGAGTTTAATATTTATTGAAAAATTTCTTATTCTAAATGGTTTTTTAATTTAGCAAATAATCCCTTCAATCCCCAATTTTTTTTTTTTGGTTTTTTTGAGACAGGGTTTCTCTGTGTAGTTTTGCGCCTTTCCTAGCACTCACTCTTTAGCCCAGGCTGGCCTCAAACTCACAGAGGTCCGTCTGGCTCTGCCTCCTGAGTACTGGGATTAAAGGCGTGCGCCACCACCGCCCGGCCCCAATTTTTTTTAGCCAGTCACTCAGTGTCAAAAATGTGTGAATACAGTCTGATTCCCACAGTTTTATTTCTCTAATGGGGTAACATAAGGAAAGTTGAATGCATACACAGTTAAAATTATGGATTTCTTAAAAGTCTACAATGCCTGTCAAGTATGGACTAATAATATTTCACTACTGAGTCTTCCCTTATGTAACTTCATATCCACTGAGTATAAGCCTCTGCTAGAATTCAACTCTGGTGCCCATCATATAATAAATTATCATATATCTCTTCTAATTCACAGGCCTTTCTGTATCAAAACCAGAGCTAGTCAGCTGTCTTGAACAGAATAAAGAACCCTGGATTATGAACACAGAGGAAGTAGAAGGCAGAGAACCAGGTAAGGTGGAAGGAAACAATGGTTACGTGTAGAGCACAAAACAAGAAGCAAACCGTAACTGCAATGGGATTACCACAGCTCCTCACTGGAAGCAGTGCATAAGAATTTCATTTACAATAGTATACTAGGATTTAGCACATGGAAAATTTTACATAATTTTTCCTCATTTCATCAAAATAGTGATTAGATGAAATTTAATATGCCAATAGCAATTTGACAATATATATGGGACTGTATTTTGTGTTCCAATAAATGTCTGAAATTTTCTCCAGTATGTCAGTGATTTTAGGGTTTTTCTGATTTTTTTAAACATTTTTACACTATGTCTGGATTAATATACTTTTCTTCCTTTTACTTCCTTGCATACCATCCTTGTACCACACCAATCCAATGTCATAATTTTTGCACCACGTATCTATCAAAGAAAGAATGGAAAATACATAAAAATCAAAGAATATTTGGGCTAGCCAACTCATTCTGAACACAAGACTTTGAATGTGATTGATAAACCCTGGTATTACTCAATTGAAAAACAGATTTTCTTACTTCTGAAAGCTAGGAACTGCACATATGTTCCTGTCACAAAGTTGTGATTTTGGGTCCACTTTCAATTTTATAAGCTGATATTTTGCCTGTAGTATTGGGCTTGTAGGGGTTTTGGCCTTGTTGTCACAGACTTGGTGATTGCATGACCATTGTTCCTATAATGTTTGTAAACCTCTTTTTCCCTAGACTCATTTACCATTTTTTGATCTTTATGTTTTCTCTGCAATTATTTATTCATAGGTATCTGAACCCTAATGCAAGGGTAAAGATAAAAGAATTCCAGGTAGGGCTTAATTCTTCAAAATCTCCATATTAAGCTTCTCTATTGAACGATGAGTAAAGTGTTAATCTTTGTGGCTGTAACAATATAGCATTAGTTTAATGCCATGTTGATTAAGCAGAAAAATATATATATTATATATATCTTATTATATTATATATATCTTATATATTACTATATTATATATCTCTAGATAATATATATATTATCTAGAGCCCATGGCCAATTTGGTCTCAGTTTCTTGGCTGCAACAATAGTGTCAGCTTCATGTTCCAACAATGGAGTTGGCTTTAAGACACTCAAATGCTGGTTAGCCATTGCCAAGACATCTGTGCAAATTTTGCATATTTCTTTCAAGTCAGTGATAACATGCAGTCACATGGTTCCTAATGGGGGAAGACCATTGTGTACTTTTCTCCTTGAGTAGCAAAAATATTCCAATGCTATGAATTTATTTCAGTTGGGATAAAATGTTGAGTTGGACACAAGTTTGATATCTTCCCATTCAATATTTTAAGTATGTGAGCCTCATCATTGGGTTCCTGATGATAACTAATTACAAAGGTAATAACTGCTATGTTTCAGTATAACACCAGAAAACAGTGCAACCAATTACTTGTACAGGGCCTTTATTTGTTGCACATGATTGCACCTTTGGGTATTGTCTACACCATCATATAGTAATGACACTTAAATACTTTTTAAACATGTATGTGTTTTAACAAGCTTCTACAGAAGTATAGTTTCCTATGATTCTTTAAAAGATTTCTCATGTGGTCCAGAGAGATAATATAGTGGGTAGAGATGCTTCCCCTCAAATCTGATGAACAGAGATCAGTCACCTAGACAGACCTTGGAGAGAGATTTCTGAAAACCATCTAATCATATATATATATATATATATATATATATATATATATATATCCTTAAGATTACCAAGAAAGGCATGTAATTTTAGTTATTCTTCTTTTATTTGCTCCTATATACAACTCTTTCCTCAATTTTATGACAATACTGTTTCAATTTCTCCTTCTTTTTAACAGTATTGTCTTAAAGTATCCCTTCTGTGGAAAAAACCCTACATTCTCACTGTGCTATAAGCCCCAAAAATAAATAAAGTCAGATTTCGTCTGATTATGACAAAATTAATACCTGGAAAAGGCCAAGGGCCTTCTGGAAGTCAAGCTGAGGCTCAAGAAAACTTGGTAATATTTGGCTTTTGATTATTAACCAATTCCTGCTATGAATTTCTCATGTCCTATTGTGTGTTTTCCATCATTTATTGGGCACCATTTACCCTCTACTAATGGAATAGTTAGAAAACCTTCTGCACTGACAGCTGTGCATTGCCAGGTCCCCATTTCAAGCCTCCCTATAATTCTTGTCATTAGCAGCATCTGACCAGGACCATCCCCAAAGGGACAAAAGGATTTTAGTAGAGATGCCTCCGTACTGTCTCAGAACAGACTTAAGTATCCAAGGCCAAATGAAACAACACCTGTCTTCTAAGTCAAGCAGATAGCTTTATTTCTTGTGCAATCTAGTGTGAGAACTCCTTTCTTACAGCCTTACTAACATTATAGCCTTCTAACTTCTTACCTAATCACCTCTAGGAATGTGGACTGAGTACATAGATCCCCTTCTTGATATACTAACTGATTATTAGCTCTCAATTGTACTCCTCCTTTACTACTCCTGTTATGGGTTGTATAAGAAAGCCTGATGGTCATTGCCCTAGGAAAATTCTTACTTGCCTCGATGATCTCATAGAAATTCAAGCTTGATGACCTTGCTTGGCCAGAGGATTGCTATGACTTGGGTTTATAAATGAACACCTCAGAGACTGAGGGAAACTGAGGTATAAGAACAAAGAGAGGATATTAAGGATTGTGACTGGAGAGGATTTTGATTAGAGATCTTGAGCATAAGCTGGAATATGAGGAAGAGCCAAATGGGAAAGTACTAGATGGTTAAGAATGAGATGAGAATGACCTAGATAAAGCAGAATTAAAATGAGAGAATTTATATAAAGCTTAGAGGAGACAGCAGACGAAAGTAGAGACAAACCAGTCAAGAAAGGAACTATGCTTGAATACAAAACTGTAGCTGTATAGATAAAAATTTATCCCAGAGGAATAAATTAGATGGACAAAGAGCTTGGTGTACTTATATTCTTTTCCTGAAAATAATTCTCACCATTTGTAGTTTCTCCTCTGGGCCCCCGAGAAGTATATTATTAAGGCTGTTCCTATAGTAATATACAAGATCATTGACCTCAAACTAGCTAAGTAAACTCTACAGAAAACATAGAGACCAAAATCTTAAATGCTAGCATCCACAAATTCAAGAAAATATGTAGTATTCATGTTTCTGGTTTAAGTCACATAGAATAATTCTTTAAAGTTTCATCCATTTACCTACAATATGTATTATATCAAAAACAAATGAATGAATTACTTAGCATATAACCTAACAAAAATAAATCAAATGACATAAGTAATTTATCATGTCACATGTTTTGAAGTTGAATAGAAGGAACAATAAAAAAAATTAAAAAATAAAACATAAAAACTTAAGAAAACCAGGTGAATTTAGGACAGAATCCCATCAGATAATTAGAGAAAAACTAACACCAAATACATTTCCAATTGTATGACAAAATGTAAAATTTCCATTTCTAGAACACCTCAAAATAATTATCTACTAGGATCAAGGTTGCCTCATCAAAGAGATGCTAATGGGAATCAACATAAGTAGATCAATACATGTAAAACTTTAGGAGAGCAGACTATAAGAAAGAGACCTAATGATCTCATCATTAAATGCAGAAAAGGCTTTTGACAAAATACAATATCCCTTCATTACAAAAATTCAGCAGTAGGAGGAACTTATCTACATTTAATAGATTAAGTTTATTCTAAGTGTTTACCAACATAATCATTTTAAATGGAGAAAACTCAAAACAGTTCTATAATTGGGAAAATAAAGGATACTTACTCTATGTATAACTGTTCTATGTTCTGCTTGAAGTCTTAAATGTCAGTCTATGATAATATGAAGTTCAAGGGGATACATAAAGGAAAGAAAAAAGTCATAGTATCCTCATTACACATAATATTTATTTTATACCAGAAACTTTAAATCAAGATTTTTATGCTTTGTGCCAAGGTTGTTGCTAATCTCTGGTTCTTTTGTGTAGTATTGTCAGCCTGGAAGTCATTATTTCCTTTATGTCTTACGAATTTACGTGGTGTAGAATTGCAGGAAAATACAAAATAATATATTTCCTTGAGGAATTGTTGGGCAACCTTGGTGTTATTTGTCCCTCAATCTTCCTTCATCATTTCTACCAACTTTTCTTCCATTATAACTGAATAACCATCCTGAATTTTTGTTTTCAAATTAATAATGTCCCTATATCTCAAATCTGTAATCAATGAACTAAGGACAACAAATGAACGGTGTGACAAAGAAAATTACCCTCTGTCATGGGTTATCCCCATTGTTGCTTTTCTATTGCAAAATGTGTTGGACTAACATTTTGAAATTATATATAATTTGTATATATATTTGAAAAAGTATATACATAAATATATAACAGCAACAATTATCAATTGAGGGTTATATTATTTATTTGGAGATATGAGAAGAGTTAGAGAAAAAGTGCCTGAGGTAAGCTTAAAATAAAATGGTATAGTTATATTTAAATTAAATTTACATTTACAAAAAATTATACATTTTACATATAAACTTTGAGTTCTAATATTTTAGCTTTGAAATAGAATACTACATTTTAATCTACTTTGAAAATATAAATTTTATTATGTAGGTCTTTTATCAATTTGTTGTTGTTTTTTGGAACAGAGTGTTTCTATGTAACTGCCGTGGGTGTCCTGGAACTTGCTCAGTAATTTAGGCTGGCCTCAAACTCACAGAGATTTACCTGCCTCTGCCTCCTGAGTTCTGGAAATAACAGCATGTGCCACTGCTGCCCAGCTTGTTCTTTTTGTGTTTTTGAATCCAAACATAGTAGAGATCTAAGACTCTTTTTGTAAAAACAGAGATTATAATGCACTCTGGTCATTATTCGTATTCTGCATTCAAGTCAGTAAAAAAAAGCCAGACTGTGATTCACAGTAAGGGCCATCTGGGATGGTTTTATCAGTTAGTTACACTAGGACAGAATACACTGAGGCCAACATTAATGTTTGCTTTGCTGACATTTAGTTTTGTAGTGGAGAAACCCATGCATCTTAATGTTGCCCAGGGCCACTTTGCCTAATTGACTCTTTGGCACTTTTTCTTGCCTGGACATATAATTTACTTTTCTCAGCTTTCCCCTTTTTTTGTGAGAGGGTCTGTAACAATGTAGCCATGATTGGCCAGAAGTGAGTATATAGATCAGGCTGGCCTCATACCAAATAATCACCTGCCCCTGCATCTGCCTCAGCCTTCCAAATTCTGAGATGAAAGGCCAGTGTTTTATCAATTTAAGATATTCTTAAGAATCTGAAAATTTGAAAGATGTGAAGAGTTATCAACATAATTGTGGGGATTTTGAAATTTTCTCTCCTCATGTCCATAAATATCTGTGGATCAGAGAGGCATATTTGTTTTTCATGATCATTTTATTCTTTCCTTTTCAATAATTACTCTCTCTGGGTAACTACTTATTAACATGTATTAAATCATTAATTAGGGAAAATCTGTATATGATATTTTTTTCATTTCTATCACTTTATCATTTATCTGTTGGGAAAGGATATTTTGATCTAAATTGATAATGAAATTTCCAAATAAACAGAATATTTTTAATAAAGGCTAATAGTTTCATTTTGTATTCTAACAATTATATTTTCAATTGTTGGTTACATTACATGCTTAAAGAAGACTTTTTCAATTTTTTTTTCAGAGCTGCAGATTGAACCCAGGGCCTTGCGCTTGCTAGGCACACACTCTACCACTGAGCTAAATATCCAAACCCTTCAAATTTTGTATAAAATACAAGTTCATGAAATGGTCTTCTCCATGTTCATAATGTTTGGATATTAATTCCTTAGAAGAAGTGCTGAAGATTTTTGTGTAATCTTTTTGCTACTTAACACATATTGGTGTTATTTTATAAAAAATATTATTTTTGTCTAATTCTACACAGTTAGATCATAATTGCCTTTCATTTCTTCCAGCTCTGTTTTGTTATCTTATTCAGGAGTCATTCCCAAAAGAGTGTACACAGGGTACTTGCCAAAGAGAAATATCAGCGAAGTTTGAAAGTAATAGCCTTGGTGAATTACACATAAGGGAGTTCTGGACATGTAGATCTGACAATGAAAAGCATGAATCATGTACTGATGGAAATGATCTTTTTGTAGTACCCATTACTGATGTTCCTGACAGTATAGATGAAGAAGTTTCAGCCTCTCCTCATAAAGCTCACTCTGCATCATTTCCATTCAGATGCTGCAATTTCCATTCAACTATTCAAAATGACTCACTCCACACTGAAGGGAAACAATCAACATTTAAAGCATGTAGACAGTATTTCACCAACCCATCAAATTTTGAGAATTCAAGACTCAGTGTTGGACAAAATCATAAGAAATCTGGAAAGAGTGACATGAGATGCTCAGACCTCTTTAGAATTAAAATGGTTCATACCAGAGAAAAATGTGCAAATGTATACTATGTGGAAAGTTGTTTTCTATGTTATCAGTACTTAAGGAGCATCATAAAATCCATATGACAAAAGAATCATACTAATGTCTGTAGCATGACAGGTTCCATTCCCATGAATCAAAATATAAAGCTCATTGTAAAATCCACACTGAAGAGAATGCTTTCAAATATACAGAGTATGGCAAGTCATCTGCCCATGGGTTTTCTCTTCATCTTCCTCAGAGAAGTGATTCAGGAGAAAAACCTTTCATATGTGAAGCATGTGGCAAGTCTTTTACTCAGAGTTCAACACTTCATATTCACCAGAGGAGCCACAATGGAGAGAAATCTTACAGATGTAGGAAATGTGGCAAGTCATTTAACAAGGCCTCAAATTTTAAAATTCATCAGAGGATCCACACTGGAGGGAAACCTTACAAATGTAATATATGTAACAAGTCATTTACTCAGAGCTCAACACTTCAAATTCATTAAAGAATATATACTGGAGAAAAACTTTACAAATGTAATGTGTGTGGTAAGTCCTTTACTATAGGCTAAAAACTTAAGGTTCATCAAAGAATACACACTGGAGAAAAACCTTACAAATGTTCAGATTGTGGGAAGTCCTTTACTGATAGCTCAATACTTCAAATTCATAAAAGAATCCATACTGGAGAGAAACTTTACAAATGTGATGAATGTGGAAAGTCATTTACTGTTAGCTCGAATCTTAAAGTTCATCAAAGAATACACAGTGGAGAAAAACCTTACAAATGTGATGTATTTGGAAAGTCCTTTATTCACAGCTCAACACTAAAAGATCATCAAAGCATACACACTGGACAGAAACATTACAAACGTAAAGAATGTGGAAAGTCCTTTACTGCAAACTCAACACTTAAAGTTCATCAAAGAATACACACTGGACTGAAACCTTACAAATGCAAAGAATGTGGAAAGTTTTTTAGAACAGACTCATATCTACAAAGGCATCACAAAATACACACAGGAGAGAAAATTTACAAATGAAAATAATGTGACACATCCTTTACTAGAGCCTCAACACTTCATGTTTATGAAAGAATCCATAATTGAGAATAAAGTTAAAATATACAGATTGTGACAAGTTCTTTGTTCATGATTCATGTGTTCAAGGCCACTAAAGACCCATTGAATGCAGTACCCTTAAAATTATAATTAATGTGTTGTGTCCTTTTCCCATGTATCATCTCTGTAAAAACTCAATAAAACCATACATTAGAGAAAGCTTACAAATACAAAGCATGTGTAAAAACATTATCTGGGTACTTAATTCTTAAAAATCATCACTTAGCGCATACTAGAGAGAACCCATACAATATTAAGAAAGAAACAAGTGTTATGGAGTACTCAGATATTGAAGCCTAAGAGAATATCACTATGGGAAGAAATTCAACAAATGTACAGAGTTAAAAAAAATCTTTATAAGAAGCTCAAAACTTAGAGCATATCAGAAAATTCATGAAAGAAACAAACTCAATTAGTAATTATTGCCCCAGTATTCATATAATAAAAGGGTTCTTTGTAATGTCTATAGTAGAAGGAAACCTTTTAGCAAATATTCAAACCTTACTTAATGTCAGATGAGTGACATCAGGAAGCCCTATGCTTAGTGTGATTTTAGAAATATTTTACCAAGAAATAAAATTTATGTTGACATAAAATTTCCTTGGAAAACCATCTACATATGTAGCAATGTATTAAACAGAATTACACAGAAATTATGTATTTAAATGGTATAGGATTAATTTGACAATAGATGAAGGTAATAATAACTTAAAACATGAAGACTTTATTCCAGGAATAGTTTACTAATAGCCATATTGAGTCAAAATCACTGCATAATTTTCTGTATATTTTATGGGATGATATATTGAGCTCAGAATGATGTAACTTTTATATAAATATTATTGTTTTTCTAGTATTTGAGATTTTATCAAATTAAATACAGATTGTTTTAAATCTCAAGTTATTCTTCTTTTGTTCTCAATTATCAATAAATACAATAAAGCTGGTATTCAATTTCTTCTTCATTGGAATGTTGGACATTGATCTTATACAGATATTTTGTACCTAATGTCAGTCATTGCATTACAGAATATACAATAAAAACATCAAGAAAATATGAAGTAGAATTGCTTTATGAAAACTTTAACAGGTTAAATTATTTGAAGTATATGTGTGTGTTAAGGCCTGATTGGGTGTAAGTGTGAACTTGAGCTGTTTACATTAGCAGATATAGGTCAAAAACTACAGACTTAGACACACACAAAAAGGCAAACAAATTTCCTGTCATTGCTTGAGGCTTGAAATATAACAAATCATGTGATCATGTGAGGATATTGTTAGTTTGTGCCCAAGCTGTTCACCATAAAAATCTCTTCAGATTTTTAGGCCTCAGCAATTAAAGGCTACAGAGACAGAAAGCACTTAGATGAGCCAAGCATGTCTATCTGATAACTTTAAATATTAACCCTGCCTCTCTATTATCAATATGCAATATCTCTTTGAATCTATTTGAATATAGGTATTACTGATACAGAGCATCTAGGTTGTTGTGGTTTCTCATCAGAGAACACTTAACAACTGATCTCAACTTTTCTTGTCATCTCTGTGTTAAATCTGTCTGTGTTTTCTTCATTCTCAAACCAATCTTCTTAGATCTGTCACTAGAGACATACATGGCATGAAAGCAATAGCCAATAGTCTCTATTCAAACAAGGAAGGAATTATTTGAGTGTTCACAATGAATTGTATTCATAATTTCTCATTAAAGAAGAAAATTGACTGCTTATTAAGTACTAATGAGCCAGAGAACAGCACTTCCTCAATAAAATTTTATAGACAAATGAACAAGAACAACCATCAACAAATTTTACCTATTTTTGACAATATGAAAGTAATGCTAAACTAGTCACAGATTAGCAAATAATTTGGAAGTAATTTTCTTTTTTTGGTTTTTTTGATACAGGGTTGCTCTGTATAGCTTTGCACCTTTCCTTGAACTCACTCAGTAGCCCAAGCTGAACTCGAACTCACAAAGATCCACCTTTCTCTGCCTCTCAAGTGCTGGGATTAAAGGCATGCACCACCACCGCCTGGCTGGAAGTAATTTCAAAATTGGAAAAATGACTCATGTAACCCAGAAATTGTTTCTTCAATGTTTGTTCTCACTATTTTATCATGTATATGTAAATTTTTCATCTCTTTTTTTAAATTGATGGAAGTTTAATTTATTTTAATGAATAAAGTATATTATATTCATTGATACAACAGAAACCTACATCTAACATAGACAATTTTCCATATCACTTAACTTTGCCCCATTATTTTTTTCCTCCAGGAAAATTTAATTTGGATACTATTTAATTGGGGCATGCTGGATGATTACTCTAGAAGACTTCCTCCAAAACATTTTAGTGAACTAACTTGCACAAAAATGGTGTGATCATATCTGATGGGAAATGCAGGTCATAAAACCATCACAGCTGCTTGACGAAGATCCACCAAATCTAAGCTTCATGATGGCTTCTTTGTCATTTTTGGTTTTGATCTGGAATAGTTGCATGCTTGAGGGACTTTTAATAATTGTACAAATTGGGGATATTGAATTAATGGGAAATTTCTTGTGAATCATTTATGCCTTCTCCTAGGAGTTCAGCTTCTAAGCTTCATCTGAAAGTCCTGAGCATACTACCCCTCCCACTTTTAGGGAGATACTCTTATCTATTTCATGGTCTTCCTGTCTCCTTGGACAATGTGACAAACATATAGAATCCAGAGGCCTCCTTTACAGGACATGAGATATTCTTAAAATATATGGCCCTATACTTTCTCAGGAACAAGATAATCAAAACAAAGTAAACTTACAAAGGTCAACAAGATTCAGTAGGTTGAAGGAGTTGGTCAGAGATCAGACTGTAAAACTCTTCCCACTACACACTCAGGCAATTTTGTGGCACATAAAGCATTAAAGTGAAATTAGCAAAAGTTACCTCTGCCCCACATTAATATGCAAAGAATGATGTGAAGAGATGATAAAAAGATGAGATGTCAGGAAATCCTTTTCTAAGAACAAGTTAGCTCATGAAGAGCCATGGTGCTGTCTATGACCAAGGAACATAAAAATGCCAGGATTAGACCTATAAATAAATTAAAGATATAAAATATAAACACTGTATTATGGCAGAAATTTAATAAAAAACTGCAACAACTTTTGCCTGGGCATTTTTCTTGAGCATTCTGACCATTAATAGTTAATAATATATAATTAACATATTAATAGTTAATAATATATTGGCTGGCAGGGAAATTTCATTTTGGTGTAGAGTCCTTGAAGCCACAAAAGTTACCAACTTTAGAAAAGGCCTCCAGTTTCTTTAAAAAAATGGGATTATATGGTTGAATTGTAAAATTTATTCTAAAAAGATAGCTGTTTATCAAAGATGACTAAACTTGAGGAAAAATTATTGTAAAAGATAACTGTATTCTGTCACAGTTCATCAGTGATGAACTGTGACAGAATAACCCCAGATGCACAAAAGAAAAAATAACCCCAGGTGCACAAAAGAAAAAAGTTAAACACATGCCCAAAAACAAAATGTGTTTGATCTATGTTTTAGAACAATGTGAATCTATTCCTGATTAATGAATTCTGTATAAATAAGTAAACACTCTGGCTGCAAGTCAGTCAGGCTGCAAGATTCTCTGGGCACTCATCCCTGGCTCATCCTACCCTTACATACTCCTTATCTTTTCTTTGAAACCTGGCCATATTGGGGAAGGCCTCAGGCATAATACTGTTCTAAATGGATGTTGTAATATTACAAGGGCATTGAATTTGATAAAAAATAATTAAGCATAGTACATAAATGAATTATCTGTAGGTTCTTAATCAATATTATAATACTACAGACAGTATTTTTCATATTTCTGCTTCTAATTTTCTACTATTCAATATGTGGTTTTACATTTAACTTCAAGTATATTAAACTAAAAATATTTTAAAAAATCAACTTTGGATTATTGTTTATGCTTATGTGTGTTTATGTGTCTAATGCATATGTGTAATTTCAAGCCTGCTGACATATTCCTATAAATAAGGAAATATTCAACCAAGCAAGATAAATTTACTGGAGATGGTCCACTGAACTCCACTGCTCTAAGGAAACTGCAGAGGAAATATCAGCAAATAGAAGAAAGGCTGATTTTTCTTATATTTCTCTTATTTCAGTCACTAGTGGTGAGAACATGTGAACAAAATGCTACTCATCTCATGGGAACTGTATGAACAAAGTAAGACACTTGCTACAACTCTGATTAGTTCACAAAGTTACCAACAACTGGTTATGACTTTCCTGTGCTTATAACATCTTAACAGTTGACCTTCTAAACAGAGTTCACAAGTGTTAACCTATTTAACAGCTGAATCTCTGTCAGAAATTATGGATCCCAACATAACAGTTGGGCATGTTAATCAAATGATATCTGAAATGAGCAAAAAAACCTATTTCACTACTCTTCGTGGAAATTCTTTTTTGCATAATTTAATTGATGCATTAGTTAAGCAATCACTGTGTTCTTTTTTGAGGAAGTTCATTTTTTTACTCTGAACAATCATTAGTTTCTTACAGTAATTTATGCAAAGTTGAGGTTTCATGGGCTTTTCCTTGCCCTTCTCTGCATATCACTTGGTGCTGAGCTTATTCAGACCATGTTTAGACAGCTGTTTCTAATACTAAATGAGTTTAAATCTGACATAAAAGGAGACACAATCTCACAAGAAATTCACTGAGCATCTGGCAATTAAATATTTCTGTTACCACTTCCATAATATTTTCTAAGACATGGGTGCAGTCGTTGTTTTATAGACATGTTCATTGTGCCTGGGATCCACTACTACATATTTAATTGGCTGTGGTTTTCTGTAGATGACTTCATATGCTGAAATACAAATTTCTTTGATGAATTGTGTAAACTACACTGACATATAAGTATAAGCCAATGTGTTAATTGATTATTAGGGACTGTATTAGTTCAGAAAATTGGTATTTGTAGGGACTCCTCTAATAACCCTGACTTTATTGGCATTGGATAGATACATAGCCTTCAAGCACCAAGAATGATTTCTCTCTTTTTAAGCAGATATTTAGTCCATTTAAAATGTAGCTTGCCTGGTGATGTCTTTCTACATGCTATGTATGTAACCCATTGGTTAATAAAAAAAGCTGCTTTGGCCTATGGCAAGGCAGCTTAAAGGCAGGCGGGAAATCCAAGGTGAGAGACAGGAAAGAGAAACATGGAGAACTGCCACCCAAGAAACAACAAGCCAACAGACTGGTAAGCCATGAAACACATGGCAAAACATAGATTAATAGAAATGGATTAATTTAAGATATAAGAGCTAGATAGCAAGTAGCCTGCCATATACAATAGTTTGTAAATAATAATAAGCCTCTGTGTGTTTACTTGGTTCTGAGCAGATCTGGGACAATGGGTGGGAGAGATTTGGTGGAACTAGGAGGGTCCAGGCAAGACCATAGAAACCTTCTGAGTACATTTGGCACTCAGATGTGATAGCAAGAATTTCCACCCAAAACCCGAGCTTTTAAAAAAGATTCTAAAATGGATCTAAAACTTCTTCCTACTTCTGTCTCTTGGGCAAGCAGTGTCATACAGACTTAAGATACAGTATGGTGGGTTCATGGCATGTGGGCTAGAGCCCACCATGATGGGTTCTCAACATAGTACATTGTGCTGTATACAAGCTGCACAGCATTCTGTGTGGTGGATTTAACTTTTGCTACTATAGACAAAAAAGTTTCTAGCTATATGCTCCTTGATGGAGACATCAACCCAATGCCTTCCAGAGTCAGCAGAGAACATGGCTCACAGAGCTGGAAGTAAATTACCTTCACCATGTTGGGAAGCTGAGGTGAGTGAAGTCAGCAGCCAAGGCTGCTGCTTCTCATCCTAGCAATGCAGTTTAACAGTTTAAAATCTCTCCTGGAAACAGAAGGATTACAGATTCACAATAAATCATATTCAGATGGAATAAAACTCTGAAATGTTTATAATGTGTGTAAAAATGTACACAGGCCTGGGAGAGAAAAGGAATATGTGAAGTTATAAAACCCCCTGAGAGGTCTTCACATGTTCCAACATCCAAAATCAGCTTCAAAGCAACTGGGTGACACAATCCATCCTCATAGACTACAGCCAAAATTTAACTATAATTGTTAATTTTCTCAGGATTCCCATAAGTATACAAGTGCCCCATGAAGCAAGGAGTAGTATGAGAAACTATGCCCAAATTTCCAAAATATTATTTATAAATATTTATTTTTATTTTAAGGGGTTGGTTACAAATGCAATTCCTCTCTAAAAAAGAAAAGAGGATAGTATAGATATAATAGGATAAAAGGGTAGATTACTGATTCTACTTTTAAACAGCAACACCTTGTTTAAAACATTTTACTTTGAGATAGATTTTAGTTTATTGATACAAATTTAAAGTTAATTTGTTATATAGTATGTATCTCTACTCTTATTTAAGGTACTATGTTTAACAACTCATTTAAAATTGTAATATATAATTAGGAAATGCAGATAAATAGTCATCTAGGGTAATCAAACTTATAATTATGTGAGTTAATTAAGTTTTTAGGTGTATAAAGGTATATGTAAATTAGGTAGGTAATCTTTAATCACTTCAATAACTTACAGTATATGCAGCCTGGACAATTCCTTGTTCTTTGCCAAACTAATGACAAGAAACACTTGACTCTGTGTCTGCTCTGTAGGAAATCAAAGAACCAGGACAGTGTCATTGTTTCCCAGAAATGCCCATGTCCTGAGCTCTACTCCTTTAAGCCTACCTCCTTCAAGGCCCAGCTCAAGCCTACCTTCTCCCCGAGAAAGCACTAAATCCCCTGCCAAGGCTCAATGTGGCTTCCCCTGGAAGATTTATTTCTTGCTGTTTTATACTGGGACCAAAGGCCAGCTTCCTTCTGCCTCTTTCTGGTCTCACTCTGCTCTCTAGTCTCTTTTCCAAGTAGTTTGCTTCATCTTGACACCATGTCTGTAGCTCAACCATAAAGGCACTGAATAAATGCCCCATAGGCTGCTGGTATCACCACAGCACTGGTGACATCACAAGAGATGACAGTGTTCTCCAGGACACCATAGAATACCCAAGTATGGGAATGCTGATGTCACAGCTTTTGCCTACATGCTAACTATCTCACTTCAAGTTGCCCTTCACAGGAGCCTCTCCTGAGTTACAGGGGAAGCTTTTCAGCTTCCAAAGCCAGAGATCTAGCAATGCTTCAATACAAACTATTCTTTGTGAGGTGTTTAAGGCTAACTTTTCAAACATTGCTTAGGAATGGCTCTTCCCCGTCTTAAAATTCATACTCAGTGAGATAAAAAAAGGCTGCTGGGAAATTAGGTCAGGATGGTGGGGAGAAACGATGAATCCCCTGAAGTAAACAAAGACTTGGAGAAAATCTATTACTGTAATTAACAAGGCAATTTCAAGTAATTTATCTGATAATCAAGAGATATTTATTTCTGAGATAATAAATAGTCCAATAGGGGTTGGTTACATGATTCAGGATAGATGAGATGCAATCTAGTAGAGAACTCTGGCTTGGTCTCCCATCCAGATTCCAGGACCATGTGGTATCCAGAAAGGGCCAAAGACCTACACACATTGAGTCTTAAGGGGTTCCTTCTCAGCAAAGCTCCAGGGGCATGTCAGCCCCAGCGGCAGGTCTTAGGAAGGTATGTCAGTTACAGGCTGTCACTCTAGGGGGAGTGTTTAAAGGTCAAATCTAGAACAGGTACCCACTACATCTCCCCCTTTTGTCTAAATAAGAAAATTCTAAACCTAATACAAAACTATTTACAATAGGGATGATTACAAAATATTGCCCTAGAAGAATAAGGGATAATGACCTGTACAAGATGAAACTACACCAACAGGGACAACACCAAACAAGAAACACATGCTAAAATTCAGAAGAGTGTGGAACATAGGTAAATGTCATGCTACAGAGATCCTTCCAAAAGATGTCCTACCTTGAAGAACCTGAATCTAACATTTAATATATTCTACTTAAGATACAAGAAGATTGTAATTATGACTGTTATTCTCCAATCCAATCAAAGACCTTACAAGGAATACAATAATACCTGAGAAATGGAAGAAAGACACAAGCAACTTTCAGTAGTCTTATGAGAGTAAATAGAGACAGCTGGCAGCCTAGACAGGCACCTAGAATTTCTCAGTGCCATTGGTGCATTCAAATTGGCTACAGGCCTAGAATATCTATCAGACCATTTTCAGAGGCAAGTTTTTGAAAGACTACCCTTTCAAGGCAGAGTTAAATAGTCACTTTTCCTTGTGTTTTGCTCGTACCAAAGAAACAGTATTCATACTGTCTACAGTTGAGGCAAGGGCATTTTCTTCCCTCAATAGGCCATTTTCTGTGTCAAGAAGAAAAACTTCCAAATGGAAAAGTTTCAGAAGCCAAATGTTCTCTGAGGACCAGATTGGTGCTATCAAGGGAAAATGCTGTGGCCCACTCAACATGACACAACCTGTCATCATCTTTGGTCACCACCCTTTTAATGATAAAAGCCTGAGACACTACAATATCAGAGGATGGACAAGGTAGAATATGGAGCAAAAGGAAGATGCCACACCAGATGTCACAATTAAATGCTATTGTAGAGGGTTTGGCTTCAAAGACTTGTCATTTTGCTCTCTTTGTGTGCTGGGGATGCCTGTGTCTTGCATGTGCTAAGAGCTAGAACATGAGCCTTGTCTCCCATCCAAATTCTTGGTTTTAGAAATCTAGGGATTCATTTCCAAAGTGAGCCCCTGCCTGAATCCATTTTGGGAATTAAGAACAAAAACATTCTCCTGGAGACAGACTGAAAAGACAGATGAGACAAACAAAAGCAGAGACCACAGCAAGTGTCCCAAAGAGCAGAGTGATGGGGTCTCTGCTCTTGTCATCATGGGTTCTTCACTGACAAGGCTTTCCAGGTTTAGCCGGGTGCCAGTCACCTATTCTGAGGAATCATGATGGACTCCCCTAATTCCAAGCCTCATTCTTTTTGTCTCCAATTCTTTCTCTATGATAAGCCAAGACACCTGTATATGTGAGTGCCTGGATATCAGAAATTTTATTTTTTCCATGTAAAGGGACAGTAGCTGTCTCTCTGATGCACACAGAGATCTTGGCTGCCAAGCACTTGGCATAATTAGTTCTTACTTGGTGAAATGTTGGACCCATCTAACTAACACATATCACTCCAGAATGATGAAGGAAGGGAAGCCACAACTTCATGGTCTTTAGTCAGGGAGGGAATTATACCAGAAGTCCTGAATTCCACCTGACCTCTCTTATCACTGGCTAGACTTGAGAAATAGTTTTGCCCAAGAAAGAGGTCAAAGCTAGAGGCTTGTGCTTTGTGCAAGAAGCATACTTGATTCCTGGTTGGGGATGTGGCTCCATGGTGGAAAACTTATTCAGCATGTATGAAAAGGCTAGTTTCATGCTCAGAATTGCAGGGCAGGATACAGAGGAGTGAGAGCTGCATAAAACCAAAAGGTATGCACAAGAGACATTAAATTTATAAGTGGAGTTAGCTCCTGAAGGTGACACCGACCAATCCAGTCACTTTGCAGAGAAGAAAAAACAGGCAGAGAGTTTTGCAAGGAATGTAAGGTACTTTTTTCAGGCAAGTCCCACTGAGTCACATGCTGCAAATGCACAGAGAAAACCACATGACATTGAATAGGAAGATTCAGGTTCTCTAGCCTCACACACCCCTAGGCTGCATCCTGCCTTTGAGTCCTAAGGACTCCAGCACAAACTCTATTTGCATCCTGGGCTCCTGTTTCTCCTCAGGGCCTCTGTGAGAACTCACATTGACCTTGGACACATTGCATTGCTGGTCCATGATGCTGGATCATGGATACCTGCCAACCTACCAGAAGTTCCTCTTTAAGATGCCCTGCCTGCCATTTTGAGCAAGACCACATTTTCAAGTTCTTGAGGGACTGAGTGCCAGTATGTCAAATAGGTAGGGAATTTTAAGGCCCCACCCATCTGAGGGCTTGCTGGTGACGTTCACCTTGTTTGGCACATTGCTTTCTCCTAGTTCTCAAGATTAGGGAGAACCCTCCCAGCTAGGTTTTCAAGTTTGCAATAATGGGACAAGAAGCCAGTACATTGCAGGAATATCCTGAAGCAATGCTCCTCACACTGCATCTTGTCTGGCCAAGTGAGAGTGTCTTCCTTTTGTGACAGGGTATCAGTGAATTAACATCTTGCAGGGTCTTTTATTGTCCTGTATTCCTTGCCTGGGTTTGATGATCCCATGGCTTTTCAGGATTTTTTTTTTTTCGTAGGTGCCAGGGGTTCAAATTCATGTTCTCAGGCAGGTGGAATAACAGATCAGACCCTCCACATAGCCCTGCTAATATCAATTACTGTCACAGCAGAAAACTTTCATGCTCTTTCTTGCCCATCCTTTTTTCTTCTGTGACTACACCTGCTTTAATGCTAGGCAGTGAACTCAATTCTAACACAGGTTCTACTTCATCTGTATATTCACAATAAAATCTGGATTATTTGGAGGATACTCATTAACTGGTTATTTTTTCTTCCCAAAAATCATTCAAGGTGTAGCCTGCAAAGAGTTTCAGGACTGTCTTTCCAGCACTGGGCAACACAAGCAAGCTTAGATGTTCAAAGTAATTCTAAGTTGTATAGCGTGAGACAAGCCTGAGCTATAAGAGACATTGATCTAAATCAGTGGTTCTCAAACTTCCTAATGCTCTGACCTTTTATTACAGTTCACCATGATTTGTTGACCCACTTATCTATAAAATTATTTTCTATGCTATGTGATAACTACACATTTTCACCTCTTACAAACTGTAATATAAATAACTTTGCTGTCTGGTGGCCTCAGGCCAGTTTTGTGATAGGATCATTTAATCCCCAAAAGGGAGTCATGATACCAAATGTTGAGAACCACTGCTGTAAACTGATATAAATAAATAAACAAATAAATAAATAAATAAATAATCAGAACTTAAGAAAAATGGAAAGAAATTCTTAAATCAGTAAACATTGAAAAATAGAAAAACATAGTAGTAATACATTTAAAGAAAATAAAATTTTTAAATGATACCAATAATTGACTTATTGACTAAATGATAAACATAATTGGAAGAACATTTAGCTGTACTGACTTTGAAGCTCAGTAGGTACTTCTCAATAATGCCATTAACATGACTTTGTCCAGTGGAAAGTGTTAGCCAATGAATATTGTAGTGTGACACATGGAGTTACAGCCAATGGCCTGTGTCTCAAACCTCTCAGCTGATGTAACTATGTCAATCATGATTGGAAATATTTTCACAAGTGAGTTCTCTAATTGGAAACTGAATACTTAGTAATTCCAGCTATCCTCCCTAAACTGGCCACCTGCCAATACTGTCTTCATTCACATGGAGTGAAATAATACATATAGAAAAATAAAGACAAAGACACTCACCATGCCCCATCAGTCCTTCTTTGTAAAGGAGACCCCTGAAGTTCACTACCTTAATCATCATCCTCTGACCTAGTTATTTTCTAGTCTGGTTCCCCCTGCCATGTACACAGTAGACTGTTCCTACTCTTCAGGTCTGAATGGGAAGCCATTTTACACACACAAATCTTTTTGCTGTTACTGCAATGGACAGCCCACTATATGACTCAGACTGGTAGTTATAGAACTCTGTGATCCTGCAGGCCTGTAATGAAAGAATTTAGGTAGGTTAGTCAGGTGGATAAGAAGGACAATGCCCTGTGGGACTACAGACAGGGTTCAAATCCACCTCTATCAATAGAGGAGTCCTTAACTCAAAACTTCTTTTCAAAAATCTGGAGATGCTTCTGTTGTAGAATTATGATGCCTTCATAGCACAACAGGACTTAATGTTGGTTGTGACCCTGCAATGGTCCCTTGAGCAGCATGTTAGAGAGACACCAATAAAGGAATTTCTTTCCCACCTACATGTGAGAGTTTGTTCTTGACAAGTAGCCCTCTGGAAGGGCATCCTGTAGCATTAATTGTTAGAAGGTCTTGTTAATAAGAATAAACATGGAGCTAGGTATTGAGGTGAATGCTGAAAGATCAGAGAAGCAGAACAAGCCATAGCCACCCCACCTTGCCAATTCCTCAGCTGATCCTGTTTCCTCAGACTGGAAGCCTCTATGTCCTCATCCGAATCTGTCTCAGCTGAACTACTGCTCAAAAGCCTAAAAGCTTAACCTGCTCTAGTTCCTGTCCCTCATGCCTTAAATACATTTCTGCTGTCCACCATCGCTTCCTGGGATTAAGGGCATGTTCGACCATGCCTGGCTGTTTCCAGTGTGGCCTAAAACTCACAGAGATCCAGATGGATTTCTCCCTCTCTAATGCTAGGATTAATGGCATGAGTGCCACCATTTTCTAGCCTCGGTATCTAGTGGCTGTTCTGTTTTCTGACCCCAGATAAGTTTATTAGAGTTCACAATATTTTGGGGAATACAATACCACCATAGTACCCCAATACTTCCACCTGATATATGTAATTCAGTTGGAAGAAAACACATCAGTCACCGCCCCATCCCAAAATGGAAGTTAGGCTTAAACCTTCAGCGGGAGGTCTGATAATTACTGGTGGTAAAAATCAACTACACAATTTACGGTAAAAAGAAACCCAAAGAAAATAAACAGTTTCTTTCTTTCTTTCTTTCTTTTTTTAAGATTTATTTATTTATTATGTATACAGTGTTCTGTCTGCATGTGTCCCTGCAGGCCAGAAGAGGGCATCAGATCTCATTACAGATGGTTGTGAGCCACCATGTGGTTGCTGGGAATTGAACTCAGGACCTTTGGAAGAACAAACAGTGCTCTTAACCTCTGAGCCATCTTTCCAGCCCCAAACAGTTCCTTTCTTAACTAACAGCCAGAAGTGTCACTGGGATCCTGAGTATTTCATCCTTTACAGAGACCAAACATGCCAAAAGTGCTTTGGGGAGCTCTGATCTGTAATGCTAAGTGATTCTACATGCCTTAGGAAGGAGAAAAGTTAAAAGTAGTAATGAAGGTCTGTTAAAAGGGCCTTTGTTCAGGAGAACTGGATCTTTGTTGTGGGTACAGAACTAACATTTCAGTGCAGATATGTCAATCTCCTGGTCAAGGAATCTAGTCTGTGGAGCCCAAGAAATGATCACTCAGGACATTTATTAATCACCTATAATTGATTAACTAATTGTACAATTGCAAACCAAACTGCAGAGAAAACTGGAAAAGTTTGCGGCTCCTTCTCTTTCTGTACTGTGAACATCACTGGTTGTAATATGTGGACAATGAATTCCCATTCTCATACAAGCACCTCTGCAATGCAACTCTACATTAAAAACCCTGGGCTGAACTAAAATATTCATTGTCCTGTTTCTTTTGCCTTCTCACTGAGCTGGCAAAATCCAGCCTGGAATGCCTAACACTTGGTTACTGTGTCAGGAAATAGTTGGTGGAAACAATATAAAGATAATCCCCAAAATTATGTTAAAAAATTGTAACAGGCTTTATGGCCCTGTGCTGCAGAGACCAGAGATTTGTATTAGAGTACAACAAGGAAAGCTCACACCTTTTCTCTCAGGCTAAACATCTTATACCTAGAAAATCACAGTCTTATTAGTCAGGAATGCACCATTTTATGCAGGTCTTCTATTTTGGTTCAACTAGAGTAACTACAGTAATTTGGTTTCATGAAAGTTCAGTTCTTGAACTAGATTCTTGATTGCTTGATTCAGGGGCAGACAGTACAATTATTGACTATCTAGCACTGATAACTTCAGTACTCATTGCTGATATCATCTACTGTCATAGCAAAAAAGCTTTCACCTATTTTCTTGCTCACCCATTTCTTTGCTCTGTCTAAACCTGATTAACATTATTCTGTCAACTCAATTATTGCACAAGTCCCTCTTTACTTGTAAGTTTCCAGAAATGCCAGAGTTTGGAAGACATTCATTCATTGGTTTATTTTTCTTACTCACTGACTGGTTAAGACCCAGACTAGAAGGAATGGTGGGACTATCATCACAGTCCTCAACAGCATAGTGAGGATTAAATGATCAAAGCAATTCTCAATTATAGTGTGTGAATAAAACCTGAGCTAAAGGAGAAAGTGATTTAATAAGAAAAAAATGAACAGTAACTGATAAAATTGCAAAGAAAACCTTAATGTCAAGGATATACATATAATAAAATATTTCTTTGCATACACACATGAGGTATTTAATTTATACATATAATAAAATGTTTCTTTGCATACACACATGAGGTATTTAATTTTATTTCATATTCTCTATTAAGTATTTTAACATTAAAATTGTTAAAAAGTTTTGACAATACAGAAAATGTTGGGAGTGCATCATCTATACTTAGACTTGTACTTAGGAGACTGAAAAATTGGGATTATGAGTTCAAGCATATTCTTGACTAATTACTGACACACAAGCCAGGCTGGAAAACAATGAGCATTTCAAGGGAATTTATGAAAAATAAAACCAGGAGCAAAAACCCACCACCCTTTCACAGACATCCTTACTTGAAAATTATGTTCACATTCTGCCTCATATTTAAATACAAATAGACCACTTACATGATAACCATTATTTTATACATTGCAGCAGAAAAATACCACTCACTAAGTGAAAGCACAATAGAACATGAACAAAAGTCACAGAAGGAATAGATGAACCACAAAATAAAATTCACTAAATGGATTTGCCAAACATATAGCCACTTTATACATCAAATGTTGCAAAATAGAAGCCATAATGTGATCTTCACATCAGTCTTTAGTTAACATTTTTAGTAATTTACTTACTTCAAAGAAAGAAAAAGGGATGTTAGATTTTTTCTTGAATATGAAGAAAATTGTGTTGTCTAAAGTTTTACCAAATGTTTTTTTTTTTTTTTTTTTTTTTTTTGGTTTTTCAAGACAGGGTTTCTCTGTGTAGCTTTGCGCCTTTCCTGGGACTCACTTGGTAGCCCAGGCTGGCCTCGAACTCACAGAGATCCGCCTGGCTCTGCCTCCCGAGTGCTGGGATTAAAGGCGTGCGCCACCACCGCCCGGCTAAGTTTTACCAAATGTTTATATGAAAAGGATTTTTCTCTTCTATTACCTTTTCCCTATTTCCTAATATAAATACGACAAAAAAGCTCTAAAATACTTACAGGGCTAGAGACATGGCAGTATCTTAATACAAGCTCATTCCCAGGAACAAAGTCAGGATTTTGAAAACTTGCAGTAATCAAAACAACAAGAAGTTCCAAAGGTCTAATCTTCTTGGGAACAAGAGTGAACATGCACAAGTACAGAGAGATATCACATAATTAAAATTAAAACAACTCTTAAACTAATTTTTACTCATATTTTTCTCCTGTAATTCTAGTCACAAAGGTATTGAGATCTCTAAATGCTTACAGAATTTCTCTGCATCATGTATTGGTTTGTGTAAAAGAAAGCAAGCATGTAGGATTGACATCAGAGAAATCAATCATGTTCAGTTTGTGGTATTATTTGGGATTATTTAGAAAATGCTGCCCTGCGAGAAGAAATATGTCACAGTGAGTTAGTCTAAGAGTTTACCATTTCCCTTTTATACTTTATGCTTTATGTTGCAGATTAAGGATGGGAATTTTCAGTTTCCTACTGTAGCTGCCATGTATGACACTTGTTTCCATGTCACTTTCATTCTGACCCTGTATCAGTCTGGAACCAATGGCCAATTAACCACTTTCATATGTTCACATTGACATGATATATCAGAGCAACAGAAATGAATTAGTACACATTCATGAACTTTTATATATGGATTCATTATCTCATGTAATTGAAGTATGAAATCTAAATTAGTTACAATATCCTTTAAATCCATAATTCTTTCTTCCGTGTGAATTTGCAGGTATAAGCCAAATACTGTTTGAAGAGATTTTTGACACCTGTGTGTGTCAAAAATCTTGTGTACTTAATGTAAGTGTGTTGGCTAAAGATCTTACCAAATCTTTGTAATCACATTTCCTTTGGTATGAGTTTCTTTAGATCTTCAAAATCTAATGTTATATTCACATGCTTTAAGACAGCAATTATACACTAATAGTGTTACTCTTGTAGGGTTCTTCTCCAGTATGTGTTCTTTTATGTATTCTAAGATTACTGTGACATTCAGATTCTTTACCACACTGATTACATTTGTAGGATTCCATTGCAGTATGTGTTCTTGTACGCCTTTGAAGATGATTGTGATGTTCAAAGGCTTTACCACACTGATTACTTTCACATGGTTTCTCTCCTGTATGTGTTCTTTCATGCATTTGAAGAACATTGTTTTGAGCAAAGGCTTTATCACAATGTTTACATTCATAGGGTTTCTCTCCAGTATGTGTTCTTTTATGCACTTTAAGATCACTGTTACGGCTGTGAGGCTGGCCAGCCAGGACAGAGCAGGACCGGTGAACTTATGTGCCTCATCGTCCCGGGACGCCACAGGACACTGGTCAGGTGGCTGGCACCATGAAGATCTCGACTTTGGAGCATGTCTTTGACCACCGATGTTAAATGGTTACCACAGCTGCAATGCAGAAATACCCAAACCCCATGAACCCAAGTGTGGTTGGCGTTGATGTGTTAGACATGTCAATCCCTCTGGAAAGCTGCACAGCCATAGATTCCTCATCACAGAGTGGGGCCTACCTTCCATTGTGAAGTCCCTTAGTGGTTCCGCAAGTACAAAAATGTACGTGCAAGAGCATTCTGAAGTTGACCCGGTAAGAAAGACAATGGAGCTGAAGTCCACTAACATCTCATTTACAAATATGGTCTCTGTAGACGAGAGGCTTACACACAGGCCGCACCCCCAGGACTCAGAGAAAACTGTCCTGACCCAAAAAGCCATCATCACTGTGAAAGGGGTCAGCCTCAGCAGCTACCTTGAAAGACTCATGGCAAGCACCATATCTTCCAACGCTAACAAAGGCCGAGAAGCAATAGAATTGGTGATACACAAACTGAATGCCGAAATTGAAAAATTGACAGCATCAACAAGAGGAAGCATAAGGACACCAATGCCGGCTGCAGCAGTGTTGCTAGAAAAATGACAATGGAAATTGGTGTACAGCTACAGGGCCCCCAAGACTCTTCAGGCTGACATCATATTTATTTTTTATTTAAAAGATACTGCTATTTTAGGTAGATTTTTTTTTCTTTTCTTTTTTTTTTTTAATGAGCTGGGGTAAGGCTGTGACTTTTGATCAAAATATGGAGAGCTTCTAAATCAAAGTGATCATCTGTGGTAGGAGGGCTTGAGGGAACTGAGTAAAAAAGAGTCTTGTGTCCATGTGAACAATTAATGGGTTGGTCTGTTGTTGTTTAAGTACTTAGAAGAAAGCCATGTGGATCGAGTCTCCTTAGGGAGAAGCTTAG
This sequence comes from Peromyscus eremicus, assembly GCF_949786415.1. Classification (NCBI taxonomy): domain Eukaryota; kingdom Metazoa; phylum Chordata; class Mammalia; order Rodentia; family Cricetidae; genus Peromyscus; species Peromyscus eremicus. The sequence continues at coordinate 7,808,485 of NW_026734288.1, forward strand.
AGCCTTTTAGGTACGAGAAAACTACCTGGCTGGGGACCAACCAGAACAGAGTCCAGCTGCCCTGGCATCTAAAGAGTTGACTGAGGCAGCGAACAAGAACCACCTGCCTGAGGAACTCCCTTTAAAAAGAGAAATTGTAAAATTTCAAATGACATTAATTTCTATAAAATAACTTGCCCTGTTGGAAACCAGTGTTTGGATTTGGATTTAAATGATACTTTTGGAGTGAAAATTATCACTAAGGTAATCTCTGACTCCAGGAAAAATAGTATTTTATTGTATTAACGGGTACTGTATTGATTTGCCAAAGTTTTGTGACTTAGTAAAGACATTCCCTTCTTGAATTTGTACTTTGTGGTTTGCACGCTGTACTGTGGGCTGGTTATGTTAACAGAGAAAATAAAGTCATTACCTGAGTGTCCCATCACTCTTAAACAGAACCCTGAGACAAAAATCAGCTGTTCACATCTCTTAGCATTTCACATTTACTTAACTTATAAATTGCCACATGTCAAAATCATGGTTTTGTAATTGTTAAGACATGATATGTCAAGTTATTTGAATAAAATTACTTTTGGGGGAAAAAATCACTGTTACAAGGAAAGGCTTTACTGCATGGGTTACATTAATAAGGTTTCTCTCCTGCATGTCTCTTTTTATATACTTGAAGACAACTGTGATGTGAAAAGGCTTTACTACACTGATTACATTCATAGGGTTTCATTCCAGTATGTGTTCTTGTATGCCTTTGAAGATGACTGTAATGTACAAAGGCTTCATTACACAGATTACATTCAAAGAGTTTCTTTCCAGCATGTATTGTTTCAAGTGCTTTAAAATGACAATGATCTGCAAAGGCTTTACCACACTGATTACATTCATAGAGTTTCTCTCCAGTATGTATTTTTACATGTCTTTGAAGATGACTTTGATGTTCATAGGCTTTACTACATTGATTACATTCATATGGTTTCTCTCCAGTATGTGTTCTTTTATGGCTTGGAAGATACCTGTGTTGTGCAAAGGCTTTAACACATTGGTTACATTTATAGGGTTTCTCTCCTGTATGTCTTCTTTTATGTATTTGAAGATAACTGTGATATGCAAAGGCTTTATTACACAGATTACATTCATAGGGTTTCTTTCCAGTATGTGTTATTTCATGTGTTTTAAAATTACTGTGATCTACAAAGGCTTTACCACACAGATTACATTCATAGGATTTCTCTCCAGTATGTGTTCTTTCATGCTTTTGAAGGTGACTGTAAGCTGCAAAGGCTTTACCACAGTGATTGCATTCATAGGGTTTCTCTCCAGTGTGTGTTCTTTCATGCCTTTGAAGGTGACTATGATCTGCAAAGGCTTTACCACAGTGATTGCATTCATAGGGTTTCTCTCCAGTATGTATTCTTTTATGCCTTTGAAGATATCTGTTATGTGCAAAGGATTTATCACACTGTTTACATTCATAGGGTTTCTCTCCAGTGTGTGTTATTTCATGCCTTTGAAGGTGACTGTGATCTGCAAAGGCTTTACCACAGTGATTGCATTCATAGGGTTTCTCTCCAGTATGTGTTCTTTCATGCCTTTGAAGGTGACTGTAAGCTGCAAAGGCTTTACCACAGTGATTGCATTCATAGGGTTTCTCTCCAGTATGTGTTCTTTCATGCCTTTGAAGATGACTGTGATCTGCAAAGGCTTTACCACAGTGATTGCATTCATAGGGTTTCTCTCCAGTATGTGTTCTTTCATGCCTTTGAAGATGACTATGATCTGCAAAGGCTTTACCACAGTGATTGCATTCATAGGGTTTCTCTCCAGTGTGTGTTCTTTCATGCCTTTGAAGGTGACTATGATCTGCAAAGGCTTTACCACAGTGATTGCATTCATAGGGTTTCTCTCCAGTATGTGTTCTTTCATGCCTTTGAAGATATCTGTTATGTGCAAAGGATTTATCACACTGTTTACATTCATAGGGTTTCTCTCCAGTGTGTGTTATTTCATGCCTTTGAAGGTGACTGTGATCTGCAAAGGCTTTACCACAGTGATTGCATTCATAAGGTTTCTCTCCAGTATGTGTTCTTTCATGCCTTTGAAGGTGACTGTAAGCTGCAAAGGCTTTACCACAGTGATTGCATTCATAGGGTTTCTCTCCAGTATGTGTTCTATCATGCCTTTGAAGATGACTGTGATCTGCAAAGGCTTTACCACAGTGATTGCATTCATAGGGTTTCTCTCCAGTATGTGTTCTTTCATGCCTTTGAAGATGACTATGATCTGCAAAGGCTTTACCACAGTGATTGCATTCATAGGGTTTCTCTCCAGTGTGTGTTCTTTCATGCCTTTGAAGGTGACTATGATCTGCAAAGGCTTTACCACAGTGATTGTATTCATAGGGTTTCTCTCCAGTATGTGTTCTTTCATGCCTTTGAAGATATCTGTTATGTGCAAAGGATTTATCACACTGTTTACATTCATAGGGTTTCTCTCCAGTGTGTGTTATTTCATGCCTTTGAAGGTGACTGTGATCTGCAAAGGCTTTACCACAGTGATTGCATTCATAGGGTTTCTCTCCAGTATGTGTTCTTTCATGCCTTTGAAGGTGACTGTAAGCTGCAAAGGCTTTACCACAGTGATTGCATTCATAGGGTTTCTCTCCAGTATGTGTTCTATCATGCCTTTGAAGATGACTATAATCTGCAAAGGATTTATCACACTGTTTACATTTATAGGGTTTCTCTCCAGTGTGTGTTCTTTCATGCCTTTGAAGAACACTGTTTTGAGCAGAGGCTTTACCACACTGATTACATTCATACAGTTTCTCTCCAATATCTGTACTTTCAAGCACTTGAAAAGTACTGTGTTGTGCAAAGGCTTTCCCACACTGATTATGTTCATAGAGTTTCTCTCTAGTATATCTTCTTTTTTGCAAATGAAGAGTACTATGATGAGAAAAGGCTTTACCACATTGATTAAATTCATATGGTTTCTCTCCAATTTGACTTCTTTCAGGTCTGCAAAGATAATTTGAATATGTAACAGCTGTACCATATTCTTTACTCTTTTACATCTTTATTTTGTGTGAATTAATTTTACATTTCAGTGTAGACGTAAAGAGAAATTGGATCATAAATTTTTATCACTTTGCTTATACTTATGTTGTTCCCCTTCATTAAGGATTATTTTGCTCTTTTGAAGATGCCTATGATGTTTAGATCCTTCATTACATGGATCACATATATGGAATGATTTTCTCAATGAGATTTTTCATATATATGAAAAGAATTGAAAGTATTTAAACCTTTACCCCACTTAATTTCATTAATCCCTTTTCCTATACCATGAATCCTACTACATTTGCTCAATGAACCAGGAGAGACAGAAGTTTTACACATTCCCACTACTCAAAGGACTTTTCTTCAGTTTGTTTGTAGACGTATTCCCAATTAAGCTGGAAAACCAATTATGTGTAAACTTGAATCACATTAAGGAAGTCTACTCAATATGAGACTGGTACATAACTTATAATTGTTTTGAGATGAAGAGGGATATATTGCTTTTTTTCCATATTGCTATGTTCATATGGCTTGTACCCAGAGTGACATATGCTATACCTAGTAAATGAAGAATAACAAATAAAAAGTTTCTACATTGTCTCCACACAGCTTGACTTTTTTTTCCTCATATACATGTGATATAGGTTTTAAGGCTTCTTCACAACAATCCCCCCTTAACTCTTGACTCTTAAGACTCATCTCACTAAACTTAGCAGTGTCAGAAAAACTAGAGAGTAACACTAGCTTTAATATAGAGTATTTGTTTATTAGAAGGTTTTGGACATACACTTATCACATATTTAATATGTATACCCTTGGTAATAAGAGTCATATGAAACTAAATGGGTGGGCAATTCCACATCATAGATCTTAGAAAACTATGATTCAAATGCTCATATCTTTTAAGGTATTGATTCCTTGTCTTCCTTCTAAAATGAGTAACCTGCCAACACAATTCATTTACCTGACTTTGATGTATATGGATTGTGAGCATTTGAAGATCATGAATGTAATTTAAGCTTTGATTATTTACACTGTTGCATTTCTTTAAAACATTCAAATACAATAAAATATATCCAGAGGCACCTTTGTATCAGCTTGTACATAAAAATTACCTTTCATGTCTTTGAGAGCTTTGACAATGTTCTTCAACTTCAAGATTTCCCCAATTGTATCCTAAAATATAGAATGAGAGAATTTATAGAATATTACAGGAATTGTGCAAAATTTGATTTACTATCTTCAGTGATCCTTAGAATCTTTCTGGATTTAGTTACCTCATTCTGCCTCATTCTCAATCAGAATTACAGAAGAGTATCAATAACCAAAAAACAATTTTTGCCTTAAATTAAAATATGAATGAAAATTTACCTATAGTAGTGAGGTTCATATATGTCTCCAGCATCATATCTTTGTAGATATTCTTCTGTGAAAGATCCAGCAATGCCCACTCCTCCTTAGTGAAGTTGATGTGCACATCATTATAGGTCACGGCATCCTAAAATATGCTATATGTAAGTATGTCATACATTTGTATATAACCAAAAGCATGGCCCGTCAGTGGCCATGCACACCTTTAATCCGGAGGCAAATCCAGGCAGATTTCTGTGAGTTCGAGACCATCTTGGGCTACCAAGTGAATTCCAGGAGAGGCGCAAAACTACACAGAGAAACCCTGTCTTGAAAAACCAAAAAAAAAAAAAAAAAAAAAAAACAGCATGATACCAACAACATTATAAATGCATGCTTCTTGACAATATAGTCATATAATTCTGGTGCTTCCCACTCTTATTCTTTAACTGAGACATTACAATATAATCATCAATTTATTTTAGAATGAAAGAGAATTGCCAATTAACAGACATAGAGACAAAAAACACATCAAGAGCACTGAGTACACATCAACGAAATTGTATGAATAATTACTAACTACAAAAATGATGAGTAAGTTTGGTGTATTGGCTCATGCTTTTAATCCCAGAAACCAGAGAGCAGAGGCAGGTATATGTGCTTCTGAGTTGAAAGCTAGCCTAGTCTATGCAATCAGTTTCAGGACAGTAAAAAGTAAATATTAAGAACCTGTTTGCACAGCAAACATCAATCATATGTACAAAAAAACATAGAATGAACTTAGAGACTGTTTCTTTACTGAAGTTGCTACAAAGAGTTATGCATTTACTCCAGTTCTTTATTCATCTTCTAGAAATCTGAATTGCTCCAGCTTAAACAGTACTTTAAGCAGTCTTACTATAAGGAACTTTTTATTTAAACAGTTACAAATAGATGATAACATGAGCAATATCACTGTTGATTATAAATAATCAACACAGGGCAGGCCAGATGAGTCAGAAGTTAAGAGCTGTTGCTAGTCTTGTATACAGATGGGTTCAATTGCCAGTACTAACATGGGGGATCCCACAACTGTTCATTATTCTAAGCTCAGAGATTCTAAGAACCTCTTTTGAGTACTGTGAGGGCCAGGCATATGTGTATTGCATATCTATGTATAGAGGCAAAAGAATCATTGTTATTGAAAAATGAAACAAATACATTGAGGAGGAAGAATGTCACACACCTGTAATTTAATTACTCAAAATTTCCAGGCACTATGACTCTCATAAATACTGCCAACCTGGAAATGAGAATGATATCCTCTGCCAAATTTCAAAATTCAAGCTGGAGGTAAAGTTAAAAAAAATGGCATATGCTTGACATGATATATACATATATACATATATACATACATACATATATATATATATATGTATATATATATATATATGTATATATATATCTCCATGAATGTTGGACATTTCATCTCAGCATGCGGGAGCAAGAGTTGGGTGAATCTCTGAGTTCAAGGCCAGCTTGGTGTATAGAACTATGCTTAGGACAGTCAGGGCTATACAGAAAAAGTTTGTCATCAGAAACAAATATAAAAACATCAAAATTTTTAAAAAAATCAGGCTACCAAGATGGCTTAGAATTGAATACCAATTTGTTTAATTGTATCTTATGTGATTTAGTAATACCATCTACAATGTTGCTGAAGTCATGACAGCACAAGAAGTAAGCTGGCTGAATTCATTTCAAACATAACACAGTAGAAACTTAGAAAAGAAATGAGTTAAGCCTATAGAGACATATATCATACCCCCAATAGAAATTTCATCCAGATAAGTTACTCCTACTTGAGGTTTTACGAGAACCCCAAAGAAAGCTGTCAAGGACAGATACATGTTCAAACACCTCATCCTATCTGGGAGCTTTTTATTCAGTTGACTAGATTCTGACCCAGGTCACTTTAGGTTCAGGATCATCCATGAAGAACATGCATTTAGTCACTTCCATGATGCTCATATTGTGCAACAGCCCCTACACTGTTCAAATGTCCAAAATCGCTTTTGACACTCATGACAAATTCTTGACTGGGTCATCTTATACAACCTGAAAACAATTTAAATATTTCAAACATATAAATGGCATGGAAAACTCTTTCCCATTTCAAATGAGAGGAACTGAGACATAATAATGAAAGACAAAAAGAAGACTGAAACCCAGCAGGGCAACCATTGAATCTGGTAGCTCTGTGTCAGAGACATGGGGCTTCATTTTCAAAGGATTTAGATGGCTCTCTTCCCACAAATTCCCATACATCTCTCTCTTTGGTTACTTCCACTCAGTATATGCAGCTCTCCTTGGAAGATGTCTCATTGCTTAAGTATCTCAACATGTTATGATCTTAAATTGCAACACAGGCTTCATCGTCATAGTGTCATGCAATGAACTTAGACAGTCTCCTCACTGGAGCTCTTACCATACCAAACACAGATGCCTACAACAGAGCTGATCTGAAAATGCAGACTAAGAATGTATAATTTTAAATTTTGCATCATTCTGGTATCCAGAACCAGTTCAACATCAGTGATTCCCCCAAATTTGACTTCTTAGTTGTGATATCCCCTGCCATGCTTGAACCAGAGTTGTGGCAGGCTTTGAATAAAGTTGCTTCCTGGGACTGGCAATCACTTTGCTTAATCCCTCTATTAATTGAGTGTATAGAAGGAGGGATTCTTACCCTTAGGGCACCTTGCTCGGCTTCCAAAGTAGGGTAAGGACCTTCTTTTTAATGGTGATACTCTCCCTGAAAGTTGCTGACACTTTTCAGCATTTGACTACCTTCTACAAATTCATAGTGCTATTTTTCTCTACAACCCATAGACTTTTCATTTATTTATGATCCATTTCTTGATTTTTTTAATGTAGTACTGAATGAATCGTAAGTAATAGCTAGCCAAGATAGTCAATAGTCCATCTAAGAAATCAGTCCCATTATTTTATCTTATTTCTGCCTTACTCAATTTCTTGAGGAAATGGGCAAAATAAGAAAAGTTAGGGGGCAAAATATCACATAAATTACCTCGATTTTAATTCCCCTGAAATTCTTTGACCTGTACCTCCACTGCTCATAATACTTCTAACAGTACTTTATTCAATGTACTATAAGAATAACCAATTAAGCTCTGTGTGCAGCTTTCTATGTCCTTTGTCATCTAAATTTTGATGTGCTCAACATTGCCCCCAAAAGTCATCATTCCCAGGACCTTTGGACAACAAAATCACTTTTGGTTTATTATATTCTGTTACAACCTGCTTTTTCTTGCTCTGATTCAGTTTTCTACACAAAAGCACCTAGGTAACAAACATGTTTATTTGCCTCATTCTTCCAGATCACAATCCATTATTGTCAGTGTTTAGAATAGATATTCAATCTAGCAACTGAAGGCAAAAACCATGAGGAATCTTTGTTTCCAAGCTTTCTCTCTGACATAGTCATTGTCTTATGCCAAGCTTGCTGTCTTATCTAGTGCAGGCCAACATTCTTAGGGATATTGCATACTCAGTGGAAGGGCCATCACCCATAAATCATACATCAACAAAATCTTTCACAGACTTAGCAACTAGGTGTTCTGATGGGGCACATCCTCAACAGATGTTTCCAATGGTGACTATGGGCTCTGAAATGTTGACATCTGAAAGTAAGTAGGACACAGAGAAAATAATATATGAGATTTTCCAAACCCAAACCCAATGAATCAACTACATCAACAACTTAAATAGCAAAAAAAAATTGATGATGATAAGAAGTAGCAATACAGATACACCAATGAATGAAGAAATACAAGTTTCTGAGATCAAGAAGAGAAAATTGAAATTGTTCATCTACAGAAAATCTCCAAATGAAAAACCTAAGGAGATCTTAACATAATATTGTAATTTTCCATATTATAAAAATAAGTGAAGTTCCATCATTTGCCAGAGAAACAATATAACTATATCATAACTAATAAAAAAAGAAACCTCACATAACACAGATGGTACCAGTGATAAAAGGAGACAGAAAGACAGACCTACAAATATAACATTGTCTCTTGAAAAAGAATTATAAGTTTCTAATGAAAATCAAAATCAAAGAAATCACTGACCACCACTCACCCTGTGCACTCCAGTTCTGTCCTTCACCAATAATAGAAAATGGGTTGAGTGAGAAGACTGTTCCACCAAAATTGGAATCATTCACTTGAAGCCTGATATTTCTACATTGTAGAAAATAGTTTTGGCTACTAATACTATCTCATTCTCCTTTGATAAAGAATAGGATGTCAGTTAGAAAATTTAAAACAATTTCATTTCCTATGATTAAAGATTAGATGTAAACCTATATCAGAGTGAGGAAATTAAAAAAAATATATATCAAATGGAAGACAATATTTTTTAAAATAAATATTGTATGATTCTATTATATACTTAAAACAACCTGATTTCCTTTATAAGTCTTTGTTTTATAAGTCTTACAAACTTTTTAAAAAAAGTCAAGACCCATTTTTTGTGTATACTGGTACGTAAGAGAAAGAATATTTTCCATGTGTGTATAGGTGACAGAGTAAAGATCATATCAGATCCCCTGGATCTGGAATAGCAGGAAATTATAAGCCTCTCAACTTGAGTGCTTCTATCTGAACTCCCCCAAGAATACTTGCTGAGTGACATTTGCAACCCACATACTACTTTTTATCCAATAAACTAAAAGTCTTTCACAGATCAGCCACAACATAATTCTAAATAAGAGAATAAGTAAGTAAGTGATCCCTGGGAACCTAATGAATCAATAGTAAGATGTTGGGTATGGTACCAGGAATACTATTCACAGACCTTCCCCACTCTAAGGGATCCAATACTCACGGTTGCCCTGAGGGCTAAAACAGAACTCTAGCTGCAGCTTCTCCTCTCCCTTTTAATGTCTTCTGTGGATTCCAAAGAGCATCCCCCACAACCCTTCCCTACTATCTTCATATCTGTGTCCCATCACCCAACTGTGCCAGACACCCTCTGTTCAACTACTCACCACATCTTCTAAAAGACCAGTTGGGTTGTCTTCAGATCTACCACATTGTCTCTTACTCCACACCTAATTTTAAAAGTTGCTCCTATCAGAGGTAGCTTTTTCTCTTCTTTCCCCATGCCTCCTGTGGATCTGAAAATTATCTCCCCTGCATTCCTCTTCCCCCAGTTTTCATCATCACCAAGTAGTCTCCCTTGAACACACCAGACAAGAAGGCCAGGAAAAAGGCAACACTCATTCAACACACACTTTGAAACTCCAGAGGACAAACACAAACCCAGGAACAAAACTCCCATCCAACAAAGATGAAGTTAGAAAACAACACCTAGACCTATTTTCACCCTAAACCAAGATGCCAGCGGAGGAACATAATAACAGCCAGGGCACTATGTGAACAACAGAACCCAACTATCCTACCACAACAGGCCCTAAATACTCAAAAATAGTTGAAATACAAGGAAAAAAACTTAAAAACCAAATATATGTAGATGATAAAGGCCCATAAAAAATGAATAGCTTACATGAATTCATGAAAGCACAAACGAACAATGGAAGAATATCAATAAATTCCACAAAAAAAGATGAGAAACACAAGCAATTGGAGTAAACCAATAAACAACTTAAATAAAGCTAAGATAAAACAAACAAATCACTAAAGGAAACAAATACAACTGTTTAAGAGCTTAAAGTGGAAATAAAAACAATAAAAAAAAACCAGAAACTGAAGGAATTCCAGAAATGAAAACTTTAGGACTACAAAAAGGAATTCCAGAGGCAAGATTCACCAGTAGAGCAGAGAAATGGAGGGGAGAATCTCAGACCCTGGGGATACAATAGAAGAAATGGATACATCAGTCGAAGAAAATGTTAAATATAAAAATTCCTCGATGCTAAGCAACTAAGAAATCTGGGATATTATGCAGAGACCAAACCTGTGAATGATAGGAATAGAGGAAAGATTAAAAAAAAAAACCACACACACACTCAAATGTCCAGAAAATATTTTCAATAAAATGATACAATAATTTTTTTCCTAAGTTAAAGGAGGTGCTGATGAAAGTACACAGAAGCATGTAAAACACCAAATAAACTGGGTCAGAAAAGAAAGTCCCCTTGTCACATAATAACCAAATCATTAAACATACATAATAAAGAAAAATATTAAAAGCTGCAAAGGAAAAAGACCGAGCAACATATAAAGGCAGACCTATTAGAATTGTACCTAACATCTCAGTGGAGATTCTAATAGCCATAAGGGCTTGCAGGCATGTGGTGCATGCAGCTAGAGTTTTTCTGGTCCTGCCTGGCCTACAGTCAGGACAAATCTCTCTAATCCATCAGTTCTACAGTGGCTCAGACCCAACCAAGTAAACACACAGAGACTTATATTGCTTACAAACTGTATGTCCATGGCAGGCTTCTTGTTATCTACTTCTTCTATCTTAAATTCACCCACTTCTATTAATCTATACTTTGCCACATGGCTTGTGGCTTAACAGTACCTTACATCTCGCTTGTCATGGCTGCAGCTGGCAGTGTCTCCATCTGCCTCCTGTTCTCTCAATTCTCCTCTTCATTAATCCCACCTATACTTCCTGCCTGGCTACTGGCCAATCAGTGTTTTATTTATCAATCAATCATCCACAGCAGGTGCATGTTCTAAGTAACCACAGATGCCATCTCACTACTATATCCAGAAAATTTTCAATTACCAAAAATGAAGAAAATAAGTTATTCTCTGAAAAAGTCAAATTTGAACAGTATCTATGTACAAATCCAGTACTACAGAAGATTCTTAGAAAAATATCCAACCCAAGGAAGTCAACTACCCACATGAAAAAACAGTAAATAATAATCTTACATTAGCAAAACCAAAAGAAGGAAAACACAAACAAGGCTACACTCATTCACGTACTACCATCATTATTAACAACTAAATAACAGGAATTAATGATCATTATTCCTAATATCTCCCAATATCAAATGACTCAACTCCTCAATGAAGACACAAATTAAGAATATGGACTCAAAAAAATATGCATCATTCTACCATATACAAGAAACACACTTCAACATCAAAGATGGAGATTACTAAAAGGTAAAGGCTGGGAAAACATATTTAAAGCAATTGGACCTAAGAAGCAGGCTTGTGCAGCCATTTTATTACCTACCAAAATAAACTTCAAACAAAATTTAATCAAAAGACATTGGAAGAACACTCATTATTTATCAAAGGAAAATCCACCAATATGACACTTCAATTATTAATATCTATGCCCCTAACACAAGATCAAACCCTTTTGTAAAAGAAACACTTCCACAGATTAAATGACACATTGACTCTCACACAGGGTTTGAAAGTGGTAGACTTCAATAACCTTCTCTCACCAATGGATATGTCATCTAGTCCAAAAACAAAGAGAGAAATATTGGAGATAATGGATTTTATAAACAGTATGATGCAAACTGATACTACAGAACATTCCACCCAAAGAAAAAAGAATACACCTTCCTCTCAGCAGCACATGGGGTTTTCCCCAAAGTAGATTACACACTTGGACACAATTCAAGTTCCAACAGATACAAGAAAATTTAATAAAATGGTGTATACTACCAGACAACTATGGATTACAGCTGGATATGAAAAAAGACAAATTTTAAAATCTCATGAATATTGACCAACATTCTACTGAAGAAAATGAGTCAAGACAGAAATAAAAAAAGAAATTAAGAAGTTTCTAGGACTCAAAGAAAATGATTATACAACATACCCAAACCTAAAGGACACAACAAAAGTGGTGATGTTAGCAAACTGTATAGCACTGAGTATCTACATTAAAAAAGGAAATAAATGAAAATTATAACTGTCTAGTCTTAAACTCTATCAAAGGCCCAAGAAGTAAATAATAATACCTGCATAAGCAGGAAATACAAGCAAGAGACTTCCAAAAGAGTGTAAGAAACAACAGAAAGAACTAGCTGCCTGGACAATCACCCAAGATTCCTCTGCAATTCCTCTGGGGCATCCAATTTTGGCCTACACCCTTTAGCATATCTGACAGACTTTCATGTGAGGCAGGAATTTTTTTACAGACTGTCCCACCTTTTCTTGAAAAGGTTTGGTAGTTACCTTTCTTGCATCCAAATGACACTAAACACTGTTTCTTCCCGTACACAGAAGCAACAAAGGAAGGTCATCATACTGACTTTTAGTTAGGAAACAGCTATAAAATGGTGTTAAAACTGATTGTGACTTCATCACTGAAGATCAAACATAGAGGTTGAAGGGAAACATCTAATAGATGGGTGCCATTGTGAGACAATCAAGAATGTTTTATGGACCTTGGACAGTTTAATTCTTTCCAGACTCCAGTAAAGGAATTCAACTCCTGTCTATATCTGAGAGTTTGGACTTTACAAGAGGACAATGGAAGGATATCCCAATACTACCACTTGGTAACCCAAATTCAGCAGGAAGAAGCCTGATCAGTCATTATTTCAATCCCATAATGTCAGTTAGTGTAACCTCTGCAGAGGGACATGGGATAAGAACTGAAGGAAAAATTCAACTATTCAGTTTAGGGTAAAAAAACCCAAAGTACCCAGTCCCACTGCCTGGATGCCTCCCAAACAGATCAAGCCAATCAACTGTCTCACCTTTTCAGAGGGCCTGATCCAGTTTGGGGCCCCTCAGCCATTGGTTCATAGCTTATGTGTTTCCATTCATTTGGCTATTTGTCCCTGTGCTTTATCCAACCTTGGTCTCAACAATTCTTGCTCATATAAACAGGAAGTGGGACCAGGTCCTGTGCTCAGTGCATGAGTTGACAGTTTGAAACCTGGGGCTTATGCAGGGATGCTTGGCTCAGCCTGGGAAGAGGGGACTGGACCTGCCTGGACTGAGTCTACCAGGTTGATCTCAATCCTCGGGGGAGTCTTTGCCCTGGAGGAGATGGGAATGGGGGTGAGCTTGGGGGAATGCAGGGTGGGGGAGACCAAGGGAATCCATGGCTGATATGTAGAATTAAATTATATTGTAAAATAAAATTAAATAAAAACCCAAAGTAGTGTAACCAGTTGTTTCTTGACTATAAGCCAGAAGTGTCTCTGGGACTCTTAGCAATTTCAAGTGTTTGGGAGTTCTGATCTCTGATGATAAGTGATACTAGGGTCCAAGAAGGGGCAAAGTTAAATGCAGTAAAGAAGACCAGTTAACAGAAAAATGCCCTTGGTTAAGAAAATAGAATTTCTGTTCTTGCACAGACCTAATATTTGAATGAAGACATGTCAATCTCAACCTCAATAATCCTGGTCTCTGGAGCCCAAGAAATGGTCAATTGGGACAATTATAGATCACCTAGACCTGATTCACTGATTGCATACGGGTAATTCCAAATGTAGATAAAATTGGATAATTTTTGTTGTTGGTTTTCCAAGAAAGGATTTCTTTATGTAGTTTTGGTACCTGTCCTGGAACTCACTCTGTAGACCAGGCTGGACATGAACTCACAGAGATCTGTATGGTTCTGCCTCCCAAGTGCTGGGATTTAAGGCATTTGCCACAACCACCTAGCCCAAATCTGATTTGTATTGACTAATCCTGAAATCATTTTCCAAAATGCACTGAAGCATCCCAGCTTAAGCTCTGCAGAGATACTCAGGTTCAGGACAATATCTCTTAAAGTCACTTTTGCTGTCAGCCACTGGTCCATGTCAAATTATTCTCAGAAATGAATAGACCAAGTATGATAGCAGAGCCAGGCAGATCTCCTTGAATTTGGTCTTCATAGTGAATATGAGACAAAGAAATTTATCAATAATACACACACACACACACACACACACACACACAAATATAGTTAAATACAATTTTTCTCTGTTGTTTGAGACAAGATTACAAAGCTCCAGCAAGCATCAAACTCATACTGTATAGTTTAATGAATAATATATGTTGAATATATGGAATAAATAAAACAAATATAAACTAATTTACATTGAACATATAAAACCAATTCCAGTAAACATTTCATTTCATACCATTGGTTTATTATTCAAAATATAACAGTTTTCTTTCTATACAAGAGAGTGCTTCCAAACAATTATCTAATCCTGACTTGTCTAACCAACATGTATAGGAACAGCAACAATTTATAATTTCAACCAGCTCCCTAATTCTGATAATAACCAATATAACTAGATTTTTAAATACAAAATAAAAATGCCTCAAAACAACAGTTATAAGTTTATTTGCCTTATAACATTACCAGTTTTACCTATGAGGATCATCCATGCTGTCTCAGGAACATCCAAGTCTCTAGCAGTATCTGAAGTCTCAGAATGCAATGGTGACCCCCTGGAACACTCAGTAAAGCAGCTGGGTAGCAGGAAGTATTTGGAAAGCATTTGCACTCAAAGAAGGGTCTGGAGAGTATCTTAGAGACTAAAGAAATAGAAGGCAGCCTGGTGGCAGGAAGATCCTTAAAAAGGGTAGGTGGATTCCTGGATCACTTTTCCTGCATCAAATTCTCACCTTTATGACCATGGCAAGCTGTTCCTGCACTGTTCCAGCATTCTGCTACTCCTAACAACTACAGCAGCAGCACTACAACCTCCACATCTCTTGGTTTCATCATCAGCCTTTGTTGACTCCTTGTCCACCTAGATCCAGGTCCTGGGGGATTCCCGGGACTAGTTCAAGGGCTCCAAATGATCAAGCCATGTGACACTCCATGAACATCTCCTTCATCTCTACAGATACTTGAGATAGATAAGAATAGAGCTGGGTTAGTGCACAGGGTCTGTGAGCTTTTGCAGCCCCAACTTCCTGCCTCCCTGGAACAAGCCCACAAATCACCTACTATGCATACCCTCTCCCTGAGGCAAACTGAACAGAACTTCCTCCACTTCTCTCCTCACAAGCACAGCAATCTCCAGATGCAACAGCAGGTAAGTCCCTCACAGACACACACATAGAACATGTTCACAGACATTCCTCTTCCCTGGAAATGCCCTTCCAGACATTATTCTCAGCCTGACTCAGAATAAATGGGAATCCTGTGGTGATTTCAGTTTTGAGGAAAGAGGCAGATGTGGAGTACTTGGCAGCTAAACTCGAGACCTGCTCTAATATCAAGACCAGTGGAGAGAGCAAGGCAGCCCATCCACTGCAAACCACAGGGCCCGGGAGGAGGAGACCTGGACCACCAAGTAGGAAGCTGGGAAGCAAAACCACAGATAGCATGGAAGACAGACCCTAAGATCTGCAAAAAGATCTCAGGTAGAGAAGCAAACATGGCCAATACATATGCTAACATAGAAAGTTTAGGGAGATCTAATGAGACCCTCTTTCTAGAAAAAGTACTATAGGAGACTAATGACTATTGAGAGGGAAAATTGTTTTTCCCAGATGTCAGCATCCTAGTTGGTTATTCAAAACAAAGTGTTTTCCCCTTAAGTCATATAAATAGAAAAATAATTAGAAGAAATAATGGACTCAGTAGCTCATATTTATTCATGAGCATAGACATACAAATAAAAAAAGAGAAACAACCAATTTGAAATGAAGTAAATAGGGGCATGTAGTGGGTTTCCTTTTGTGGCATGAACCAGCTCCAAAATCACGACACAGAGACTTCTTATTAGTTATGAATGCTTCTTGTCACATGGATAATGGCAGGAAATGTGGATTCTGCCCTTTCCACCCACCCAACATCATGCACACCTGAGAAACCTCTGAAGATCAGAAACTCCTTTTGTACCCTGGAAATAAATAAACTTTACAGAATCACACCATTGTTTCTGGTGGTGGAAGAACCTTAGAAGCATTCTATCATATATTGATGAAACTCTGTCTTCCAACTACACACCAAAAGCATGCCTGTGTGTGGACACTTGGCAGTGACACTGCAAGCATCATATCCTCCCATGCCAGAACTGCAGAGTCTCTCCCCTCCCTTATAAATCCACACACAGTGAGGCTCAGAGAACAGGGGCTCTGCCTGGGTCATCACATAAACCAACAGAACCACAGTTTGGCTCATGGTTGATGCAAATTCCAACAGAAATGACAACTCAACAGACCTGCTATGAACACGCTACACTCACCATGGCATATTTTGTGGTCTTCTTTACAATTCACTACAGCAAAAGCATAGGAGAATCCTGCACAGAACCTGAAAGCTACCTTCCACTAACTAGTACTCATAATTGTTAAGACTTTCCAGAGTCCCTCATTGTCTAGGGCCACCTATCTAGGCCTCAGAATATTAATAGCTCCCCTACTGGATGATCAGAGATCAAATGATTCAGAAAGCACAGTCCTTCCACCTCTGCCCTTCCAGTCCTGCATACATGCCCTAGTCCAGAAAGTTTGTATTTTAGTAGACATTCTTCCACTCTTCTAGAGCACATCATGATCCTTGTCCAAAACACAGGATCCTTTTCATGCACATTCTATTACACACTAAATGTGTATTGCAGCCAACCCATTGCCTTGTAGCTGGGACAACTACATAGGTCACAGGTCATAGGTCATATCCACACAGTAACTATTGCTATTGTTTAACTGTTGTCACTATTTAACTTTTGTTAAAAAAATAGACTGTGAATTAGAAAACAATGAGGGATTATAGCAGGGCTTAGAAATAGAAAAGAGAATGTGGATATGATGTAATTATAATCTCAAAAAATTATATTGAACAGTTGAAACAAGCTCTATGTCCATGGGCTCCAGAGCCTAGGAATTTATATTACAGCACATCAAAGATTTCTCAGAACTTTGGTATCAGGGGTACCATCTAAAACCAGAAAAATAACAATCCTGTTATGCACTGCCACAACATTATACACAGATCTATTTCAGTTGAACTACTGTAACTATAGAAATTTGGGTTCAAGATAAGTTCAGTCTTTTACCCAGATTCATGACTTCCCTGGTCTATGAATCCCAACAATGAACGATCAGGGCATTTATGGAGCATTTGAAAGTGATTACCAAATGACACATTTCTAATCTTGACTACTGTTGAAGTAGGAAAGATCTCAACCTCCTTTATGCCTCTCCCTTTCTGCACTGTGACTCTACCAGCTTCAAAATTAGTCTGTGAACTTAACAACTGTACAGATCCCTTTTCATTTTAAAGCCCCCACTAAACTTAGTCAGAGACATTGGAGGTCACTCATTAACTGGTCTATTTTTCCTTCTCACTGACCAGTCAAGGCTCAGAATGGAAGGAATTGTGGGACTGTCTTCCTAGCAGTGGGCAGCAAAGGCAAGATTAGGTGTCCAAAGTAATTCTCAATTATGTAACATGAGGCAGTAATATTACAAGCTCATAGTCTTCCATGCCAGGATGGCATGGCCTCCCCCTTCCCAGGGAATCCACACTAAGCAAAACTCATAGGCCAACGGCAACTACCCAGGTCACCATAGGGACCAACACAATCTCAGTCTGGCTCATGATCCATCAAAGCCCAAGAAGCTTTGACAGATCAGCCAACCTGTTCTTTCTAGTCTAGGGACATGGCCCCCACACTCACTATGACATGGTTTGTCTTTACTCTTACAGCTCCCTACATCAGAACAAGAGAAGAATCCTGGAAAGAACCTGTAAGCTACTTCCTACAGGTATTCCATATTGCTATGCCTTCCCAGAGTCGCTCATTAGCTAAGATGACCCAGCTGGGCTTTAGGACATTAGCAGAGATCAAAAGACTCAGAGAGCAAAAACCCTCCTAGGTTGATCCTTCCATAATTGGCCGACCTGACAGGAGCCTAAACTGGAATATTTGTAGTTCAGTAAAATCTTTTTTTTTTTAAAGATTTATTTATTTATTATGTATACAGCATGTATGACTGCAGGCCAGAAGAGGGCACCAGATCTCATTACAGATGGTTGTGAGCCACCATGTGGTTGCTGGGAATTGAACTCAGGACCTCTGGAAGAGCAGTCAATGCTCTTAACCTCTGAGCCATCTCTCCAGCCTCAGTAAAATCTTATATTCTCCCAGAACCCTTCCTATTTCTCTTCCAAGGCACAGGGTCCTGTAGGTGCACATACCATTACACAGTCAATGTGCAGTGTAGACAGCCCTGTACTTCATAACTGGAAGGTCGTGCAACCAAACACAGATAACATTCAAACTGTATCTGTTGTTAAACAAAAAGAAGCCATGGATTAAAACACAAGAGACTATGGAAGGTGTTGAAGGCAGCAAATAATATAGTGCAAATTATGTAATTATAATAAAAAAATCTATTAAACAGTTGAAACAGGCTTTATGGCCATGTGCTCCAGAGACTAGGGATTTTTATTACAGCACATCAAGTACTACTCACACTATTTCTCTCTGAGTATGCATTGTAAACCTGGAAAACACAATCATATTAGGCAGGGTGACTCCATTTTATACAGTTCTACTACTTAGGTTGAAACAGTATAATTAGAGTAATTTGGTTTCATTAAAACTCAGTTCTTTATCCAAATTCTAGATACCCTGGTCTGTTGACTGAAGAAATGGCCAGTCAGAAAAACATTTATTGATCATCTAAAATGGATTACCTGCTCATTGCTAATGTCAACTACTGTCACAGCAGGAAAGCTTTCACAATCTTCCTTGCCCATCCCTTTCTCTGCTTTAACTACACTTGTTTTACACTTGGTCAGTGAATTAAAATCTCACACAGTTCCCACTTTATTTGTAAACTCACAATAAAATCTAAAGAACTTGGAGGATACTCATTCACTGGTCTATTTTTCCTCCCCACAGATCAGTCAAGACACAGCCTGGAAGAAGTTTCAGGACTGTCCTTCCAGCACTGGGCAGCAGAGGCAAGATTAGGTGTCCAAAGCAATTCTCAATTATATAGTGTGATGCGGGCCTAAGCTACAAGATACAGGCACCTAAAACTGTGGTTCTTAACCTACCTAAGGCTGTAACCACTTAATTCAGTTCCTCAGGATGTAGTGACCCCTCAACTATATAATTATTTTCACTGCTAGTTCATATCTACATTTTTGCTACTGTTAAGAATTATAATATAAATATCTGTCTGTGCTTTTTGATGGTCTTAAGCCAGTCCTGTGATAGGGCCATTTGATGTCCCAGAGGGGGCAATGATCCCCCATGTGGAGAATCACTGCTTGAAACTGATATAAATGCATAGATGAATAAATAAATAGCATTGAAAAAATAGAATGGAAAGCATTGTTAAATAGTAAAAAATTACAGTAATACATTTTTAAAAAATGAATTTTAAAAATGATACCAATAATTTATGTTCATAATGATACAAATAATTAGAAGGACACTTAGGTATACTGACATTGAAATGGAATAGGTAATACTTTGATAGAGAGAATACAATTAATAAGACAATGTATGAGTTTGTTCCATGTAAAGTGTTAGCCTCTGATTGTTGTAAGTAACACATGGAGTTACGGCCAATGTCCTGTGTCTCAAACCTCTGTGTTAACTTAACTGCACATATCTAAGTAGGAGAGTTCTCTAATTTGAAACTGAATACTTACTAGTTCAAGATATCTTCCCTAAATTGTACACCCACCAATTCAGTCTGTCTTTGTTCATATGGAAGAAATTAATCCATGCAGGAAAATCACAGAGAATCTCACTCACCCTGACCCTCAGTCCTTCTTTATAATGGAGATGACTGCAGCTCACTGCCTTCAACTTCAATCAGGGATCAAGATATTGTCTAGTCTGTTTCCCACTGCACTGTACACAGTACACTGTTCCTCTTCTTCTAGTCTGCAGTGAGTAGCCGTGCTCCACACACAAATCTTTTCCCTGTTCTGCAATGGACAGTTCACAATGTGACTCAAATTGGTAATTTTTGAACTCTGTGGTGCTGCAGATGTATCATCCAAGATTTAGGATGGTTAGTCACAAGGATAGCAAGGGCAGTGCCCTGTGGGGCTACAGACAGAGTTCAATTCCAACTCCAGCAACATCAGAGATCATGACTCAAAACTGAAAAGACCACACAGAACCACGCAAAACAAGAGTGGAGCATGCAGACACAGCAGGACCAGGCAGGACCAGGCAAGAACATGTGGAACTCTACATCCAGACACTGGCTCCCACCCAGCCAGGAGAAGACCCACCACACTGGCTCTCGGGGCTCAACTGGCCTCTCCTCCCAGTCTGAGGATTCCAGCCACTAGCTCACCATAGCATGGTTTTCCAGCTCTCCCATGTTCTCTGCTCAGCTCCCTAAAGCAGAACTCACAGCACACAAAACCACTGGCACCAGATCCTCAAGCCAAGCCTCAAGCCCACGACAGGAAGGTCCCTGCACAACTTTTGACTGGCAGGTTGCCTGGAGCCCCTGATTGGCTAATGAAGCATGAGTGACAGGAGCACCTCCTATAGCTTTAAACTGTGCTTAAAGGCACAGCACAATGGTTCCTGATCCTGATTTCCACCCCAGACCCAGAGTTTTTCTGAATCAGCTGTGATTTGCATTTCAATAGCACCTGCCCCAGGCTCTAATAGAGAACCCTGCTTTCTTCCTGCCCTCCACAGGCACTTCTCCTTCATCCTCCTGGACACAATGTGACTAGCTAGCTTGTACAGACCACTACACTATGTGGGGTGGAGGGATTCCCTGTCACACAGGTGGATGGGTACCGGGAATATTAACAACTAAAGAGAGATATAATCGCTCAATAGGAGATGTTTGTTACATGGCTTCACACTGAGGTCAGATCAGTTGAATGTGCTTTTTTTTCTGCTTGTCACAGGGACTTTAGAAAACCAGAAAAGAAAAGCAGGAACCAGAGCACAAACAAGATAAGTCTTTCTCTGATTAGAAAGCTGGATGATGGCTCTGTTGCTTAAGGAGTTTTACTCTTGAAATTCAGAAAAAAAGAGTTGGAAAATTAAATAATGATAAAGAGTAGTCTTCATTGAAAGCTTAATACTTAGAGAATAACTGAACTAGAAAGAATGCAATTATGAGCACCATTGTTAGTCAGCACATCTTCCTCAGTGGACAGGTGAAAAAAAAACCCACAACTGTGTTATTCAAGGTTCTCTACATGAACAAGACTAGTAGAATAAATCTCTCCATGTATGTAGAAAGTCAATTTAATAGAATACCTCACAAGCTGTGTTCCAGGTTGTCCAACAACTTTTCTATTATTCTTATTTCCTTTCCTTTCTTTTTTTTTTTCTTGTATTTTCAAGACAGATTTTTACTGTGTAGCTTTGGAGCCTCTCCTGGATCCCGCTCTGTAGACCAGCTGTCCTCAAACTCGCAGAGGTCAACCTGCATCTTCCTCATGAGTGAGTGCAGGGAAAATAGGTGTGCACCACCACCACCCAAGTAGTGTTTTACTTTTCAAATAAGTTGACATATTTGTCATATTGTCCATCTGGCAGAACTATGCTTTTCTCAAGAAGACAACTAGAACTTCATGGCATGTAAGGATTTAAGGTTGTTTGTTACCTTGTAATGCCTGAATGAGCAGCTTGTTAAAGTCCCATTTTGATTCACTGTTAGGCCTAGTGGTTTGTTTTAAATAAACAGTGGCTTCTTTGTAATGGTTTGGAGCCCAACAAATGTGTATCCTACTGTCCTAATCTCTAACAGGCCTGGCTATAATACACTTACCTTTGAGGTGGCTTTTTTTGTTTTTGCTTTTTGAGGCAGTCCTCCTTCAGCTAACTCCTATTTTGTGAGACTTACTATCTCCAAAGAATTAGTAAATCTTTTACAACACCAATTCTACTCTTCTACATCACACGTTAATAGTGACATGCTATCCAGCACATGAGATGTCTTTTACAACCTCTACAAAATTAGCTATGAATGGATCTTACACATGAAAGTGAAATGCAAAGTGCTGAACCTCTAAAAGTTACTGGAAGGCACTCTTCATGTTTAACAACCTGCTTTCTATGGGTGCACCAAAACCATGTCAAAGCTCACTATAAAAACATTTCATTTTTTTGTTTTTGTTTTGTTTGTTTTTTGAGACAGGGCTGCTCTGTGTAGTTTTGATGCCTAACCTGGATCTCACTTTGTAGAGCAGACTGGCCTTGAACTCACACAGATCTGCCTGACTCTGTTTCCTAGTGCTAGGATTAAATGCATGGGCCACCCTCATGTAGCACAAAGATGTTTCTACAAACAGCTCACTGTGCCCAATTCTGTGAAGATACAGCCCACAGAGCAAAGTTATTCAGAGGCCTGCCCTGGGTCCAAGATTCAAGTACCACATGGGACCTCACAGTACAAAGATTCTGCAGGCAGGTTCCCACACAGATCCAAGGAGGACACATCACACCAGATCTTCCACCTCACCACCTCCTCCACTCCATCTGAACACAGCAGCCCCTCACTCACCATGTCATGGTTTCTCAGCTCAGTCATGC
Source organism: Peromyscus eremicus (assembly GCF_949786415.1). NCBI lineage: Eukaryota > Metazoa > Chordata > Mammalia > Rodentia > Cricetidae > Peromyscus > Peromyscus eremicus. Next base: position 7,831,342 of record NW_026734288.1, read on the forward strand.
TCTCTGCTCAGCTTCCTGCAGCAGAACTCACAGCACAACACACAAAACTGCTAGAACCAGCCCTTCTTCAAAGCCAAGTCTGAAGCCAGTGGCTGGAAGGACCCTGCACCACTTTTGACTGGCAGGTCACCTGGAGTGCCTGATTGGCTAGTGAGGCCTGAATGACAAGAGTACCTCCCATAGGATTACAGTGGCTTAAAGACACAGCACAATGATTCCTGACCCTGCCTTCCACCCTAGATAAAGACTTTTTCTAAATGAGCAGAGATGTGCATATTGATAGCACTTGCCCCTGGCTCCAATATCTGACCCTGATATCTTCCTGCACTTCATAGGAACTTCCCCTTCTTCCTCCAGGACACAATGTGGTTAGGTAGCTTGCACAGACCACTAAACTGTGTGGAGTGGAGTGATTCTCTGTTACATAGGAAAAAGAATGTCAGGAATATTAACAACTAAAGAGAGATTTAAAGACACATGAGGAGAGTGTTTATTATGTGACTTAATGCTGACATCAGGTTAACTGAAGGTATTTTTTCCTGGTTGTCATAGGGACTTCAGACAACCAGCAAAGAAAAGGAGAAACTGGATCAAAACCAAGAAAATAGGTTCATTGCTTTAGGAGTTTTATTCCAGAAATTCAAAGCAAACTGTTGGCAAATTAATAATATCAAAGACTAGTCTTTATGGATAATTTAATACATAGAGATCAATTGAGCTAGGAAGAATGTGTTCATGAACACTATTGTTAGCCAGCACATCTTTCTCACTGGGCAGGTGAAGGAAAAAAACAACGGCATTATTCAAAGTTCTCTACCTGAAAATGATAGAACAAATCTCTCCATGTATAAAGAAGTGTATTTATTCAAATGTCTCACAAACTGTGGTTCAGGTAGTGTATCAATGGCAGCTGCCAATGGAAATTTGAAAAATTCAGTAGCTGTTTAGTTCATGAGGCTGTGTATCTCCACTAGTCTTCAGTATAAACCACAGGTCTAAGGAAGTAGGCTCTAATGCTGGTAAAGGAATGAACTTGGTAGCCAGAGCTAGGGCAAGCAGGCAAAGGGAAAGCTTTCTCCTCCAGTGACCTTTATATATGTAGACTGTCACCAGAAAGTATGATCAAGATTAAAGGTGGAGCTTATACTTTGTTTGATATTTTTTTAATGTTTTTGAGACTTGATTTATCAGTGTAGCCCTGGAACTCATTCTGTACAACAGGCTGGGATCAAAGTCAGAAACCCCAAGTGATTCTGCCTCCTCACTGCTGGGCTTAAAATTGTACACAGACACCAGCAGCTGAAAGTGGATATCACCTCAAATGATCTAGATTAAAGATGGATCTTTAATTTCAAAACCCTTCAAAAATCCCTCACAGGTGTACCCAACTAATTTGGTTTTAGTTAATTGCAGAGGTAGTCAGTTTGACTATCAAGAATAGCCATCACAATATCCAAGACAGAAAAAAGGAGAAAAATTTCCTACCTGCAGGAGGATGATAGAGTATGGAATGCTTTTCCAAAGCTTTTTCTGAGCATGTAGATTTTACATAGGGAATCTGGACTTGGTTGTGTAGAGTTCTCCATATTCCTAAGCAGGCTAGGTTAACCAATCCATTTCTGAACATGAACACAATGTAACAGTGGAGAAACTTAGAAAAATTTATACATAAAAATCATGCGGAGCCAATATAAATTATAAAAATGATGAGAAGAAATGCCTCTGGGATGTTCATCTTGTACCACAAGGTCTTAGCCTCTTTTCAAATACCTTCTAAACTCTTTCCTGATTTTTGTTTTGTTTTGTTTTAATTTTTTTAGTTTATTTAATTTGAAATTATGTTTCTCTTTTTTTTCACCTTGGTACAGTACAAATTCTTATCCTAATAGTGAAATTTTTCAGTATAGCTTGCCAAGGGATTGGGTAAAACCAAAAATTATTATAGACACACTCATCCTAGGATCCCCCTGCTAGGTAGCCTCTCTGGTTCTGTGGATTGCAGTATGATTGTCCTTCGATTTAGATCTAGTATTCTCTTGTGAGTACATAGCATGTTTGTCCTTCTGAGTCTGGGTTACCTCACTCAGGATGATATTTTCTAGTTCCATCCATTTGCCTGCAATTTTATGCTGTCATTGTTTTTCTTTGCTGAGTAGTGATCCATTGTGTATATTTCCCACATTTTCCTTATCCATTTTTCAGTTGACAGACATCTAGGTTGTTGACAGTTTCTGACAATTATGAATAATGTTGCTATGAATATAGTTAAGCAGGTATCTTTGTGGTATGATTTAGCATTCCTTGAGTATATGGCCAAGAGTGGTATGGCTATGTCTTGAAGTAGGTCAATTCCTAATTTTCTGAAAAAATACCATACTGACTTCCATAGTGGTTTTACATTAGTTTCAAATATTTAAAAATGTACAAATAATTTCCATCAATTGTTAATCAAAACATATTACATTGCTTCCTCCTTTTATGTCTTCATTTATTCTCTACACAAATTCCTTCTAAAGTCTTCCTTGGTAAGTGTTGGCAAATAAGTATGATAAAATACATGAAAAAAACCTTCTGCATTCATTGTTGGTCATACAAATATGGATATTTGGGTGACCATGTTGTATTGGACAGATAATTAGGGAGCTCATCCCTGCCTTATTCTCGAAATTAAAGGAGAATTCTACTTTTTAATCATTATTGTGTGTCTGACCTTGACTAGATTGCCTTGTACAGGAAACATAATCAAGAACAGAAAACTTAGGGTAGAATATGCCTTACCAGTTAAGAACACTGAAGATTCTTTTAAAGCATCCAGCTTCCGTTCCCAGTACATATAGAAGCTCACTACTATATATAACTCCATTATCAGGGATTCTGACACAGTCTTCTGATCTCCCTGGCCACCATAACAAGAAGAGACTTAGACCATAATGATTATATTTCAAGCTGTGCATGGTAGTACATTCTTTAAGTACCAGCAATCTGGACACAGAGGCAGGAAGATCAAAGTAAGTTGTGAAGCCTGTGCTACATAGTGTATACACACACACACACACACAAACAAACAAACAAACAAACAAGCACACTCAAACACACACACTCCAGACACAGTAAAAGAACAAAATGTAATAAAATACAAAAATAGGAGCATTGGAGATTTGGAATATAATACCTATTAAAGTCATTTCAAGTGTCTGACACTGCTTCCAATAGAATCATTTTCAAAAATAAGTATGGCCACCGGGTAGTGGTGGTGCATGTCTTTAATTCCAGCACTAGGGTGGCAGAGCCAGGCAGATCTGTGAGTTTGAGGCCAACCTGGGCTACAGAGTGAGTTCCAAGACAGGCTCCAAAGCTACACAGAGAAACCCTGTCTCAAAAAAAAAGGAAAAAAAAAACAAACAAAAAAAAGTTGGAGATGTAGCTCAGTTGTAGAGCACTTGCCTAGCAAGTGGTCCGTAGGCTTGATCCTCAGCTCAAAAAAAAAAAAATATGGCCAACCGTAAAGTACGTGACATTAATTGCAGCCAATGAGAGAAAATGAACATTTGAAGGTTTGCCAGAGCCTTATCATGTGACCTGAACCGCTCATCCTGAGCTATGTTATGGGACCTGCCAAATCATAAAGTAGTACATGCACAGCAGCAATATGTTATCAAATGGAAGTGGTATATAACAGATCAGGCCCAAGCAGGTCCTGAAGGCACAAGTAAGATACCTGAAGAAGTTTGCCCAGATGCCTATGGTTTCTACTCCTGTTATAATGCCTTCTGCTGCCAAGCAGGCATCTATGGGGACATGGAGTATTTCCTATATTTGGTTGACCCAGTAAGAGAAGACTAGGGCCAGTTGGTGGTTCTGTACATCATGTAGGATTCACCCACAAATGGACAGCTGCAGCATTTCAACCCCATTTTGGAACAAGCCTGAAAGATATTGGTGAAGGGTGTAGGGGCCCCAAAACAGCTTGACCACACAGCTGCCATGACATGCTTACTGTCAGGCAACACCTGCATCCATATACTGACACCACTAAGAGATCCGCTCAAGGATAGACCAGCAACTAATGGGAAGTACCTGACATTCCAAACATTCCAACGATTACATAAGAATAAATAAGATCAAGATTACCAGATGTCTGTGTGAGGGTGTCAGATCCCCTAGAGCTGGATATACAGACACTTGTGATCTACCACATGGGTGTTGAGAATTGAATTCAGATTTTCTGTAAGAGCACTCAGTGCTCTTAACCATGGAGATATCTCCCCAGTGACATCATTCCATCAGTTAACTACATTTCTAAATAATGGATTTAGAACTGGAGACAGAGTTTACTTTCTCCTTCCTTGGTGACTGGAGTTTTGATGTTGGTGTTTCCCTTTTAAGCATCAATTAGCTTAATATTTGAATTTTGTTAGATTAAAGAATGAGTGCCTACTTGGTTAAATTAATAATAAAGTAGCTTTCCACTAAGTAACAAGTACGTTCAACATATCAATACAATTGACCTAATCTTGCCATGTATCTATAAGCTCATACTATATTATAAAGTTTTCACTAGAAAAAACACACAACTATATGCTTCACTGTTTTCCATGTTCTTTAGCTTTATACAATAGGAAAAGTATTTTCTGCAAATGTATGCAAACTAGTACTGAAGCATTTACTAAGAGTATTTCAGGGGGGCTGCAGAGATGGCTAATGGTTAAGAGCACTGACTGCTCTTCCAGAGGTCCTGAGTTCAAATCCCGGCTACCACAGGGTGGCTCACGAACATCTATAATGAGATATGCTACCCTCTTCTGGCCTGCAGGCAAACAGGCAGCCAGAACACTGTATACATAATAAATAAATAAATAAATAAATAAATAAATAAATAATATAAATAAATAAATATTAAAAAAGAGTATTTCAGATGTGGAGTTAGAGTATAAATCAAAAATTAGAACTTAAAAGTATAGAAATTGACTAGTAATCCCAGTTTATAAGTCAGGGTTCTCCAGAGTCACAGAACTGATGGAATGAATCTTTCTCTCTCTCTCTCTCTCTCTCTCTCTCTCTCTCTCTCTCTCTCTCTCTCTCCTTATCTATGTGTCTATCTATCAATATGCATACACACACACACACACACACACACACACACACAATTCCGATCATATACTGCCTTTTGGAGAAACTTTTCACAGCCCTCCAGACATTGCCATCTAATTGGTGCTGTAACCTTGTCTTCAAAAGATCAAAGTCAACTCCATCTTCTATCAGGCCATGTCTGGATCTCAGTTTTAGTCTCTGATGTTGGCTGATCTGGCACAAAGCAGCAACAGTAGCCAGATCAGCTGTGGTGAATGAAATTTCATTTGAGATTTTGCATTAATCCCATCTCTGCCGCCATGGTCACTTTGGTCTTGGGCCCATTAAGCAATGACATGAATGGCTGGAGAAAAGACTGACTTTCCACAGAAAGAGTCATCCTTACTATCTCTTTATTGAACTCCTTATCTTGTCACCTTTTGTTGTACACATACATGGGAAATAAAGAAATATACTGGAATATTTACAGACTGCAGTCCAACAGCAGCTAGCTGTGAATGAATAGAAAGTCCAGGAATCTAGTAGCTGATCAGTCTCATAAGTCTGGGTGTTTCAGGTATTTTCTTTGTAGGTGCTGGAATTTCAAAAATACAGACTTTGGGGATGAAAGAAGGCTAAGAGATTAAAAGCATTGGCTGCTTTTCCAGAGGTCTTGAGTTCAATTTCCAGCAACCACATGGTGGCTTCCAACCATCTATAATGAGATCTGGTTCCTTCTTCTGGCATGCAAGCACACATGCAGGCAAAATACTATATACATACAGACACACATACATACATACATACATACATACACACATACATACACACACATACATACATACATACATACATACATACATACATACACACACATACATACATACATACATACACATACATACATACATACATACATACATACATACATAAATCTTAAAAAACAAAACTAGGCTTCAAAGCCAGTGAAGGAATAGATGTACTGACAAGGTGAAGGAAAGAAGACAAAAAACTTACACACCACCTTCCTCCTTCCATTATCTTTTGAGCAGAAGGTGTGACCCAGATTAAAGATGTGCCTTCCATCCTTAAGGTCTGGATTGAAGGCGAGGTCATCCAAACTCAGGATCTGCATCAAAGGCATGTTGTCTTCTTGCCTCTAGGTCCAGATGACAAATGTGCCCTCCATTTTGAATTATAATTCATTTCAGATATAGTAAACTTTACAACCAATAATATTCATCACAATCCATATCTTGACAACTAGACACACAATCCTATCTTCATAAGTCATAATTAATTTATAAATAAAATACAATAACCAGGTCATTGTTATGCCTAAAGATAACATAACTATCCCACATAAAATTACAAACCCATTATATATTTAGACTAGTAGCAATGTCCCTCAAGGAACATCTTTCTAGTAACTCAAACTTACATCTGATGTCAAATGATCTTCTCTTAATTGGTGTTGCAACATATTATAAGGAAACTAAAAAAAAAAATTGAATCCATTAAAAACTGCCTAAGAGAAAAAATGAAAATTAAAAAAATAAGAAAAAAATACAAATATTTGTACAAATACATTAAAAAAATATAACAGAAGCACTCATGTCAGTTATAATCCTCATTTCTTCAACTGGTCACATGGCCTTAGATGGTATTTAGAATTACATTCCTGTACTTTGCATTCTGTATTTCTTTTACCCTCTAAAGACACATCAGAGGGTCATGGTTCTTTTCCTGGAAAAGTGACCTATACCTTCATTCCTGATTGGTCTGTTCCCTTTGTCATCCTTCTTGGGTTAGATTAATGTAGTTTACCAAGGACTTTAATCACAGGGCACAGTAGCACCTAGAGATACCCTAAAGGATCTCGAACATTTCAGACATAATCTTTCTTACCTCCATTGTAGAGAGTCCAATTTTTCTTACGGTAATCTGGATGTATCACCCCTCCTTATGGTTTTATTCCTATCTTAGTCTGTTGTTTTAAGGGTATTTGAAGACCAAAATAACCAAGGGTCAGTCTGAGCTTCCAATTCATTGGAAAGTTTGTTATGCCTACTGGCAGGAACACAATGGCCTCTGGAAAAAAAAAAAAACTTCTAAACCAGCAAAACTTAGTGTTGCAGAAACAGCAAGCACAAACACTTCTAGTTGGTCACTAGTAGTGATAGTGAGTAGAAGTATTCACTTTCCTATACCCTGCTTCCTGGATCCATCAATGCTGGCTATAGGAGAAACTTATCATATATTGGATGCTAATTCAGAGCATATACTGCCTTCTGGAGAACCTTTCCCCAGATGTCCAGATGTTGCCACCTTATGGGTGCTGTAACCTTGTTTTCAAAAGACCCAAATCAATTCCCTTTTCTATCAGGCTATATCTGGGACTCAGTATTGTTCTCGGTTGTTGGGTGATCTGGTACACAGCAGCAACAGTAGCCAGATCAGCTGTGGTGAGTGGAATTTTATATTGAGCACATGTATTTTTCCCACTTTTGCCACCATAGCCACTTTGTTCTTGGGCCCATTGGGCAATGACATGAATGGCTGGGAAAGAAGGCTGACTGTCCAAAGTAAGAGTCATCCTTCCTCTGTGATTATTGAACTTCTCAGCTTGTCACATGTTTGCTGAAAATGTACATTGGATACAGATGTCTTCATACCCTTTGGCGATTTGAAGAGATCTATCCACATACTTCTTCCCCAGATGTCTTTCTCACCAATTTTTCAATCAAGCTCCTTTCAAGTTGGTGAATATCCAGTCAATCTTTGGCTACAGCTCAGTGAGTAGTTGCACATTTGGACATTTCTCCTTTCAAACAAACTGTATGACCCTGTGTACTGCCTGATCTACTGCCCACTGTGTAGATTTCCCCTTCACCAGTGGCTTTCAGGCTTGTCCTAGAATCAGGTTGAAAGGCTACAGCTGTCCATTTCTGGGTGTTGCCTGCATGATGCACAGAAACATCATTAAACCCCACCCTAGTCTTTTCCTCCTCAGTCAGCCAATCACAGGGAATACCCCATGAGGTTATAGGTGCATGCTTGGGAGCAGAAGGCATTGTAACAGAAGTAGAATCCATAGGCATTTGGGAAACTTCTTGATGTAGCTTGTTTTTAACCTTCAGGACCTGCTTGGACCTGATCTGCTACACACTTCTTTCACATGATAAGAGATTGATGCTGTGCAGGTCTCTTTTTATGACTTGGTGGGTCTGATAACACACTGATTGTGATGGGCTGTTCAGGTTGCATGGTGAGGTTTTAAATCACTGTCAAATGTTCTGTTTCTCCCATTGGCTGGGATTAATGGCATGTGCTTGCATGTTGTCACCATACTTTTTTTGAACATGGTTCCATGGGCACCAGTGGCAGACACTTGAAATGACTTTAATCATTATTGTATTGTCTCTATTCTCCAATGCTTCTATTCCTTTATGTTTTTCAGTTTTATTTCCAGTGTGTGTGTGTGTGTGTGTGTGTGTGTGTGTGTGTGTGTGTGTCTGTGTGTGTGTTTGTAGACTATGCAGCATAGGCCTCAAAACTTACTGTGATCTTTCTGCCTCTGTGTCCAGATTGCTGGTACTAAAAGAATGCACTACCACACACAGCTTGAAGTATAATCTTAATGGTATAAGTCTCCTCTTCTTGTGGTGGCCAGGGAGACAAGGAGATTGTGTCAGAATTCCTGATACTGGATATATATATATATATATATATATATATATATATATATATATATGAGTTTCTATATGTTCTGGGAATGGAAGCTGGAGGCTCTGAAAGAAACTTCAGTGTTCTTAACTGGTAAGGCATTTTCTACCCTAAGTTTTTTGTTCTTGATTATGTTTCCTGTCCAAGGCAGTAGTCAGGGTCAGTCAACTGGTGCTGATTAAAAAATAGAATTCTCCTCCATTTGAGAGAACAAGGCAGGAAATAGCTCCCTAATGATTTGTCCAATATAACATGGTCAGCCAATTATCCATATATGTGCAATCAACAACAATGGATGCAGCAGGTTGTATTCATATATTTCAGCATACTGATTCACCCACAATTAACAAGGAAGAGTTTAGACGGTATTTGGAAAGTTAGTGAATGATGAAATAAAAGGGAAAAGAGAAGTAATGTTTTTTAATGTTAGTTTTTTAAATTTATTTTTCTATTATCAGCTTGATACAGTATAAATTCTTATCCAAATAGTGAAATGTTTCATTGAGGCTTGGCCAGAAACTGAGTAAAACCAAAACTTATTATAAGCCACAGTCACCCTAGGGTCCCCCTGCTAGGTAGCCTCCCTGCTTCTGTGGATTGCAGTATAATTGTTCTTGGCTTTATATCTAGAATCCACTTATGAGTGAGTACATATCATGTTTGTCCTTCTGGGTTTGTGTTATCTCACTCAGGATGATATTTTCTAGTTCCATTCATTTGCCTGCAACTTCATGCTGTCATTATTTTTCTCTGTTGAGTAGTACTCCATTGTGTATATGTACCACATTTTCAAAATCCATTCTTCAGTTGAGGGGCATCTAGGTTGTTTCCAGGTTCTGTCTATTACAAGTAGTGCTGCTATGAACATAGTTGAGCATGTATCTTTATGGTTTGATTGATCTTTCCTTGGGTATATGCTGAGTGGTATGGCTGTGTCTTGAGGTAGATCGATTCCCAATTTTGTAAGAAACCACCATACTGATTTCCACAGTGGTTGTACAAGTTTGCATTCCCACCAACAGTGGAGGAGTGTTCTTTTTGTTCCACATCCACTCCAACATAGAGACTGTCTTCAGTGTTTTTGATCTTAGCCATTCTGACAGGAGTAAGTTGGTATCTCAGAGTCGTTTTTACTTGCATTTCTCTGTTGATTAAATATGTTGAGCATTTCTTTAAATGTCTTTCAGTCATTTGTCATTCTTCTTTTGAGAATTTTCTGTTTAGTTCTTTAGCTCATTTTTTAAATTGGATTGTTCAGTATTTTGATATCTAGTTTCTTGAGATCTTAATAAACTTTGGAGATCAGTCCTCTGTCTGATGTGGGGTTGGTGAAGGTCTTTTCCCATTCTGTAGGCTGTCATTTTGTCTTATTGACCATTTCATTTGCCTTACAAAAGCTTCTCAGTTTCAAGAAGTCCCATTTATTAATTGTTGAGCTCAGTGTCTATGCTGTTGGTTTTTTTTTTTTTTTTTTTTTAAGGAAGTGATCTCCTGTGCCAATGCATTCAAGTGCAGATAAGTAATATCTTTTAATTAACAATTTATGGGAAAACATTTTAAGTAAAAAGGAGCTAGATAGATGGCTCAGCAATAAATGCACTGACTTTTGTGACCGATGACCCAGGCTCCACTTATAGAACTCACAATGTAGGAAATCATTTGTTGTAACTCTGGTTCCAGGCACCTCCTACCTTCTTCTGGCCTCTGTAGGCCAGAACAGTGTGAACAGACAAAACATCATATAAATATTTCTTTAAAGTTAGAAAAGGTAAAGAATGGGATTCTTTACAGTGAGGTCACAGCCCTCAGACAGACAGTAGCCAGGGATAGTTAAAATGAACTCCTTATTGTTTTTCATAGAAGCAGCTGTGGCCTCCTGCCAAGCCAGCCTGCTCAGAGGTAAAAGTATCTTTATTCTGAGGTTAATAAAGCTCATCACAATCATTAATCTGACAGCAAAGTAAACAGTGCTGTTAAGTGACTTTTTAGTATTGATTTCTGCATTTCTGTTCTCTCTCTTTGTGAGAATTGTGGTATTGGTATACTTATCTTTCAGACTGAACATTAAGATTGACAGGTCTCATATGCCCAAGAGCAATCTTCATTCACTGTATCATTTACTTGAATTTCAGCTAAAACTTTGGGGTACAAGATAAATATCCCAGAGGCAGTTGTTCCTATCATTTTATCACTTATATATGGCTCTGCTTGATTTTTATGTAAGAATTCCCCTAACTGTCTCTACTTTTACATTGTGATTGTATTCAAAAACGGACTTGTTAGCCTAGCCTGCTTAAGAACATGGATAACTCTACACAACCATGTCCAGATTCCCTATGTAAAATTTCCTTTGGTTACATAAAGCATTGTAAAAATATTCCATACTCTACAATCCTCATGCAGGTAAGAAATTTTTCTCCTTTCTTCCATCTTGGATATTGTGATGACTATTCTTGGTAGTCAAACTAACTACCTCTGCAATTAACTAAAACCAGAAGAGTTGGGTATACCAGTGAGGGAGTTTTGAAAGGTTTTGAAATTAAAGATCCATCTTTAATCTAGATAATTTGAGGTGATATCCATCTTCAGCTGCTTGTTGCACACATTTAAGCACAACACTGAGGAGGCAGAATCTTCTGAGGATTTCTGAGGTTGAGGCCAGTGTAGTCTACAGAATGAGTTCCAAGACTACACAGATAATTCCAGTTTCAGAAACACCAAAAAAAAAAAATCAAACAAAGTATAAGATCCACCTTTAATCTTGATCATACCTTCTGGTGGCAGCCTACATACATGAAGAACACAGAAGGAGTAAGCTCTCCCTTTGCCTGCTTGCCCTAGCTCTGGCTACCAAGTTCATTCTTTTTCTTTGTTTCTTTTTTTGTTTCTTTGTTTCTTTCTTTGTTTCTTTTTTCTTTCTTCTTTTTTTCTTCTTCTTCTTTTTTTTTTTTGGTTTTTTTGAGACAGAATTTCTCTGTCTAGCTTTGTGCCTTTCTTAGAACTTTCTCTGCAGCCCAGGCTGGCCCTGAACTCAAAGAGATTTGCCTCCCTCTGTCTCCCAAGTGCTGGGATTAAAGGCAAGAGACATCACTGCCCAGCTCCAAGTTCATCCTTTTACCAACATTAAAGCCTAATTCCTTAGAATTGTGGTGTATACTAAAGACCAGCTGAGATACACAGTCTCATGAACTGAACAACTACTGAATTTTTCAAAGTTCCAATGGTAGCAGCCATTGATGGACTATCTAAACCACAGTTTGTGAGACATCCTAATAAATTCATTTTCTTCCTACATGGAGAGATTCATTCTACCAGTCCTTTTCAGGTAGAGAACCTTGACTAATGCAGTTGTTTTTTCCTTCACCTGCCCACTGAGGAAGATGTGCTGACTAACAATAGTGTTCATAAACACATTTTTCATAGCTCAGTTATTATCTTAATATTTAATTATCCATGAAGCTACTCTGTATTATTATTCATTTGCCAAAATTTTCTCTGAATTTCTGTAATAAAATTCCTAAAGCCATGGACCTATTTTCTTGGTTGTGATGAAGTTCCTGATTTTATTTGCTGGTTGTGTGAAGTCCTTATGACAACCAGGTAAAAAGTATCTTCCATTCACCTGATGTCAGTATTAAGTCACATAATAAACACTCTCCTTGTGTGTCTTTAAATCTATCTTTAGTTGTTAATATTCTGGGATCCCTTTTACCTGTGTGACAAGGAATCACTCCACCCCATATAGTTTAGTGGTCTGTACAAGGTAGCTAGCCACATTGTGTCTTTGGGGGGCAAGGGGAAGTGCTTATGGAGTAGAGAAAGAAAGCATAGTCAGCTATTGGAGCCATGGGCAATTGCTATCAATATGCACATCTCTGTTGTTTAGAAAATGTCTTTGTCTAGAGTGGAAGGCAGGGTCAGGAACCACTGTGCTATGTCTTTAAGCACACGCTAACCCTGTAGGTGGTGCTCTTGTCACTCGGGTTTCACTAGCCAATCAGGCACTCCAGGTCACCTGCCAGTCAGAAGCCAGGCAGGATCATTCCATCCACTGGCTTCAGGGCTGGTTCCAGTAGTTTTGTGTGGTGTGCTGTGAGTTCCTGCTGCAGTGAGCTGAGCCAAGAGCTTGGACAAGCTGGGAAACCATGACTTGGTGAGTGAGAGGCTCCTGTCCCCAGATGAGGTGGAGCAGATGATGGGGTGTGGGATCCAGTGTGGTGAGACTTCCTTTGATCTGGGTAGGGACCTGCCTGTAGAATCCCATTCCTGTGAAGTCTCACTTGGTACTTGAAACTCCCTGGACCCAGGGACAGGCCTCTGAATAACTTTGGTCTTTGGGCTGAATCGGATCACAGAATTTGGTGCAGGGAGCTGTGTGTAGAAACATTTTTGTGCCCAGTGAGGGTGGCCCTCACCTTTAATCCCAGCACAGGGGAGGCAGAGTTAGACCGATCTCTTGAGTTCAAGGCCAGCCTGGTCTACAGAGTGAGATCCAGGACAGGCATTTAAAGTACAAAGAGAAGACCTATCCCAAAAAACAAAAACAAAAACAAAAGCAAAAAAAGAAAAGTTTTTGTAGTAAACATCAAGATGCTTTTGGTGTACCCATGGAAAGTAGGTTGTAAAATATGGAGAGTACCTTCCAGTACCTTTTAGAGGTTCAGCACTTTGCATTTTACTTTCATGTGCAAGATACATTTATAGTTAATTTTGAGGAGGCTGTAAAAGGCATCTCATATGTTGGGTAGCACTCAACTACTAAGGTGTGATGTAGAAGAGTAGAATTGGTGATATAAAGGGTTTACTAATTCTTTGGAGATAATAAGTCTCATAAAATAGAATTTAGCTGAGGGAGGACTACCTCAAATAAAAACTCTCAAATGTAACTGTATTGTAGTCAGGCTTGTTAGAGATTAGGACAGGAGGATACACATTTGTTGGGCTCCAAACCATCACAAAGGAGCGACTGCTTATTTAAAACAAGCTACTGAATTAAAGAATGGGACTCTAACAAGCTGCTTATTGAGGCATCACAGGGTAACAACCAACTTTATATCCTGGTATGCCATAAAGTTCCAGTTTTCTTCTTGAGAAAAGCATAGTTCTGCCAGATGGACAATATGACAAATATGTCAACTTATGCATTTTTTTCCTGAGGCTATACATTTCAAACAAGGAAAATAGCAGTCCTTTTAGGTAGTGCCACACCACTTTACCGAGATCTTCTATATTGGTTGAATGAGTGTAATGACAGTAATTTCATTGCACTACAATGTCAGTCCTTTATTTAGATTACTGAATGTGCTGCTCTGTGGACCCCAAGAAACAACCAGTCAGGACATTTGCGGATCATCTAAAATTGGTTACATCACTCATCTCAAATACTGTTGAAACAGGAAAGCTCTCACCCTTTGTCCTGTCCCTCCATTTCTGACCCTTCAATTCATCAGCTTCAAAGATGCTCAGTGAACTCAATTCTTACACAGGTCCCTCTTCATGATTATGTCCCTCAAAAACCCAAGGAGATGGTGGGAAAAACATTAACTGCTCCATTTTTCCTTCTCACTGTGTCCAGCCTAGAAGAAGATGCAGGAATGTCTTTCCAGCACTGGGCAACAGAGGCAGGTATAGGTGTTCAATTCAGTTCTCAATTACATAGCATGAGGAAAGCCTGGGCTACAGAAGACACTGATCTACACAGAAATCAATAATCAACAGCTCTTGAGAGAGAAGGAATGAAAGAATTAATGACCTAGACACATTAGAGAACAGGACTAAATAGATAAGAGCAGTAATGCTCTTAAAATGTTAAAAATAATACCAATAAGTGATATTTTAAAGTGATAAAATAATGTATTTTTAACGATAAAAAACTTAGCTATGGCAGATGGTGGTGACACACACTTTTAATCCCAGCACTCTGGAGGTAGAGGCAGGCAGAGCTTTGTGAGTTTGAGGTCAGCCTGGGCTACAGAGTAAGTTCCAGGAAAGAATTGAAACCTTCACAGAAAGACCTTGTCTCACACACACACACACACACACACACACACACACACAAAAAAAAAAAAAAAAAAAAAAAACAGAAAAGCAACAACAAAACTTAGCTATATGGACTTTAAAAAGAGTGGAACATTTTCTAGTAGAGGAAATATCATTTATAAGAGATAGGTTGATCTTCGATATGTACATGTTGTCCACTGTGACCTGTAACCTGACACACAGAGTTACAGTCAATGGCCGTTTGCTCAAACCTCTGAGCTGTCATAACTGTGTCAAGCAGGACTGAACGTATCTGCATAGGAGTGTTACTTAATTGAAAATTCAATATGCTCTGGTTCAAGTTAACCTCCTGAAAGTATACAACAACCAGTCTGGTCTGTCTTTATTTACAAGTCATCAATCAGTACATGCTGGGAAATTACAAAATTACTCATCCTGCTACAGTCAGGGTTGTTTTTCCAATGGTGACTACTGTAGCTGATTGACTACTCTCTTTCCCCCAGCAGTGCACACAATAAACTATTTCTTCTATTCTGGTCTGAAGGTAGAAACCATGATCCACATTCAAATCCAATTTCCTTTCAGTGCAATGGATATGAAACTGCATGAATCAGATGGATAATTTTGAAACTCTGAGCTGATACAATCATATAATTTAAGATTTTTAATTGTAACATAGAGGACAGCAAGGTCATTGCCATAGAAAGCAACAGACTGGGACCAAGAGCCCTTATGTCAACACAAGAGAGCTTGTTTCAGAAATATTTTTCTAACAGAATTGAAATGCAGCTATTCTAGAAGTAAAATGATTTCCAAGGGAGAAATCACTCAACGCAATTCAGAGATAAAGAAAAATCTCTTTAATGATAGCATGCATCCATCTCCAGCTAATGCTAAAAAAGGAGCCAGCCTAGAAGAGACATTGCCTCCCACCTATGCTAATCATCCTTGTGACACTTACGTTCAGTCTTCAGGTTACACTTTCTGCAATTTACATAGGGACAGAACACTCCAAGTCTACTCTTGTAGACAGATGGGAGACTTACACTGTAAAGACATTTCCAAAATTACTTCTTAAGTACCCTAGTTATGTAAAATAGCAGGATTTTCTTCAGTGACAGCGTCCTGAGGTGAAGGTCACAGGGCATGGGAAAGAGAGGAGAAGTATAAGGTAGAAAGGATAAAAGCTGGGGTGGGGAGGAATTACACAAGCTATGTCTCATGTCACCTAAGCTTCTTAAGAAGAATAGCACCTTGGATACTACTTCCAGGGGTAAAATGAAAGGAAATGGGGAACTCATAGGATGTCAGCAGAAACTATCATACAATGGGGCAGACTCAAAGAGGAGCCTATTCAAACAATGCTGCACAAGGGGAAACAGGGTATCTCAAGAACATTACTAGCGGTTGGGGATTTAGCTCATTGGTAGAGCACTTGCCTAGCAAGCACAAGGCCCTGGGTTTGATCTTAAGTTCAAAAAAAAAAAACATTACTGACTAAGCCCACTTGATCTGTGGACTGATAACTATACTGCAATGTGGGGGAAACACTTGGTTTCTCAGGATCTAAAGTAACCCTCCCACAAAAACCCTGGTTCCTGACCATTGCTAGTTCTCCAAAGCATATTCCTGGTTTTTGGGAAGGAGCTAGGTTTTATTATCAGTACACCAGGCCATTAGGGAAAGCATACTAGCCCTAGGTCCAAGATTATTACTAACTCACAAAAGAGTTTTTGTAATCTATGCCTGAGGACCTAAATGAAAGCCTCGCTTCATCAGGCAATTCCTTAACACATTAGGGTTTTACTTTTGTATTATTCTTAATTCCTTTCTTTTTTTTCTTTCTTTCTTTCTTTTTTTTTTTTATTTTGTATTTTCAAGACAGATTTTTACTGTGTGGCTTTGGAGCCTCTCCTGGAACTTGCTCTGTACACCAAGCTATCCTCAAACTCACAGAGGTCAACCTACCTCTGGCTCCTGAGTGAGTGCCTGGAAAATAGGTGTGCACTACCACCACCACTGGCAAGTGTTTTACTTTTCAAATAAGTTGACATATTTGTCATATTGTCCATCTGGCAGAACTCTGCTTTTCTCAAGAAGAAAACTAGAACTTCATGGCATGCCAGGATTTAAGGTTGTTTGAAACCCTGTAATGCCTGAATGAGTGGCTTGTTAGAGTCCTATTTTTTGATTCAGTGTTAGGCCTAGTGGTTTGTTTTAAATAAGCAGTGGCTTTTTTGACATGGTTTGGAGCTGAACAAATGGGTATCCTCCTGTCCTAATCGCTAACAGGACTGGCTATAATACACTTACCTTTGAGGGTTTTTTTTTTTTTGAGGTAGTCCTCCCTCAGCTAACGCCTATTTTGTGAGACTTACTATCTTCAAAAAATTAGTAAATCTTTTATATCACCAATTCTACTCTTCTACATCATATGTTAATAATGACATGCTATCCACCACATGAGATGCCTTTTACAACCTCCACAAAATTAACTATGAATGGATCTTACACATGAAAATGAAATGCAAAGTTACTGAAAGGTACTCTCCATGTTTGACAACCTTCTTTCTATGGGTGCACCAAAAACATGTCAAAGCTCATTACAAAAACATTTCTTTTTTTTTTTTTTGATAGGGCTTCTCTGTGTAGTTTTGATGCCTGACCTGGATCTCACTTTGTAGAGCAGGCTGGCCTTGAACTCATACAGATCTGCCTGACTCTGTCTTCCAGTGCTGGGATTAAATGCATGGGCCACCCTCATGCAGCACAAAGATGTTTCTACACAGCTCCCTGTGCCCAATTCTGGGAAAACTCAGCCCACAGAGCAAAGTTATTCAGAGGCCTGCCCCAGGGTCCAAGATTCAAGTACCATATGAGACCTCATATTACAAAGATTCTGCAGGCAGGTTCCCACCTAGATCCAAGGAGGACACATCACACCAAATCTTTGACCTCACCATCTCCTCCACTCCATCTGGAGACAGCAGCCCCTCACTCTCCATGTCATGATTTCTCAGCTTGGCAATGCTCTCAGCTCAGCTTCCTGAAGCAGCACTCACAACACAGCACACAAAACTGCTGGAACCAGCTCTTCTTCAAATCCAAGTCTGAATCCAGTGGCCAGAAGGACCCTGCACCACTTTTGACTGGCAGGTCACCTGAAGTTCCTGATTGGCTAGAGAGGCCTGAATGACAAGAGCACCTTTCATAGGATTACAGAGGCTTAAAGACACAGCACAATGGTTCCTGACCCTCCCTTCCACCCTAGACAAAAACTTTTTCTAAATGAGCAGAGATACGCATAATAATAGCACTTGCACCTGACTCCAGTATCTGACCCTGCTATCTTCCTGCACTCCATAGGAACTTCCCCTTCTTCCTCCTAGACACCATGTGGCTAGCTAGCTTGCACAGACCACTAAACTATGTGGAGTGGAGTGATTCCCTGTTACATAGGAAAAAAGAATGTCAGGAATATTAACAACTAAAGAGAGATTTAAAGACACATGCTGTGGGACGGTCTGTTTGGCAAACGTGTTGCTAATTAGTCAATAAATAAAACACTGATTGGTCATTGGCTAGGCAGGAAGTGTAGGCAGGACAAGGAGGAGAATAAAGCTGGGAAGTGGAAGGCTGAGAAAGAGAGACACTGCAAGCCACCACGATGACAAACAGCATGTGAAGATGCAGGTAAGCCACAGAGCCACGTGGCAAGGTATAGATTAATGGAAATGGATTAATTTAAGCTGTAAGAACAGTTAGCAAGAAGCCTGCCATGGCCATACAGTTTGTAACCAATATAAGTCTCTGTGTTTACTTGGTTGGGTCTGACGGCTGTGGGACTGGCAGGTGAGAGAGGTTTGTCCTGACTGTGGGCCAGGCAGGAAAACTCAAGCTACAAATGGCGTCCAACGTGGTGGCAAGAGTTTCCACCTAAAAACTGAGAAAAAGGTTCTAAAATGGAGCTAAAAACAGTTCCTAATTGTCTCTCTCAAATGAGCAGCAGCTGCAGATTTGAGCTACTTGTGGGTTCCTGGCATACGTGCTTGACCTACAGTATGGCGGGAATGAGTCCTCTGCAAGTGGCACATTAAGCTGCATGGTGGATTTAGCCTTTGCTAGTACAAAAAAAAAAGAGGCTTCTGGGCTATGCACTGCATGGATGGAAGCATGGACCCACAATAGCTCCCAGAGCTGGTGGTAGAGTGCCGCTGCCATGTTGGGAAGCTGAGGTGGGCTGAGCCAGCAGCCACAGCTGCTGCAGTTTAAAGCAATAGGTTCACAATAAGACAGATTCAGATGTAATAGTTTACAATGTGTGTAAAAGATACGTAGGCTTGAAAGAGACAAAAAAGGTGATATATAGAGTTATAGAAACAAATACATAGTTTTAAAAAATAAAGTCTTTAAAGAGACAGTAAAGGTAATATAAAAAATAAGCCACGTAAAAATGGATATTACATAGAGAATCTGGATTGTGTTGTCTTTGGGATTTTTAACTGCAGAGAAACATTTGATTGTAGAAGCTATTGAGTTATGCCAAAATGTATATTTTAAAGATACCTTGACTTCAAAATTTGGATATAAGGATATGTTACTTTGGAAAAGAGTCTCTGCTTTTGTTCCCAAAAAAAGCCAGAGGCTATGGATTTGTTCAACATTAAGATACATCAGGTTTGACCAGCCCAGACCCCCTGAAAGGTCTCCGATGACACCATGGCCCAGATGATCCAACATCCAGAACGATTTGAAGGCAACTGGCTCAGATGATACACCCTCATGGACTATTCCATAATTCTAAAATTTTCTTTGTGTCCCCATAAGATACAGCACCCCACTCAAGCAGGAAGTAGTAAGAGAAGCTACGCCCAAATTCCCAAATTACATGTAATTTTACTTTGTTAAGGTTAAAACCTTTCTTTTTGGAAAAAAAAAAGGCGGGGGGAAGTGCTGTGGGATGGTCTGTTTGGCAAATGTGTTGCTAATTAGTCAATAAATAAAACACTGATTGGTCATTGGCTAGGCAAGAAGGGTAGGCGGGACAAGGAGGAGAATAAAGCTGGGAAGTAGAAGGCTGAGTCAGAGAGACACTGCCAGCAACCACGATGAGAAACAGCATGTGAAGATGCAGGTAAGCCACAAGCCACGTGGCAAGGTATAGATTAATGGAAATGGACTAATTTAAACTGTAAGAACTGTTAGCAAGAAGCTTGCCATGGCCATACAGTTTGTAACCAATATAAGTCTCTCTGTTTACTTGGTTGGGTCTGACGGCTGTGGGACTGGCAGGAGAGAGAGATTCGTCCTGACTGTGGGCCAGGCAGGAAAACTCAAGCAACAGACACATGAGGAGAGTGTTTATTATGTGACTTAATGCTGACATCAGGTGAACTGAAGGTACTTTTTACCTGGTTGTCATAGAGACTTCAGACAACTAGCAAGAAAAAGCAGAAACTGGATCACAACCAATAAAATAGGTCCATTGCTTTAGGAGTTTTATTCCAGAAATTCAGAGCAAACTGTTGGCAAATTAATAATAATAAAGAGTAGTCTTCATGAATAATTTAATACTTAGAGAATAATTGAGCTAAGAAGAATGTGTTCATGAACACTATTGTTAGCCAGCACATCTTTCTGAGTGGGCAGGTGAAGGAAAAAAACAACTTCATTATTCAAGGTTCTCTACCTGAAATGATAGAACAAATCTCTCTATGTATAAAGAAGTGGATTTATTAAAATGCCTTACAAACTGTGGTTCAGGTAGTTCATCAATGGCAGCTGGCAATGGAAATTTGAAGAATTCAAAAGCTGTTTAGTTCATGTGGTTGTGTATCTCCACTGGTCTTCAGTATACACCACACGTCTAAGGAAGTAGGCTCTAATGCTGGTAAAGGAATGAACTTTGTAGCCAGAGCTAGGGCAAGGAGGCAAACAGAAAGCTTTCTCTTTCAGTGTACTTTATGTATGTAGGCTGCAACCAGAAGTTATGATCAAGATTAAAGGTGGAGCTTATACTTTGTTTGAATTTTTTTAAATGTTTTTGAGACTTGATTTATCTGTGTAGCCTTGGAACCCATCTGTAGACCAGGCTGTGCTCAAAGTCAGAAACCCCAAGTAATTCTGCCTCCTCACTGCTGGGCTTAAAAGTGTGCACAGACACCAAGCAGCTGAAGGTGGATATCACCTAAATTATCTAGAATAAATATCAGTCTTTAATTTCAAAACCTTTCAAAAATCACTCATAGGTGTACCCAACTATTTTGGATTTAGTTAATTGCAGAGGCAGTCAGTTTGACTATCAAGAATAGCCATCACAATATTGAAGACGGAAGAAAGGAGAAAAATTCTTTCCTGCAGGAGGATGGTAGAGTTTGGAATGCTTTTCCAAAGCTTTTTCTAAGCAAAGGAAGCATGTAGATTTTACATAGGGAATCTGGACTTGGTTGTGTAGATTTCTCCATATTCCTAAGCAGGCTAGGTTAACCAATCCATTTCTGAACATGATCACAATGTAGCAGTGGAGAAACTTAGAGGAGTTTATACATAAAAATCTTGTGGGGCCATTTATAAATTTTAAAAATGAGGGAAAGAAATGCCTCTGGGATGTTCATCTTGTACCACAAGGTCTTAGCCCCTTTTCAAATACCTTCTAAACTCTTCCTTGTTTTTTGTTTTGTTTTGTTTTAATATTTTTAGTTTATTTAATTTTTAAATTGTGTTTCTTTTTTCTTTTTTTCACCTTGGTACAGTACAAATTCTTATCCTAATAGTGAAATGTTTCACTATAGCTTGCCCAGGGATTGGGTAAAACCAAAACTTATTATAAGCCACAGTCATCCTAAGTTCCCCCCTGCTAGGTAGCCTCCCTCGTTCTGTGGGTTGCACTCTGGTTGTCCTTTGCTTTATATCTAGTATCCTCTTGTGAGAGAGTACATAGCATGTTTGTCCTTCTGAGTCTGGGTTATCTCACTCAGGATGATATTTTCTAGTTTGATCCATGATGCCATTGTTTTTCTCTGCTTAGTAGTACTCCATTGCATTTATGTCCCACATTTTCCTTATCCATTCTTCAGTTGACAGGCATCTAGGTTGTTTCCAGGTTCTGACAATTATGAATAATGCTGCTATGAACATAGTTAAGCAGGTATCTTTGTGGTAAGATTTAGCATTCCCTGGGTATATGCCCAAGAGTGGTATGGCTGTGTCTTGAGGTAGATTGATTCCCAATTTTCTGAAAAAATGCCATATGGATTTCCATAGTGGTTATGTTGTGCTCAGATCGTGATCCCCAGAGAGACCACCAAAGACAAGCATGCCGGAATGCAAAAGCAAGGTTTAATTCTGGGATATCCAAAAGCAATACAAGCCTAGGCAGGGACTTCGTTCAATACATCCAACGCAGTGGAGGCTGGAGGAAGTGCCTACCTGTCTCCAAGCTCAGTTTTTAAAGGGAAAAATCACAAGGTTACATTGTTTAGGGGTGCTAGTATGGGTACAATTCTAATTGGCTCGCTTCTAGGGGCTTTCTAGAAATCATGGCTTAATCTTACTTCTAAGGGAGTGGTTGCCCACCACCATTTCTCATTGGCTGCCCTCAGATGGGGGCATTTTTATGGTCAGTTACACTGCAAACCAGGGAGAGGACATTCCATAGTCCGGCAGGCATTACCTCGTAACTATCTTGTGACTCTGTACTTTTACACTTCTTGGTTTCTGGAATCTGAACTGACTTGTTTCAGTAACTAATGGCCTATTCCCCAAAGGAGAAATCTTAGGCCTTAATTTTAGGGTGAAAGCATTTTGGTCTTATTTCTAAGATGGCTCATTTTGGTCTCACATTTATATATTAGTTTGAAATATTTACAATATCTACAAATAATTTTCATGAATTGTTAATTAAAACATATTACATTGCTTCCTCCTCTTATATGTTCATTTATTCCCTACACAAATACCTTCTAAAGTCATCCTTGGTAAGTGTGGGTGAATAAGTACGATGAAAATAACCTTCTGCATTCATTGTTGTTGGCCATACATATATGGATGTTTGGGTGACCATGTTGTATTGGACAGATAATTAGGTTGCTCACCCTGCCTTATTGTTGGGGACCAATTCCGGACAGCGGTGTCCTTACTTTATCAAACCTTACAAAAGCAGGAAGTTCCTGGCCTAGCCTCGGGCTGTACAACTTCCTGGAGTACCTGCTAATCAGCCAGCTGCAGGGGCCTGGGACCAAAGTGACCTCACCCTCCCTTAGGAATTTTCCATTCTTCTCTCCGTGCTTTCCCTGTTCCCCCACCCTGCCTGAAGCCCTGTTTATAAGCCTCAATACCCAGTCAATAAACGGAGACCTCGACTCAACTCAGAATGTCTCTGTCTTCCTTTACGCGCCTGGTCTCCTTTCTCTCTCGCCCCCATTGATCTTTCAGGAGGTGCCTCCTCGGGTCTCATCAAATAACCTGGCCCGCGGGACCGGGCACCTTATTCTCAAAAATGAAGGAGAATTCTCCTTATTAATCAGTATCATGTGTCTGACCCTGACTAGATTGCTTTGGACAGGAAAAATAATCAAGAGCAGAAAACTGAGGATAGAAAGTGCTTTACCAGTTAAGAACATTGAAAATTTCTTCAGAGCATCCAACTTCCATTCCCTGTACGTATAGAAGTTCATTACTATATATAATTCCAGTATCAGGGATTCTGACACAATCTTTTGGTCTCCCTTGCCACCATAAGAAGAGGAGACTTAGAACCTAAAGATTATATTTCAAACTGTGTGTGGTAGTACATTCTTTCAGTACCAGCAATCTGGACACAGAGGCAGTAAGATCACAGTAAGTTGTGAAGCCTGTGCTACATAGTGTATGCACACACACACACTCACAACACACACACACACACACACAAACACACAAACACACTCAAACACACAAAAAAACACACACACTCACAGACACAGTAAAAGAACAAAGTGTAATAAAATACAAAAATAGGAGCATTGGGGAATTGGAATATAAAACCTATTAAAGTCATTTCAAGTGTCTGACACTGCTTCCAATAGAAACATTTTCAAAAATAAGCATGGCCACTGGGTAGTGGTGGTGCGTGCCTTTAATTCCAGCACTTGGGAGGCAGAGCCAGGCAGATCTGTGAGTTTGAGGCCAACCTAGGTTACAGAGTGAATACCAAGACAGGCTCCAAAGCTACACAGAGAAACCCTGTCTCGAAAAAAAACAAAACAAACAAACAATAAAAAGGTTGGGGATGTAGCTCAGTGGTAGAGTGCTTGCCTAGCAAGTGGTAGGCCCTGGATTCAATCCTCAGCTCAAAAAAAAATATGGCCAACCATGAAGTACATGACATCAATTGCAGCCAATGAGAGAAACTGAGCATTTGAAGGTTTGCCAGTGCCTTATCATGTGACCTGAACTGCTCATCCTGAGCTATGTTATGGGACCTGCCAAATCATAAAGTAGTACATGCACAGCAGCAATATGTTATCAAATGGAAGTGGTATGTCAGATCAGGCCCAAGCAGGTCCTGAAGGCACAAGTAAGATACATGAAGAAATTGCCCAAATTCCTATGGTTTCTACTCCTGTTATAATGCCTTCTGCTGCCAAGCAGACATCCATGGAGTCATGGGGTATTTCCTATGTTTGGTTGACCCAGTAACAGAAGACTAGGGCCACTTGGTGGTTCTGTACATCATGCAGGAATCACCCACAAATGGACAGCTGCAGCATTTCAACCCCATTTTGGAACAAGCCTGAAAGATATTGGTGAAGGGTGTAGGGGCCCCAAAACAGCTTGACCACACAGCTGCCATGACAAGCTTACTGTCAGGCAACAACTGCATCTATAAACTGACAACAGTAAGAGATCCACCCAAGGATAGAATAGTAACTAATGGAAAGTACCTGACATTCCAAACATTCCAATGACTACATAAGAATAGATAAGACAAGATCACCAGATGTCTGTGTGAGGGTGTCAGATCCCCTAGTGCTAGAGCTACAGACACTTGTCATCCACCACGTGGGTGTTGAGAATTGAATCCAGATTTTCTAGAAGAGCACTCAGTGCTCTTAACCATGGAGATATCTCCCCAGTGACATCATTCAATCAGTTAACTATATTTCTAAGTAATGCATTTAGAACTGGAGACAGAGTTTACTTTCTCCTTCCTTGTTGACTGGAGCTTTGATGTTGGTGTTTCCCTTTTAAGCATCAATTAGCTTAATATTTGCATTTTGTTAGATTAAAGAATGAATGCCTACTTGATTAAATTAATAATAAAGTAGCTTTCCACTAAGTAACTACAATTTATCAACTTATCAATACAATTGACCTAATCTTGCCATGTATCTAAAAGCTCATACTATATTATAAAGTTTTCATTAGAAATAACACGCAACTATATGCTTCACTGTTTTCTGTGTTCCTTAGCTTTATAGAATAGGAAAAGTATTTTCTGCAAATGTATACAAACTAGTACTGAAGCATTCACTAAGAGTATTTCAGAGGGTCTGGAGAGATGACTCAGCAGTTAAGAGCACTGACTGCTCTTCCAGAGGTCCTGAGTTCTAATCCCAGCAACCACAGGGTGGCTCACGACCATCTGTAATGAGATATTGTGCCCTCTTCTGACCTGCAGGCAAACACGCAGCCAGAACACTGTATACATAATAAATAAATAAATAAATAAATAAATAAATAAATAAATAAATAAATAAAATATTTTAAAAAAAGAGTATTTCAGATGTGGAGTTAGAGTATAAATCAAAAATTAGAACTTAAAAGTATAGAAATTAACTAGTAATCCCAGTTTATAAGTCAGGGTTCTCCAGAGTCACAGAACTGATGGAATGAATCTTTCTCTCTCTCTCTCTCTCTCTCTCTCTCTCTCTCTCTCTCTCTCCCTCTCTCTCTACTTATCTATGTGTCTATCTATCAATATGCACACACACACACACACACACACACACACACACAATTCAGAGCATATACTGCCTTTTGGAGAACCTTTTCCCAGCCCTCCAGATGTTGCCACCTAATTGGTGCTGTAACCTTGTCTTCAAAAGTCCAAAGTCAATTCCACCTTCTATCAGGCCATATCTGGTTCTCAGTGTTGGTCTCTGTTGTTGGCTGATCTGGCACACAGCAGCAACAGTAGCCAGATCAGCTGTGGTGAATGAAATTTCATTTGAGCCTTTGCATTAATCCCATCTCTGCCGCCATGGCCACTTTGGTCTTGGGCTCATTAAGCAATGACATGAATGACTGGAGAAAAGACTGACTGTCAACAGAAAGAGTCATCCTTACTATCTCTTTATTGAACTCCTTATCTTGTCACCTTTTGTTGAACACATACATGGGAAATAAAGAAATATATTGGAATATTTACACGCTACAGTCCAACAGCAGCTAGCTGTGAATGAATTGAAAGTCCAGGAATCTAGTAGCTGATCAGTCTCACAAGTCTGCGTGTCTCAGGTATTTTGTTTGTAGGTGCTGGAATCCCAAAAATGTAGGCTTTGGGGCTGAAGAGAAGGCTCAGAGGTTAAGAGCATTGGCTGCTCTTCCAGAGGTCCTCAGTTCAATTTCCAGCAACCACATAGTGGCTTCCAACCATCTATAATGAGATCTGGTTCCCTCTTCTGGCATGCAAGCATACATGCAGGCAAAATACTAAATACATACACAAATACATAAATACTTACATACATACATACATACATACATACATACATACATACATAATACATACAACATAAATCTTAAAAAACAAAGCTAGGCTTCAAAGCCAGGGAAGAAATGGATGTTCTGACAAGGTGAAGGAAAGAAGACAAAAAACCAACACACCACCTTCCTCCTTCCATTGTCCTTTGAGCAAAAGGTGTGACCCAGATTAAAGGTGTGTTTTCCATCCTTAAGGTCTGGATTAAAGGTGCAGGTCATGCAACCTCAGGATCTGGATCAAAGGCATGTCGTCTTCTTGCCTCAAGGTCCAGATCACAAATGTGCCCTCCATTTAGAATTATAATTCATTGCAGATATAATAAACTTTACAACCAATAATATTCATCACAATCCATATCTTGCCAACTAGACACACAATCCTATCTTCATAAGTCATGATTAATTTCCAAATGAAATACAATAACCAGGTCATAGTTATGCCTAAAGATAACATAACTATTCCACATAAAATTACAAACCCATTATATATTTAGAATACTAATAATGTCCCTTAAGGAACATCTTTCTAGTAACTCAAACTTACATCTGATATCAAATGATCTTCTCTTAATTGGTGTTGCAACATATTATAAGGAAACTAAAAAAAAAATACAAATATCTGTACAAATGCATTAACAAAATGCAACAGAAGCTCTCATGTCAGTTATAATCTTAATTTCTTCAACTGGTCACATGGCCTTAGATGGTATTTAGAATTACATTCCTGTACTTTGCATTCTGTACTTCTTTTACCCTCTAAAAGCACATCAGAGATGCATGGTTTTTTCCCTGGAAAAGAGACCCATACCTTCATTCCTGATTGGTCTGTTCCCTTTGTCATCCTTTTTGTTTTAGATTAATGTAGTTTCCCAACGACTTTAATCACAGGGCACAGTAGCACCTAGAGATGCCCTAAAGGATCTCCTACATTTCAGACATAATCCTTTTTACCTCCATTGTGGAGGTAATTTCAATTACCAACAGTCCAATTTCTCCATGATAATCTTGATATATCAACCATCCTGATGATGTTATTCCTTTCTTAGTCTGTTGTTTTAAGGGCATTTGAAGCCCCAAATTACCAGGGGTCAGTCTGAGTTTCCAATTCATTGGAAAGTTTGTTGTGCTTCCTGGCAGGAGCGCAATGGCCTCTGAACAAAAACTTCTAGGCCAGCAAAATTTAGCGCTGCAGAAATAGGTAGCACAGACTTTTCTAGTTAGTCACTAGCAGTGATAGTGAGTAGAAGTATTCACTTTCACATTCCCTGCTTCCTGTATCCATAGATGCTGGCTATAGGAGAAACTTATCATATATTGGATGCTGATTCAGAGCATATACTGCCTTCTGGAGAACCTTTCCCCCGCCATCCAGATGTTGCCACATAATGGGTGCTGTAACCTTGTATTCAAAAGACCAAAATCAATTCCATCTTCTATCAGGCCATACCTGGGGCTCAGTGTTTTTTTCGAATGTTGGCTGATCTGGCACACAGCAGCAACAGTAGCCAGATCAGCTGTGGTGAGTGGAATTTCATGTTGAGTGCATGCATCTTTCCCACCTTTGCCGCCATGGCCACTTTGTTCTTGGGCCCATTGGGCAATGATATGAATGGCTTGGAAAAGTGGCTGACTGTCCACAGAATCATTCTTACTATCTGATTATTGAACTCCTCAGCTTTTCACCGTTTGCTGAACATGTACATGGGATATAGATGTCTTCACACCCTTTGGTCACTTGAAGAGGTCTATCCACATACTTCTTCCCCAGATATCTTTCCTACCAATTTTTCAACCATGCTCTTTCCAAGTTCCTGAATATCTAGTCAATCTTTGTCTACAGTCTGCCACTCAGAGAATAGTTGTACACTTAAACATTTTTCCTTTCAAACAAACTCTATGACCCTGTGTACTGCCTGACCTACTGCCCGCTGTGTAGATTTCCCTTCACCAGTGTCTTTTTTTTTTTAAAGATTTATTTATTATGTATACAGTGTTCTGCCTGCCTGCCAGAAGAGGGCGCCAGATCTCATTACAAGTGGTTGTGAGCCACCATGTGGTTGCTGGGAATTGAACTCAGGACCTCTGGAAGAACAGCCAGCGCTCTTATCCACTGAGCCATCTCTCCAGCCCCACCAGTGTCTTTCAGGCTTGTCCCAGAATCAGGTTGAAATACTACAGCTGTCCATTTCTGAGTGGTGCCTGCATGATGTACAGAAACATCATTAAACCCCACCCTAGTCTTCTCCTCCTCAGTCAGCCAAAGGGAATACCCCATGAGACTATAGGTGAATGCTTGGCAGCAGAAGGCATTGTAACAGAAGTAGAAACCATAGGCATTTGGGAAACTTTTTTTTTTTTTGGTTTTTCAAGACAGGGTTTCTCTGTGTAGCTTTGAGCCTTTCCTGGAACTCACTTGGTAGCCTCGAACTCACAGAGATCCACCTGGCTCTGCCTCCCGAGTGCTGGGATTAAAGGCCTTGCACCACCACCACCCAGCTTGGGGAACTTCTTGATGTGGCTTGTTTGTGCCTTTAGGATGCTCTTGGACCTCATCTGCTACATACTTTTTTCACTTGATAATAGATTGTTGCTGTGCAGGTCTCTTTTTATGACTTGCTGGGTTTGATAACACTCAGATTGTGATGGGCACTTCAGGGTGCAGGGTGAGATTTTTGAATCGCTGTCAAATATGTTCAGTTTCTTCCAGTGGTTGTGATTAATGGCATGTGCTTTCATGCTTGGCCATACTTGTTTTGAACAAGGTTTCATGGGCACCAGTGGAAGACACTTGAAATGACTTTAATCGGTATTATATTGTCCCTATTCTCCAGTTCTAATTTTACTTTATGTCATTTACTTTTGTTCATTTCCAGTGAGTGTGTGTGTGTGTGTGTGTGTGTGTGTGTAGACTATGTAGCATGGGCTTCAAAACTTTCTGTGATCTTCCTGTCTCTGTGTCCATATTGCTGGTACTAAAAGAATGCAATAGCACACACACCTTGAAATATAATCTTTATGGTCTAAGTTTCCTATTCTTAAGACAGCAAGACAGAGCAGGAGATTGTGTCAGAATCCCTAATACTGGAGTCATATATATTAGTGAGCATTTATATGTACTGGGAATGGAAGCTGGATGCTCTGAAAGAATCTTCAGTGCTTTTAACTGGTGAGGCATATTCTATCCTAAATTTTCTGTTCTTGATTATGTTTTCTGTCCAAGGCAGTAGTCAGGGTCAGACAACTGGTGCTGATTAAACAGTAGAATTCTCCTCCATTTGAGACAACAAGGCAGGAAATAGCTCCCTAATGATTTGTCCAATATAACATGGTCAGCCAGTTATCCATGTATGTACAATCAACAACAATGGATGCAGTAGTTTGTATTCATATATTTCAGCATACTGATTCACCCACACTTAACAAGGAAGAGTTTAGAAGATATTTGGAAAATTAATGAACAAAGAAATAAAAAAGGAAAGAGAAATAATATCTTTTTTAATATTAATTTTTTATTTATTTTTCTATTATCAGCTTGATACAGTACCAATTAATATCCTAATAGTGAAATGTTTCATTGAGGCCTGCCCAGTAATTGAATAGAACCAAATTTTATTATAAAGCCACAGTCATCCTAGGGTCCCCCTCTGCTATGTAGCCTCCCTGGTTCTGTGGGCTGGTGTTTGATTGTTCTTTGCTTTGTATCTAGAATCCACTTATGAGTGAGTACATACCATGTTGTCCTTCTGGGTTTGGGTTACCTTACTCAGGATGATATTTTCTACTTCAATCCATTTGCCTGCAAATTTCATGCTGTCATTGTTTTTCTCTGCTGAGTAGTACTCCCTTGTGTATATGTACCACATTTGCTTAATCCTTTCTTCAGTTGACAGGCATCTAGGTTGTTTCCACATTCTGGCTATTACAAATAGTGCTGCTATGAACACAGTTGAGCATGTATCTTTGTGGTATGATTGAGCATTCTTTGGGTATATGCCCAAGAGTGGTATGGCTGTGTCTTAATGTAGATCAATTCCCAATTTTCTGAGAAACCGTCATACTGATTTTCACAGTGGTTGTAAAACTTTGCATTCCCACCAACAGTGGAAGAGTGTTCCCTTTGCTTCACATCCTCTCCAACATTGGCTCTCCTCAGTTGTTTTGATCATAGCCATTCTGATTGGTGTAAGGTGGTATCTCAGAGTCATTTTCATTTGCCTTTCTCAGATGATTAAGGATGTTGAGCAATTCTTTTAATGTCTTTCAGCCATTTGATATTCTTCTTTTAAGAATTCTCTGTTTAGCTCTTCAGCCCATTTTTTAATTGGATTGTTCAATATTTTGATGTCTAGTTTCTTGAGTTCTTTTTTTTTTTTTTTTTTTTGGAGCTCAGGATCATACCCAGGGCCTTGTGCTTGCTAGGCAATTGCTCTACCACTGAGCTAAATCCCCAAACCTGAAAGGCAAGCTTTTTTTGTTTGTTTGTTCATTTTGTTTTGTTTTTTGAGACAGAGTTTCTCTATGTAGCTTTGGAGCCTGTCCTGGAACTCACTCTGTAACCCAGGCTGGCCTTGAACTGCTTCCCAAGTGCTGGGATTGAAGGCATGCACCACCATCACCACCACCCATATTTGACTTCTTTATATACTTTGGAGATCAGTCCTCTGTCTGATGTGGGGTTGGTGAAGGTCTTTTCCCTTTCTGTTGGCCGTCTTTTTATCTTATTGACCATGTCTTTTGCCCTACAAAAGCTTCTCAGTTTCAAGAGGTCCCATTTATTAATTGTTGTGCTCAGTGTCTGTGCTAATGGTGTTATATTTAGGAAATGATCTGCTGTGCCAATGTGTTAAAGTATAGAGAAGTAATATCTATTAGTTAACAATTTATGGGAAGCCAGGCGGTGGTGGCGCACGCCTTTAATCCCAGCACTCGGGAGGCAGAGCCAGGCGGATCTCTGTGAGTTTGAGGCCAGCCTGGGTTACCAAGTGAGTTCCAGGAGAGGTGCAAAGCTACACAGAGAAACTCTGTCTCGAAAAACCAAAAAAAAAAAATCAATTTATGGGAAAACATTTTAAATAAAAGGGGCTAGATAGATGGCTGAGCAATAAATGCACTGACTTTGTGACAGAGGACCCAGGCTCCATTTACAGAACCCACAAGGTAGGAAACCATTTGCTGTCACTCCAGTTCCAGGCACCTCCTACCTTCTTCTGGCCTCTGTAGGCTAGAACAGTATGAACAGACAAAACATCATATAAATATTTTTTAAGTGAGAAAAAATAAAGAATGGAATTCTTTACCATGAGTTCACAGCCCTTAGACGGACAGTAGCCAGGGATAGTTAAAATCAACTCTTTATTGTCTTGGAAGCAGCTGTGGCCCTTGGCCAACCCAGCCTGCTCAGAGGCCAAAGCAGCTTTATTCTAAGGTTAATAAAGATCATCATAACCATTCATCTAACAGCAGAGTAAACAATGCTGTTAAGTGATTTTTTAATGATGCTTTCTGCATATCTGTTCTCTATCTTTGTGAGAATTGTGGTATTGGTATAATACAAATAAGTTTACAGTAGTCAGGATGGCTCTTAAGCCAAAAATCAGCTTATAGCCTCAGACAAGTCTTCCAAAGGGATCGGTTTATAGTCTGCCTATTGGCAGATCTTCCAAAAGCTGTCCTTAACCCATCAGTCATTCGAAAAAAAATTCAGGACATGGATTAAAATCTTTCTCTTGTTCCCCAGACCTCCCCGACTAAAACTTAAGCATCTGGAGAGCAAGGCTCCTGACTCCACAGGCAAAAGAGTCATCTGTGGCATTTAAGGTGTGCCAGGGAAGACATAAAAGCCTGAAAACAAAATTGCCAAGTAGTGGCACTTGCTGACTCCCAAAAGCTGTTGGGTCCGTTTTAAGTGAGGAAAAGGCCATGGGCTAGCGAATGCCCTGCCAGGCCTTGTTAAAAGTGTCACCTAGAAAGACAAAGAGTCAGCTGACTGCCCCCAGGCACCAAGATGCATGGGTACATCAAGCTAAGACCTCCAGCAGACCTAGGCTTGGCTACAGACATGGCAGGGAACCCAGAATTCAGCAGGGAAGTGATCTGTTTTTTTCCTTATGAACACAAGAGCCACTGACTCAGTCCTGGGAGTTTTAGGATGCCACCTCTCCTTTATTGTTGGGTACAGAGGACAGCCTTACCACCTCTGGAAAGATTTAATTGCATGTTCAGAGTTACTTAATGAAAAAAGATTTCCACCTAAAATAAGAGCTCATTGTTTCACTACAGATCCACTGTCTTTGTTTCTCACATGCATACAGACAGGGCCCTGATCTTTGCCTTGTCCCTAATTCCAAAAAAATAAATTCTCATGCACCACAAGCTTTTCTCTTCCCAGTTCCCTGTTCTAACTCACTGTTCAGGTAATGGTACAGGACTACCACAGAACCGGAGTCCAGAGATCATCAAATAAGTAACTGTAACAGCTAAAAGGTATTTACACCCCCAGTCCTAAAAGAGTCTGGGCGCTACAAAAAGACTTTAATGTAAACATCTATTACTATGAGATGCTTTTAACAATTGATCACCTGTCTCCTAGACGCTGAACTAGTAAAGGAAACAGGTGCTTTAAAATAATCTGCCTCTGATAAAGCTTAACATGTTTCAAAATCCATAGGGACAGGCTGGATCTACCTCAGATAAATGTCGATATAAAATAATCATGATTCTTTTATCTCTCTAAGTTTTTTTTTCTGTGTCACCAGCATCTTCTCAAACAAAAAGTTCCCAGCCACAACCAAGAGGGACACATGTCTCCAGAGCAAACAGATGACAGACAGCATTCCACAACGCCTGTCTACCTAGGAAAACTTCCCCCAGAGCCAACTGATGACCAAGGTTCAGCTGGAAGCAGTTTTTGAGAGGAATTCCAAGTTCCATCTACCTGCTTTTTCATAATAAGGGAAAGTCTGGAATGTAAGGATTTGTTCCTTAATTAGGTCATCAGCCTTCGACTGCATCCCAGCTGAATAAGCGGGTAGGACTTCTGTGCGCTATCTGTCTCCTCTCCTTTCCAGTCCTTCCTCCTGTCAGCCCCCCCCTCTCTCCCTTCTATCTCTCCCCCCCCTTTCCCAATAAAGCTCTAAAAAGGTAACCATGGCTGTGATTCTTTCAATCAGCACGCTCCTCCACTGGCATGGCCGCTGCTGGCAGACATGAGCCGCCACAGGGTAAACAACATCCATGAAGACTACCCTGTATTATTATTAATTTGCCAACATTTTGCTCTGAATTTCTGTAATAAAATTCCTAAAGCAATAGACATATTTTCTCAGTTGTGAACAAGTTCCTGCTTTTCTTTGCTGGTTGTCTGAAGTCCCTATGACAACCAGGTAAAAAGTACCTTCAGTTCACCTGATGTCAGTGTTAAGTCACATAATAAACACTCTCCTTGTGTGTCTTTAAATCTCTCTTTAGTTGTTAATATTCCGGAATTCCTTTTACCTGTGTGAAAAGCAATCACTCCACCCCATATAGTTTAGTGGTCTGTACAAGGTAGCTAGCCACATTGTGTCCTTGGGGGGCAAGGGGAAGTGCTTATGGAGTAGAGGGAGAAAACATAGTCAGCTATTGGAGCCATGGGCAAGTGCTATCAATATGCACATCTCTGCTGTTTAGAAAAAGTCTTTGTCTAGGGTGGAAGGCAGCGTCAGGAACCACTGTGCTGTGTCTTTAAGTACACTGTATCATTGTGGGAGGTGCTGTTGTCACTCAGGCCTCACTAGCCAATCAGGCGCTCCAGGTGACCTGCCAGTCAGAAGCCGTGCAGGGTTCTTCCTGCTACTGGCTTCAGACTTGGCTTTGAAGAAGAGCTCGTTCCAGCAGTTTTGTGTGGTGTGCTGTGAGTCCTGTTGCAGTGAGCTGAGCCGAGAGCATGGACAAGCTGGGAAACCATGACATGGTGAGTGAAGGGCTGCTATCTCCAGATGGACTGGAGATGATGAGGTGTGGGATCCAGTGTGGTGAGACTTCCTTTGATCTGGGTAGGAACCTGCCTGCAAAATCCCAGTCCTGTGAAGACCCATGTGGTACTTGAAACTCCCTGGACTCAGGGTCAGGCCTCTGAATAACATTGGTCTGTGGGCTGAATCGGCTCACAGAATTTGGTGCAGGGAGCTGTGTGTAGGAACATTTTTGTGCCAAGTGATGGTGGCCCTCATCTTTAATCCCAGCACAGGGGAGGCAGAGTTAGGCCAATCTGTTTGATTTCAAGGTCAGCCTGTTCTACAGAGTGAGATCCAGGACAAGCATTTAAAATGACACAGAGAAGACCTATCTCAAAAAACAAAAAACAAAAAAATAAAAGAAAGAAATGTTTTTTTAGTAAACTTCAAAAGGCTTTTGGTGCACCCATGGAAAGAAAGTTGTCAAAAATGGAGAGTACTTTCCAGTACCTTTTAGAGGTTCAGCACTTTGCATTTCACTTTTGTGTGTAAGATCCTTATATAGTTAATTTTTTGGAGTTTGTAAAAAGCATCTTATGTGTTAGGTAACACTCCACTATTAACGTGTGATGTAGAAGAGTAGAATTCGTGATATAAAGGATTTACTAATTCTTTGGAGATAGTAAGTCTCACAAAATAGAATTTAGTTGAGGGAGCACTATCTCAAAAAAACAAACAAACAAACAAACAAAACCCCAAAAAACCTCAAAGGTAAGTGCATTGTAGTCAGGCCTGTTAGAGATTAAGACAGTAGGATACAAATTTGTTTGGCTCCAAAACATCACAAAGGAGCCACTGCTTATTTAAAACAAGCCACTGAATCAAAAATGGGACTCTAACAAGCTGCTTGTTGAGGCACTACAGGGTAACAACCAACTTTATATCCTGATATGCCATAAAGTTCCAGTTTTCTTCTTGATAAAAGCATAGTTCTGCCAGATGGACAATATGACAAATATGTCAATTTATTTGAAAAGTAAAACACTAGCCGGGTGGTGGTGGTGGTACACACCTATTTTCCCTGCACTCACTCAGGAGGCAGATGCAGGTTGATCTCTGTGAGTTTGAGGCCAGCCTGTTCTGCATAGCGAGTTCCAGGAGAGCCTCCAAAGCTACACAGGAAAAATCTGTCTTGAAAATACAAAAAAAAAAAAAAAAAAGAAAAGAAAAGAAAAAAAAGGAAATAAGAATAAAAGGAAAATAAAACACTAATGTGTTAAAGAATTCCCTGATCAAGCAAGGCTTTCATTTAGGCCCTCAGGCATAGATTAGGAAAATTCTTGTGTGAGCTAGTAATAACCTTGGACCTAGGGCTAGGAAGCTTTCCCTAAGGGCCTGGTGTACTGATAATAAAACTGAGCTTCTTCCCGAAAGCCAGGAATATGCTTTGGTGAACTAGCAATGGTCTGGAACCTGGGTGTTTGTGGTGTGGTTACTTCAGATCCTGAGAAACCAACTCTTTCCACCACATGGGGCTATAGTTATCAGTCCACAGATCACTGTGGACTTAGTCAGTATTGTTCCTGAGATGCGCTGTTTCCCCTTGTACAGCATTGTTTGAATAGCCTCCTCTTTGAGTCTGCACCATTGTATGATACTTTCTGCTGACATCCTAGAAGTGCCCCATTTCCTTTCATTTCACCCCTGGAAGAAGTATGCAAGGTGTTGTTCTTCTTAAGAAGCTTAGGTGACATGAGAATTAGCTTGTGTAAAACCTCCCCACCCCAGCTTTTATCTTTCCTACCTTATACTTTCCCTCTCTTTCTCATCTTTTGTAACCTTCACCTCAGAACCCTGTCACTGAAGAAGATCCTGCTGTTTCACATCACTGGGGTACTTAAGAAATAATTTTGGAGCCGAGTGGTGGTTGCACATGCCTTTAATCCCAGCACTCGGGAGGCAGAAGCAGGCAGATATCTGTGAGTTTGAGGCCAGCCTGGGCTACAGAGTGAGTTCCAGGACAGGCTCCAAAGCTACACAGAGAAACCCTGTCTTGAAAAGGAAAAAAAAAAGAAAGAAAGAAAAAAAGAATTTTATAAATGTATTTGCTGTGTAAGTCTTTCCTCTGTCTAAGTGAGTAGACTTACTCTCTTCTGTTCCTATTTAAATTGCTGAAAGTGTAACCTAAAGCCTGAAAATAAATGTCACAAGGTTGATTAGCATATATGCAATGCAAAATCTCTTGTAAGCTGGCTTTTCTTTTAGCATTAGCAGGAGATGGATGTATGTTATCATTAAAGAGATTTTTCTTCATTAATCTCTGAAATGTGTTGAGTGACTTCTCCCTTGGAAAGCATTTTAATTCTAGAACAGCTGCATTTCAATCCTGTCAGAAAAATGTTTCTGAAACAAGTTCTCTTATGTTTACACCAGTGGCCTTGGTCCCAGTCTGTTGCACTGTATGGCAATGATTTTGTTGTTCTCTATGTATCACATTAAAAATCTTATAATAAATGATTGTTTCACCACAGAGTTTCAAAATTATCCATTTGAGTGATGCAGTGCATATTTATTGCAGTAAAAGGAAAGAGATTTGCATGTTGAGCATAATTTCTACCTTCAGACCAGAATAGAAGGAATAGTTTATTGTGTACACTGCTGGGGAAACAGGGTAGGCAATCAGCTGGAGTCACCATTATGAAAACAAACCTGATTGTAGCAGGAGGAGTAATTTTATAATTTCCCAGCATGTACTGATTGATGACTTGTGAATGAAGACAGACCAGACTGGTTCGTGTTCAATTTGGGAAGGTCAACTTGCACCAAATAATATTGAATTTTCAATTAGGTAACTCTCCTATGCAGATATTTTCAGTCCTGCTTGACACAGTTATGTCAGCTCAGAGGTTTCAAAAAAAGGCCATTGACTGTAACTGTGTGTCAGGTTACAGATCACAGCAGCCAGCAGGGGCATATGGTAAGATCAACCTATCTTTTATTAATGATATTCCCTCTACTAGAGAAAGTTCCACTCTTTTTTAAAGTCAATATAGCTAAGGTTTATTTTTTGTTTTCTGTTTTGTTTTGTTTTGTTTTGTTTTGTTCTGAGACATGGCTTCTTCATGTAGCTTTAGACCCTTTTCTGAAACTCACTCTGTAGTCCTGACTGGACTCAAACTTACAGAGATCTGCCTGGCTCTGCCTCCGGAGTGCTGGGATTAAAGGTGTGTGCCACCACCACCTGTCATAGTTAAGTTTTTTATCTTGAAAAATGCATTATTTTTATCACTTTAAAATATCACTTGCTGGTATTATATTTAACATTTTATTTGTGTTTTTATTTTATTTTATTTTTTTTGACAGGGTTTCCTGGATCTCACTCTGTAGACAAGGCTGGCCTTGAACTCACAGAGATCTGCCTGGCTCTGCCTCCCGAGTGCTGGGATTAAAGGCATGTGCCACCACCTCCTTATATTTAACATTTTAAAGAGCATTAATGATCTTATCTATTTGTTTCTGTTCTCAAATGTGTCTAGGTCATTCATTGTTTTATTCCTTGTCTATCAAGAGCTGTTGATAATTGATTTTCTGTGTAGAGCAGTGTTTCCTGTAGCCCAAGCTTGCCTCATGCTAAGTAATTGAGAATTGCATAGAACACTTAAACCTGCCTCTGCTGCCCAGTGCTGGAAAGACAGTCCTGCATCTTCTTCTAGGCTGGACACAGAGAGAAGAAAAAATGGAGAAGTTAATGAGTGTCCCCCAGTCATTTTGGCTTTTTGGGGGTACATAAACATGAAGAGGGACCTGTGCAAGTATTGGGTTCACTGAGCATCTTTGAAGCT
The DNA here is from genome assembly GCF_949786415.1 of Peromyscus eremicus. Taxonomy (NCBI): domain Eukaryota; kingdom Metazoa; phylum Chordata; class Mammalia; order Rodentia; family Cricetidae; genus Peromyscus; species Peromyscus eremicus. The sequence goes on from NW_026734288.1 coordinate 7,869,659, forward strand.
GATGCATTGAAAGGCCAGAAATGGAGGGACAGGACAAAGGGTGAGAGCTTTCCTGTTTCAACAGTATTTGAGATGAGCGATGTGGAGTGATGTAACCAATTTTAGATGATCCACAAATGTCCTGACTGGCTGTTTCTTGGGGTCTACAGAGCAGCACATTCAGTAATCTGGATAAAGGACTGACCCTGTATTGAAACAGAATTACTGTAGTTACGCTTGGTCAACCACTATAGACAATCTGGATAAAATGGTGTGCCCCTGCCTAACAGGACTGCGATTTTCCTTGTTTAAGATTTGTAGCCTCAGGGAAAAAAAATGCATGTGAGTAATCCTTGGTTTGCTCTCAAACAAATCCCTAGTATCTGGAACACTTGGCCATGAATTCAGTTCCAACTCTTCCAAGTAATTCTGAGATTATAACTATGTCATGTCCACACTCTCTTTCTTACCTACAATCCCTACCATTGACCACTAATTGTTTTCTAGTTCTTGGCCTGTTTTTTGTTTTTAACATTTACATAGTTACAACAGTAACTGTTTGAATGTGACCTGTGTTTGGCTGCAGGATTTCCCATATATGAAGCAAAGGTTTGGCTACACTGGACAATCAGTGTGTATTTGTACACAAAGAAATGTGTGCTTGGGAAGGGGAACAAGAAGTACTCTGGGAGACTGGAAGAATTTTGAAAATACAGATTTCTCAGATTAGCATCCTGTCTGCTCCTAAGGTGAAAGGGCAGAGCTGAGAAGGCCTGTGCTGTGTGTGTCATTTGATCTCTGATCACCCAGTGGAGAAGCCGCCTCTGTCCTGAGTCTGAGCTGGGTGGTCTTAGCTAATGTGGGACCTCAGGAAGGCTTAGCAATTAGGAACACCCATGGGAAGGAACTTGCAGGTTTTTTCCAGCATTCCCATCTTGCTCTGATGTAGGAGCTGTGAGGAAGACCAAAATCCATGCCATGGTGAGTGTGGGGACCACTGACCCCAGACCAAGAGGAGAAGTTCTGCTGAACTATCAGAGCTTATCTGACTGTGAAGGACCATGACCCAGACTGTGGTTCTGTTGGTCCATATTGTGATCTGGAAAATGTCTTTTCTTTTCTGAGGCTCTATGAGTGTGGATTCAGTGATAATGGGGAGGCTCTGTTTCCCTGGATATGGGAGGCTGTGATATCTGTACTATATTTGCATGTTGTTAGGCAAGTGGAAAGAGCAGATTCTAGATCATGTATCATAACCCATGTGGCAGGAAATAGACATTAAATTATTCTTCTAAACTGTTTTGTGATTTGGCACAATTGGGACTGGGGTCTAATACCAAATGGGGACATGAGAGTTCACAGAGACATGGCATGAGGTTTTTTCATAAATTTTTTTATTTGCCAAGAAAGCTCTAGTGCTTTGGGCCTCTCTGTTTGGAAGATATACCCATAGCTACAGGGTCAGAAACAGCATTTAAAGGTTACTTTGAGTTAATTTTGTGGGAGTTGTGAAATTTGTGTTTATTTAATTTCTATACACTTAGAATTACAGTTAGTTGGATAATATTTGTCATGATCCCACATTTTCTCTGTGTGCTTCCTTTTGTCTCATGATTAAAAGTTGATTTTATTTTTCTGCTTTTGTTCTTGGCTTTTTCTCTCAATCTACTTCATTCTCAAATATTGTACATACTCTTGATGCTTGTAACTTTGTGGTAAATATAGAAGTCACATTGTGTAAATATGTGTCTTACTTTTTCATAATCCTATGAGCCCGCTGAGAGTTACCACTTTGCGTTTACCTTTGGAATCAGGTATCCTGTTATAAATTGTTGGGAGTATTCTTTGGATTGTATTCATGCTACAGATTTACCACACTCAATATATTAATATTGATGCATCATGTTCTTGATAAATCATTTATTAACATCTGTATTTATTTAAAATTTGTTGTTCTTGTTGGTTTTTTTTTTTTTCTGAGACAGGGTTTCTCTGTGTAGCTTTCTGCCTTTCCTGAAACTCACTTGGTAGACCATGCTGGCCTTGAACTCACAGAGATCCACCTGGCTCTGCCTCCGGAGTGCTGGGATTAAAGGTGTGCGCCACCCCCGCCCAACATTCTTGTTGTTAATCTATGATAGACTTTTAGTTTATTGGATAGAATGCACTATGGGGATTGGACAGTGTCTCAGCACCTGTGTTTGGAAACAATCTGTGTTCACATCCCAACACCCAACTTGGGAGGTTCATATGCCCCTGCTACTCCAGATCCAGGGGATCTGACATGTTCTTCTCTAATGTGTCACCTGTACATACTTAGAAGATATTCTTTATTTCACTTAATAACATATTCATAAAAATGAGGATAAACTTGTTTTTCAAAAATACTTGTGACTTATAAAACAATTAAAGTAAAATAAGTTGTTTTAGATGTAAAATATAAATCATATACTTTTGATTGAAAAATCTGTTACCTTGTATTTTGTTGGGAAAAGTTTTCAGTTCCCCACTGATTCAGACTCACATGTAGTCATCAAGCATAAAAAACAAATTGGTGTCTTCTGACAAATATCATTTTCTTTATCATAAGAGAATAAGATTTTTTAATACTCAAAATTATTTTCTATAAAGTTAAAATACCAGAGGGCTTCAAGTGAATCTCTCTAATTTTGGTGGAAAAACCCTCCTCACCTAACTCATTTTTTATTATTAGCAATTGAGAGAACTGGCATGCACAGGATGAAAGATGACCAGAGATTTTTTTAGTGTGATTTAGATTATAATCTTGTAGTTCTTATTAAAGGACCATGGTATATATTTGTAGGTGTGACTTTTATTTTTTCAGTGGAGCTATGTTTTTAGTTTTATTGCCATCTAATTATATTGTTTCCCTGAAAAATAATGAACCATCACCAATTTTTATATTCACGAAAATTTATTATATCATGTTAAAATTACCTTGAGGTTTTCTGTTTGTTGGTGAACTTTGTGTACAGAGACACTTTTAGTTTTCTTGATCTTAGAGGGTTGTCTATCATCATTCCTAGACATATCTGTGTTTCCAGTAATTGTTATCTTCATATTTAAATTTTTCTGCTTAAAGATTGATAAGGTTAATTAATACATTGGTATTGAGTTACTAAAACTTTCTGAGGTATCATTGTCTCTTTGTCTTAATTAGCTTTTGCTTTCAACATGATATGGCCTAGAGTCATGTGGGAGAACATCAACGGAGAGTGTTTCCAGATCAGAATTGTTAGTTACTGTGTGTTTGAGAGATTGCATTGATTGATTATTAATGTGTGAAGCCTCTTCCACTGAGCATGGCAATATCTATAAGCAAGGGGGCCTGGGCTAGATATGGGAGCTACCTGACACAAGACAGTAGCCAGGCAAAAGAAAAAGCAAGTCAACAGAGTTTACCCATGGATTTTTGCATTCAGGTGCTAGCTTGAGTTTCTACCCTAAGCTCCCACAATGATGTGATATGATATGATATGGTATGGTTATATCATTAAATGAACCCATTCATTACTTAATATGCTGTTAATTGGAAAATTTAATCACAGCAAGAAAGATGCAAGTTAGGAGAAAACATGGGACAACAAAGGTGATTTTGTTAAAGTATAGGACCTAGGACTGTTGAAGACATTAAGAGTTTAGATAGCAAAAGACATAGAGATCTGTATACAGAGCTTAAGGGGCTAATCTTGTAGGCCTGCTAAGATGGGAGAATTGAGAGTAATGCAGTAGAGGTTAAGGTTATTGCATTTCAGTGGGAAATGGACTCCAGGAAAAATGTAGCCAGAGGTCATTTCTATGATATTTTGACTCCAAATGTTTCTTACTTTCTCCCTTCCCTGGAAAATTGAGTAAGTCAGAATTAAAAGCAATGGGCTGATTTCTTAGAGAAAATGTTGATTTTGTTGCATGTTTACTACTGATGACTCATGCAGGTCTCCAGTGAAAAAGAAACAAAGAAATGAAAAATTTGTGTTTTGAAGAGAAAATCACTAGGTAGTTTCATATGGCAGTCCAGTGGTGAAATGGGCACCATTCTCTGAGTATAGTAGAATAGAATTAGGAATCATTTCATTGACTTTTTCCTTTTAGTCAACTGTATTTGGTTCTACCTTAATGGGGATTTAGCTCAGTGGTAGAGTGCTTGCCTAGCAAGTGCAGCGCCCTTGGTTCAATCCTCAGCTCCAAAAAAAAAAATTCTCTGAGCCATTTTTCACTCAGTTCTTGTACACCCAGGCAGTGTTGGGCATGGGCTCCCTCTTGTGGCCTGTGTCTCATGTTATACAACTCATTGGTTGGACATTATATAAGCTCTGAGCTGCATTTGCTTCAGAGTATCATGCAGACTGGACAAGTGTGGTTCAAATTTTTTTTTGGCTCTATTGTTATAAGTCCCACCCCTGGGAGCTTTGTGTAGCTATAGAAGCTGACCAGTTCATGTTCTATATTCTCAATTACTTGGAGTCCTCACTTCAGCCACACGCATAGCTTCCTGGAAATTTCCACTGCACTACGTTTTCACACTGTCTCATAATATCTTCCTTATTCCAATCTTCTCTTCATGTGTTCTATCCCTCTGTCCTTTGCTTCCTCTTCTGATCATTCCTATTCCTACTTCCCATCCAACCACAAAACTATTCTATTTCCTCTTTCTAGGGGGTTCTGTGCATCCCTCCCCACAGCTGTCCTTTTTACTTATCTTCTGTGGGTTTCTGGATTATTCTGTGATTATTCTTTAATTATCAGCTAATACCCACTTATAAGTGAGTACATATCATGTTTGTCTATGTGGTTCTCAGTTGCCTCACCTAGGATAATAAAAATATCAGGAAAATTGACATGAACAAACCAAATAATCTAATAAAAATGAAGTACAGATCTAAAGACAGAATTCTCAACAGAGGAATCTAAAATAATGAGGAACACTTAAAGGAATGTTCCACACTTAGCAATCAAGGATGTGATAATAAAATGTAATTTGAGATTTATTTTACACCTCTCATAATGGCTAAGATCAGTAACACAAGAAAAATCACAAGCTGGCGTGGATATGGAAGAAAGCGAACATTCCTCTATTGCTGGGGGGAGTGGAAACTTGTACAGCTTTAAATCAATATGGTGGTTTTTTCAAAAACTAGGAATTGACCTATCTAGAGACACAGTTATACCTCTCTTGGGTATGTACCCAAAAGATGCTTTTTCATCCTTCCACAAGGTCACTTGCTCAATTATGTTCATATCAGCTTTATTCGTAGTAGCCCTAAACTGCTATGTCTTTGAGAGTTTGTTCCTCATTTTGGCTTTCATAATTTCACATATTCCCTTGCGATGTTGTTTGTTATTCAGCCTGGCTGGGAAACTCATAATTATTCAGGAATACATTTGAACTCACGACCCTTATGTGTCAGGCTGCTGAGTACAAGTGCAAGAGCAGATGATGTTCCCCAATGAGTGCTGTTTTGTCAACATGTTTCAACCATGTTAGTGTTAAAATGTTTAATCGAAAAAAGCATAAGACACACTAAAAACCCTGTGCATTTCCAAATCATCATTTTCATCTGTCTTCAAGAGCTGTAACAATGGAAGATAACAAGTACTCAATTGTATATTTTCCTGGAGACTTGCTTAGGGAGAGGGTTCAGGACTCTAAGATGTGTGGAGTCTGCAGTGGTTAGAAAGAAGGAGGAAATGGACATGATCTGAGGGTGAATTAAGATGGCTGCCAGCAGCATTGAATTGAAAAACATATTGCTTACAATCTATAATAACATGTAGGATTAAAAAGGAGAAAAGAAGTCTTAGGAGCTGGTGTGTGGCTTGAAATTATGAGTTGAGGAAGATAGCCTTGATCTTGATAATAGACACCAGCCATATGTTAATGAAAGGACCACAAAATTCTCCTGCTACAGATAAGAAAAATGAGTGCTTTAGCTACTAGTCAGTCACTTTCCCCAATTCCCTGAAGTAATGGGGACCCTTTTCCAAATGCCTGACCTTGGGAAAAAGACTTCTTCTGGGGAACAGACACTATACTACAATTTCTTAAATTTACTGTATAGGCCTGTTCCCCTCATAACACTCCCAAAAGTAAAGATCCTGAGCTCTCACTCTTTTTCCATTGTACCATTCCATTTTAATTTCTCTTTATTTATTAATTGAACTCTTGCCTTTAATTATCTCAGACTCTGGATGTGAAAAGTATGTATCTTATCCTTGGGATCAGGTGTGTCTAGCAAATCTCTAACTTTCCTGTTCTTGGTGCAACTAAGATGGCACAAAGGAATTCTTGGTTCAGTGGTGGCAAGGATTTGTTTCCAATAATTGTTTTGTTAAGGGAGTCTACCGTTGTACACATTTTTATCATTTTTCAAAGCCTGCACAAATTTCCCCAAAAAGAAAGGCATTAATAGTGGGAATCATTAACAATAAGCAAAAAGGTACTGCAGAAATATGGTCCATCAGCAAAGTCAAAATGCTGGAACTTTGTCAAGCAGCAATGGTCCACACCAGTATTCACAACATAGCTTGACATGCGATGGATATGTATATAATATTTGAAGTCTCATCCTTCTTCATCTCCCCATTAATTTTATATTTGCCACTTCATCTTGAAGTACTGCCTTCCAGGGGATTATTGAGAGATGCCAGATAATGCAATGGAAATGAAATTTATTGAAAAAAAACAAAACAAACAGAAAATATTTTTGATATGTTTGTGTTACTGTAATTATGGGTTTTTTGATCATGTCAGATATGTAGGAACAGGAAAAAAACTTTGTGGGGTCTACTTTTGGCCCTCTTCATATGGTGATTAAAGTCAGGCCCCAGCCTTGCACAGATATTTCTTGCTTAGCTGTCTCACTGCTCCTGAAATAAAATTAGTTGAGATATTTAATCAGTAAAATATTGTCTTCTTTTCAAATTGTAAATGTATTATCATCTATTGGTAGAGGAAAACAGGACAATTTGAGTAATAGATCCTTGCAAATGGTAGTGATATACTCCTATCTTCTTTTCCCCTTTGGAATGTGTTAGTTTACTCTGAGAATTAAGCTCTTGTTCATTACATTTTTCATAACCACAAATGAATGCCATAGAATTGTCTCAGTGGTAAAGTTGGCTTGAGTTCAATCTCTGGAATACTCAAGTAACTAAAAAAATGTTCCTTTATTGCCACATTAGCACTTTGGCATATGCACACTCCCTCAATGGCACATACCTAAATAATTTTTAAACCCAAATAAATGTCATTGAGGTCACTTGCTGCCAGAAGACTCCTTAGTTTCATCCCTAGAACTCACATAGGAGAAGTAGTTACTAGACACTTTGAAGTTGTCCTTTCACTGCCATATGCACATGATGGCATAGGTATACATGCACAGACAGAGTTCAGACATTTTTAAATGGATAAAGTTAACAAAGCAAGTAACCCAGTTATTGGGAATATATGAAATTATTTGCCAGTTTACATTATTATTACAGAAATTCAAGAGGTATTAGTATTAAATGCAACATTGATGATTTCTTTTAAAATCTTATGTTATCATTTAATTCTCTGATTTAAAGATAGAACATTTCAAAACATATTTCAGCTGGCCTTAGAGGTGCATGCCTGTAATCCCAGCATTTGGGAGACAGTGACAAGCCAATATCTCTGAGTTTGAGGTTTCAGGTGAGATTGGTTCATATAGTGAGTTCCACAACAGCCATGGCTATGTAGAGGTATCCCGTCTCAAAAAATTCTTAAAATAGCCAGGCGGTGATGGTGCATGCCTTTAATCCCAGCACTTGGGAGGCAGATCTCTCTGAGTTCGAGGCCAGCCTAGACTACAGAGGGAGTTCCAGGAAAGACACAAAGCTACACAGAGAAACCCTGTCTTTAAAATCCAAGAAAAAAAATTCTTAAAATATATGCCATATCTCAAATTACAGAACTTTTTCTATAAAATCTGACTGGACACTCTCTTGTTTCAACAAATCAGGTTTGTTTTCTTTGCTCACATCAAGGGAATTGTGTTAATAATGAAAATAAGAAGCAAAGCAGAGAGTCCATTCAAAGAGGGCTAAAAAGCCCAACTCTTTGCCATCTAAAGGGGACTTTTATTACCTTCAAGTGACAGGAGACAGAAGAATTAATCTGGCATCTTCACCTACATTTTAATTTCAGATTTGGGAGCTGGAAAGTTTACTGAATATTCATGTTCCTCTTGGGTACACAAGTTTGGTTCCTAGACCCAGATAACCCAGAACTACCTGTATTTCTAGGTTCAGGAGGTGTGTTGCATTCTTTAGTCCTGCTCGGGTTCCAGATATACAAATGACAAAAAGACAGATATGTGTGTGATTTGATACTTTTGAAAAAGTTTTTCTTCATGCATATGTTATTTTCAAAAGGAATGAAGGTTAATTTATATGTATAAGTTTTGTCAGTGTGTATATCAAGAACATGCCAAGTACCAGAGTATGACATAAGAGATTGTGTGATCCCAGGTGCCTGTAGTTACAGAGAGTAGTGAGCTGTCTTCTGGGTGCTGGGAATCAAAGTCAGGCCCTGTGAATGAACAGCCAGTGCTCTCAGGTGTTGAAACTTCTATTCAGTCCCATGAAAATGTCATTATAGCAGTGAGGTGTGATGGATGATCCTGATTTCATCTTCAGCTCAGCCCTTATTTTCCAAAAGAAATACAAGATTGAAAGGACCCAAAATTAACTTAGACATAGTACTTAAAGAAGTTTCCAAACCCAAATCTCTACAAAATGAGGGAAGAGTGCAAAAAATGATCAGAAGTGTAATTGGCAATACAAGTCTTTTTTTAAAATATTTATTTATTTTTATTATATATGCAGTGTTCTGCCTGCATGCCAAAAGAGGTCACCAGATCTCATTTCAGATGGTATCCAGCCCCCAACAATATAAGTCTTAAAAATTGTCTGACTGCTGGACCAAATCCACGAGACATGAGTTTATCTCCAATACCAAAAATGAGCAGCAATGTGAGCCCACAAGGACAATTAGCAGGTGTACCCTTGGTGGAGTTTATGCCTCCTGTAAGGAGAGGAGAGGAAATAGCAGGTATGAAGACTGACTTGTCTGAATGGAATCCTATTCTGCTTCCTTGATGCCTATAAAACTCTCTGTTGGAGCTACTAATTGTGGTGACTCCAGATGACATCCAGCTTGTGAGGACATCCTGAGACTTAAACAGAAGTCACTGTAAACCAGTGGCAATAAGCCTTTAAAAAAGAACTATAGAGCATGGAGGAAGTGTTAGGAGACAGTTTTGGGTGTGAAAGCCCAGGATTATATGACCAGAGAGGAATCCTTAGGGTGTACCTGAGAAAAGCTGTCTCCTACTGTGCTCTCTGTATTTACTCTGGTGTGATGAATTAGTGCATTCCAGGTCTCTCACTCTTTCCTGTTTTTTGTTTTTTTTTTTTTTGGTTTTTCGAGACAGGGTTTCTCTGTGTAGCTTTGCGCCTCTCCTGGAACGCACTTGGTAGCCCAGGCTAGCCTCCAACTCACAGAGATCCACCTGGCTCTGCCTCCTGAGTGCTAAGATTAAAGGCGTGTGCCACCACCGCCCGGCCTCTTTCCTGTTTTGACAACTAATGTAGCTGTCACTGACAATTTTCTGCAGGTCCCCACTTTCTGGTCCACATTTGGGCCTTAAAACTCCCCAGTCCGCACCTGTCAATCCCTGTAACCTACATTCCTGGTAGGAAGGAATAAGGATGTTCTAAAGAGACATTTCTACTTCTCTTTTTGGCTAACAATTATTGGAACAGTGGACCACATGAAATTGTAATTTCGCCAGGTGGTGGTGGCACACGACTTTAAATCAAGGACTCAGGAAATGGAGGCAGGCAGATCTCTGTGAGTTTGAGGCCAGCCTGGTCTACAAAGCGATTTCCAAAAAGGCACAAAACTGCACAGAGAAACCCTGTCTCAAAAAACCAAGAAAAAAAAGAAAAAAGAAAAGAAAGAAAGAAAGAATTGTAATTCACTGGGCATCTTATTGTTGGAAAAGACTTGAACCCTCCAGATGATAATTCAGGATGGTTTTAAGATGGGAAAAAATAATTACATGGCTTCATTAGATTACTTGGTTTTGCATATCTTTCGCCTTCTATTTAAACCTCTAAGGACCTCAAGGATGGATTAGTTATCTTATATTTTCTTTATTGTTCCAAGTTAGTCAATTTGAATAAATATCATGTTTTAAATTTTCATTAATAATTAGATTTTTTCCCTTTTCTCTTTTCATTTTGTAAAGAATAGTATTACTATGACTCCCTGGCTGGCCTGGAACTCAACTACAGACTAGTCTATCCTAGAACATCAGAGAGAACTGTTCACCTTGCCTCCAGAGTTTCTGAAATATAGGTGGGCATGTTGCTCACTGGATAACTTGGTTCATTTAATTGGCTTACTGAGGATGAGTGGCTGTGCCTGCCTACTTAGAGTAGCCAGGACACAGGTTCTGATCCTATCTTCAATAACAGAAGAAGGTTCCCATCAAATGTAGCCTGCCTGCTTTACTGTTACCTTTTTTCCAACACTAAGAAATTTTATTTTTCTTTATTATTGAGCCTGTTATAACTCATCAATGACCTGGGAAGAGTTCTGTCCTTATTTTTCATAAAGTGAACACCAGGCTCACAGAGATAAGTATTTTTTGAATATAGTTAAGTATAATTGTTCATGTAACTCACCCCATCATTCTAATGCCTCATGGAATGCATTTGAAGCCACTTAGGCTAGACATGGTGGCTCAGGCCTGCAATCATGATACTTAGAATGTGAAGGTAGGAATTTCAGGTTTTCAATGTCATCCAAAATGAGAATGGTCAATGGGTTGTGATTGGAGTATGAGACTAAAATGAGCCATCTTAGAAATAAGACCAAAATGCTTTCACCCTAAAATTAAGGCCTAAGATTTCTCCTTTTGGGAATAGGCCATTAGATACTGAAACCAGTCAGTTCAGATCCCAGAAACCAGGAAGTGTAAAAGTACAGAGTTACAAGATAGTCATGAGGTAATGCCTACCGGTTATGGAATATCCTCTCCCTGGTTTCCAGGTAACTGAACAAAGAAATGCCCCCACCTGAGGGCAGCCAATGAGAAAGGCGGCTGGCAACCATTCCCTTAGAAGTAATTTCTAGAAGTCCCTAGAAGCGAGCCAATCAGAATTGTACCCATACTAGCACCCCTAAATGATGTAACCTTGTGATTTTTTCCCTTTAAAAACTGAGCTTGCGCCGGGTGGTGGTGGCGCACGCCTTTAATCCCAGCACTTGGGAGGCAGAGCCAGGCGGAACTCTGTGAGTTCGAGGCCAGCCTGGACTAACAAGTGAGTTCAAGGAAAGGTGCAAAGCTACACAGAGAAACCCTGTCTCGAACAATCAAAAAAAAAAAAAAAACAAAAACAAAAAACTGAGCTTGCAGATAGGTGGGCACTTCCTCCAGCCTCCACTGCATTGGATGTATTGGATGTAGTCCCTCCCTAAGCTTGTATTGCTTCTGGATATCCAGAATTAAACCTTGCTTTTGCATTCTGGCATGCTCATCTCTCTGGGGGTCGCGATCTGGGCATGACAGGAGGACCATAGAACCAAGGGAAACTGATTGGCTGGGGACAATGTACATAGTCTTCCCTGCAGCTCCAGAAATTCAAGGCCAAGGCACCAGCAATTGTTAGCTGAGGTATTTACCACGTCAAGTTTACTATTATTTATAATGTTTTCCTATTCTTGAGAATGTTTTTTGTCCAAGGCACCAAGATCACTTGGGGATAAAACTCTTGTTGCTCACTAAATAGTGGCATTCTCCTGCAGGTGGGCAAATTAGTCTTGGGCAGGGATGAGCTCCCTATTTGCTTATCCAATATAATGTGTTCATCCTTGAATCTTTATAAACACAACCAACAGAATTGGACTCAGCAGGTTTTATTCATGTATTTATGCATACATATTCTCACATGCTTAACAAGGAAGAAATTGGAAGGGAAAAATTTGGGAAGGGATGGAGAGAGGAAAAGAAGGAGGGGAAATGATTTATTACATATTAATTTGTGAAACCAAAATGAGCCATCTTAGAAATAAGACCAAAATGCTTTCACCCAAAAACTAAGGCCTAAGATTTCTCCTTCAAGGAATAGGCCAATAGTTACTAAAACAAGTCAGTCCAGATTCCAGAAACCAGGAAGTTTAAAAGTACAGAGTCACAAGGTAGGCATGAGGTAATGACTGCTGGACTATAGAATGGTCTAACCCTGGTTTCCAGGGTACTGACCATAAAAATGTCCCCACCTGAGGGCAGCCAATGAGCAATGGTGGCAGGCAACCACCCCCTTAGAAGTAAGATTAAGCCATGATTTCGAGAAAGCCCCTAGAAGCGAGCCAATCAGAATTGTACCCGTACTAGCACCCCTAAATGATGTAACCTTGTGATTTTTCCCTTTAAAAACTGAGCTTGCAGGTAGGTGGGCACTTCCTCCAGTCTCCACTGCATTGGATGTATTGGACTAAATCCCTGCCTAGGCTTGTATTTTAAATCCAGAATTAAACCTTGCTTTTGCATTCAGGCATGCTCATCTTTGGTGGTCTCTGTGGGGGTCACGATCTGGGCACAACAAATTAAAATATATAAAAATAAATTTTAAATAAAGAAGTGGCCTAGGGAGATAGCTTAACAATTAAAAGCAGCACCAGTTGTTGTTACATAGGACACAGGTTCCATTTTAACTAGTCATCTCCTGTAACTCTCTTCTGGCCTTTGCAAGTACCCTGTACAAATACCTGGAGGCAAACATCCATACATATAAAATAAAATAAAGCTTAAAAAATGGAATCCTCTGCAATGATGTCACAGCCCTGAGACAGAGAGCAGCCAGGGCAATTTAAAATGATCTCTGTTGTGCCGAGGTCACAAGACCCCTAAGCAAGACCACCACAGAGCCATTAGCTGATGCAAGCACACAGAAGTTTTGAAGAATAAAACAAGCAAGCTTGGTCACGTTCATCATCCAACAAAGTGGGTGGAGCAAAATGGCCCTGAGCACTCATTTTAAAGGGTTTATAGAGGAAACATTTACACGCAGCTTGGGATTGAATGAGGGGGCTAGGTGTGAGGTAGTTCCCTGAAGTTACCGGCTGAACTGTAACCTTGAGGTTACTGATGGCTAACAGGATTCACAGTATTACAGAGACATAAATTTTACTCCCTATGTCCTGCTTTTGTTGAACCCAGGATACATACATTCAGATTTATTGTTCCTGTCCTACTCTCCCCTGAGTTCAATTTCTGGTCAAATGTATCTTGTTTTGCCAAGTCCAGGATACATAGATTTATTGTCCCAGCCTTAAAAGTTCAACTTTTGGTCACTTCTAAAACTACTGGTCAGCAAAAACCTTTGGAAGAGGGGAGGGGGAAGCATCTCTCAGGAAGGCTACTGCTTTTTTTCCTTTTCCTCCTGATCCTGCATGCTTGTAAGACATTCTATGAAATCAACTTTCTACATACATGGAGAGATTCATTTTATCAGTCCTGATCATGTACAGAAGCCTGAATAATAGAGTTTTGGTGTTTTTTTTTTCTTTACCTGTCTATGGAGAAAGATGTGCTGGCTAACAATGGTGCTCATACATGCATTCTTCCTAGCTTCATTGTTCTCTAAGTATTCAACTTTCCATAAAGACAACTCTTTGTTATTATTTATTTTGCCAAAACTTTGCTCTGAATTTCAGGAATAAAACTCCTTAAGGAGGATGGAGCCATCCTCCAGCTTTCTGATGGGAAAAAGACCTTTTATCTTGTTTGTGATCTAGTTTCTGCTTTTCTTTGCTGTTTGTCTGCAGTCCCTGTGACAACCGGGTAAAAAAGTACCTTCAGTTCACCTGATGTCAGTGTGAAGTCACACAACAAACACTCTCTTTGTGTGTCTTTAAATATCTCTTTAGTTGTTAATATTATGGGCACCCTTCTACCTGTGTGGCAGCGAATCACTACACCCCACAAAGTATAGTGGTCTGGACAAGCTAGCTAGCCACATTGTGTCCAGGAAGAGGAAGAGGAAGTGCCTATTGAGAGCAGGAAGAGAGCAGGTCTGCTCTGCACCCTGGGGCAAGAGCTATTGAAATGTATATTTCTGCTGATCTAGAAAATGTCTTTGTCTGTGGTGGAAGGGAGGGGCAGGAACCATTGTGCTCTGTTTTTAAGCACATTGTAACCCTATGGGATGTGCTCTTGTCACTCAAGTCTCATTAGGCAATCAGGTCCTCCAGGTGACCTGCCAGTCAAAAGTGGTGCAGGGTCCTTCCTGCTGCCAAAGGTTCCAGACATGGCTTTCAAGAGGAGCTGGTGCTATTGGCTTTGTGTGCTGTGCTGTGAGCCCTGCTGCAGGGAGTTGAGCAGAGAGCATGGCTGACCTAGGAAACCATGACAAGGTAAGTTGCTTCTGTCTCCAGATAGGTTGATGCAGATGGTGAGGTGTAGAATCTACTGTGGTCAGTCCTCCCAGGATATGGGTGGGAACCTGTCTGCAGAAACTCGGTCCTCTGAGGTCCCATGTGGTACTTGAAACTCCCTAGACCCAGGGGCAGCCCTCTGAATCACTGCTCTATGGGCTGTATCTGTTCACAGACCTGGAAGTACGGAGCTGTGCTTAAAAACATCTTTGTAGCTGGTCCATGGTGGTAGGGGGAGACTGCAGTCCTGGCATGGGAGGATATGACTCTTGTAATATCACTGTCCAGTGTGTACTCATAGGCAAGCTTTTGGTGTACAGTTGGAAGACACATTAGAACACTGAATATTTGGTTTCTAAAAGTTCTGAATATTGCATTCCACTTTCAGATTTCTCTTATAAATGTATTCAGTATTTTAGAAACTGGTAGAAAGATGGTGATGTGGATTGTGTTTCAGCAGTACATTAACAGAACACTTCTCAGTTTCTGCTACCACCAGCTGCAATGGTGTGATTCAGCAAATTTTAGTTCTAGGAGACAAAGGTGTTTATGAGCTACAGAGGTTTTTTATGTGTGCATGGTGTTGGGAAGATAGATTGGATAGAATTCACATTTAGTGCCATAGTCCATGTGACATAATAAAGCAGATTATAATTTATTCTTCTATGTTGCTTTGGGATTGGACATCAGTGGAGCTGGACTTACCTGAAACCACAAAGAGGCATAAGGAGCTACAGAGCCTTAACAAGAGATCACCTCCTTTTGCAAAGAGAGGTCTAGAGCATGGGGCTTCTTCCTTTGTAAGAAATATCAGTAGCTTGAGGTTTAAAATCAATTGTTCAAGGGTCACTTTGAATTAATTTTGTGGTAGTTGTGAAGTCTGTGCTTATTTACTTTCTATACATATAGAATCATAGGTAGCTGGGTAACATTGGTCGAGATCACATTTTTCCTGCTTAAGTTACCTTTGGTCTCTGATTTATTGTTGACTATATTTTTCTGCCTTTGTTTTTTTTTCTCTATATCCTCTTCATTTTTTCACAAATATTTCACTCCTTGTTTGCTGTACCTTAGTAATAGGAATAAAGATCATATTATGTCAACCTGTGTACAATTTTTTTTTATAATCCCAGTGATCACTTTGATTGTTTTCACTATGTATGTAATCAGTTATCCTGTTGTAAATTGTTGGGCATTGTTATTGGACTGTGTTCATTTTATGCTGCAGATTTACCATAAGCAAAAACTTTATTTTGATACATCATGTTACCAAGAATCATTTATTTGCTTCTGTATTTATTTAGGTTGAGTTTACATGTGAAAGACTTTTGGTTTATGGGATAAAACATGTCATGGTTTTGACAGGTGGCTCAACACATATTCTTTTTGAGAATGACCTGAGTTCTGATACCAACACTCAAGTTGAGAGGCTCATAATTATCTACTATTCCAGATCCTGTATATGTATGGAAAACATTCTTTCTCATGTACAAACATATGCAAAAATTACAAAAACTTGTTTTCAAAATGCTTATAGCTTCTAAAGCAATTACAGCAAAAGAAGTCACTTTAGGTGTACACTGATATATTCAAAATCTATTGTTTTTTATTTTGTTTTAAAAAGTTTTCATTTCTTCACTTTGATTCTGACCTATACGCAATCATCAATCATAGCGGAAAAATAGTGTCTAAGTGTTACTAACAGACTTCCTTTACTTTAATGTAAAAGAATGAGATCCTTTTAGAAGTCAAACTATTTTCTATAAAATTAAAACATCAGAAAACTTGAAGTGAATTTCTCCAATTTTGATGGCAGACCCTCCTCACACAACACATTTTCTATTAATGGCAAAGGAGAGAATTATTGTACATGATGTGTGCTGGTCAGTGATTTCTTGTAGATTGATTTTGATTAGAATCTTTTTGTTTTTTTTAAGGGACATGATGTATTTGTAGGTATCTTTTTTCATCTCATTTTTTCTGTGGTGCCATATATGTTGTTAGTTTTATTATCTTCTAATTATATTGTTTCTCTGGAAAATGATGGACCTTCAACAATTTTGTATTCTGAAAATTTCTTGTTATAAGTTCACTGTTTATTTGTTGGTTTGTGAATTTTGTGTGGAGATACAGTTTTAGTTTTGCTAAAGACTCTGTGAGACACTCTGATTCCTGCTTAGTTGATTCTGTTGGCTATGTCCTCTTTGTGTCCTTGATCTTTCTGATTCCTGTAATAATCAAGCTGATTGTCTTATTATTTTTATCCCATGTAGTATACACAGTAAACTATTCATTCAATGTGGTCTAAAGGCAGAAGTCATGCTCCACACACAAGTCTTTTTCCTGAGACTGCAATGAATAGTTGACTATAGAACATAAAAGAGTAATTTTAAAACTTTGTGGTAGAACATTCCTTAACTTTAAGAATTATTTGGTTTAATCAAGAGGAAAGTAAGGTCATTACCCTGGAGAGCAATAAGGTGTAATAAAGGCCACCTGAGTCAATATAGGAGAACTTGTGTCATAAACATTTTCTAAAAGGCTAGATATACATTGCTTCTAGAATTAATTTGTCTTCCTAAGAAAAATTTACTCCACAAATTTAAATGATTAATTAAAAAATATTCTATTTAATAGCAACATGAATCAAGCTCTGGCTAATGCTCAAAGAGGAGACAACCTGAAACACATTACCATTCCATATATGACATATTGTTACATCTTTTAGAAGCAGGACCCAGGTTATACTTTGAACAATTTAAATAGAGATAAGAGACTGCAAATCCGGCCATGTGGACTAATGAAGATTTACAGAAAATCTATCTTTTAAATCACACAATATGATCTGCAGTTAAGATGTATCAATACAATTAAAAAAAGTATCATGCCCTTCCTTCTCACACATACAAAGGGCAGAGAACACAAATATACAGAACATCAAGGGAAAGTGACATATCAGCACTGTGGATGCTGTTCTTGGTTGAGCTATTTTAACCTCAGAATAAGGCTGCATTTTGCCTCTGAGCATGCTGCCTCAGAGAAAGGCCACAGTTGCTTCTATGTGGGACTGGAAAGAGCACACTTTAATAAGCCATGCCTGCTTTCTGCCTACGTGCTGTGACATCAATGTAGAGAATTTCATTTTTAAGCTTTATTTTATTTTCTGCATAAGGGTGTTTGTGTCCAGGCATACTGTGTGCAGTATCTGCAGAGGCCACAAGATGGTGTCAGATCCTTTGGAACTGGAGATACAGGAGTTGCCTAGCTACTAGGTGGCTTCTGGAAATGGAATCTCTTTCTTCTGTAACAACACTTTGCTCTTAACTGCTAAGCTGTCAGTATAGGCAGCTTCTTTATTTAAAACTTATTTTTCTACATTTTAATTAAAATATATTACAACTTTTCCCCTTTCCTTGTCCACTCTCTATTCCTTCCCAAATTCTCCCCTTACAATTTCTTCTTGTTAAGCATGTGTGAATATGTATGCTCATATATACGCATCAGACCTGCTGAGTCCATTTCCCTTGGTTGTTTATAGGGTTTCAGGGTTAAACACATTGTATTGGATAAATAATAAGGGAGCTCATCCCTGCCTGAGGCTAATTCTCCAATCTGTAGGAGAATTCAACTCTTTAATGAGCTACAAGAGCCTGACCCCAAAGTGATCTTAACTGCCTTGGATATGAATTATTATCAAGAATAGAAAACTTTGAGTGGCAAATGCCTCAGTGAACAATTGCTGGTGCCATGACCATGAAGTTCTGGAGCTGCAGGAAAGACTATAGACACTCTCCTAAGCCAATCACAGTCTCCCTTGTTTCCTGTGGTCATGCAACCATATCCCATTGACCATTCTCATTTTGGATAATTTATAAACCTGAAATTTCTACCTTCACATTCTAAGTACCATGATTACAATCCTGAGCCACCACATTTGGCTTAGGTTACTTCAAGTACATTTATTGAGGCATTGAAATGATGGGATGAGTGACATGCACAATTATACTTAATTATATTCAAAAGCTAATGGTCTCTGTGAACCTGGGTTTCACCATCTTCTTAATAAGGAAATAATTCTTCTCAGGTTATTGATGATTAAAACAGACTCAATAATAATAAAAAATAAAATTTCTCACATTTGGAAGACAGTGAACATTAAAGCAGGAAGGCTACATTTGATGGGAACTCTCTTCATTTACTGGAGATAGGACCAGAAACTGTGTCCTGGATATTGTAACTAGGAAAGTTCAGCAATTCATTCAAAGTAAACCAATTAAATGAACCAAGTTATCTAGTGAATGACATGCTCATGTATAATGCAGATACTCTGGTGGTAAGGTAAGCAGATCACTCTGATGTCCTAGAACATTGTGGTCTATAATGTGAGTTCCAGGCCAACCAAAGAGTCATAGTAATACTATTCTTTACAAAAAAAGTAAATTTAAAAGAGAAAAGAGGGAAAAAAGCACATTATTAATGAAAATTTAAAACAGGATATTTATTCAAATTGACTAATTTAGAGCAATAAAGAAAATACAAGATAACTAATCCATCCTTGGGGTCTTAAGAGGTTTAGATAGAAGGCAAAATATATGCAAAACTATGTAATCTAATGAAGCTGTATAATGAATTTTTCACATCTATACAACACTTCCATATTCTCATCTGGAGGATTCAAGTCTTTTCTCACAATAAAATTTAAAATTTCATGTAGCTGACTCTTTCCCTAGTTGTTCACCAAAAGGAGAAATATAAGTGTCTTTTTAGAACACCCTTATTTCTACCAGGAATGTAAGTTACAGTGATTGACAGGTTGGGGACTGAGGAGCTTTAAGACATAAGTGTGAATCACAAAGTAGGGTCTGCAGGAACTTGTTACAGACATCTATCTACATGTAGTTGTCAAAAACATGAAGGAGTAGAAGACTTGGAGTGCACTTATTCACTGAAAACTTAGGGTAGAAAATACCTTACCAATTAAGAGCACTGAAGATTCTTTCATAAAATCCAGCTTCCAGTCCTAGTACATACAGAAGGTCACTACTATCTGTAAGTCCAGTATCAGGAGTCTGCAGCTCCAGTTCTAGGGGATCTGACACCCTCACATGGACATCTGCTGATCTTGATCTTGTCTATTCCAATGTTATGGTTAGAATGTTTGAAATGTCAGATAATTTTCCTTAGTTGCTGCCCCATCCTTGGGTGGATCTCTGAGTGGGGTCAGTTTATAGATCCAGGTATTGTCTACCAGTAAGCCTATCATGGCAGCTATGTAGTCATACTGTTTTGGGCCCCCTACACACTTCACCAATATCTTTCTGGCTTTTCTAAAAATGGTGTTGAAATGCTAGAGCTGTCCACTTCTGGCCTGTGCCTGCATAATGTACAAAACCAACAATTGACCCTAGTCTTCTCTTACTCAGTCAACACATCATAGGGAATACCTCATTAACCTGTAGGTACATACTTGGCAGCAGAAGGCTTTGTAACAGGAGTGGAAACCATGGGGATTTTGGCAACTTCTTCATGTAACTTGCTTGTGCCTTCAGGACCTGCTTGGGCCCAATCACTAGTATACATGACTGTGTTCAGAAGTGGGTTTGTTTACTCACCTGTTTAAGAATAGGAAGACTTCTTCATGAAACTGTACAGACTGCCTAAGTAAAATCCACATACTTCCATTGTTTAGGAGAAGCATGCTCCCCTTGCCTTCTCCAGGTAAGAAATGTTTCTCTTTTCCTCTTTCTTGGCTCTTATGATAGCTATTCTTGGTAGTCAAACAGACTACTTCTGTAATTAACAAAAACCCAAGGAGTTGGGTATATCTGTGAGGAATATTTTTTTTAATGTTTTGAAATTAAAGACCCATCTTTAATGTGGATCATTTAAGATAAACTCCACCTTCTACTGCTTGGCGACTGTGTTTCCCTTTAACCCCCAAGCACTCAGTTGCAGAAATAGTTGGATTTTTCTGAGTTTGAAGCTAGCTTGGTCTAAAAATTGAGTTCCAGGCCTACACAGTTAAACTTTGTCTTGGAAACACCATAAAAAAATCAAACAAAGGTTAAGATCTACCTTTAATCTGGATTGCACCTCTGGTGGTAGCCTACACATATAATGTATATTGAATGAGGAAGCTCTCTCTCTCTCTCTCTCTCTCTCTCTCTCTCTCTCTCTCTCTTTCTCTCTTCCTCCTTGCCCTAGCACACACTCTCTCTCCCTCCTTGCCTTAGCACTGGCTATCAAGTTCATTCCTTTACCAGCCTTAAAGTCTACTTCCTTGGTATTTTAGTGTATACTGAAGACCAGCTGAGATGTCCAGCTTCATGAACTGAACAACTACTAAACTCTTCAAATTTCCATTGGTAGGAGCCATTGTTGGACTACCTGGAAGACAGCTTGTAAGACATTCTATTAAATCAACTTTCTACATACATAGAGAGATTCATTCTACCAGTCCTGATCATGTAGAGAAGCTTGAATAATAAAGGCTTTTTTTTTGCCTGCCAAAGAAGGAAGACGTGCTAGCTAAAATGGTGCTCATAAATGCATTCTTCATAGCTCCATTATTCTCTAAGTATTCAACTTTCCTTGAAGACTACTCTTTATTATTATTTAAGTTGCTAACAGTTTTCTCTGAATTTCAGGAATAAAACTCCATATGCAATGGAACCATTAACCAGCTTTCTGATGGGAGAAAGACCTATTATCTAGTTTGTGATCTAGTTCTTGCTTTTCTTTCCCAGTTATATGAAGTCCCTGTGACAAATAGGTCAAAAGTACATTCAATTCACCTCACCTCAGTGTGAAGCCCCCTAATAAACATCTTTTGTGTACTTACATTTCTGTATTTCTCTTCAGTTGTTAATAATCTACGTACCCTACCACCTGTGTGAAAGGAAATCACTCCACCCGACAGAATAGTGGTCTGTACAAGCTAGACACATTGTGTCCAGGAGGAGGAAGGGGAAATTCCTATGTAGAGCAGGAAGAGATAAGATCTGCTATTAAAGCCTAAGGCAAGTGCTATTGAAATCTAAATTACTGCCAGTTCAGAAAGTCTTTGTCTGGGGTGGTATGCATAGTCAGAAATCTTTGTGTTGTGTCTTTAATCCCAGTGTAACCCTATGGGAGAAGCTCTTGTCACTCAGGCCTCACTAACCAATCAGTTCCTCCAGGTGACCTGCCAGTCAGAATTGGTACGGGGTCCTTCTGGCCAGCATCTTCAGGCTTGGCTTTGAAGAGGCTGTGGTGCCAGTCAGTGGTTTTTTTGTGGTGTGCTGTGAGGACCACTGCAGGAAGCCGAGCAGAGAACTGGAATGGGCTGGAAAATCATGACATGGTAAGCAAAGTGTGGCCATTTGCAGACTGGGAGGAGCAGTCTATTGAGTCATGGGATCCAGTGTGTTGGGTTTTTCCCTGGCTGAGTGGGAGCCAGTGGCCAGGTGCAGAGTTATGCATGTTCCTGCCAAGTCCTATGTGGTCCACCATGATCCTGCTCATCCTGCACGCTCCAGTATGGTTCTTCATGGTTCTCTGTGGTCTTTTTAATTCCTGGAGCCAGCTGGCAGCCTCTGAGCAATTTCACTTAACTAGCTGCAAATGTGTTTTGCTGCTATGGAAAACATATTAGCCAAACTCAGAGAGGCCTGATCCCTTGAGCATCATCCAGAAGTTCTGTACTTTGAATATTTAACATTAAGGTTTAGGATCCAACTGGAGTTAATTGTGTGGAGCTTGTAAACAGTATTTCCTGTGTGGAGTTGATATAAAAGATGGTAATAGAATTGATGGTATAAGGGCTTCTTGGTTGTTAGAAGACATCAGGTCACAAAGTGGAAATTATTTAAGGGGGGGCTGCATCCCAAATACCCCAAAGATAAGGAATTTGGTAACCAAGCCCATTAGAAATTAGTAAAATAAGATATACATGTTTGTTAAGGAGCTACATTCCCACAATAAAGGAGACAACCTGCTGTGGATATCGCTCTGTATAAATAAACACTGATTGGTCAGTAGCCAGACAGGAAGTATAGGTGGGATTAACAGAGAGGAGAATTGAAGGAACAGGAAGGCAGGGGGAGATGGCCTGGAGCCGCTGCCAGGACAAGGAAGATGCAAAGTACTGGTAAACCACAAGCCACATGGCAAAATATAGATTAATAGAAATGGGCTAAATATAAGAGTAAGAGCTAGACAATGATAGGCCTGAGCTAATGACCAAGCAGTTTAAATAATATAAGCATTTTTTTCCTTATTTTACAAGTGGGCTGTCGGACTGCCGGGGCTTGGCGAGACCTGGAGAGAAAACTCTCCAGCTACAACAACCCTGATTTATAACCTGCAGAAAGGCCATCCCTCCATTAAAAACCTGGCCTTCAAATGCTGCTGAAAAGATCTTTACAGGTCACAACCTACATTAAGTCCTGGTGTGCCATGAAGGTATATTAATTATAGGAAACAGGTATCTCCAGTCTTTTTGAAAAGCAGTTTTGAGTCAAGGTCTCCTATATTCATTGAGGTAGACTTGAACCCTGTCTGTGGCCTCACAGGGCATTGCCCTTGTGATTCTCCTGACTATCCAGCCTAAAATCTTAGATTACATGTTTGCAGCACCACAGAGTTCTAAAATTGCCAGTTTGAGTCATATAGTGGACTATCCGTTGCATAACAAGGAAAGGATTTTTGTGATTTGTGTGTTCACAACTTCTCCCTTCAGACCCGAAAAAGATTATGAGTGTACTTTGTACCCTTTAGGGGGAAACAGACTAGACAATAACTAGATCACAGACTGCAGTTGAAGGCAGTGAGGTGCAAGGGTCTTCATTACACAGAAGGATGATGGGCCATGGTGAGTGACTTTCTCTGAAATTTTCCTGTACATATTAATTTCTTTCATGTGAATGAAGATAGACAGAATTGTTGAGTGTACAGTTTTAGGAGGGTAACTTGAACTACTATGTATTCAGTTTCCAATTAGCAAACTCTCCTATGCAGTTCTGTGTAATCCTGGTTGGCTCAGTAAAGTCAGCTGAGAGGTTTGAGTCACAGGCCATTGGCTGTAACTCCCATGTGTCAGTTTACACTACACAGTGGCTAACAGATTACATGGAACAAAGTCATACAGTGTCCTATTAATGACATTCTCTCTACCATGAAAGTGCCTACTCAATTTCAAAATCAGTATTGCTAAGTGTTGTTCCAATTGCGTTTATCATTTTAAAACATCAATTATTGGTATTATTTTTAAAATTCATTTTTAAAGCATTACTGCTATTTTTTCTATTTCTCAATGCTTCTCAGCTTAAGAATTTCATTCCATTTTTTCTTAAGTGTTGTTCATTTATTTATATCAGTTTAGAGCAAGTTCTTAATTTTGGGAGTCATTGTTCTCTTTGGGGGATAAAACGACCCTATCAAAGGACTGGCATAAGACCATCAGAAGGCACTGATATATGTATTATGATTTATAGCAGTAGCAAAAATATAGTTATAAAGTGGCAGTGAAAATAATTTTATAGTAGGGTGATCATCGCATCATGAAGAACTATATCAAAAGGTTACAGCATTAGGAAGGTTGAGAACCACTGGTTCAGATTAGTATCTTTTGTAGCTCAGGCTCACCTATCACTATTTAATTGAGAATTGCTTTGAAAACCTAATCCTGCCTGTGCTGCCCAGTGCTGGAAGACAGTGTGAAACTCTTTCCTGTCTGGGCCTTGACTGGTCTGTAGAAAGAAAAAATAGAAGTGAATGAGTATCCTCCAACTTCTCTAGATTTTATTGTGAATGTATTGAATGAATAGGGACCTGTCTTAGAATTGAGTTCAGTTGCTAACTTTAAAGCAGTTATAGTCACAGCACAGAAAGGGAAGGGCAAGAAAGAAGGTGAAAGCTTTCCTGCTGTGATAGTAGTTGATATTAAAAATGGGTAGTGAGGTAATCAATTTTTGAATGTTTAATGAAATTTCTGACTGGCCATTTCTTGGGTATACAGACAAGGCAATCAAGAATCTTGACAAAGAACTAAATTTTTGTTAACCCAAATTCCTGTAGTTATATGAGTTTAAACTATATAGAAGAACTGGATAAAATGGTGTGACCCTGTCTAATATACCCACATTTTCCACATTTAAGGTGTATACCCCAAGAGAAATCATGTGAATAATACTTGGTATGCTCTAATACAAATCACTAGTCTCTGGAGCACATGACCATAAAGCATGTTTCAACTTTTTAATAGAATGTTTAGAATTACAATTACATTGTTTCCACTATCTCTTTCCTGCCTCCAAGTCCTCTCATAGACCCTTCATTGTTTTCTAATCCATGGCCTCTTTTTGTTTAACAACAGTTACTGTTTGAATGTGACTTACGTTTGTTTGCAGGATTTCCCAGCTATGAAGTAAAATGTTGGCTGTATTGGACACTGTATATGTTATTTTCAAAATGTATGAAATTTAATTTAGGTGTATGAATTTTGGCTGTGTGTATATCAAGTGCATACCAGGTACCAGTGTATGTCAAAAGGGAGTGTCTGATCCCCAGTGCCTGTAGTTACAGAGAGTTGTGAGCTTTCTTTCAGGTGCTGAGGATCAAAGTCAGTTCCTGTGGATGAGTAGCCCATGCTTCCAGGTATTGAACCATCTATTCAGCCACATGAACATGCCATTATAGCAGTAAGCTGTGAATGGAGGACCCTGATTTCATCTTTAGTTCAGCCCGATCACCCAAAAGAAATAAAAAGTTTGTCAGCCTCCAAACCTAACATAGACATGGTTCTTAAAGAATTCTCAAGCCCAAATCTCCAGAAAATGAGGGAAGAGTACAAAATGTGATCATGAGAGAAACTGATGAGTTTTTAAAGTGTCTGATGGCTTGTCTGATGACAATTCTCTATATTTCCCAACTTTGTGGTCCTCACTTGGGACTTAAAGCTCCTCAGTCCCTATCCTGTGAACCCCTGTAACCTACATTCCTGATAAGAATAACAATATCATAAAGAGACATTTATATCTCTCCATCTGTCTAACAGCCAGTGAAACAATTGACCCCATAAAATTCTAATTTCCTTGAGAATCTCATCATGGGAAAAGATTGAATCTTCCAGATGAAAATAACTGTTCTGAAGAACCATTTTCTCCTCTTTGACCACCTTGTAGGAAAGATAGAAGTGGGGAATGGGGGAAGGTTTAAAGATTAGAAAAATTCATTATATGTCTTTATTAGATTAGTTAATTTTGTATATTTTTTGTCTTCTAATTAAACATCTTAGGATAACAAGGATGGATTAGTTACATTATATTTTCTGTTTATTGATAGCAATTAGTCGAATTGAATAAATATCATCTTTAAATTTTTATTAATAATTTACTTTTTTCCCTTTTCTATTTTCCCTTCTTCTTCTTCTTCTTCTTCTTCTTCTAAAATAGTATTGCTATGACTCCCTAGCTGGCCTGGAACTCACAGTATAGTCTAGGCTATCCTAAAACACCAGATAGATCAGTCCATCTTGCCTCCAGAGTATGTGAATTATAGGTGGGCATCTCACTCACTGGATCACTTGGTTCATGTAATTGGTTTACTGAGGATAAGTGGCTGTGCCTGGCTGTTAGAGTAGCCAAGCCATAGGTTCTGGTTCTAACTCTAGTAACAGAAGAAGGTTTCCATCAAGTGCAGCTTTCCTGTCTTAATGGACACGGGCTTCCAGCTATGAAGAAGTTTTTTCTTTATCATTGAGTCTGTTATAACTCATCAAAGACCTGGGAAAAGGTCTATCCTTACTCTGCAGATGGTGAAACCCAGGCTCACAGGGATAAGTAGTTTTTTAATATAGCTAAGTAGCTGCTCATGTTACTCGTCCATCATTCTCATGCCTCACTAAATGCAGTTGAAGCAACTAACCTAGTAATATTGGCACAGGCCTGTAATCATGGTACTTTGAATTTGGAGGTAGGAATTTCTGGATTTCAAAGTCATGCAAATTGAGAATGGTCAATGGGGTATGTTCAGATGACCACAGAACCAAGAGAGACTGTGATTGGCTCAGGACATTGTTCATAGTCTTCCTAGCAGCTCCAGATCTTCAGGGCCATGGCAACAGCAATTGTTAGCTGATGTATTTACCACTTCAAGTTTTCTATTCTTGTTAATATTTTCTATTTTTGATAATATTTCCTGTCCAAGGCAGCCTAGATCACCCTGGGGTCTGACATTTGTTGCTCATTAAAAAGTAGAATTCTCCTACAGGTAGGAGAATTAGCAGGAGCAGGGATGAGTTCCATTTTTGTATATCCAATACTATGTGTTCAGCCCTGAAACCCTTTAAACACAACCAACAGAAATGGACTCAGCATATATTTGTGCATACATATTCACATATGCTTAACAAGGAAGAAATTGGAAGGGAAGAATTTGTGAAGAGACGAAGAGATAACAAGGAAGAGATAAATTGAAGGAATGAATTTTAAATAAAGAATCTGCCTAGAGTGATAGCTTAGCAGTTAAGAGCACTGGGTGTTGTTACAGAAGAAACAGGTTCCATTCCCGGAAACCACCCGGTTGCTAACCATCTCCTGTAACTACAGTTCCAAGGGATATGATACCCTCTTCTGGCCTCCACAGGCAATGCACACAGATCACAGGAGGCAAACGACCATATACATACAAAAATAAAGCTTAAAAATAGAATTCTCTATAGTGATGTCACAGCCCTTAGGCAGACAGCAGGCATGGCTAGGTTCAGTGAAATCTTTCCAGTCCTGCATGGAAGCAACTGTTTGCTTCCTTTGAGTCAGAATGATCCAAGGCAAAGAGCAACATTATTCTGAGGTTAAAATAGCTCACCAAGAACAGCATCCACAGTGCTGATAGATGACTTTTCCTTGACGTTTGTGAATTACAGGCACGAAACATCTTTTAAAGGTTTTGATACACTTAGATGTAGATCATTATGTATGATCAAAAAGATAGATTTTCTCTGTAAATCTTCATCTATCAAGTGGCTACATTTGCAGTCTCTTGCCTCAGTTTACATTGTTCAACAGATTACATGGTTCCTGCTACTAAAAGAGATGTAATAATGATATCACATAAAGAATGCAAAATCTGTTCTAGGCTGGCTCCTTCTTGAGCATTACCCAAAGCCTGATTCTGCTGTTTTTAAAGAGATTTTTTGTTGTTGTTTATTAATTATTTAAGTATGTGGAGTGAATTTTCCCTGGGAGGGCATTTTAATTCTGGAACAGCTTGTACATCCAGTTTTTAGAAAATGTTTCTGCTCTCCTATGTTAACTCAGGTGACTTTTATTATAGCTTATTGTTCTCTGGGGCTATGACCTAGCTTACCTCTTGATTAAACCAACTAAATTCTTAAGTTAATGGGCTGTTCCACCACTGAGTTTTTAAATTTCTCTTTTGAGTCCTGTGGACAACTATCCATTGCAGTTACAGAAAAGGAGTTTGTGTGTGGAGCATGGCTTCTGCTTTCACACAAGTATAGTTAGAATAGTTTATTGTGTATAGTTCATGGGGTACATAATATAAGGCAATCAGCTGCTGTAGTTACAACTATGGAAAAGGACTTGATTGTGACAGGTTTAGTGATTTTTTTTAATTTCCTATCATATATTAATCATGTCATGTGAATGCAGACATATCAGATTGGTGAGTGTACAATTGGGGGAGGTTAATTAACATCCAGTTTCCAAGTAGAGGGCTCTTCTTTGCAGATATGTCAGGTCAGAAGGTTAAGACAAGCCATTTTCTGTAGGTTTGTGTGTCAGGTTAAACATCTCAGATGTTTAACCTGATGTTTAACCAGAGTATGTCTATGTTTGTCTATGTATGTGATGTTTAACCAGAGTATGTCTATGTTTGGTTTCACTTTTTAATTTTTTTCAAATGCATCACTGCTCTAATCTCTTACTTTATTCTCCAATGTATCCCAGTCATTAAGAATTTCTTTCCTTGTCATGCAGTGGTGGTGCCTGCCTTCCATCCCAGCACTCAGGAGGCAGAGGCTGGTGATCTCTGAGTTTGAGGCTAGCCTGGTCTACATAGTGAGTTCCAGGATAGCCAGGACTGTTTCACATAGAATCCCTGTCTAGAAAAATCAAAAAATATATAATTTCTATCCATTGTTCTCTGGGGCTGTTGGTTGTTTCTTTTTAGAACAGCTTCTTTTCTAGCTCAGGCTTGTCTCACACTTTGTAATTGGGAACCACTTTGATCATTTAATCCTGCCTCTGCTGCCCAGGGCTGAGAAGACAGTCCTTCCATTCCTTCTAGTCTAGGCCTTGATTGGTCAGTGAAAAGGAAAAATATACCAGTGAATGTGAGTCCTCCAATCTCTCTGGCTTTTATTGGGATTGTATAAATGAAAAGTGATCTGTGTAATAATTGTGTTCACTGATCAACTTTAAAGCAGGTATAGTCACAGCAAAGAAAGGGATGGGCAAGAAAGAGGTGAAAATTTTCCTGCTGTGACAGTAGTTAACATTAGCAGTGAGTACTGAATTAATCAACTTTAGATGTTCAAAAAGTGTCCTCAGTGGCTACAGACCAGGCAGTCAAGAATCTAGACAAAGAACTGACATTTCATGAAACCAAATTACTATAATTACTCTAGTTCAACCAAAATAGAAAATCTGGATAAATTGTGTGGCCCTGCTTAACAGGACTGTTATTTTTTATGTTCAAGATTTGTACAACCTGAAAGAAATTATGTGAGTATTCCTTAGTATGCTCTAATACAAGTCACTATTCTCTGGAGCACATGGTCATAAAGTGTGTTCCAACTTTTAAAGTAATTTTTGAGATTATAATTCCATCATTTCCACCTTCTCTTTTCTACTTTCAAGTCCAAGTGTGTCAGTCATTCCATGCTGGGACTTGACTGGTTTTTGAGAAAGAAAAGGACATAGGGGAATGAGTGTTCTAATGCAACCCAGACTTTTACTGGGAATTGGTTATGTAGAAGCTTTTGCATGAGAATGTGAATTCATTGTTTACACATTACAAACTGGTCACAGTACATAAAGTGAGGGGTGGGAAAGAGCCTTAAAATTTTCCAATTTTGTCTATATTTGAGATTTCCAATATGCAATCATTTAATCTCTTATAGGTGATCTATTATTGTCACAAGTGGCCATTTCTTAGGCTCCAGAGACCAGGTTCCTTGGCCTAGATACTGACATGTCCCCAATGAAATGTTAGGTCTGTGCCAGGATAGAGATTCTATTCTGACGACCAAGGGCCTTTTTCTCCTAACAAGCCTTCTTTACTACATTTAACTTTTCTCCTTCTTGGCTCCTAGTATCACTTATCATCAGAGATCAGAACTCCCAAACACTTGAAACTGCTAAGAGTGAGAGTGACACTTCTGGCTTGTAGTCAAGAGAGCAACTGGTTACATTTTCTTTGGGTCTTTTTACCCTAAACTGCCAGGTTGAATTCTTCCTCCAGTTCTTATTCCATCTTTCTCTGCAGGGTAAACACTAACTGACATTATGGGATTGAAACAATAATTGATCTGTGTCCTTCCAGCTGAATTTGGATTACCAGGTGGCAGTGTCTGGATACTCTTCCATTGTTCCTCTTGTAAAGTCCAAACTCCCAGATACAGACAGGAATAGAATTTCTTTACTGGTGTCTGGAAAGAATTAAACTGACCAAAGTCCATAAGACATTCTTGATGGGTTGACAATAGCACCCAACTATTAGATGTTTCCCTTTTACCTCTAGCTTTGGTTGCCAATGAAAAAGACATAATCAGTTTTCACACCATTCTATAGCTGTTTCATAACAAAAAGTCAGTATAATGCCCTTTCCATGCTGCTTCTATATAAGGAAAGAAAAAAATTAGTGTCATTTGGATGCAAGAAATGTGACTGCCAAACTTTGCCAAGACAAAGTAGGACAGTCTTTAAATTTTTTCTGCCTCATATGAAAGTCTGTTAGATATACTAGGCTTGTAGGCCAAAATTGGATGCCCTAGTGTTACAGAGGAATCTTGGGTGACTGTCTAGGCAGCCAGCTCCGCCTGTCATTTCTTACATTTTTTGGAAGTTGCTTTCTTGTACTTCCTGTTGATGCAGGTATTATTATTTAATTCTCAGGTCTTTGATAGAGTTCAAGACTAGAGAGTTATAATTTTCATTATGTCCTTTTTTTATGTAGACACTCAGTGATACACAAATTCCTCACCATCACTTTTGTTATATCCTTTAACCTTCAAGTTTAATTGTGTTGTGTAATCATTTCCATTGAGTCCTAGAAACTCTTAAATTTCTTTTTTTATTTCTGTCCTGACTCATTTTCTTCAGTAGACTGTTGTTCAGTTTTCATAAGATTTTATACTTTCTGGGTTTTTTTTTTAATCCAGCTGTAATCCATAGTGGTCTGATAGGATGCACAACGTTATTTCAATTTTCTTGTGTCTGTTGGGACTGGAATTTTGTCCAAGTATATAATCAACTTTGGAGAAAACCCCATGTAGTGCTGAGAGGAAGGTGTATTCTTTTTCTTTGGGTGGAATGTTCTGTACTATCTGTTTGGCTTATAAAATCAATCAGCTCCAATATTTTTCTATTTGGTTTTTGTCTGTATGACATGTCCATTGGTGAGAATGGAATATTGAAGTGTACCACTGTCAAACACTGTGTGAAAGTCAATGTGTCATTTAATCTGTGGAAGTATTTCTATTACAAAAGTGGATGACCTTGTGTTTGGGGCATAGATATTAATAATTGAATGGCATATTGGTGGATTTTCCTTTATAAATAATGAATGTTCTTCTCATGTATTTTGATTAATTTGATTAATTGAAGTCTATTTTGGTAGATAATAAAATGGCTACACAAGCCAGCTTCTTAGTTCCAATTGATTTAAATATGTTTTTCTCAACTTTTACCTTTTAGTAATCTCCATCCTTGATGTTGAAGCATATTTCTTGTATGTGGTAGAAGGATGGATATAATCCATACTGTTAATCTGTGTCTTCACTGGGGAATTGATGCATTTGATATTGAGAGATATCAGGAATAATGCTTATTAATTCCTGTTATTTTGTTGGTGGTGATGGCAGTATGTGTATGAGAGTATGTTTGTTTGCGTTTCCTTTCTTTTGGTTTTGCTAACATAAGATTACTTCTTGACTGTTATTTCATGTGTCTAGTTAGATTCCTTGGGTTGTATTTTTTCTTCTATTATCTTCCATATGGCTGGATTTTTACGCAGATATTGCTTAAATTTGACTTTTTCAGAGAATATCTTATTTTCTTCATTTATGGTGATTGAAAATTTTCTGGATATATTAATATGAGATGGCATCTGTGGTTACTTAGAGCCTGCATCACATGTGTCCAAGCTCTTACAGCTTTTAGAATCTCCATTGAGAAGTGAGGTATAATTCTCTTAGGTCTGCCTTTATAAGTTAGTTCATCTTTTCCCTTTGAAGCTTTTAATATTCTTTCTTTGTTCTGTAATATTATTCATTTGTTTATTATGTGACAAGGAGACTTTCTTTTCTGACTCAATTTTTTTGATGTTTTGCATTCTTCTTTGTACCTTTATGAACACCTACTTTAACTTAGAAAAACTTTATTATATGATTTTATTGAAAGTATTTTTTGGACATTTGAGCTGGGCTTTTTTCTCTTTCTTCTATTCCTGTCATTTGTAGTTTTGGTCTCTGTATAATGTCCCAGATTTTTTGGTTGTTTTGCATCAAGTAATTTTTTTTTTTGTTTTTGTTTTTGTTTTTTCGAGACAGGGTTTCTCTGTGTAGTTTTGGGCCCTTCCTGGAACTCACTTGGTAGCCCAGACTGGCCTCGAACTCACAGTGATCCACCTGGCTCTGCCTCCTGAGTGCGGGGATTAAAGGCGTGCACCACCACTGCCTGGCAAATCAAGTAATTTTTATATTTAACATTTTTTTTGACTGATGTATCCTTAGTGCCTGAGATTCTCTCTTTCATCTCTTTGTTCTATTGGTGAATCTTGGCTCTGTACTTCCTGCTTGTAGTACTATGATTTTCATTTATGAAATTCCCTTAATTTCTGTTTTCTTTATTGTTTCAATTTGCATTTTCAGGTTTAAACAGTTTTATTTGTTTTCTTTTATGATTAGTTTGTTTTATCTTGCCTTTATTTAAGTTGTTTATTGGTTTACTCTAATTGTGTTTTCCTAGCTTTTGTGGAGGAATTTATTGGTTTCCTCCTATTGTTTGTTTGTTTGTGCTTTCATGAATTTGTTTAAAGTATTTACATAATTTCTTTTTAAGGACCTCTATCATCTCTATATATTTGGTTTTAAAGGTTTTTTTTCAACTATGTTAGACTATTCAGGGCCTGTTGTGGTAGGATAGCTCAGCTCTGGTGGTCACAAATTGCCCTGGCTGTTATTAATTATGTTCCTATGCTAGGCTTCAGGTTTGGCATGATTAATGAGCTAGATGCTGATTTTTTATTTTATTTTGGTTAGATGGGAGTTTTGTTCCTGGTTTCGTGTTTGTTCTCTTGAGTTTCAAAGTATGTGTTGGCTGAATGTTTCCTTTTTTCTGGTCTTATTGGCTGGTGTGTTTAAGGGAAAATGCTTGCTGGTGTTGGAGACAAGGAGAAGGGGAAATGATAGGGAGATGATCTTAGGTATCTACAGGAGACATGGAGAGAGGGGAGGGGAAGCTGCCTCAGTTGTTCTACTGCAGTGATGGGGTAACCATGCTCTACTGCAGTTCTGGGATAATAGATAATAGATAATATGGTAGATCTGTGGACAGCCTAATTGATCCCTTGGAAGATGTGACAATTAGCTGATCAGAGGGTGTCTGCCTCAGTTGGGTGCTTTGACATAGATATGAGGTGGGAAGGGCAGGGCATGTTGGAATGGTCTTTGGAATCAACAGCAATTATGAACAGGTGGAGGAGAAGCTGCATCTGAAGTTCTGTTTCAGCCCTTGGAGCAACTCTGAGTATTGGATCTTGTTGAACAGAGATTGAGGAAGGTCTGTGGGCAGTCTACCTGGCCCCATACCCAACATCTTAATACTGATTCATCATGTTGCCAGATATCATTTCTTTCCTTCTTTCCATATTTAGGTTTTTGTTGTTATTAATCTGTGAAAGACTGTTTATTGGACAAAAAGTATTCTGTGGGCTTCACATGACAATCAGCAAATATTCTTCTTGGGGGTGACATGAGTTCAGATACCAACACCCAAGTAGAGGGGTTCATAACTATCTGCTATTCCAGATCCAGAAATCTGACACACCCTTTGGCATGTCACCTGTACACATATAAAAACCTTTTCTCTCACACTTACAAACATATACATAAAAATGTGGATACACTTGTTTTCAAAAGTGCTTATGACTTATAAAGAGATTAGGAAAAACCAGGTTACTTTAGTTATATAATACAAATCATACAATATTTACATAAAATATGTTATCTTGAATTTGGTTTGTAAATATTTTATTTCCTCACTGTGATGCAGACTTACATATAGTCACCAATCATAGGTAACAAAACAGTTTTGAAATTATCCTAATTGGTATCCTCTTCTTTGTGAAAAAAGAATGTGATAATTTCAGTAGTCAAAACTATTTTCTATAACATTGAAATATCAGGATTCAAGTGACTCTATCCAATTTTGCTGGAACAGTCCTTCCCACTCAACACATTTAATATTATTGGTAATGGAGAGAACTGAGGTGCACAGTGTGAGTGGTGGTCAGTGATTTCTTTGATTTTGATTTTCACCAGAATCTTACAGTTCTTGATCAAGAGACCATGTTAACAATTAGATTTGTCTTTGTGTCTCCTTTTACCAGTGGTACTATCTATGTTGTGTGAATTTTTTATTAGTCATAATTTAGTAAAATTTTTCTCTGGAAAATGAAGCACCTTCACCTATTTTATTTTTTTAAAAAATTACTGTATTATGTTATGGGTTCCTTGAGTTTATTGATTTAGAAACTTCTGTGTAGAAACAACATTAATTTTCTCTTCTTGATCTTAGAAGTTTCCTTCTCCTCATTTCTTGGAATATCTGTGTTTTCCAGTTGTTACTATCATCAATATTTGCATTGTTGCTATTTAAGTTATTGTCATTGTTGATACATTGGCTTTTGGTTTTTAAAACCTTAGCATATATTTTTTTTGTCTCTGTGTTCTAGTTACTTCCAGTTGTCAACATAACAGAGCCTACAGTCATCTGTGAAAACCTCAGTTGAGGATGTGACCCATCAGAATGGCTAGTTGCTTTGTCTTTGAGAGATTATGTTTTATTGCTGATTGATGTGTGAAGGCCCTTGACTGAGGGTACAATATCCCTAAGAAAGTTGTCCTGGAATGGATAAGAATGCTAGCTGAGCATAAGACAATGACCAATTAAGAGAGAAAGCTACTAAACAAAGATTGTTCATGATTTTGCCTTCATTTGCTAGCCTGAAACTCTATCTTAAGTTCCCACAATGATGGATTGTGATCAGGCAGAATCAGCCAGATAAACCCATTTATTACCTGCAGTACTTTTGGTTACAGACTTTAATCACAGCAAGAAACAAGCAAGTTAGAACAGAATATAGTACCTCAAAAGTTATTTTGTTGCTGTAAAGGGAAAGGGAATGATTACTTTTGAAAGAATGTTAAAGATATCCAGATTTAGATGTCAATAGACATTGTAAGCTGCACAGAGAGCTAAATTAGCTGTTCTTGTAGTACTTGAAATAAAGCAGTGCTAAGAGTAATGCAGACAGTAGAGGTTGAGGTCACAGGTTTTCAGTGGAAAACAGACTCCAGGATAAATTAAGCTAGAGGTCATTTGTTTGATGTTTTGGCCTCCAACCTTTCTTATTATGTCATGCCCTCAAGAAATTGAGTGAGGCAGGATTAAAAAATCATGATGCTGATTTCTTAGATGAAATATTGACTATCTTTGATGTCTATTACTTATGATTCATTCAGGATTACAGTAAAAAAAAGCAACAAGTGGGTCATAAATAAATGAAAAGTCTATAGATTGTGAAGAAAAACAGCACTAGGTAGTTTCAGGTGACTGTCAAGTGCTGAACAAAGGCAGGGATTTTCAGGGAGCTTACACCATTAAATGGAAGGTTCTTATTTTACATTGGAAGCCTATCAAGGTGCTCTAAGAGTAAGAATCCATCCTTCTATTCCCTCAGTTAATGGAAGGATTTGGCAAAATAATTTAGTCCAAAGAAGCAATGTCATAAAAAGCCTGCAGCTATTGTGTCCAGGTACTGTTCAGCTCCTGTGGCACTGCAGCCAGCCGCTTGGACCCAAGTAAACACACAGATGCTTATATTATTTAAAATGTTTGGCCTAATGGCTCTGGCTTCTTGCTATCTAGTTCTTATATCTTAAATTAACCCATTTCTGTTCATCTATAAGTTCCCTTGTGGCTCATGGCTTACCAGTATCTTAACATCTGCTTCTCATGGTGGCGGCTGGCAGTGTCTTTTGACTCAGCCTTCCTGTTCCCAGAATTCTCTTCTCTCTTTGTTGCACCTATACTTCCTTCCTGGCTACTGGCCAATCAGCACTTTATTTATTAACCAATTAGAGCAACACATTCACAACATACAGAACATCCCACATCCTTCTATTCCCTCAGTTAATGAAGGGATTTAGCAAAGTAATTCATAATCCCAGGAAGCAACATTATACAAAGCCTGCTGCAGCTTTGGTCCAAGCATGGCAGGATCCATCCTAACATAGGAGGCACATTTTGGAAAATCATTAATGTTTTACTGGTTCTGGAAATAAGGAAGATGCAAAATTTTAGGCCATGCATTGTTAGGCTCTGATTTCAGTTCACCACAAACTTGTCCTCATAGTAGGTATGTTTTCAGAGTCAAAGAGAGGTATATTTTAGATAGACTTGTCATCTTCAAACACTTCAGAAATCTATGGGATATGGCCTTTAAGATATTTTAATAATATAGGTTCTTTTAAAGAGAATGAGGCATGTCTGCTTCTGACAACACCTATCTACTTCAGAGAAGATGATAGGTAGGCATTGAAGAAACTTCATATGGAGTTTACTTTCTTTGTGGCAAAATTATCCACTTGGAAAGAAAGTGCTAGTTTGCTCTCCAAAATGGACAAGTGGAACAGAAAAGAAAGTGACTGCAGAGCATTACCAAGACAAGGTGAGACAATCCTTCAAATATCCAGATTTACAGAAAAGTCTGTCAATTATGTGAAGCTGACAGGCCAAAGATGGATACCCCAACATTACAGAAGAAACTTGAGTGGCTGCCCAGGTAGCCAACTCTTTCCGTCATTTTTCACATATCTTAGAATTCACTTGCTTGCATTTCCTGCTTACTTGGATAATATTATTTCATTCTCAAGTCTCTCATTGAGTGAATATGTTAGAATTGTAGTTATAGTTTTGCTTGTTAACAGATTCAGAAAAAAATTGTAAAGTATATACCATTGAGAAACATTAAAAGATAGTTTTGTTAATGCAAGTTAGAATAGAAAGGGAATTAGTTACAACCCTTTGGACTCACCAAAACAGGATAGATAATGAAGTATTTGCTTTTATTTGTCAAATGTTTATGGAATAGGCATTGTTGATATTTTTACTGCCTGGATATATTATATATAGTTATTGTACTTACATATAGTTGTTCTTATATTAGTTATATATAGTTCAAAACAAAAAGGTAAAAGTATGGTGATAATTTGTTTGTGCTCTAACAAATACAGCTTGCCTAAAGGTCAAAGGTGGAGCTAGCCATTAGCTAACCATAGAGTCTGGAGGTCTGTATAGACAACAGACAGGAAATGATATGGCTCGGTTTAGTGGGGAAGTGATAAGGCAGTATGGAAACAGAAACAGCTTTTTTTATTCCTGAGAAGTCATGAATATAAAAGGTGACTATAGCTAGATCTTTTGTTTTTCTGACCTTTCAGCATGTACTCTGATATCTGACTCCAGGGATTTTTTGTTGTTAAAACTTTTAGAAT
Source organism: Peromyscus eremicus (assembly GCF_949786415.1). Classification (NCBI taxonomy): domain Eukaryota; kingdom Metazoa; phylum Chordata; class Mammalia; order Rodentia; family Cricetidae; genus Peromyscus; species Peromyscus eremicus. Next base: position 7,907,128 of record NW_026734288.1, read on the forward strand.
TCATGTTACAGAGGCGCATATATGGAGTAGAAAAAACAAAAGTGAGATGTATAGGAAGTTTTGGGGACAGAGCCATCTGAACACTTTGAAACTGAAATCCCATGTGTCTGACACAGAGTTACTGGATTTGATGGTTGCTGTCCAGGGTTTCAGACTTGCCTTGGTACAGTCTTCCCCCCCACTATGTCTCAATTTCTCTATTTTGGAAAGGGAATGGGTATCCTGTGCCATTGTATATTGGAAAAATTTAAATTTGTTTTCTGATTTTACAAGATGACAAAGACAAGTGATTGTCTTGTGGCTCAAAATATATTTTTGGACATTTGAAGATTGTAGGCATGGTTGCAGACTATCAGGACCATTGTGGTGACTAAATTCACTTTCTTCATGGCAGATCCTGAGCCTGTAATGACCTGGGTATAAATCTAATGAACTGAATGAAAAGCTCCCAGATAGGATGAGGTTTTTGAACATGTATGTCTCCTTGGCAGCTTTGTTTTGGGGTGTTTGTGGAACCTTTAGTAGGAGGAAACTTTTTGGATGAAATTCAACATTGTGGATGGCTTTTGAGTATTTATAACCTCAACTCATTTCCTGTTTTTTTTTCTACTGTGTTCTATTAAAAATTAATCAGCCAGCTTCCTTTTTATGCTGTCATGTTTTTACCACTATTATAGATGTTAACACTAAATTGCTGAAAATACAATTGAAGCAATTGTTATTCAATGCTGAGCCATTTTGCTAGCCTGTTTTTTTAAATTATTTATTGATTTTATATTTGTTTCTGAACACAAGGTTTGTCTGAATAGACCTGGCAGTCCTGGACAATTCTCTATAGATCAGGCTTGCCTCAAACTCAGAGATTCTCTTGACTCTTGCTCCCACATGCTTCGATTAATGGCTGGCCACCATTTCTGTTTTTTTCTTATTATTTTTATTAATGGATGATGGGCCTAGAGTATAAGTTTTTGTACATATCAAGCATATTCTGTTTTGCTGAGCTTTACTCCAGATTGAATTTTGAAATTTGACAGATGGTATCATTTTCTTTCCCAGGATGGCAGTATTCATAGCATTAATTCTGTCTGGACCTTCTGAGTTATTAGAATATGGATGCTTGATATGTGTCCTGCTTGTTGTGTTTGTTTTAATTTTTAATGAATATGATTTCATGCCTGTATACATAGGCATGCACCACACTTTTGCTTGGTCCTCTTAGTTGTCAAAAGATGATCTTACAACCCTTGAGCTTGGAATAATGGATAGTTGTGACCACCATGTAAATAGTGGCAATTGAGCCCACCTATATGTACAATCAGCAAGAGCTCTTAACGTCTGAGCTGTCCTGCTCTATGGTGATTATTTATTATCAACATTTATATTTCTAATGTTTTCATTTGTCCAATTGTTTAGCTGCTTTAATGCTCAGTTTCTCTTTGAAAGATTTATTAAAGTTACCATTTAAGCTGAAGCACTTCTTATTTCTTTAAGATGAATGCAGAACTAGAGTGAATATATAATACTTTGTAGGACTTTCCTTAAAAAAGCCTCTGATTTCTTCCTATTTGTTTTGTTTGTGTTACTGATTTTGGCAGGGGAGACAGGTTCTTAATATTTAAATCTTGCTGTCCTAGATCTGATTGGATAGTATAGGCTAGCCTTCATTTCAGAGTCAGATATAACTGCCTTATTTTTCTCAGTTCTGGGATTAATGGTATGAGCCAATACACCGAGTTTGCTCATCTCTTTTGTAGTTAATAATTATTCATACAGTTTCTCTGATGTGTACTCAGTACTGATGATGGGTTTGCTTGTCTCTCTATGTCCATTAACAGGTGTTTCTCTTGCAAGATGATATCCCATTCAGAGTGTTCAGAACTGTTAGATGTAAACCTCTTATTTAGTTCCTTTCTAATGTGACTTGATGACTATATTATTATGTCTGTGTTATAAAATAAGTGTGGGAAGCACTAGAATTATATGACTATTCTGTCAAAGAAGCATGCATTTACAATGTTGTCAGTATCATGTGTTTTGTCATATGCATATGTATGATGCATTTATGTATGGCATTTGTTAGGATGCAGTGACCTATAATGATGTGCATGTTAACTTCACTGAGGAAGAATGGGCTTTGCTGGATTCTTCACAAAAGAATCTCTACAAAGATGTGATGGTGGACACTTACAAAAACCTCACTACTATAGGTAATACTTTAAATTTTCCTTCATGTTTTAAAAGAAGAGGAAACCTATTTCTTGGTTATTTATGCTCTTCTGTAAATTTGATTGAGAATGAGGGAGAATGAGGTGGAGAAATCAAACATGGTTGTAAGGAGCATTGAAGTGAATAACTTTAATTTTGCACTATTTCCAATAGTATTTCATATGTTTCCTGATACTATATTTTAGGCTACAAGTGGAAAGATCATCACATTGAAGAGAATTGTCAAAGTTCTCAAAGACATGGAAGGTAATTTTCATGTGCAAGCTGATATAAATGTGTCTCTGAAGATATTTTAATGTATATGTCATTTTTAAAGAAATGAAGCAATGTAAATAATAAGTTTAACATTAATGATCATTAAATGCTCTCAAAGCCATGTACCTCAATGGCACGTAAATATATTGTGTTTGCAAGTCATTCCTTTAAGAAAGAGGAAAAGGAATCAATGGCTTAACAGAAATTGCCCTTTAAATCCTGGCTTCATCAGAGCTATGCTGCACAATGACAATCCATTTAGTTTCATACTGTTTATATTATAAAAGGCATACTAATTGAATATATGCTAAGTGTATGTTCAAAACATTCTAATTGGAAAATAGTCCATAGTAAAACTGGTGTCTCATATATATGTTTTTTTGTGTGTGTGTGTGTCTTTGCTAAGTTTATTTAGTTGGATAGATAGAATCAAGAGTTAAGGGGCAGTTGTTGTGGAGAAACCTTAAACCCTGTACCACATATTGATGAGGAACAGAACATCCAAGTGTAAATGAAATGTGGAAACCTTTTAGTTGTTATTCTTTCTTTAATAGGTATATCATCTGTCATTCTGGATACCAGCCATATGAACATAGGAATATGGAAAGAAGAAATGTATGTTTCTTCATCTCAGAACAATTAGAAGTTATGTAGTAGTCTCCCTCTTGAGTAAACTTGTTGAATATGATTCAAGTTTACAAACAATTGGTCTTCTAGCTTTATTGAGTGTAGATCAACAAACACACTGCAGATAATCCCCGTGAGTCCTGGGGATGTGTAAATGCTTCTGTTTGTCCTGGCTCACTTTGCAAATGTAGCATGACTTACAGTATAGGAAAATGTATCAATGAAATAAGTGGGGTAAAGGTCTGAATTCTTCCAGTTCTCTTCTATAATGTGAAAAATCTAATAGAGAAAAAAAAAGCTACCGTAAATATGAGCCAGGGTATAATGGCTTTTAGATTCACAAGCATCTTCAAATATTAAAAAAAAAAATTCTTAATGAAGTGGAACAACTTGAGTGTAAACAGACTGTTAAGAACTTAAGATTTTATTCCTCTTTACATTTATAGAAAATTGTAAAACTAATGCATGCAGATATACAGATTCAACAATGTAATGAATGAGGGAAAGCTTTTACATGTGCCAATTATCCTTGCAGGCATGAAATAAGTCATATTACAGAGAAACATTCTGAATATACTCAAAATGGTAAAGCCTTTGGATATCACAATCATCTTAAAAAGCATGAAAGAAGACATACTGGAGAAACAGCATATGAATGTAGGCAATACGATAAGGCCTTTGAATGTCACAGTTGTACTCAAAGGTATGAAAGATCCCATACTGGAGAAATACCCTATAAATGTAATCAATGTGGTGAAACATTTGGATGTCGCAATCATCTTCAAGTCCATAAAAGAACACATACTGGAGAGAAACCCTATGAATGTAATCAGCGTGGTAAAGCTTTTTCATGTAACAGTACTCTTCATGTTCATAAAAGAACACATACTGGAGAGAAATCCTGTGAATGTAATCAGTGTGGTAAAGCCTTTGCCCATTACAGTAATCTTCAAATGCATAAAAGAAGACATACAGGAGAGAGACCCTATGAATGTAATGAATGTAGTAAAGCCTTTGCTCGCCACAGTCATCTTCAAGTCCATAAAAGAACACATACTGGAGAGAAACCCTATGCATGTAATGAATGTGGTAAAGCCTTTGCACAACATAGTGCTCTTCAATCGCATAAAAGAACACATACTGGAGAGAAACCCTATGAATGTAAGCAGTGTGATAAAGCCTTTGCTCATCATACTTCTCTTCAATTGCATGAAAGAAGACATACAGGAGAGAGACCCTATGAATGTAATGAATGTAGTAAAGCCTTTTCTAGTCCTAGTCATTTTCAAGTACATAAAAGAACACATACTGGTGAGAAGCCCTATGAATGTAATCAATGTGGTAAAGCCTTTGCATGCCAGAGTAGCTGGAAAAAGCACAAAAGAACACACACTGGAGAGAAACCCTATAAATGTAATCAGTGTGATAAAGCCTTTGCACAACACAGTCAACTTCAAATGCATGAAAGAACACATACTGGAGAGAAACCATATGAATGCAATCAATGTGGTAAAGCCTTTGCACAAAAAGGTAATCTTCAAAGTCATAAAAGAACACATACTGGAGAGAAACCCTATGGATGTAATCAATGTGGTAAAGCCTTTGCTGTTCAGAATGCTCTTAAATTACATAAAAGAACTCATACTGGAGAGAAACCCTATATATGTAATCAATGTGGTAAAGCCTTTGCTTCTCAGAGTACACTTCAAATGCATAAAAGAACACATACTGGAGAGAAACCCTATGAATGTAAGCAATGTGGTAAAGCCTTTGCTTATCAGAGTGCTCTTCATGTACATAAAAGAACACATAGTAGAGTGAAATCCTGTGAATGTAGAAGGTAAAATATGTGGTAAAGCCATTGCTTATCACAGTTCTCTTCAAGTACATGAAAGAACACATACTGGAGAGCAACCCTATGAATGTAATCAGTGTGGTAAAGCCTTTTCACAGCACAGTAATCTTTAAATTCAAATACATAAAAGAACATACGTGGGGCTGGAGAGATGGCTCAGTGGTTTAGAGCACTGGCTGCTCTTCTAAAGGACCGTAGTTCAATTCTCAGCACCTACATGGCAGCTCATAACTATCTGTAACTCCAATTCCAGAGGATCCAACACCCTCATACCAGTGCACACAAAATGAAGTTGAATTAAAAAAAATTTAAAAATAACATACTGGAGAGAATCACTATGAATGTAATTAATGTGATAAAGCCTAGTCATAATAGAGAGTAATCTTATGGCTAAATCTTTTAGGGTATAATTGGTCTCTCAAAGCCAATTACACTACACTTTGAGGATCTGATAAAACTCATACCAAAGGAATCTAAATATATATTAATTGGTATGATCTTTAGCCAACACACACTTACATTCAATTACACAAGAGGTTATTTATTCTAGAGAAAAATACCTGAAATGTCAATAATTTTTTCAGGCTCTATCATATCCCTCTTTATTTTGTTTACACCTGCAAACATATGGGTAAAAGGTCTATGAATTTAAATGATGAGGTAACCTTTTAGATTTTATATTTCTTTTCAATATCACGACATAATGAATCCAGGTGTAAAATTTCATAGATCTGTATTATTACTTTTTCTTCTTTTTTGATAAAACATCATGTCTAAGTGAACTTACAAAAGGGTTTAATTTGGTCCTTGGATCCAGAATAATACATGAACCCTGTGAAAGTGAAATGAAAAAAGTGTCAGACATGGCAGTTGAAGAAGGATGCTAAGATATCAGATCTTATACCTGGAGGATAAGCAGAAAATGTAATTTGAAAATGGTGTGCAGATGTAAATTCTCAGGCCAACCCCCAGTGACATATTTCATCCAGAGGGCAGCATTTCTTAATTCTTCCCAAATGATATCATAGACTGAAAATGATTGATTTATATGACTTCAAGCCTGCATGCTTGCTTTCTGTTACATAAACCAATTCATAATGGAGAAAAATCTGTAACCCTTTAGAAGCCTCAACACCTGTGTTTCAGGAATTACAATATACAAACATTCATGATTGAAAAATAATTTAAAGATTTGTTTTTATTTTAATCATGCATTTTCTGTGTGTCTTTATGTGTGTATGTGCTTCTGGTTTCCAAGAAGGATAGACCTTTGGAGCTTCTTGTAGCAGGAATTACCAGAAGTCATCAAAAACCAAACCATGTTCCAGGGAATGATCTTGTGTTGAAGGCTTGGCCATGTCTCTATCCCGCTGAATATGTTAAATCTTTTTTATATCATCTTGATATCAGGAAATAGGGGGGAACTCATACAAAAGAAAAAATATTCAAATAAACAATTTGGTTAAAATTTTAGACATCACAGTTGTTTTCAGCTTCAAGGAAAAAAATGATTCAAGTATTTTTCATTGTAGCCTTTAAGTAAGTAAATTATGAACCCAGTTCACTAAGCACTGATGTGAACACCACATTTTGGCTTCTATTTTGCAACATTTGAGGAAGATATTGAAGTGTGGGATATGTGTGGCAAATCCAAATTGTGAAGTTTATTTTGTGATCTTTATATTTTTCTCTGGCTTTTGCTCATCTTATTTTGTGCTTTCACCTCCTGAGAGGTATTTATCTGCTGCATTGTATAGAATGTGATGGCCATTGTCTAAGTGGTCCATTTTCATTTAAATCTCAGGCAGCATATGATCATCCTTTTCAATTAAGGATGTCTCGGAAAGGGTGGTGGATTGTTTTTCCTGATTTTATTTTTCATAATTTTTCACAGATTTCCTTGAAATGTGTGTAATTCAGCCTGGCTTTAATGTCAGTAATTACTCATGGATATATTTGAATTTATAATTCTTATGTGTCAGTCTCCTGTACAAGTCCAAGGGTAGATGATGTACTTACAATGATTGTTATTTTGTCAAAACATTTTAATGATATTAATGTTAAAATAATTAATAGAGAACATAAAAAACATTAAATACTTTATGTATGTATCCAAATAAATTTTTCTTCATTCTGAAAGAGATGTAATAATTTAAGTTAATTGGCACTTCATCTTGAAGTATTGCCTTCTAAGCGAATTAGCCAATGATGCCATATAATATAATAACAATGAGATCTACTTTAAAATTTTTCATGTGTGTGTGTAATGTAGGCCATGACAAATGTGGAGGATAGAAGACAATTTTATGAAGTCTACTTTTGTCCATCTTCATATGGTGATCATGATGAGGTCACAGCCTTGCACAAGACAGACATTTCTAACACAGCTGTCTCACTGATGCTCAAATAAGAGTAGTTGAAACATTAAGTCAGTATAATATTGTCTTTTGGGGTTGTAAACATTTTTTCATTGAAATATAGTGGAAAATAGGAGAAACTGAATAATCCTATTTGTTAATGAAAATTATATTTTGTTATCTTCTTTGTTTTTGTATTTTTCTTGCATGTGGAATGAGTAAGTTTATTCTGAGGACCAAACATTTGTTCATAACACCTTCTCAGAACCCAAATAAATGTCAGACAATAGTTTCTGTGAGTAAAGTAAAGATGGTTGCTGCAAATACTGATGTCCTGAGTTTAATCTCTAGGAAACCCATATTACTCCTACAAATTTTTCTCTTATTTATACATTTGTGGTATGGCATATGCATACTCACAGACCAGCATATACATAAATAATTTTAAAACCCAAACAAGTGTCATTGAAGTCACTGACAACCAAATGATTCCCTGGCTTTCATCTCTAGAGCTTGCATGGGATAAGTGGATAACAGACATATATAAGTTGTCCTCACACTGTCATATACATCTCATGCCAAAAGGATATACACACAAACATAGCTCAAACATTTATAAATTGATGAAATCAAAAAAGCAAATGAATTAATTCAGTTATTGAGAACATATGAAATGGTTTTCTAGTTTAAATTATTATTATAGAATTTCAAGAAGTAATGTGGCACATCAAAAAATTAGTGATTCCATCCTGTATCTTATTTAACTTTTAATTCTCTCATTCAAAGATAGGTCATTTTAAAAATAAATCTCAGTTGGGCTCAGAGTTGCATGACTGTAATCTCAGAATTTGGGAGATAGTGGCATATCACTCTCTGTTTGACCTCAGCTTGGTCCACGTAGTGAGTTCTAGGACAGCCAAGGATATGTAGAGATACCATGTCTCCGAAAAATTCCAAAAAAAAAAAGTAATCTCAAATTATGAAATTTAATATAATCTGACTGGACTCTGACTGGTTTCAACCAACACTTTTGTTACCTTTACTCATGTCAAGGGAATTTTGTTAATAATCAAAATATGATACAAAGTGGAAAGTCCTTTTATAGAAGTATAGAAAACCATTGAAAACCACGCAGTTGGAAATTTTATCACTTTTGAGTGATAGAAGACAGGAATAATGGGACATTTTTGTCTTTTGCATTTTAATCACATGTTTGGGAGCTGGAGAATTTGCTCAGTATTAGTGTTCTTAGGTACCCACGTTTGGTTCTTAGCACCTATATCAGATGGCTTGTATCTCCGGGTCCAGGAGATCTGATGCATTCTTCTGGCTTCCTAGAGCATGAGAGATGCGAATGGTGGGAGATAAATATCTATGTGAGTCCATACTTTTTTTTAAGTGTTTTCTTCATGGATATATTTCCAAAATGATGGAATTTAATTTAGCTGTATAAGTTTTGCCAGTGTGTATATAAATTCCATGCCTGGCACCAGTAGAGATTACAAGAGTGCCTGATCCCCAGTGTCTGTAGTTACAGATAGTTGTGAGCTATCTCTTCATTGTTAGGAATCAAAATCAGGCCTCTGTGGATGAGCAGCCAATGTTCACAGGTGTTGACCCATTTATTCAGCCACATATACATTTCATTACAATAGTAAGGTATGAATGGGTGATCTTAAATTCAGCTTCACCTGAGTCCTGATGATCAAGATGAGACACAGGCTGATAGAATCATTAACTCACTTAGATTGCATACTTAAATAATTTTCCAAGCTTAAATAACTACACAAAGAGGGAAGAGTACAAAAATGATTAGGAATGATACTGACAGTACAAGTTTTTAAAAAGCAGCTGAACACTTGACCAAAGACAGAATACTAAGATTATCACCAGTGTCATATATGAGCAACAATGCAAGCCAACAAGGGCTTATATCAGGTGTACTCTTGCTGGAGTTTATACCTCCAGTAAAGAGATGAAAAGAACTTGCAGGCATAAAAACTGATTTGTGTGAAGATCATTGTCTCCTTTCATGATGGCCACAAAACCTTCAATTAGAAACCTTTTTGTGGTGACTTCAGATGGTATCCAGGTTGTCAGGAGATCCTGAGATTTAAACAGAAGACATTCTAAGAGTGGGGTAGTCAGGGATTTACAAGAGCTGTGAAATATGGAAGGATTGTTAGGGAGGGACTTTTGTTAAAGACAAAAGGAACCCGGGAACCAGTTGGATCATACTGCACTCAATTTATCTACTCACCTGTCGTGGGTTAGCCACCTCCAGGTCTTCTACTCTCCTTTTTTGGCAACAACATGTACCTGTCAGTTACAATACTCTGCAGACCCACTTTGCATGCCTCCTTGGAACTTAATGGGCTTCAATCTCCACACTGACATCCCTGTAATTTGTGTGCGTGGCAGGAAGAAGCACATTTTGAAGAGTCATTTATATCACTTCTTCTGACTGAAACCTAGTGAAATAGTAGACCCCATGAAGTTGTAATTTTCCTGCAAATCTCCTTGTGGGAAAAGACTGAATCCTCACAATAAAAATGTCTCTACTGAAGAAACATTTAATCCTTCTCTGACTGCATGGCTAGAGAGAGAGCAGGACCTGAAAATGGGGGAAGCTTTTAGATATGGGAAAATTCATTATATGACTTCATTAGATTACTTATTTTTATTTATGTTTTGCCTTCTATCTAAACCTTTTAGGACAACAAGAATGGAATAGTTATCTTATAAATTCATCACATAATTAGTAAAACTGAATAAATATCATGTTTTCATTGTTCATTAAAAATGTCCTTTTTGATTTTTGATTCTTTTCTTCCTTCTTTTTTTGCTTTAAAAAGTAGTATTAGTGTTATGCCCAGATTGGGACCCCAAAGACTTCACCACAGACCTTAGGTTCAGAATGCAACAGCATGGTTTATTTCTGTTTGTTTACAAGCCGCGGGCAGGGAAGCTCGATCCAAAGCACTCACTCATAGTCGTGAGGCCAGGAGGAACTTACTTTTTCTTTGTGTGGCTAGCTTTTTAAAGGGAAAATCCACAAGCCCTTCAGGGGGGTTGGGGGAGTTTTGCACGGGTGCAACTCGGATTGGTTTATTTTTATCTCTGTTCTCTTTTAATTGGGTGAGGGTATGTAACCTTTGAATTTACTGGTTGGTGGTTACAATTTATTACTTTGGGGGCAGTCCAGCACAAGTCCCAGGCTTTGTCCTTGAGCCACCATGGGGGCTGGCTGGCCAAGCACGTACTGCACATAACTCTAAGTTGGTGAGGGGCCCCAGAAAGTAAACATCTGGCTGAACTTTGAGCAGTCAGAGTATGTGCAGAAAGGGAGCTACTGCAAGGACTGTCTTTTGTTCCTGGCCCTCCCAGAAACTGCTTGCTCAAGTCTCAGGAAACTGAAATTGAGGCTTGATGTCTGAGAGAAGACTGAGCAGCCCTTTATGGCATCTGCTTGGTCCTTTCATTAGTATAAATCCCTGTCTGCCGTGGGACTCTCTCTATTGACTAAGTTATCCTAGGACATCAGAGGGATCTGCCCACTGTTTTCCAGGGTGCTGGAATTATAGGTGGGCACATTACAAGTGGATAACTTGGTTCACATAAATGGATTAATAAAGATGAATGACTGAGCCTGGCTGCTTAGGGTAGCAAGGGCTCAGCCTCTGGTCCTAGCTACAGTAACAAGATGGCCTCCGTCAAATTTAGCCTTCCTACTTTAAAGTCCACTGTCTTACAAATATGTCAAATAATAGTTATTATTCCTAACAATAAAAATACTTTATCATTGATTTTTTAATAACTCATTAAGGGAGTATGGTAGGGTTCTGTCCTTATTCTCCAGATGTTGAAACCCTGGTTCACAGAAATATTTGATTTTGAATATGATTAAGTGTAACTGCTCATCTTATTCATCATGTCATTCTAATGCCTTACTAAATGAAGTTGAAGGCACCAAGGTGAGGCATGCTGGAACAGACATGTAATCATGGTATTGAGAAATAGGAGTCAGATATTTCAGCATTTTAAAGACATCTAAAGTGAACATGATCAGTTAAGTATGGTGTGACACCCATGGTACCAAGGCAAACTGTGACTGCTGTCATGGACTTGTCCATAGTCGTCCCTGCAGCTCCAGAGCTACAGGGCCATAGCTCTAGCAAGTGTCTACTGAGGTATTAATATGACAGGTTTTCAATTCTTGGTAATGTTTCCTGACTAAGGCAGCCTAGGTCATTTTGGGGGCAGACTCGTGATGCTCATTAAAGAGTAGAATACTCCTGCAGTTGAGAGGATTATCCTCAGGTAAGGATAAGCTCCCTAACTGCATATCTAATTCTGTGTATTCAGCACTTTAACTGTATACACACAACCAACAGAAATGGACTCAGCAGGTTTTTTAAATATATTTGTGCATAATTAATTACACATGCTTAACAAAGAAGATATTAGAAGGGAAGAATTTGTGAAGGAATGGAAAGAGGAAAAGGAAGTGGGAAAGTGATGTAATTCATTTTAATTAAAATGTATGGAAATAAATATTAAATAAAAAAGAAGCTGGAGTGATGGTTTAGAAGTACAGAGCATTTTGTGCTGTTCCTGAGGACACAGATATTATTCGCAGAAAGCACATTTTAGCTGATCATTGCCCTGCCTGCAGGGCTTCAACAGGTTCTTGACCACCCTAAGGATGGAATGATAGGGACAGGAGATACAAGGAAATACACCAAGTCTAGATTCTGATCAAGGTGCCACTTTATTTTTCTCCAGAAGGGTTTATATAGTTCCTTCAGGGTGGGGGGAGCAAGAAGCTGTCATCTGCATAAGGTGGGGCAAGCTAACAGGATGTTTGTATAGGATGTTTACAAGGTGAAAGGGTCAAGGGCTCTGCCTCAATGTCCTGTTGCTAGGCAACCTGCCTGTAAGATGATCTAGTTCCCTGTCTTATGGGGGTCTGTATTTTTCCACTAATTAGAGATTCTGTCCTTGTCCCTGACATCTTCCCCTTCTTAGTAATAAATCTAAGGGCCAACAAAAACCAGGTTCGAATGGTCTAAAAGGAGGGCTCTGAAAGAGGCTTTGCATGGAGGATTACAGAGGCCATATCCCTCTAAAGGTTGTGAAAAAAGGTTCGAGAGGGAATGTCTCTCCAGACTCAAGCACCACAGGCGTCCCCATAGTGCAGGAATCAATGGACCATGCAGTTTTTTGAGAAAGCTGAAATGGGTAAGCGCAAGGCTGTTACTGCACAAACGCTATGCAACAGGGCATGTAATCCAGGCTCTCGGGATTTGGGGGTACCATGGTCCCCAGCCTGTGCAGTCCCAGCTGCACTCCAATCATGCCTTGAGTGAGCCTTTTTCCCACACACAGGTGCAGCCTCCCCTGAGTGAAGGGGTCTGTGTGAGGCATCTCTTGTCAGGGGAAATTTCAACCCTGGAGACCTGCATATCAAGGCGGTGGTAATGAACCTGGATCTGCCTGGCCAACAGGTCTGTTATTTGGCTTCAGATGAACTGAGCCAGGAAAGTGCCCATGGCCCAAAGGCAAGGACCAGGAGCAGGCCTACAACAGGTCCTAGGAGGGAGGAAAGAAGGGTTGTTAGCTAAGGGGAGTTGGAAAACCAATTCTAGAACCACCCAAGCTCTTATTCTCCTTTTCTTTTTCTCTTTTTCTAGTCCTTTTCTAACCTACCATTCTGTCCCTGACTACCCCCGTGTGGTCTGTAAAGAAGCAACATTCCTCTTTGAGCCCAGTACAAAGGCCACCTTGTAGAAAGAGGAGATCCAGGCCTCTCCTGTTCTGTAAAACTACCTCAGCTAGGGAGGAAAGGGATGACTCGAGGGCAGAAATTCCCTGTTCAAATTGGGCAATATCCTCGTCTATGGACAGTTGAAGCTCAGATTAATGTTGGTTGGACAGGACCAAAGAGGCAATTCCTGTGCCTGTTTCAATTGCTCCAACCCCCAGAAGGACTGCTAAGGTGATAGCAGTAACAGGCTACTGTCAAGGCATTCGTTTCAGCACGGCTTTTCTTCCTAGAGATCTAGGAATTTATCTAAGGAATAATAGGTTAGTCTAGGTGGAAGGGACCTAAGTGCCCTGAGTGGCATATCTGGTGCTACCCTATTTGCTGTGCTACCTGCAAGCCACAGGCTGTGTCAACCAGGCCCAACATGGCTATGACTGCCTGTGACACCAAGGCCAGCAGGTCCGACAAGCCTTTCTGACACCTTGGATGAAAATTCAGCACTGCCCTTGGAAACATGACCCCTGCTGTCAGACTGGATTTGTGACAAGCAGTGTCCCTGCTCAGCCCAGAACATGATTGACTAAGAGACTTGTATACTGTGTGAAAAGTCTCAAACACAGTTGGCTGTAAAGTTCCCACTGTCCCCCCACAGGAACTCTGAGCAGAGTGATAACAGAGCTAAAGGGCTGGTGGGGGTTGCTGTGGGCAAGGACAACAGCCTGGAGGGCTTGATGGAGGGACAGCATTTGAAACAGAAGAAGTTTCCTCAGGAGAGGGGCTATCTCTCCTGGGCAGATCAGGTATATTTACAGCTCTAACCAGGAGTTTTGGTAGCCATCTGGGAGCAGTGTATCTCTTTTATGGCACCATTAACAGGACTTAGTCTTTCTGTGATGATCAGCAATGGTGTTAATGTTGAATGTTCTCCTACCCCATATCATGAGAATCAGAAGGCTGTTGGCCTTTTCAGATCCCTCCTCCACCTACCAGCCCCTGTGACTCTCTCCTCATGAATGAAGGAGCCAGCAGGGGCCAAGGTGGAAAAGCCCTCCCCTCCACCCTTCAAGGCCCCACAAGTTCCCCTCCCCCCAGTGCCACCAAGACCCAACCCTCCACAACAGCAAGCATCCAGCCCTGCCAGCACTTCAGTTTTGGGAACCACCTCCAAGGCCGGCTCCGTCCCCCCCCATAAAGACAAACCATGGCCAACACCTCCTTCACTTTGAGATCCTCCACCACCATCCCCTCCAGACCCGCCTTACTCTGTTGGAGCAGAAACATGATCTCAGAGACAGTCCCTGCTTTGTACACCAGACGATTGTCCATCTAGAGACAAAATGTCCCCCATCCCCTCTAGTCACCCATGGGACTCATGGTTGCCTCGACAAATCCAAAAGCATCAGTAGCTACCCCAAGCCCTAGTTCCTGGCAGGCAGGATTTGCGTTTTCAAAGGCCAAGTGTTTAACGAAGGTAATTTTGTTTTTGTCCGGCCCGAACAGTCTCTCGGCCGGGAGGGAATTTTGCCTGTGCTACATTTGTATCATAGGGGGAGTTGCCGAGAAGTTTCTTTAGCATCCAAGTTTTTGAGGACAGCTGTTCAAGTGAAGTAGTGGGAGTGGAGAAGGAACAAGGAAATCTGTAACTGGTTGTGATCAATTAGGTGTAAACATCACTACCCTCGAACCAATCCTCCCGGGAGACCTCCTCGGCAGGGTCTAGAGGGAAGTTAGAGGTAAAATTGTTAAGAGAGGGATAAAGATGGGCAGGAGCAGACTCCTGGGGATTCCTAGGTTTAAAAGTCATGAGCATCCCCTCTTCCATAGAGTGCAGGTAGTGATCCGAGGGACAGACCAAAGGCGCTTGAGAAAGCACTGGGGGGTCTTAGAGCAGGTAGAGGGGGAGCAAAAGGCTTCTTTGAAGATTTTTTCTCCTATATTAATAAGCTCTTCTATATCAGGGGAATATTTATAGACCCTGAGAATGTCACTAATAAGCTTCCAGTAAGAAAATGTGGTGACAGGAATCTTCTCTAGTCCAAAAGTCCTGTAGTAATCATCTAAACAGTCCCCAAGACATGCCCAATTTTTTTCATCTATGGTTCCTTCCTGGGGGAACCAAGGACATGTGTCTATAATATAATCCAAAAATGCTCTAAGATCTTTTTTCTTTACCCTAGTTCCTTGTATCTTGAGGGCCTCTTTTAGGCCAGAAAGGAATAAATCTTGTGACGATGTTGGCTGTCCCATGGCTCATCACTTTCTTACGTGCGTCATCGTCATTCTCCTCCGGGATCACGTCCTGAACCGAGCGATTTCAGGGGGATCCAAAAACTTCACCAAGACCTTGGCCTTCCTCCAGGAGATGATGTTATGAATCCTCAAGAGGTGGTTTCATCCACGTTGGTTGCCAGTTTGCCCCACCTACAGGGCTTCAATGGGTTCTCAACCACCCTAAGGATGGAATGATTTCGAGAGGAGATACAAGGAAATACACCAAGTCTAGATTCTGATCAAGGTGCAACTTTATTTTTCTCCAGGAGGGTTTAAATAGTTCCTTCAGGGTGGGGGGAGCAAGAAGCTGTCATCTGCATATGGTGGGGCAAGCTAACAGAATGCTTGTATAGGATGTTTACAGGGTGAAAGGGTCAAGGGCTCTGCCTCAACATCCTGTTGCTAGGCAACCTGACTATAAGATGATCTAGTTCCCTGTCTTATGGGGGTCTGTATTTTTCCACCAATTAGAGATTCTGTTCTTGTCCCTGACAAAAACCAGTATTTCTCTTATACTTGTTGTGTCTGTGCTGTTTTGTTAAAGGGGGAGTTAGTGTCAAGAGTCAGGGGAAGTTGACATGGAGAAAACTTAATCCATATACCACCAGTCTATGAGGACAGAAAGTCAAATTGAATTCAATGTGGAAATCTTATATTTGTTATTCTTCCTTTACTATGTACATATCATATGTCACTATGGATACAAGCCATATGAGCATAGGGATATAGAAACACATAACATACCTCTCTCTCAGAGCATTTAGAAAATAAGTAGAAGTCCCAAAATGAATATAATTGTTAAAATTAATTCAAGTATACAAGTATTGGTTTTTTAGCTTCCTTGTTAATACATCAATGAACTCACACTACAGAAAAGTCTTGAGTTCTAGGACTGTGCAAATATTACATGTGTGTAAACACAGTGATAAAACCCAAAGAACAGATTCCTCTTTAGTGTGGGAACAAACTGTAAAATTAATTCTTAAAGATGTAAAGAGTCAACAGCATATTGACGATGGTAAAATTTTAATGTGCCAATTATCCTTGTAGGCATGAAAGAAGCCAAACTGGAGAGGAACTTTCTGTTTATACTCAATATGTTAAAGATTCTGCATATGATAGTCAGCATCAAAAGCATAAAAGATCACATCCCGGAGAAAAATTCTATGAATGTAATCAGTGTGGTAAAGCCTATGCTCATCACAATACACTTCAAATTCATAAAAGAACACATACTGGAGAAAAACCCTATGGTTGTAATCAGTGTTGTGAAGCCTTTGCTTATCATGATGCTCTTCAATTACATAAAAGAACACATACTGTAGAGAAACCCTATGAATGTAATGAATGTGGTAAAACCTTTCATTATCACAATGTTCTTCAAGTTCATAAAAAAACACATACTGGAGAGAAACCCTATTAGTGTAATGAATGTGGTAAAGCCTTTGGTTATTACAGTCATCTTCCAGTACAAAAAAGAACACATACTGGAGAGAAATCCTATGAATGCAATGAATGTGGTAAAGCCTTTCGTTATCACAGTGTTCTACAGTTACATAAAAGAACACATACTGGAGAGAAACCCTATGAGTGCAGTGAATGTGGTAAAGACTTTGGTCATCCCAGCACCTTTCAAGTACATAAAAGAACACATACTGGAGAGAAACCATATGAATGTAATCAATGTGGTAAAGCTTTTGATTATAACAGTAATCTTCAAGTACATAAAAGAACACACACTGGAGAGAAACTCTTTGAATGTAATCAATGTGGTAAAGCCTTTGCACAACATGGTGCACTTCAATTGCATAAAAGAACACATACTGGAGAGAAACCCTATGAATGTAATCAATGTGGTAAAGCCTTTGCACAACAGGATGCTCTTCAATTGCATAAATTAACACATACTGGAGAGAAACTCTATGAATGTAATCAGTGTTGTAGAACCTTTGCATATTACAGTAGTCTTCAATGGCATAAAAGAACACACACTGGTGAGAAACCCTTTGAATGTAATGAATGTGATAAAGCCTTTATTGAAAACAAATGCATAGAATAATATATACTGGAAGGAAACCCTATGAATGTAATAATTGTGGTAAAGCCTTGGTATGTCACATTGCTCTTCAAAGACATAAAACAACACATGCTGGAGAGAAACCATATGAACATATGTAGTGTGGTAAAGCCTTTACACAACACAGTTATCTTCAAGTACATAAAAGAACACATACTGCAGAGAAAACTTATGAATGTAAATACTGTGGCAAAGCCTTTGCACATCATAGTAATCTTCAAGTACATAAAAGAAGTCATACTGGAGAAAAACCCTGTAAATATAAACAATGTGGCAAAGTCTTTGTACAACAGAGCATACTCTTCAAGTACATAAAAGAACACATACTAGAAAGAAATCCTATAAATGTTATTAATGTCTTAAAGCCTAGTCATAATACATGGTAACCTTATAACTGTATATTGTCTAGTGTGTAATTGGTCTCTTAATGCCTTTGAATATAACGGTAGACTTAGGGGATCTAGAAGATCTTATAGTAAAATGAATCTAAATATATATGAACTGGTATGATCCTTAGCCAGCATAAGGTTTGAGGTTGGATGTAGCTTGTTCTTTTCCTCTGATCTTTCAGTGTTCACTCCAAGTACTGGCTCCAGGTTTATTTTTATTAATAAGACCTTTTTAAATTTGTCTATATCTGGTGCCCAACTTATCATGTACAAATTCATGTAAAAGCTACTTTTCTGTGGCCTTCCAGGCCCCAGCGAAAGCCTGAGGTGCATGGGGCTGGTTGTGGTGGTACATGCTGGTAGGATTTGCTGACAGATGCAGAAGCAGGAAGATCTCAAGTTCAAGACTAGCCAGGGAGGCTTGTTGAGGAGAAGCTGTGGTTGGGCAAGGCTACAAATGGTATTGGTGGGACCATGGAGGTGTTGGCTTCTGCTTCAAGTTGCCAGCTGCTTCTCATCATGTTGGTGGTGATGGAAACACTGCTACTGGAGACAAAGAGTTTACTGCTGCTTGTTCAGAGAACAATTGCCATGACCATCTTGATACAAGAAAGCATTAACAATGGTCAGTTTGGAGAAGTTTGGCGAGGAAAGTCGAGGAAAGAAATTGCTGTGAAGATATTCTCTTCTAAGGAAGAACATTTGTGGTTCCAAGAGACAGACATTTATCAGACTGTGATTGCTCCAAACCACAGATGAGGCAAAAAAAATCTGCAGGGGACCATGACATGCCTAACAGCAACTTTCAAATTTTCGAAAGGATGACAGAATCCCACAATGATGATTCCACATGGAATATGATAAACCAATAAGCTGATTAACACCACCGAAGGATATGCTTTGGACTACAAACTGCTCAAGACGATTTTGAGATGGCTAGCTGAGATGATTCAGCTTCACAGACTTCTTGAATTTCCATTATGCAAAGACTGGACAAATCATACAGGACTTGACAATTAACCCAAAATTTTCCTTTCAAAAATCCATAAAGATCTCTTCACCTCTAGACAGCAGAAAGTAATTTAAAGAATTAAACAACCACACTCTCAAGAGGTAGAGTGGTTGGTTTTTTGGTCATTTAAAGAGTTATGGATATTGTCGTTATTTGTGATGGTTGGTTACAAGATGTTACTACATTAATTGTCAAAAAAAGTTAAACAAAGAAGATTAGATACAGGGTTCTTGTTTTAAAAAAAGGAAAAGAAAAAGAAAAAAGGATATAGAAAAGGGTAGATTGTTGATTCTACTCTGAAAAGAAAAAAAATGAAGATATAGAAATGATATGATAAAATGTAGGTTTTTGAACCACTGGGAAAAGAAAAAAAGAAGGAATATGAATATAAGATGAAAAGATTATTGAATATACTTTTGAAAAGGAACTACTTGTTTTAAATAAGGTAAGTAATGAAATTTTTGTCTGAATTAATGAAATATTAACGAACTGGACCTTGTTAATGTATATAATGGACCTTTTTGTTTGAATTTGTCAAATTTTAATGGGCTAGAGATTATTAATGTAATTCTTGACTCTGTATATTGAGTATACTTATTTTACTTACTGTATATGCTTTGTCATATTAATTAGACACAAAGGGAAAATATGATAATATTTTATCTATGTACATTAATAAAACTTATCAGGCATTAGAGAACAGAACAGCCACTAGATTAGACAAAGAGGCCCGACAGTAGTGGCACAGACCTTTAATGCCAGCACTTGAAATCTCATGTCTTGCTTGAGAAAGGCACATGCCTTTTATTCCAGGAAGTGATGGGAGAAAGCAAAAAAGTATATAAGACATTCAGACCAGAAACTAGAGGCTTTTTAAGCTTTTAGGCTTTCAAGCAGCAGTTCAGCTGAGATCCATTCAAGTGAGAATTCAGAGGCTTCCAGTTTGAGTAAACAAGATCAGCTGAGAAGTTGGCCAGGTGAGGTTAGCTGTGGCTTGTTCTGTTTTTCTGATCCTTCAGCATTAACCCCAATACCTGGCTCCAGGTTTGATTTTATTAATAGGACCGTTAGAAATTTGTTTACAGAGGTTTTTTACTCTATATAAAAAATTGACACATGTCAATAATCTGTTAAAGATTTATGATGTCCTTTATTTTGTTTATACCTGGAAACTTATATAGACAAAAGGTCTATCAATTTAAATGATAAAGTAACCCTCTTAGATTTCATACTTCTATTCAATCATATGAGGTAATGAATGAATCCAGATATAAAAGTTCATAGGTGTATATTATTGCCTTTTTTGTTGCTTTGATAACACATCATTCTAAGTGAACTTAAAAAAAGAGTTTATTTTGACCCTTCATTCCAGAGCAATATATGTACCATTTAAAAGTGGCATGGAAACAAGTATCAGACATGGCAGCTAATGCAGGAGGTTAATACTTCATATTCTTTACCTGGAGAATAAGCAGAAAGTGTAAATTGGAAATGCTGTGCAGATGTAAATTCTCAGGCTAACCCCAGTGACATATTTCATCCAGCAGGGCAGCATTTCCTAAGTCTTCCCAAATAATATCACAGACAAGAATGATTGATTTCTCTGACTTCAAGTCTACATGTTGCTTTTTTTACATGAATCACTTCATGATGGAGAAAATCTCTGTAACTTTTGAGATTCCTAAACACCTTTGTGACAGGAATTACATAGAAAAATATTTATGATGAAAATTAGTTTAAAGATTTGTTTTCATTTTAATTATGCAATGTTTGTGTGTCTTTGTGTGGGTATGTGTATGTGCATTCTGGTTTTTAAGAAGGTTAGACCCTTGGAGCTTCTTGTAGCAGGAATTACTGAAGGAAGTCATCAAAACCCAGACCTTGGTCCAGGGAATGAACTTGTATTAGAGGCTTGGCCATGTCTCTATCCCTGTCAGTATTATAAAGCTTTTGTTTTATATCATCTTTATTAAGACTTTAGACATAACAGTTGTTTTCATTTTCAAGGAAAAAAAAACTTGTTTCAAGTCTTTTTCATTGTAGCCTTGAAATAAGTAAATTATTAATCAAGTTCACTAAAGACTGGCGTGAAGACCACATTGTGGCTTCTATTTTGCCACATTTGAGGTAGATATTGTAGTGTGAGATACTTGTGGCAAATCTAATTAATGAAGTTTATTTTGTGGACATATATTCCTTTTGTGGATTTTGTTCATCTTTTGCGCCTTCACTTAGTGAGATTTATCTGCTGCAGTGTAGAGAATGGTATGGCTATCATCTAAGTGTTTCATTTTTGTTTAACTGTCACCTAGTATGTGATCATACTTTTCAAGTAAGGGCATCTGTGAAAGGGTGGTGGATTTTTGTTCCTCATTGTACTTTTCATATTTTTTCACAAATTCCCTAAAATATTTGTTATCCACCCTGGTTTTAATGTCAGTAATTTGTCATGAATACATTAGAATTGTGTGTTAATATTCTGAGTACAAGCCAAAGGGTAGATATTGTGCTCCCAATGATTAATGTTTTCTCAAAATATTTTAAATATGTTAATGTTAAAATACTTAAAAGAGAATAAAAAAAACATTAAACATTTCATGTACATATCCAAAGATACATTTTCTTCAATCTGAAAGAGATGTAATAATTTAAGTTAATCAGTAATCAACTGTATATTTCACAATATAATTTGATATATATAGATAGATATTGATATATAGATACATATTATTTGTAATTCCATGCCTCTTCATGTCCTCATCTGTTATCCATTTGGCACTTCATCTTGAAGTATTATCTTCTAAAGGAATTATTCAGTGATGCCACAAAATGTATTAATAGTAAGATTTACTTTATAATTTTCTTGATGTGTTTGTGTGTGTGTGTGTGTGTGTGTGTGTGTAATATAGGCCATGACACAATTGTGGAGAATAGAAGAGCACTTTATGGCATCTACATTTGTCTATCTTCATATGGTGATCCTAATGAGGTCACAGCCTTGTACAACACAGACATTTCTAACAGAGCTGTCTCATTGATGCTCAGATAAGATTAGTTGTAAAACTGTAATATATTGTTTGTTGTGTTGTAAACATGTTTTCATTGAAATATAATGGAAAATAGGAGAAATTGAATAATAAATCCTATTTGTGAATGAAATGACATACTGTTATCATCTTTGTTTTTGTTTTTATTGCATGTGGAATCAATTAGTTAGTTAATTCTGAGGACCAAACATTTGTTTATAGCACTTTCTCAGAACAACAAATGAATGTCAGAGAATAATTTCTGTGAGTAAAGATGATTGCTGCTAATCCTGATGTCCTGAGTTCAATCTCTAGGAAACCCATACGATTCATACAAAATTTTATCTTCTTTCTACATTTGTGGTATGGCATATGCACACTCATATACCAGCACATACATAAATAATTTAAAAACCCAAACAAGTGCCACTGAGGTCACTGACAACCAAATGATTTCCTGTTTCCACAGACATGTGACCAATAATAACATACATAAAATGTGAATAAACATTTATATCCTAGGATCCAAATTTCTAACAGCCCTGGTTAACATACTATTTATCTCTGGGGTTTTTTAGAGGCAGTCCTATTTTGGCTAAGTTGTTCTTTGTGTAAATTATTATTTCCTAAGCATTGGTAAATCCTTTATAACACCAATTATAATCTTCAAAGTTGCAGCTATTAAGTGGAGTGCTACCTAGTACATAAGATGCCATTTACAACTTCCTTAAATTAACTCCAAATGAATGTTACACCTACATGTCAAATGCAAAATGCAGAACTCTCAATGTACTTGAAACTAGGCCTTTCCGAGTTTGGCAACCTGCATAAGTTTTGGGAGGTTTCTCTAAGAACCTGATGTATAAAGCAAAAACGTCTCTACTTCCAATACTAGGAATAGGCTTTGGAGACCCGGTAAAAGAAAGGATTTCTTCATATCCTCAGAACCCCACACTTTCCACACAAGGGGCTGTGGTTATCAGTCCCAACACCACTGTGGACTTTCTTTATAATGTTCGTGAGTTATGCTGTGTTCTTCATTTGCAAAATTGTCTGATTAGCCTCCTTTTGACTTGATACACTTCATTTTAAAACTGAACCCATTAATTTTCATTAGCAAGAGACTTGCTGTTGAATTTGGCACAAATCTCAGGCAGCTGGGAAATGTCTGTCCTTAGATTGCAATGCTGGTCTGGGAACCACTGTGTTGTGTTCCTTCTGCTTACCTGGTCCTGTCACTCAGTCTTCACTAGCCAATCAGAGCCTCCAGTGGATCCATCAGTCACATGGGTGTGTTCTTTCTGGAGCCAGGCATCTGGTTCAGCTATTTTCCTTCAGAAATCGGAAGTAGTCACATGTGCTGTGTCTTGGGCTCCATCTTGGAGAGAGTGAGTCAGCTCAACAGCAGCACCATGGTGAGTGAGGAGTTACTCTCCACGGATGTGGAGGAGCATTGGACCAATATGAGTGAGGGGCCGCTGTCCCCAGGTGGGAAAGTGTGGAAAGCAAAGGTGAGTAAGAGGATGCTGTCCCCATTCAGGCAGGTGGATCAACCAACTGAGGCTCTGGAGCTGGTTTGGAGGGTCCTCCTCTGGCTGGGTGGGAAAAAGCTTCCAGACTTAGAGTTCAGCATGTTCTTGTCTGCCTGTGTCTGCCTGGTCCACCATGGACCTATGTTGTCCTTGTAAGTCCCTGGGTGGGGTTGGCTGCTTCTGAATAACTTCACTCCCTGGGCTGTATCTGCACAGAGCATTGGTAGCAGATCTCTACTGAGAACTGTCCTTGTTGTTAATGCCACTGTGAAATTCTGGTGCCTGTAGTGCTTATATTGTCAAATGTGGAGAAATTATACCAGATTTACCAAACTTGGAGGACGTCATGCCTGGGAAGAGGAATAGGATGTGCTCTGGGAGATTGGTAGATTTTACTAAACTACTGAATCCCCAGATTAGCTTCTTGTCTGACCATAGTATGGAAGGACACACCTGAGGTTTTTGCTCTCTACATCATTTGATCTCTGCACACGCATTAGGGTAACTACTAATGTCCCAAAATGCCACTGGGTAGTCCTAGCTAATGAGGGACTCAGAAAGATTTAGCAATCAGTAGCACCAGTAGGAGGTAGCTTACAGGTTCTTTCCAGGATTCTCCCCTTGTTTTGTTGTAGGGAGCTTTAAGGAAGCCCACAAGCCATGCCATGGAGTGTGTGAGGGCCACTGTCCCTAGACCAGCAGGAGCAGGTTGGTTGAGCTGTCAGAGCAGCTTGGAATTTGATGAAACATGAGCCAGACTGAGGTCTGTTGCTCCTGTGGTAACCTGAGCAGTGGCCCTTGTCCTCTGAACTTTGTGGAGTATGGATTCCCTGGGGATGGGAGGCTCTGCCATCCTGGCATGGGAGAACATGAGCTTGTATTACCACTGCATCCTGCTATGTAATTGAGAATTGCTTTGACCTCCTAATCCTGCCTTTGCTGCCCAGTGTTAGGTACACAGTCCTGCAAATCCCATCAGTCTGGATAATAGAATGTGCACATAAATGACCCTGTGTTTTGGATGAGGAATATGGAGTGCTCTAGGAGAGTGGAAAATGTCTTCTAAAATACAAACTTTCTTGACTAGGCCCTGTCTTCTGGGCTGGAATGCCAGAGCTGGAAGCAGTGTACTTTCTGAATTGTTTAATCTCTGAACACCCAGTAGGGGAGCTGTTAATATTCTGAGGCCCAGGAGGACAGGCTTAGCCAATGAGGGACTCTGGGAAGGCTTAGCAATGTGGAGTCCTGGTGGCAGGTAGCTTATAGTTTAATTCCAGGATTCTTCTCTGCTTCTGCTGTAGGGAGTTGTAAGGAAGACCAAAAGCTAAGCCATGGTGGGTATAGAGTGTTCAGAGCAGGTCTGTTGATCAGTCATTTGTGCTGGAACTCACATGGACCATGAGGCAGACTGTGCTTCTGTTGGTCCATATGGTGGCCTTGGCAGTTACCTTTGTCCTCGGAACTTCCCTGTGGATGGATTTCCTTGGGAGGGGAGACTCTGTAGCCTTGGCATGAGAGGATATAATGCTTGTAGTTTCACTGTTTAGTGTGCACACATAGACGTGCTTTTGGTGTGAAGTGAGAAGGCAGATTGGAAAACTGAAGGTCTGGTTTCTAGAAGTTCTGAACATTGCACTTCTCTTTCATGATTGTCTTATAAATGCTACAAATAATTTAGAAACGATAGAAAAGTGGGGATGTGGACCATCTTTCAGTAATATGTGATTAGAACCTTCTAACTTTCTGCTACCACCAGCTACAAAAGTGTTTTTCAGTGAAATTTCATTCTAGGGGATAAAAAAAAAATCTGAGCTGCAGAGGTTTATCAGGTGTGCATGATGTTGGATGGGTGGATAGGGCAGAATCAACTCTTGGGCCATAATTCATGTGACAGGAAGTATTCATAACTAATAGGAAGCCTTTGTTTCATAATTTGGGAGCTGATTGGTAGTTCATAAGAAAGTCTGCTCAATGCCCTCAATTACTGTCTCAAACTGGTTGTTTCATTTTTCTTATTTATGTGTCTATGCACAGAAATAAATATGAGCTGCTGAGTCCATTTGGTATTTCTTCTATTTATATGATTTCAGTGCAGGCCACTTTGTTTTGGATAACCAACTAGGAGGCTCATCCCTGGGAAAAAGAATTCTCCCTCTTAATAGTCATTAGTTTTCTGTAGCACATTGTCTAGGGAGAGAATCTTATTAGACTCTTCCCCTGAAAATTCTACGTCAGTATGTGTACTGGCCATATTTTCTCCTTTACCTAAGATTTTCTTGCAGGGCTCAGGGTCTGTCTACATTGCCAGCTGTGACTCTGGCTTCCCAGCTCCTGTATGATTCCAGTTCTGGAGGTCCAGGACTTTATCAGGGCCCTGTGGGTATACTGCATGGACTGTCCTGCTGTCTCCACTGACCTTGATCTTAGAGCAGCTTTTCAATTTACATGACAAGTACTCCTCATCGTGTATCTATCCTCAAAACTGAGGTTATCACAGGATCCTTAGGTCCTCTGAATGAGGCTAAAAATATTATCTAGCAGGGTATTTCCAGGGAGGGGGGAATGTCTGTGAAGCATGTTTTGTGGGTTTGTCTCTGAGGGTCTTGCCTGGGAGTGCATCTGGAGATTGCTGTTCTTGTGAGGAGAGGACTGATGTAATTTCTGTTGAGTTTGCCTCAGGGAGAAGTTATGATTAGTTGGTGATCTGCAGGCATGGCCCTGAGTGGAAGGAAGGCAGGGCTGCAGAAGCTCACAGGCCCTGTGCACCAACCCATCACTTGTCTTGCCTATCTCAAATGTCTGTGAAGCTGAAGGGGCTGTTTATAGAGTGGCCCCAGCCCTGATCATTTGCAGTCCTGGAACTATTCCATGCAAATCTCTAGAACCTGAATTGAGCTGGAAAAGGTGTTAACAAGGCTGGTGATGAAATCCTGGGAGGTGGAGGTCTTAGTGCTGCTGCTGTGGATGTTCAGAGTGGCAGGATGCAGGAAATAACCCAGAAACAGCTAGCTCTGTTCATATGGGTGAGAACCTGATAAAGGCAAATTGAGGTAGATGTCTACCTACCATTTTAAAGGACCTTCCTGCTACCAGGTTACCTTCTGATTCTTTAGCCTCTAATCCACTCTCCAGACCCTTCTTTGCATCCAAATTCTTTCCAAATACTTCCTGTTGCCCAGCTGCTTTACAGAGCTTTCCATGGGTCCCCAGTTTCTCTCAGATTTCAGGTATTGATATGTAACATAATGTTCCTTGGACTGCATGAGGTAAAACTGGAAATGTTATAAAGTAATAAGCTCATAACTATTGCTTTGAGACATTTGCTATTTTGTATTTAAAACACTCATTATATTGTCTATTATGAGAATAATGGAGCTTGATATTATAAATTATTACTGTTTCTATAGATTGTGGTTTTGGTGTGTTGGAAAGAGTTGTGGTAATTGCATTAAGAATGGCAAAGACCTGCCAAACAACTGACAACAAATGTTGAAGAAGACGTAGGGTAAAAAGATAATGTCATGAGCAAGAAAGATATCTGTAGTTAGTGTGACAAAAGTTATATTTTATGAGGCTGA
Organism: Peromyscus eremicus; assembly: GCF_949786415.1. Classification (NCBI taxonomy): domain Eukaryota; kingdom Metazoa; phylum Chordata; class Mammalia; order Rodentia; family Cricetidae; genus Peromyscus; species Peromyscus eremicus. The sequence goes on from NW_026734288.1 coordinate 7,934,100, forward strand.
TGGTCATCACACCAAGTTCACACTCGCGATTACTAAGTTCTTAAAACTCCTTTCTCAAGGCTGCTCACCTGTTCTAAGTAGGTTTGCTGAAGGTCAGGTCCAGTCTCTAACATACATCTGTTTTGAGGATTAGGATTATGGGAGTGCAGGCAGATGAGCCACAGAAGACCCAGCACCATGTACTCATGAGCCTTGACTACAAAAAGTAGTGATGGAACAGAAAAAGGCATCCTGGGAAAGGGAGTCAAACGCATACTGATATTGGACTGTTGTAAAGAAAGGCATGCTGGGAAATGACCTGAGGGGCATGATGGGAAATGTAGCTTGTAATACACTAATACTGAGAAAGGCATCCTGGGAAATGAAGTCCAACACCTAGTGATGATCTAATGTGAGTGAACTGGAGGTTTCCTCCCAACTCCAGAGCCATGACAGGATATGCAGTTTATAGAACAATGACAACGTAAAGAGAAAAGCATGATGGGAGATGAAGTCCAGACCTGAGAGACACCTAACCCTTATCCTAACTTTGACCCTGACCCTGACCTTACCTCCTGACCCTGACTCTGACCCTAAAACTAACCCTAACCCTAACCCAAAACTTAACCGTAACCCTAAGCATAACCTTAACCCTTAAACCTAATCCTGACCTCCTGACCCTGACCCCCTGACCCTAACCCCAGGACCCTGATCCCCTGACCCTAACCCCATGAACCTGGCCCCCACCCTCACACTGCTGAGGGCACAACAAACCTGCAGATAGTCACGTCCATGAGCTGAGGACTGTGACACATGCTGAGGGCCCTGGACACCTGCTGAACAAAAGAGGAAACTCCTGAGGACACAGGACACCTGGGAAATGGAGTCCAAATGTCAGGGTGCTGTGGAGAAAGGCATTCAGGGAAATGAAGTCCAAAGCATACTGATAGTATAAAGAAGGAACAGGAAGTTTCAGTCTGCCTCAACAGGCACGATGGGAAATGTAGTTTTTAATATACAATACACAGAAAGGCATCCTGGGAAATTAAAGTCAAAGCATATGATGGTATTAAGAGGAAACAGGAAGTTTCTTTTTGACCCTAGAGGCATGATGGGAAATGTACTTTCTAGAACTATTCTAACGTACTGAAAAGGAAACTTGGAAAATGGAGTCCAATCCATACTCATGGTGTCATCAAAGGCATCCTGGAAGAGGACACAAGAGGTATGATGGGAAGTGTAATTTGTAGCACACTGGCAATGTAGAGAAAGGCATCCTGGGAAATGGAGGCCAAAAAGAAATGATGATATAAAGATAGAACAGGAAGTTTCCTTCCAACTTGAGATCCATGAGGGGATATGTGGTTTCTAGAACATTGCAGATGTAGAGAGAAAGGCATCCTGGGAGATGAAGTCAAGACGGAGAGAGCCCTAACCCTGACCCTGATACTGACAGTAAACCCGGAACCTACCCAGACACCGCTGAGGATAACAAACCTCCAGAAGGTCAGTTCCACCTGCTGAGGCCGTATACATGCTGAGGGCCCTGGACACATGCTGAAGAAAAGGGGAAAATCCTGAGAACACAGGACACCTGGGAAATGGAGTCCAACATGTCATGGTGCTGTGGAGAAAGGCATCCTGGAAAATGAAGTCCATAATATAGTGATGCTGAAGAGAAAGGCATCTTGGGATATGAAGTCCACAATGTCATGGTGCTATGGAGAAAGGCATCATGGGAAATGTAGTCCAACTATAGTGATGCCATAGAATAAGATATCCTGGGAAATGAAGTACATATGTACTGATGCTGTAGAGAAAGGCATCGTGGGAAATGGAGTCTAAAATATAGTGACACAATACACAAAGGCATCCTGGGAATTAAAGCACAAAACTCTGATACAATAAGGAGAGGTATTCTGGAAAATAACCCCAGTAGCATGATGAGAAGTGTAGTTTATAATAGACATACAATAAAAAGAAAGTCATCCTGGGAAATGGAGTACAAAGCACACTCATGGTATAAACAGGGAATAGAAAGCTTGCTTTTGACACAAGAGGCATGATGGGAAACATTTTGGCATAGATAATACATAGAAAAGCATGCTGGGAATGGGGTTCAACTGGTAGCGTTGCCAAAAGGAAAGGCATCCAGGGAAATGATGCGAGTGGCATGATGAGAAATGTAGTTTGTAATATAAGGCCAATATTGAGAAAAGCATTTTGGGAAATGGAGTCCAACATCGAGCAATGCTATAAGAAAAGGGATCCTAGGAAATTATCCAAGAGGCATGATGCAGTTTCTAGAACCATTCTAATGTACTGAAAAGGAATCCTGGGAAATGGAGTCCAATCCATACTGATGGTATCATTAAAGGCATCCTGGAAGAGGACACAAGAGGTATGATGGGAAATGTAGCTTGTAGCACACTGGCAATGTAGAGAAAGGCATCCTGGGAAATGGAGGCCAAAAAGAAATGATGATATAAAGATAGAACAGGAAGTTTCCACCCAACTTGAAATTCCATGAGGGGATATGTAGTTTCTAAAACATTGCAGATGTAAAGAGAAAGGCATCTGGGAGATGAAATCAAGATGGAGAGAGAACTAACCCTGACCCTGATACTGACAGTAAACCTGGAACCTGATCCTGACCATATACCTGGAACCTGACTCTAACACTAATACTAACCCAATACCTAACCCTTACCCTAACCCTAACCCTGAGGAGCAAAGGACACACCTATCCCTAACCAATAACCCTAACCAATAATCATAGCTGTAACACTGTACAAACACTAACCCTAACACTAAATTTAACCACGAACCCTAAAACTAGCCCTAACCCTAACCACAAAATCTCCCTACCATAAAAACTCGTAATCCTTAACCCTAACCAGAACCCAATAACAGTAACCCCTGACCCTAACACTAACCCTTATACATAACATTAAACCTAACTCCCTAACCCTAACCCTAATCCTAACAACCTGACCCTAACCCCCTGAACCTGACCCCTGACCATGACCCATACCCACACACTTCTGAGGCAAAACAAACCTGCAGAAGGTCAGGTTCACATGCAGAGGCCCTACACCTGCTGAGGGACCTGGACACCTGCTGAAAAAAGGGAAAATTCCTGGGGATACAGGACACCTGGGAAATGGAGTCCAAAATGTCATGGTGTTATGGAGAAAGGCATCCTGGAAAATGAAGTCCAGAGTAAAGTGGTGCTATAGACAAAGGCATCCTGGGAAGTGAAGTCCAACACCTACTGTTGCACTCAAGTGTGAACAGGAAGTGTCCTCAAAACTCAAGAGCAATGATGGGAAATGGAGTTTCTATTCCAATGCTGATATAGAGAAAAAGGCATCCTGGGAGATAAAGTCCAAAACATAGTGACAATATAGAGCAAGATATCCTGGGAAATGAAGTCCTGATCATAGAGACACCTAAACCAAACCTAACCCTAACCAAAACCATAAAAACGCATATAATTTACTGTAGCTAGAGTTTTCTTGCCTGGCCCACAGTCAGGACAAATCTCTGTCACTCGCCAGTCCCACAGCTGCTCAGACCCTACCAAGTAAACACAAAGACTTACATTGCTTACAAACTGTATGGCCATGGCAGGCTTCTGGCTAACTGTTCTTATATCTTAAATTAATCCATTTCTATAAATCTACACCTTGCCACGTGACTCGTGGCTTACCAGCATCTTCACATGCCACTTGTCATGGTGGCAGCTGGCAGTGTCTCCCTCCACCTTCCTGTTCTCTTAATTCTCCTCTTTGTTAGTCCCACCTATAATTCCTGCCTGGATACTGGCCAAACAGTGTTTTATTTAGAGACCAATCAGAGCAATACATTTGACATACAGACCATCACACAGCAATTTACCCTTACACTAACATTAACCTAACCCAAACCCGAACCCTAACCCTAACCATAAATTTAAAGACTAACTGTAATCGCAAACTCCCTCGACCAAAATCCTGAAAACTCGTAACCCTAACCCTAACCACAACCCACTGACCATAACCTGTGACTCTAACACTAACCCTAATGCATACCCCTAAACAAACCCCATAATCCTAAGCCCTTGACCATATCCCTAAAAACTCGTAACCCTTAACCCTGACCCTAACCCCTTACACTAAACACTGACACTAACACTAACCTTGACCATTAACTTTAACCCTAAACCTAACCCCCTAACCCTAACAATAACCCTAAACCTAAGACCCTGACCCTGACCCCCATCATCACACTGCTGAGGATAACAAACATTCAGAAAATCAGGTCACCTTCTGAGGCCCTACACCGGCTGAGAGCCCTGGACACCTGCTGAAGAAATGGGAAAACTCCTGAGGATATAGGACACCTGGGAAAAGGAGTCCAAAATGTCATGGTGCTGTGGAGAAAGACATCCTGAGAAATGAAGTCCATCATAGTGATGGCATAGAGAAAGGCATCCTGGGAAATGAGGTCCATAATGTAATGTTCTAGAGAAAGGCATCCTGGGAAATGAGGTTCAACATGAAGTTTCACTATTGAGAAAGGTATCCTGGGAATTGAAGTCAATAAAGTACTGATGGTATACATAAAGACATACAGGGAAATGGAGTCCAATATGTAGTAATGCTGTAGAGATACGCATCCTAGAAAATAAAGTCCAAATGTACTGATGCTGTAGAGAAAGGCATCCTGGGAAATGAAATCACACATGTAGTGATGTTTTAGAGAAAGGTATCCTGGGAAATTAATTCCAGAATGTACTGATGCTATAGAGAATGGCAAACTGGGAAATGAAGTCCAAATATAATGATGCTCTAGAGAAAGGCATCTTGGGAAATGAGGTCCATATGTAATGACCCTATAAAGAAAGGCAACCTGGGACATGAAGTCCAGAGTGTAATCATGCTATCGAAGAGAGAGTCCTCAGAAATGAAGTCCAGTATGTACTGATGCTGTTCTTTTGCCATGATGTGTATGTAGCTGTGAGAGGACAACTTATGTGTCTGCTATCTATTCATCCTATGTGAGTTCCAGAGATGAAAGCCAGGTAATCACTTGGTTGCCAGTTACCTCAATGGCACCTATTTCTATTTTGAAATTATTTATGTATGTGCTGGCATGTGAGTGTCCATATGCCACATCAGAAGTTTAGAAATAAGAGAAAGATTTGTAGGAGTAATATGGGATTCTAGAGTATGAACTCAGGACACCAGGCTTAGCAGCAACCACCTTTACTCACAGAAACTACTCCCTGACATTGATTTGTTGTTTAGAGAAAGTGTTATAAAAAATGTTTGGTTCTTAGAATAAACTAACTCATTACACATGCAAGAAAAAGAAAAAAAGAGATATCAGTATATCCTTTTTATTTACAAATAGTATTTATTAGTCAATGTTTCCTATTTTCCATTATTTTTAAAAAAAATGTTTTCAATCAGAAAAAAACAGTAATTTCCTGTTTTAATCTTTCAGTTAATTTTATTTCAGCATCAATGAGACAGCTCTGTTAGAAATGTCTATGTTGTACAAGACTGTGACCTCATCTTGATCACCATATGAAGATGGACAAAAGTAGACCCCACAAAGTCTTCTATTCTTCACATATCTGTCATGAACTAAAAACCTATAGTCACATTACACACACACACACACACACACACACACACACACCAGACTTTTTTTTAAGTAAATGTCGCTGCTATTACATTAACTGGTACCTCTATAATTCACTTAGAAGGCAATACTTCAAGATATTATGCCAAATGGATAATTGTTGAGGACATGAAGATGCACAGAATATCAAATAATATATCCATATACATAGTACATCAAGTTCTACTGTAAAATACTCAGTTGATTACGGATTAACTTAAATTATTAAATCTCTTCCAGATAGATGAAAATGTTTCTTTGTATACAAACAAGTATTTAATGTTTTCATATTCTGAATTAAGAATTTTAACATTAACATTGTTAAAATATTTTGAGAAAATAAAAATTATTGGAAGTAAATCATCTATCCTTAGACTTGTACTCAGGAGACTGACACATGAAGATCATGAATTCATATATACATATACATATCTATGACTAATAACTGACATTCATTTGTTGATCTGAAAAACTAATATGAACAAATGTTTGGTCCTTGGAATAAACTAAATAATTTCACATTCAAAAACAGGAAAAACAAAAGAGATAGCAATATATCATTTTCATTTACAAGTAGGATTTAGCATTCAATTTCTCCTAATTTGCATTATCTTTCAATGAAAATATGTTTACAATCTGAAAAGATGCTATTTTATTGATTTAATATCACCACTAATCTTATTTGAGCATCAATGAGACAGGTGTGCTGGAAATGTCTTTCTTGTGCAAGTCTGTAATGTTATGTTGATGACTATATGAAGTTGGACAAAAGTAGACCTCACAAATTAAATCTCACTGCTATTACATTATCTGGCATCTCTGGATAATTCCCTTAGAAGACAATACTTTGGGATGAAGTGCCAAATGCATAACAGATGAGGACATGAAAATGCGTGGAACTTTAAATAATGTATGTATATTCATAGCACATTAATTTTATTGTAAAATATACAGTTGATTACTGACTCACTTAAATTATTACATCTCTTCCACATAGATGAAAATGTTTTTTTGGATATACATGGAGTATTTAATGATTTTTATATTTTCTATTAACTATTTTAAAATTAACATCATTAAAATGTATTTGTAAATAAATTGGTTGCAACAACTCTGGGTTTGGTCCCAGATTTTGCCACCAAAATATGAGTTTTGCAACTCTGAGGAAAAGTGTCTTGACTACTTGGAAGTCAGAAAACACCTTGAGCTGCTTAGGACAACTCTGACAGCTGAAACTGCAAGGAAACAATTCAGTGCTGAAGGGCAAGATATCCTGGACACCTCAAGCTGCTCAGAACAATAGGTCTGCCCTGAAGGCGTCCTAGACACCTGGAGCTGTTTAGCACAGCTCTGATGGTTGGAACTGCAAGGAGACAGTTCAGCCTGGAGAGAAGTTTTTTTTTTTTTCTACTTCCTGGGAAAGGTAGGCCTGGAAGTGCTTCAGCAGCAAAGAATATCCTAATTGTTCAGGAAAGTCAGGGTATCCTGACTGTTCAGAGAAGTCAGGCTATACCTGGTGTGATGTGGGATGGTCTTCCTGCAGGATATAGCAATCCTGTTCCTCGCCTGGAGAACCACTACAGCTGAGCTTTACTCAGCCCCCACTTAAGGGGTCTTCCTAGCAAAGTTCTGCTTCTTCTGCCTAAAAAATTGCCAATATGTACCAATCTCCTCCAGTTCAGGGGAAAAGTGTTGCTTTTTAGCTCTCCCTTGCTCTGTCCACTGACAGACATCTCAACAATGATAGTCTGTTCAGCTCGCCTTTGCTCAATCCAGTAAGTGATGCCTCAGCAAAGTTCTTCTGTTTATCTCCTTCTTGTCAATTGACTATGGGGGAATCTCAGTGAGGTTCTTCTGTTCAGCTCCCCCTTGCTCAATCCACTATGGGATATTCAGCAAGGATCTTCTGTGCACTAGTGAATGAAGGTCTTCACACCCAAAACTATTTTGAGAAAGTGATTTATTTAGGAAGGATGAGTCCAGGAGAGTAGCTGCCTCTACCAGGGTGGAGAGAACAGCTCACAACTGACCAGGCAGGGTGGTTTACATAGGATGTCCTGGGGGCAGAGTCCACCGTGATTGGTTAGTTTTTTTTCCAGGGATTGGCCAGTTTTGTGGGCTAGAGACAGAGATGGCCCTGATTTCAGGGTCAAACTGTGTTTATTTCACTGGCCGTTCTTGGCTTTTTAATACTACCTCTAAGACCAGGGCTTATTTCTTTCACTGACTCTGATTCTAGGGACCAAGAGTGTTATTTTATCACTAGAGTCAGAGTCAGGATATATTTCCTTAGTTCTGGGTTTGGGGATAAAGTGTACATTTCTCTGGCTCAGGTCCCAAACTTAGGCTTTGTTTCATTCCCTGGTCATGGGCCCTTGGGCCAGGGTTCTACTGTCCTACTCTGTGAATGGTTGGTTTCACAAGTCAGTTCACCAGGGGCAGAGATGGCTCTGATTTGAGCCAAACTGTGTTTCTTTCACTGGACTTATATGAGCCACCTTTTCCTCATTCTTAGATCCAGGGTCATATTGGGTTTCTTTAGCTAGCTTTTATCCCCTACATCCCCCTTTTTTGTTTAAAAATAAGCCACTGGGTGTTGGAAAAGTAATAGGCAGCTGGGATGTGGAAAGGGTAATAAGCAATTAAAAGTTGGAAAGGGTAATAAGCAGCTAGGGGCTGGAAAGGGGATGAAGTTATTATTACACTGAGTCCTACTGATTTGGAGCATCGAGGTTCTAGGGACAATCTTGATCTTCCTCCTCAGGATGTAACCAGGTTCTGCAGATCTCTGGCTTTGTCAATAGGTCATGGTAATCCTATAATATTAACTGGTTCAGAGTTGGGTTAGAAATATTTTGGATCTGTTGTTGAAGAAATCTAACCAAGAAATGTATGAGGCAGGGTGCAATTATTATGGCTAGAAAAAGGAAGAAAAGAGGAGATAAGAAAGGCAGCATCCATTTCCATATCTGACTATTAGCACTCCACTGTCTGGGGGCATCAAGCTGTTTCTAATTTTAAGATCCATCTGGTGTTGTTGGATCTTATCTTTCACTACCCCTGATTGACATAAAAGCAACACTCTTCCCCAAGAGACAAAGATCATCTCTTTCTCCTGTTAATACATGTAATCCTCTCTGATTTTGTAATACTACAGTGGCCAGTGAGTCTATTAGTTCCTGAAGAGTAAAGATGATCTGAGCTACTCATTAGAAATCCTGGATGAATTGTGAGGAAAGCTAATGGTAAATAGCTAGAGAAGTAGTCAGTCCTGCTATTCCAGTGGCTGTGCCTGCACTTATGCCCAGGGCTGCTAAAAGAGTATTATTTGGATGGCTCATTTGTCATGCCTTGCTGCTATGAACTTGGTGTTGGGAATTGGCATGGGTTCTTCACCAGGTACCATCCCTAATTTACAAAACAGGAATACCAGGGTTGGAGTTCCAGACCACCTAGCAGGTAAAGTGATAAACATGAGTACCACAGAGAATAGAGGCATTGTGAATGTTTGGACATAAGGGATGGGTGTTAGTACCAAGGGTAATAGTATTATTGCAGTCTGCAGAATACAGAGTACACACAAAGTGTATTCCTGAGGACTTAGAGAAGTCTGTAATGCAAAAGAAAGGAATGTGAGAGAGATAAGGGGTAGAAGAGACATTTAGCTTGAAGCAAATAACAAATGATAAGGTGAGAGAATCTAATAGGACAATGGGTGAGGCCACAAATGGTGAATGAGCATTTGACCCTGGAGGGACACATAACCAGCATTCTCCAAAGCTGTCAGGCTGAGCATCATTTCACAACTGATATGTGGTAGTTACGGTCTGAAAAAAGAGATGATGTGACAAGGAGGTTTGAATAAACATCCTCAAATAAGGGTGACATTCTGGATGTGAGAGGCTTTCAGATGCTTTGGAAATATAGAAGCAGTCTATCTATTCCTAGGGGTTGAGAGAGTAGGATATATTTTGAGTGTTACCAATGGTTTCCACTATGGGATGTCTCAGCAAGGATCGTCTGTTACATACCCCTCCCCTTGCTAAATCTACTATGTGACATCCCAGCATGGCTCTTCTGTACACCAGTGAATGAAGATCTTCACATCCCAAATTCTTTTGAGATATTTATTTGGGAAGGATGAGTCCAGGAGCGCATCTGCCTCTACCAGGAAGGAGACAACAGCTCACAACTGTTTATATAGGCTATCCTGTGGGCAGAGTCAAACCGTGATTGGTTAATTTTTTTGTTTTTTGTATTTTTTGTTTGTTTGTTTTTTCTGCCTAGGGATTGGCCAATTATGTAGGCTAAGGACAGAGATGGCCTTGATTCCAGGGACAAACTGTATTTTTTTCCTCTGGCCTTTCTTGGCTTTTTGACACTAAATCTAAGACCAGTGTTCATTTCTTTCACTGACTCTGATTCTAAGGAACAAGAGTGTTGTTTTGGCACTAGATTCAGAGTCAAGACTTATTTCTTTGGTTCATTTCTCTGGCTCAGCTCCCAAACATAGGCTGTGTTTCTTTCCCTCTTCCTGGGCCCTAGTACCAAAATTCTATTGTCCTACTCTGTGATTGGTTAGTTTCACAAGTCACTTCGCCAGGGGCAGAGATGGCTCTGATTTGAGCCAAACTGTGATTCTTTCACTGGCCATATCTGAACCATCTTATCCAAGTTCTGGGCTCAAGTGTCAGGGTGGATTTCTTTAGTCAATCCCTTTCCCTTACAGTTTTGACAAAACAATAATCAGTAGTACATCATCTACCCTTAGAATTGTACTCAAGAGACTGACACACAAGGATCATGAATTCTAATGTATTGATGAGTAATTACTGACATTCAAGCCAGGCTGGATAAGAAATATTTCAAGCGCATTTGTGAATATTAAATATTAAAAATACAACCATGAATATTAAATATTAAAAATACAACCAATAACAAAAATCTATCACCCTTTCATGAACACCCTTTCTTGTAAAATGTGATCACATACTGCCTGACAGTTAAATAAAAATGAACCACTTAGATAACAGCCATACCATTCTATACAAGGCAGCAGATAAATACTTCTGAATAAGTGAAAGTGCAAAAGAAGATGAACAAAAGCCGCAAAAGGAATATAAGGACCACAAAATAAACTTTACTAATTGAATTTGCCACACATATCCCACACTTCAATACTTTTCACATGTTGCAAAACAGAAACCACAATGGGATCTTCACATTAGTCTTTAGTGAACTTGGTTAATAAATTACTTACTTCAAATCTACAATAAAAAGACTTCAAACAAGTTTTTTTTTCCTTGAAATTGAAAACTGTGTTGTCTAAACTCTTAACCAAATTGTTACATAAATAGGGTTTTCTTTTTTTATGAGTACCTATCTATTTCCTGACAACAAGATGATATAAAAACTTTAAAACATTGACAGTTATAGAGATATGACCAAGCCATTAATACAAGTTCATTTCCTGGACTAAGATCTGGTTCTCAAAGATGTTGAGTAATTCCTGCTACAAAAATCTCCAAGGGTCTAACCTTCTTGGAAACCAGAATGCACATACATATACCCAGAGGAAGTCACACACACACACATAGCATAATTAAAATAAAAACAAATCTTTAAACTAATTTTCAATTATAAATTTTTTTCTATTATAATTCTGTTAACATGGGTTTTGAGGCATTTAAAGGATTACAGCCTTTTTCTCCTTCATGAATTGGTCCATGTAACAGAAAGCATGCATATAGGCTTGAAGTTGGAGTAATGTATCATTTTCAGATTTAAAAAATGGTACCCTGCTAGAAGAAATCAATTTTGAGGGTTGGCCTGAGCATTAACATCTGCACACCATTTCCAATTTACAGTTTTTGCTTTATGCTGCAGGCCGGGTAGTGGTGGTACATACCTTTAATCCCAGCACTTGGGAGATAGAGTCAGGTGCATCTTTGTGACTTCAAGGTCAGCCTGGTCTACAGAGCAAGATCCAGGAAAGGCACCGTGCTACACAGAGAAACTCTGTCTCGAAAAACCAAAAAAAAATGTGGTAGCTTGAGTTTTCCTGACTGGCCCACAGTCAGGACAAATCTCTCTCACCTGCCAGTCGCATAGCCACTCAGCCACTCAGACCCAACCAAGTAAACACAGAGATTTATATTGTTTACAAACTGTATGGCCGTGGCAGGCTTCTGGCTAACTGTTCTTATAGCTTAAATTAATCCATTTCCATTAATTTATACCTTGCCAACTAGCTCGTGGCTTACCGGCATCTTCACATGCTGTTTATCATGGTGGTGGCTGGCAGTGTCTCTGACTCAGCCTTCCACTTTCCAGCTTTATTCTCCTCCTTGTTCCACCTATATTTCCTGCCTAGCCACTGGCAAATCAGTGTTTTATTTATTGACAAATCAGAGCAAAACATTGCCATATAAAACATCCCATAGCAATTCCCCCCCCCCCTTTTTTTTTTCAAAAAGGAAGGTTTTAACCTCAACAAAGTAAAATTACATATAATTTTGGAATTTGGGCATAGCTTCTCTTACTACTTCCTGCTGGAGGGGGGCGCTGTATCTTATGGGGACACAAAGAAAATGTTAGGATTATGGAATAGTCCATGAGGCTGTATTGTCTAAGCCAGTTGACTTCAAACTACTCTGGATGTTGGATCATCATGGCCATGGTGTCATTGGAGACCTTTCAGGGGGTCTTGGCTGGTCAAACCTGATGAATCTTAGTCTGGAACAAATCCATAGCCTCTGGCTTTCTGTGGGAACAAAAGCAGAGTCTCCTTTCCAAAGCAACACATCCTTACATCCAAATTTTGAAGTCAAGGTATCTTTAAAATATACATATTGGTTTAACTCAACATCTTTTACGATCAAATGTTTTTCTGCAGTTAAAAATCTCAAAGACAACACAATCCAGATTCTCTGTGTAATATTCATCTTTACATGGCTTATTTTTTATATTAATTTTACTGTCTCTTTAAAGACTTTATTTTTTAAAACTGTGTATTTGTTTATATAACTGTATATATCACCTTTTTTGTCTCTTTCAAGCCTACATATATTTTACACACATTGTAAACTATTACATCTGAATCTGTCTTATTGTGGATCTATTTCTTTATACTGCAGCATTTGTAAGACTGAAAAGGGGCTATGGCTGCTGGAACTGCCCACCTCAGCTTCCCAACATGGTGGTGGTAGTTTACCGCCAGCTCTGGGAGCTATCCGTGGGTCTATACTTTTATCCAAGCAGCATGTAGCCCAGAAACCTCATTTTTTGTTTTGTACTAGCAAAGGCTAAATCTACCATGCAGCTTAATGTGCCACTTGCAGAGGCCTCATTCCCACCATACAGCGGCAGGTCGAGCACTCACGCTAGGAACCCGCCAGTAGCTCAAACCTGCATGCTGAACCTCATTTGAGAGAGAAAATTAGGAAGCTGTTTTTAGCTCCATTTTAGAATCTTTTCTCAGGTTTTAGGTGGAAATTCTTGCCAACACTTGGGCACCATTTGTAGCTAGAGTTTTCCTGCCTGGCTCACAGTCAGGACAAATCTCTCTCACCTGCCAGTCCCACAGCCGCTCAGACCCAACCAAGTAAACACAGAGACTTATATTGCTTACAAACTATATGGCCATGGCAGACTTCTTGCTAACTGTTCTTACAGCTTAAGTTAATCCATTTCCATTAATCTATACCTTGCCACGTAGCTCGTGGCTTGCCCGCATCTTCACATGCTGTTTGTCATGGTGGCAGCTGGCAGTGTCTCTGACTCAGCCTTGAACTTCCCAGCTTTATTTTCCTCCTTGTCCCACCTATACTTCCTGCCTAGCCACTGACCAATCAGTGTTTTATTTATTGACCAATCAGAGCAACACATTTTGCATACAGAACATCCCACAGCAGAATGTGAATTCTTAGCTGTCTGCTTTAGCTGCCATGTCTGATACTTGTTTCAATGCGACTTTTTATGGAGTTCATGTATTGCTCTGGAACCAAGGGCCAAATTAAACCCTTTTCTAAGTTCACATAGATATCATCCATTTTCAAAGCAACAAAAAAGCAATGATACACATCTATGAAATTTTACAAAATTTATTATTTCATGTATTTGAAGAGAAGTGTCTTCTAGAAGTATGTAGGTCAGTTAGCCTTCAAAAACAGATACTCAAAAAGATCAAAAGTGATGGGCATGGTAGGGCATGCCTTTAATCTCAGTACTCAGGAGTCAGAGGCAAGTGGATCTCCATCAGTTTGAGGCCAGCCTGCTCTACAAAGTGAGTTCCAGGACAGCCAGGGATATGTAAAGACCCTGTCTCAGTTACCTTATCATTTAAATTTATAGGCCTTTTGTCCATATTAGTTGACATGTGTAAACAAAATAAGAAGAGACATAATAATGCTTGAACAGATTGTTGATACAGTTTAGATTTTTTCCAAAATAATTAATTTTGTGTAATTGAATGTAAGTATGTGGCCTGAAATCATAACAATTCATATATATTCAGATTTCCTTTGGTATGAGTTTTTTTCAGATCCTCAAAGTCTAATGTTATATTCAAAGACTTTAAGAGACCAATTACACACTAGAAATTTTACAGTTATAGGGTTGCTCTGTGTTGTGAGTAGGCATTACCACATTGATTACATTCATAGGGTTTTTCTGCAGTATGTGTCCTTTAATATACTTGAAGATGACTGAGCTGTGCTAAGGCTTTACCACACTGTTTACATTCATAGGGTTTCTCTCAATTATGTGTTCTTTCATTAAATTGAAGAGCACTATGATGAACAAAGGCTTTACCACAGTGATCACAATTGTATGGTTTCACTCCATTACGTGTTATAGTATACCTTTGAAAATGAGTGTGATGAGCAAAGGCTCGCAGAACACTGATTACATTCATAGGGTTTCTCTCCAGTATGTGTAATTTCATGTCTTCAAAGATGACAGTGCTCTGCAAAGACTTATTCCCACTGATTACATTCATAGGGTTTCTCTCCAGTATGTTCTTTTATGCCTTTGAAGATCACTATGACATTCAAAGGCTTTACTACATTGTTTGTATTCATATGTATTCTTTCATGCAATTAAAGAGCACTGTTTTGAGCAAAGACTTTACCACACTGATTACATTCATAGGGTTTCTCTCCAGTATGTGTTCTTGTATGTACTTGAAGATGACTGGGTTGTGCTAAGGGTTTAGTACATTGTTTACATTCATAGAGTTTCTGTCCCGTATGTGTTCTTTCATGCAATTGCAGAGCATTGTGTTGAGCATAGGCTTTAGCACACTGATTACATTCATAGGGTTTCTCTCCAGGATGTATTCTTTCATGCAGTTGAAGAGCACTGTGTCAAGCTAAGGTTTTACCACACTGATTACATTCATAGAGTATCTCTCCTGTATGTGTTGTTTTATGTACTTGAAGATTATGGGGCTGTGCAAGGGCTTTATCACACTGATTACATTCATAAGGTTTCTCTCCAGTATGTATTCTTTTATGCCTTTGAAGATGACTATGACATGCAAAACTTTACCACATTGTTTTCATTCATAGTTTTTTCTCCCATATGTATTCTTTCATGCAAATGAAGAGCACTATGATGAGCAAAGTCTTTCCCACAGTGATTAGATTCATAGGGTTTCTCTCCTGTATGTTTTCTTTTATGTACTTGAAGATAATCAGGCTGTGCAAAGGCTTTACCACATTGATTACATTCATAGGGCTTCTCTCCAGTATGTGTTCTTTCATGCCTTTGAAGAGCACTGTTTTTAGCAAAGGCTTTACCACACTGATTACATTCATAGGGTTTCTCTCTTGTATGTGTTCTCTTATGTACTTGAAGATGACTGGGCTGTACAAAGGCTTTACCACATTGTTTACATTCATAGGGTTTCTCTCCTGTATGTATTCTTTCATGCAATTTAAGAGCACTGTGTCCAGGAAAGGCTTTACCACACTGATTACATTCATAAGGTTTCTCACCAGTATGTGTTCTTTCATGCAATTGAAGAGCACTGTGTTGAGCAAAGGCTTTACCACACTGATAACATCCATATGGTTTCTCTCCAGTATGTGTTCTTTTATGTACTTGAAGATGACTGGGCTGTACAAAGGCTTTACCACACTGATTACATTCATAGGGTTTCTCTCCCGTATGTGTTCTTTTATGCAATTGAAGATTACTATGATGAGCAAAGGCTTTACTACACTGATTGCATTCATAGGGTTTCTCACCAGTATGTGTTCTTTTATGCCTTTGAAGAGCACTGTGTTGAGCAAAGGCTTTACCACACTGATTACATTCATAGGGTTTCTCTCCTGTATGTGTTCTTTCATGCAATTGAAGATTACTATGACGAGAAAAAGCTTTACTACACTGATTACATTCATAGGGTTTCTCTCCAGTATGTGTTCTTTCATGCCTTTGAAGAGCACTGTGTTGAGCAAAGGCTTTACCACACTGATTACATACATGGGGTTTCTCTCCAGTATGTGTTCTTTCATGCCTTTGAAGAGCACTGTTTTGAGCAAAGGCTTTTCCACACAGATTACATTCATAGGGTTTCTCTCCATTATGTGTTCTTTTATGTACTTCAAGATGACTGGAATGTGTGAAGGCTTTACCACATTGTTTACATTCATAGGATTTCTCTCCAAGGTGTGTTCTTCTATGCAACTGAAGAACTTTCCAATGAGCAAAGGCTTTGCCACATTGACTACATTCATAAAGTCTTTTAACGGTATGTGTAGTTTCATGCCTTTGAAGATGACAGTGTTGTGCAAAGGTTTTACCATATTGAGTATATTCATAGGATTTCTCTCCAGGATGTGTTTTTTCATGCCTTTGAGGATGATTATGACATACAAAGGCTTTACAACAATCAGTATAGTCATGTGATTTCTCTGAAGTATGACTTTTTTCATGCCTGCAAGAATAATTGAAACATTTAAAAGCTTTACTACATTCATTATATTGTTGAGTCTTTACATCTGCATGAATTAATTTTACAATTTGGTCTAAACATAAAGAGAACTGTGATCTTAAGGTTTTAACAAGTTGTTTACACTCATGTTGTTCCCCTGCATTAAGGTTGACTTTGTATATTTCAACATGCCTGTGATGGTAAGAGCCTTTATTACCTGGCTCATATTTATGGCATCATTTTTCTCTGAGGTTTTTCACATATTTGAAGAGAAATGGGAGAATTTGGACATTTACCTCAGTTATTCCATTGATAAATTTTCTATACTGTGAGTCATGCTACATTTTCAAATTTGACCAGGACAAAGAGAAGCATTTACACAGTCCTAGAACTCATGGGGCTTTTCTGAGGTGTGTTTGTTGATCTATTCTGAATGAAGCTGGAAAACAAATTTTTTGTAAACTTGAATCACATTCAACAATTTACTCAACATGGGACTACTACGTATTTTCTAATTGTTCTGAGATTGAGAGATGTAAACTGCTTCTCTCCAAATCCTTATGTTAATAGAGCTGGTATCCAGAGTGACATATAATATAACTATTAATGAAAGAATAAAAACAAGAATATTTCCACATTTCATTTACAGTTGGACTTTCTGTTCCTCATTGATATATGGTATAGGGAATAGTGTTTCTCTACAACAACCTCTCCCCTTTAACTTTTGACTCTAACTACCCATCTAACTAAAATTAGCAAAGACAGAACAACCATATGAGTAAATATACTATGGACTATTTGGTTATTACAAGGTTGTGTATATATTCTTATCACATATTCAATGAGTATATCTTTTGTAATATGAATACTATGAAACTAAACAGATTGTCAGTTGTACAGCATAGCTGTGATAAAGCTATTATTCCAATGGTATTTTCTTCTAAGACATTTATTTTTTGTCAGCCTTCTTAAAAGAATCAATTACAAACACAATTCACTTACCTGCTATTGAGGTAAATGTGTTTATGAGCATTTAATGATCATTGATGCATTTTAAGCTGTGATTGTTTACATTGCTTCATTTCTTTAAAACTTCCAGATATATATATATATATATATTTTTTGTCAGCCTTCTTAAAAGAATCAATTACAAACATATATATATATATGCACAGAGGCCCATTTCTATCAGCTTTTACAAGAAAATTACCTTGCATGATTTTGAGAACTTTGACAATGTTCTTCAACTTCAAAACGTTGCCAATTGTAGCCTAAAATATAGGAGAAGAAAAAAATGTATGAAATATTACAGGAAACTGAAAATTTTACTTTACTATCTTCACTGATCCTTACAATCAACTGTGATTTATTCACCTCACACTTCCTCATTCTCAATCAGAATTGCAGAAGAGCATCAACAACCAAGAAACTATTGTCCCCTTATTTAAAATGTGAAGGAAAATTTATAGTATTACCTATAGCTGTGAGGTTCATATAGGTCTCCATCATCACATCTTTGTAGAGATTCTTCTGTGAAGGATCCATCAATGCCCACTCTTCCTGAGTGATATCGACATGCACATCATTATATGTCACTGCATTCTAAAATATGCCATATATAAATATGCCATCCATATGTATAAAACAAAAACCATGATACAACATTGTAAATGTGTGCTTCTTTGACAAATAGCCACATAATTCTGATGACTGCAACATGTATTCTATACCTCACACATTATGATGAACTCATCTAATGATTTCACAAAGAAACTGAATAGGAGGATTACTTCTATTATTTCTGAATGCTTTGAATCGGACAGCATCTTGCAAGAGAAAAGCCTATTAACTGAGATAGAGATACAAGCAAACACTTCAACAGTACTGAGCACACATCAGAGAAATTGCATGAACCATTACTAACTACAAAGAAGTTTTGTAAGCTGGATGTATTGGCTCATGCCTTTAATCCCACAACTTAGAAGGTAGAGGCAGGTATATGTGTTTCTGAGTTGAAAGTTAGCCTAGTCTATGTAATCAGTTATAGGACAGAAAGAAGTAAATATTAAGAACCCATCTGCACTGTAAACTTTCATCAACAAACAAAAAGATAAGATGAACTCAGAGATTGTTTTACTGAAGTTTCTACAGAGTTAAGCATTTACTCTAGTTCTGTATTCATCTTCCAGAAATCTGAATTGTTCCAGTTTAAACTGTACTTGTATAAATAAAAAATTGACCACACGCTTGGTCACAAAACACATCTCAACAGATACAAAAATTTTGGAATAACCTCCTGAATCTTTTTGGACCATCATGCTTCAAAGTTAGATTTCAACAACAACAAAAATTATAGAAAGTCTATAATCTCATGGAAACTGAATATGCCCATGTGAAACACCAATGGGTCAAGGAAGAAATAAAGTAAGAAATTAAAGATTTCCTAGAATTCAATGAAAATGAAAGTACAACATACCCAAATTATGGGACACTATGAAAGCAGTGCTAAGAAATTTCATCACTCTGAATGCACACATGAAGAAGATGGAGAAATATACCAATTACTTAACAGCACAACTGAAATCTCTAGAACAAAAAGAAACAAACTCACCCAGGAGAAATAGATGCCAGAAAAAAATCAAATTGAGGGATGAAATCAATGAAATAGAAACCAAGAGATCAATACAAAAAAATCAATGAAACAAAAAGTTGGATCTTTGAAAAAATCAACACGATAGACAAACTCCTAACCAAAATAACCAAAAGGCAAAGAGAGAGCACCCACATTTACAAAATCAGAAATGAAAAGGGAGACATAAAAACAGACAACAAAGAAATCCAGAGAATCATCTGGTCATACTTCAAAAACCTATACTCCACAAAATCTGGATAGGTACCACAACCCAAAGCTAAATCAAGACCAGATAAACTTAAAAAGATCAATAACCCCTAAATAAATAGAAACAGTCATCAAAATCTCCCAACCAAAAAAAAAAAAAATCCCAGGACCAAATGGTTTCAGTGCAGAATTTTACCAGACTTTCAAAGAAGTACTAATTCCAATACTCTTCAAACTGTTCCACACAATAAAAACAGAAGAAACATTACCAAACTCTTTTTATGAGGCTACAATTACCCTGATAGCCAAACCACACAAAGGTACAACAAAGAAAGAGAATTACATACCAATCTCCCTCATGAACATTGATGCAAAATTACTCAACAAAATATTGGCAAACTGAATCCAAAAACACATTAAAAAATTATCCACCATGACCTAGTAGGCTTCATCCCAGGGATGCAAGGATGGTTCAACATACAAAAATCTGTCAATGTAATACACCATATAAACAAACTAAAAGAAAAAAAAACACATGTTCATCTCATTAGATGCTGAAAAAGCCTTTGACAATATCTAACACCTCTTCATGATAAAGGTCTTAGAGAGATCAGGAATACAAGGAACATTCCTAAACATAATAAAGGCAATTTACAGCAAGCCAACAGCTACCATCAAACTAAACGGGGAGAAATTCAAAACAATTCTACTAAAATCAGGAACAAGACAAGGTTGTCCACTCTCTCCATATTTTATTCAATATAGTACCTGAAGTTCTAGATAGAGCAATAAGACAACAAAAGAAGATCAAAGGGATACAAATTGAAAAGGAAGAAGTCAAACTTTCACTATTTGCAGATGATATGAAAGTATATATAATTGACCCAAACATTCTACCAGGAAACTCCTAGAGCTTATAAACTCCTTCAGAAAAGTGACAGAATACAAAATCAACTAAAAAAATCAATATCCCTCCTATACACAAATGATAAAAGGGCTGAGAAAGAAGTCAGAGAAACATCATTCTTTACAATAGCCACAAATAATATAAAATACCTTGGGATAACACTAACTAAACAAGTGAAGGACCTTTTTTGAAAAGAACTTCAAATCTCTAAAGAAAGAAATTGAAGAAGAAATCAGAAAATGGACGTATCTCCCATGCTCTTGGATAGGTAGGATTAACATAGTAAAAATGGCAATCTTATCAAAAGCAATCTACAGATTCAATGCAATCCCCATTAATATACCAACACAATTCTTCACAGACTTTGAAAGAAAAATACTAAACTTCATATGGACAAACAAAAGATCCAGGATAGCTAAAAAAAATCCTGTATAAAAGCAACCTCTAGAGGCATCACTGTCCCTAACTTCAAGCTCTGATATAGAGCTACAGTAATAAAAACAGTTTGGTATTGGTATAAAAACTGGCATACAGACCAATGGAATCAAATTGAAAACACTGACATTAATCCATGCACATATGAACACCTGATTTTTTACAAAGAAGCCAAAACTATACAATGGAAAAAAAGAAAGTATCTTCAACAAATGGTGCTGGCATAACTGGATGTCAAAATGTAAAAGATTACAAATAGATCCATATCTGTCTCCATGCACAAAACAAAAGTCCATGGGGATCAAAGACCTCAAAATAAACCCAGTTACACTAAACTTAACAGAAGAGAAAGTAGGAAGTACACTTGAACACATTGACAGAGGAGATTACTTCCTAAATATAACACCAGCAACACAGACACTGAGCATAACAATTAATAAATGAGACCTCTTGAAACTGAGAAGCTTTTGTAGGGCAAAAGACATGGTCAATAAGACAAAAAGACAGCATAGAGAATGGGAAAAGACCTTCATCAACCCCACATCTGACAGAGGACTGTTCTACAAAGTATATAAAGAACTCAAGAAACTACACATCAAAATACTGAACAACCCAGTTAAAAAATGGCCTAGAGAGCAAAACAGAGAATTCTCAAAAGAAGAATCACAAATGGTTGAAAGATATTTCAATAAATGCTCAACCTCCTTAATGATCAGAGAAATGCACATCAAAACCACTCTGAGATACTACCTTATACCTGTCAAAATGGCAATGATCAAAACCACAAATGACAGTCAATGTTGGTGAGGATGCAGACCAAAGGGAACACTCCTCCACTGTTGGTGGGAGTGCAAGCTTGTACAACCACTGTGGAAAACAGTATGGTGGTTTCTCAGAAAATTGGGAATCGATCTACCTCAAGACCCAGATATACCACTCTTGGGCATAAACCAAAGAATGCTCAATCATACCACAAAGATACATGCTCAACTATGTTCAAAGCAGAAGCTGGAAACAATGTAGATGCCTATCAACTGAAGAATGGATTAAGAAAATGTGATATATATACACAATGAAGTACTACTCCTCAGAGGAAAAAAAAATGACAGCATGAAATTTGCAGGCAAATGGATGGAACTAGAAAATATCATTCTGAGTGAGGTAACCCAAACTCAGAAGGAGAAACATGGTATGTACTCACTCATAAGAGGATTCTAGATATAAAGCAAAGAACAATCAGACGGCAACCCACAGAACCAGAGAGGCTCTATAGCATCAGGGACTCTAGGATGACTGTGACTTAAAATAAGTTTTGATCTTACTCAATTACTGGGCAAGCCTAAATGAAACATTTCACTCTTAGGATAAGACTTTATACTGTATCAAGCTGATAATAGAAAAATAAATAAATATATATGTATTTATTTATATATATAATTTATATATTATTTACCTATATATAAATAATATATATTATATAAATACATATGTATATTATTTATTTATTTTTCTATTATCAGTCTACCAAACTACATTATCACTGAATAGCAATAGCTTCTATTGTATGTGATTTTGAGAAAGTCTATAATGTTGGTAAAGGCATTGTAGAACAAGAAGGAAGCTGGCTGATTAATTTTAACCACAAGACAGTATACAGAACAAACAGGAAATGTGCTGAAACTATAGAGATGCATATTACACTCCTAGTGAAAAATTTTATCCAGAAAGGCTCCTCCTACTAAAGGTTTCAAAACAATAGAAAGAAATAACCAAGGAGAAACATGTGTCCAAATACAGTATCTTATCTGGGAGGGTTTTTAATCAATTGCATTTTGACCCAAGTCATTAAGGCTTACGGTCATTCATGAAGAAAATGCATTTAGTTACTTCAGTGATCCTCATAGTCTGCAACAGCTCTGACACTGTTCAAATGTCCAAAGTCTCTCCTGACACTCATGATGATCTCTTGACAGTGACATCTTGTAAAATTAGTAGAGTTACATCTTTTTTTTTTTTTTGGTTTTTCGAGACAGGGTTTCTCTGTGTAGCTTTGTGCCTCTCCTGGAACTCACTTGGTAGCCCAGGCTGGCCTCAAACTCACAGAGATTCGCCTGGCTCTGCCTCCTGAGTACTGGGATTAAAGGCGTGTGCCACCACCGCCTGGCATGTTACATCTTTTAAACATACAATGATACATAGTCCCATTCACATTCCAAAACAGTGAAATGGAGACACAGTGAGGGAAGGTTGAACCAAGGAAAGACTGAAGCACCACAAGACAAACAACAAATCCTGTATCTCTGTCTCAGATGCAAGGGACTTCAGTTCCAAAGGGCTTAGATGGCCCTTTCCCTGCAACTTCCCATACATCTCTCTCTCTCTCTCTCTCTCTCTCTCTCTCTCTCTCTCTGGTTACTTCTACTCCCCATATGCAGCTAAGTCTACATGGAAGATGTCTCATAGCTGAGGTATCTAAACATCTTGTGGTCACAAAATGTAACCCAGGTGTGTGGAATACTATTTTAAGATGTGTTGTATTTGTGTATGCTGTGGAACATTTGTTTTAATGATGCAAAGATGTTTTGCATTTTTTATGTTGCATTTGTTTAACTCTGTGAAGCTGTGTGCATTGCCTTTCTAAAATACTTGATTGGTCTAATGAAAAGCTGAATGGGCAATAGCTCAGCAGGAAAGGATAGGCAAGGATGGCTGTCAGAGATAATAAATGGGAGAAAAAAATCTGCATAGAAAAAAGGAAGAAGCAGCAAGAAAAAATAAAGAGAAGACACCAGGAGCGATCTACTCACCTACACAGCAAGCAATAGAATAAGAAGTAAAGAAAGCTAAACAGAATAGAGAAAGATAAACGCCAAAAGGTATATGGGATAATTTAAGGTGAGAAAAGCTGGCTAGAAACAAGCCAAGTTAAGGCCAGGCAATTATAAGAAAGAATAAGCCTCTATGGGTGTGATTTATTTTAGAACTAGGTAGCTGGACACCAAAAGAGTAATGAGTTTAAAAAGAATAAAAAACATCAAGCCTCATTGTCACAACTTTATGAAGTGAACCCTCCCAATATCCTCACTTGGTTTCTGTCTCTGCCAATCATAGATTCCTCCAAAAATGCTGAACTGTAACCAGAGGCTAAAAATCCATGACATTAAATATTGATTCTCTCTTGTTTCCAGGACTAGCAGATGATTGGGGATCCTGCAAAGTTTGACTTCTTGATTGGGATGGACATTAACATGCTTGGACCACAGGTGAAGCCTGTTTTGTATGAAGCTGCTTGCTGGGACTAGAAACCACTTTGCTTACTCATTTCATAACTTGAAGCAATAGGTAAATAGAGCATTAAACTTAGGGCACCTTCCATTACCCTTCATGCTTCCATTATCTGTATAATGGTGATAAAGTCTTTGAAAACCCTTGCCTGTTTCAACACTTCACTGCCCTCTGAAACTACCTTCTCATTTTCAATTGTTTCTGCCTCTCTTGTTTTCTTCCACTGTTAACCTGAATGAGTCTATAAAAACACTCCAACATATTCAATATTCCATTTAAGAAACTAGCACATTATTTTTTAATTCTGCATTAATAAATATCCTGGGCATTGACAGAATAAGAAATGATTTGGAGCCAAAATATGACACAAGTGACTCTTAGCCTAATTTTTACTGAGTCATTTTGACTGAAATTCAATAGCCTCAATCTCCATTTTCAGCCATTACTCTTAACATTCCCATATTCCTAGTCATACACAATGGACCAATAATGTTCTGTGTGTAACTTTCTATGGTGTTTGCCAACTAAGGTCCTGATATCTTCCACATTCTTCCAAAAGACAACATTCTCAGGTTCTACCTAGCAACAAAATCACTGTTGGTGTTACATATTTTGTTCTAACTTTCTTTTATCTTGCTACGATTAAAGCCTCTAATCAAAGACATATCAGGCAATGAATGGGTTTATTTGGCTGATTGTGTCAGATCACACTCCATCACCTTGAGAGATGAGGATAAAAACCCATGCTAAAAATTGAAGGCAAAACCCACAGGCAAAGATTGCTTTCCGGTGTTCTCTCTTGGCAGTAACTGTCTCATGCTCAGTTGGCTCCCTTTTCTAGCCCAGGCCCACTTTATTAGGGTTATTGTCACTGTAAGGAACATGTAAGACGTAGGGTGAACTGGAGTGATAAGCAATAGAATGACTTAAGTAAACCACAAATGGAGTAGGGATGAGCTATAATCTATGTGTGGAAGTTGGGATAAGACTAGAAACCTTGCCAGAAAGAGATATAAAATGAAGCCTCAGACCTGATCAACAGATCTCATCAGACCCTTGCATGAGATGTGAGATCCTGTCCCCAGTGAAGACATGGCTAACTGGAGGAAGGCTGACCCAAGATCCAAATAACAGATGTGGCGAGTCCGGACCTGTACACCTGGAGAGGTACTCCATTTCCATTTGGAAGACAGGATAAATATTACTTGTAATCTTAATGTGTGAATAAATGAGTGTTATACCATGTCTGAATCAAGAATGATTATTCCTCTCCTGTAACTTGGGTATGTTCTTGCTACAGTCACCCTAGATGGAATAGCCATTCCTGCTACCCTAGGTGGAGGAGCCTTCTCATTTCAATCATCAATCAGCAAAATCTCTCACAGACATAACAGTTTCTGGCTATTATAAATAAAGCCTCTATGAATCTAGTTGAGCAATTGTCCTTGTGGTAGGGTGGAGGACCATCATTTGGGTATATGCCCAAGCTGGGTCTTCATGTAGATTGACTACCCATTTTCAGAGGATTGCATATTTATTTCCCACAGTGGCTGTACAAGTTTGCACTTGTCAAAGCAGTGACTCCCCTGGCTCCATGTCCTTGCCAGCATTAACTATCATTTGTATTATTGATCTTCTCATTCTGGCAGATATAAAATGAAATCTCAAAGAAGTTTTAATATGCATTTCCCTGATGGCTAAGAATGTTGAACATTTCTTCAAGTGTTTCTCAGCAACTTTAGATTCATCTACTGAGAATTCTGTTTAGAGGTATATCCCATTATAAATGGATTATTTAGTTTGATGTTGTCAAGATTCTTTAGTTATTTATTATCCTGAGTGAGTCAAACATGGTATGACAAACATGGTATGTACTCACCTATAAGTAGATATACGGTTTAGCCGGGCGGTGGTGGCACACGCCTTCAATTCCAGCACTCGGGAGGCAGAGCCAGGCGGATCTCTGTGAGTTTGAGGCCAGCCTGGGCTACCAAGAGAGTTCCAGGAAAGGAGCAAAGCTACACAGAGAAACCCTGTCTTGAAAAAGCAAAAAAAAAAAGCAGATATAAGTAGTTCAGTAAAGTACAATCACAGTAATCACAGTTAATCACAGTAAAATTCATAGATGCTGTGGGGCTAAAGAAGAAACAATGGCCCTAGGAGAGATTTGCATCTCTCCCTTGGAAGAGGGAATAGAATAGATATTTTGGGTGCACTGATGGCAAGTTGGGATGGGAACAGGAAGGATCAGGTGAGTAAGGAAGAGACAAATGAGGAGAAGGTAGGGAGAGATAACTGGAATAGGGGAGCTTTTAGCAGGGGTTATGAAAATAGTACAATGTAAACAACCTGGAACCTGGGCTGGGAGATGGCTCAGTGTTTAAGGGCATTGACTGCTCTTCCAGAGGTCCTGAGTTCAATTTCTGGCAACTACATTGTGGCTCACAACCACTTGTAATGAGATCTGGTGCCCTCCTCTGGCCTTCAGGGACACATGTAGGCAGAATACTGTTTAGATAATAAATAAATCTAAAAAAAAAACATCTTGGAACCTATAAGGGTGACCCTAGTTAGGATTCCAAACAATTAAGAATATGGAGGCTGAACTAGCAATTTTCTGTAACTACATAAGGCTCCAGTGATGGAACTGGGACACCAAGACAGCCACAGAACATTCAACTGAAACTTGACCTGCCTATAATGTATGCTGGATCAAGGTGCCAGGCCACCAGCACATGAAATTTTCACAGTCCCTCCATTCCAATTAGTCTCGTCTGTCTTAATTCCCAAAACTTCAATTAGTAAATGCTTAGAAATTACAAAATCACTCCTCCTACTATAATCAAGTTCTGTTTTTTTTTTTTAATAATGGTGACTTCAGCAGCTTATTATCTACCCTCTTTTCTGCAGTAGTGTGCACAATATACTATTCCTTCTATTCTGGTCTGAAGGTAGAAACCATGCTCCAAATGCAAGTCCTTTCCTTTTACAACAATGGATATTAAATTGGATGAATCAAATGGGTAGTTTTTAAACCTAGAGGTGATACAATCATTCAATTTAAGATTTTGCAGCTGTAATATGGAGGACAGCAAGATCACTGACCTGGAGAGCAACACACTGGGACCATGGCCATTTGTGTCAACCTAAGAGAGCTTGTGTCAGAAACATCTTTCTAAAATGATTAAAATGCAAGTGTCCTAGAATCAATATGCCTTCCAAGGGACAAATCACTCTACACAATTAAGAGATTAATATGGAAAAAAATCTCTTTAATGAAAGCATGCATTCATCTCTAGCTAATGCTCAAAGAGGAACCAGCCTAGAAGAGATCTTGCATTCCCCATATTCCATCATCATTGTGACATTTGGATTCAGGCTTCAGATTACACTTTGAGTAATTCAAATTGGGACCAAATACTGCAACTCCACCCACTTAGACAGATGGGAGACTTACACAGCAAAGACATTTCCAAAATTATTTCTTAAGTAACCCAGTGATATGAAACAGTAGGATCGTCTTCAGTGACAGGGTTCTGAGGTGAAGGAGATGAGAAAGAGAGAAAATAAATGAGGTCTTGTACAACCTGTGTCTCATGTCAACTAAGCACCTTTTTTAAAAAAGGATTTATTTATTTATTTATTTATTTATTTATTTATTTATTATGCATCATACAGTATCCTGCCTGCATGTATGCATGCAGGCCAGAAGAGAGAGCACCAGGTCTCATTATAGATAGTTGTGAGCCACTATGTAGTTGCTGGAAATTGAAATCAGGACCTCTGGAAGAGGAGTAGCCAGTGCCCTTAACCTCTAAGCCAATTCTCCAGCCTCAACTAAGCTTCTTAAGAAGAATAGCCGGGCGGTGGTGGCGCACGCCTTTAATCCCAGCACTTGGGAGGCAGAGCCAGGCGGATCTCTGTGAGTTCGAGGCCAGCCTGGGCTACCAAGTGAGTTCCAGGAAAGGCGCAAAGCTACACGGAGAAACCCTGTCTCAAAAAAAAAAAAAAAAAAAAAAAAAAAAAAAAAAAAAGAAGAAGAATAGCAACTTGTATACTACTTCCAGGTGGAAAACTGAAGAAAATGGATGACCTTTATGAAGTCAGCAGAAACTATCACACAATGGGATAAATTCATGATCTGAAAAAACCCCACCACAAAGGTCCTAGCCCTAGACCATTACCAGATCTCCAAAGCATATTTCTGGCTTTAGGGAAGGAGCTGTTCTATTGTCAACACATCAGACCCTTAAGGAAAGCTCTCAAAGCCTAGGTCCTAGGTTTTAACTACCTTTACAAGAATTTTCCTCCTTCCTGCCTGAGGGCATAAAGGAAAGCCTTGCTTCATCAGGCAACTCTGTAACACAATAGTGTTTTCCATTTCTTTATTTTTATTTATTTATTTTTCACTATTTATTTATTTATTTATTTATTTATTTATTTTGGTTTTGTGAGACAGAGTTTCTCCATGTAGTTTTTTGTGCCTGTCCTGGATCTTCATCTGTAGTCCAGGGTGGCCTTGAAATCAGAGATTCGCAGGCTCTGCCTCTTGGGTGCTGTGATTAAAGGTGTGCACCACCACCACCCAGCACTACATTTCTTTTTTCTCTTTCTTTATTTTTCTTTTTTCTTTTTTTTTTTTTTTTTTTTTTTTTTTTGGTTTTTCAAGAGAGGGTTCCAATGTGTTGCTTTGGAGCCTCTCATGAAACTTACTCTGTAGATCAAGCTGTCCTCAAACACACAGAGATCTACTTGCCTCTGCTTCTCAAGTGAGTGCTGGGATTAAAGGCGTGTACCACCACCACCACAAACCTTGTGTTTTACTTTTCAAACGTTTGTCACTTGGCCATAATGCTCATATGGCAGAACTGTGCCTTTCTAGAGGAATTTTTTTTCAAGGCAGGGTTTCTCAGTGTAGCTTTGCGCCTTTCCTGGAACTCATTCTGTAGCCCAGGCTGGCCTCAAACTCACAGAGATCCACCTGCCTCTGTCTCACTAGAGCTGGGATTAAAGGCATGTGCCATCACTGCCCAGAACTATGCCTTTCTAAAGAAGAAATTGGAATTTTATGGCATGACAGGACTTAAGGTTGGATGTAAACCTGTAATGCCTCAGTGAGCAGCTTGTTAGATATTCTTTGATATAGGATTAGGCATAGTGGCTTGTGGTAAATGGGCAGTGTCTCCTTTGTAATGCTTTGGAGCCAAGTGTCTGAACAATACTGGTGAACAAATGTGTATCCTACTGTCCTAATCTGTAACAGCCCTGGAGAATATACTTATTTTGTGTTTTTTTAAGTAGTCCTCTCTCAGCTAAATTCTATTTTGTGAGACTTACTATCTCCAAAGAATTAGTGAATCTTTTATATCACTAATTCTACTCTTATATATTACACCTTAGTAGTGGAGTTCTACCTAACACATTAGATGCCTTTTACAACCTCCACAAAATTAATGAAAAAGGATCTTAAACATGAAAGGTAAATTCAAAGTGCTGAATCTCTAGAAGGTACTGGAGAAACTAGGCCTCTTCTAGTTTAAAAACATGCTTTTGTGGAAGTGTCCCCAGACAATGTGACCACACAGCTGCATGACAGGCTTAGAGGCCCAGACATACCTTCTGTGACAGGCTTACTAGCAAGCAACACCTGGAGTCAGAAAAAGAAATAAGCATACACCACCCAGGGATCCACCCAGGGATGAGGAAGCACCTAACATCCCAAACATTCCAAGAATTAGATAAGGTGGCCAAATATCCTTGAATCTAGCACACAACTATTTTTGTTTTTGAGATACCACTAGATAATTGTCAGCCAATCAGGGTCCTGAATTCTATAAATTTCCTCACCCCAACCACTGCTATTATAAAAACCCAATCCCACCTGAGCTCAGGGTTCTCTGCTCTCCCTGCTGTGTGGGACAGACAAAGCCCCGGAGGTTGAAAATAAAGGCTTTTTAATTTCACTTATGGGATACAGCCTCCATAGTGGGTTTTTGGTGGTCCCCACAATCTGGGCATAACTCTTTCAAACAAAAAGAATGTTTAATTTGATTACAAATATCTTTCTACACTCAGCTCCCTGCTCCCCATTCTGTGAGCAGAATCAGCCCACAGAGCAAAGTTATTCAGAGGCCTTCCCTGGGACTAGGAAGATTCATAGACCACATGGGACCTCACATGACAGGGATTTTGGCTGGAGGTTCCCACCCATATCTGGGGAGAGCCCACCCCACTCTCTCTTGCACCTCAAGATCTGCCCCACCCCATCTGGGGACAGCAGCCCCTCACTCACCATGTTGTGGGTTCCCAGCTGGTCCATGCTCTCTGCTCAGCTCCTTGCAGCAGCACTCACAGCACAGCACACAAAATCAATGGCACCTTCTCCCCTTCGAAGTCAAGCCTGAAGCTGGCTGCTAGAAGGACATTGAACCACTTCTTACTGGTAGATTGCCTAGGGGGCCTGATTGACTAGTGAGGCCTGAGTGAAAAATGAAAGACCCCGCTTATAGCAGGCTTTTACTTAGCATAAGAAACGCCATTCTTCGAGGCAAGTACCAGAAAAATAGGGCGTCCTTGGCCTAACTGCAAAATGTACGTTTAGATAAACCACTTGGCATAAACCGTAATCAGCCAGCTGCAAAAGCCTGGGACCAAGGAAACACCCACCCTGACCACCCGCCCTGGGAGAGAAACCGTTGAGTCAAAATAAGATATCTCTGGTTGGCCACTTGGCCTTGGGGAATAAACAGTTGGGCTGGGAAAGCACCCCCAAGGCCAAGTCAGCCACACACATCAAATTTCCGAGAATTAAAAATATGTCCCCAAGTTCGCCCTGGCCTTCTTTGAATCAACCAATGGGAACCCTGTAACTATGCTTCTCACTTCTGTAACCGTGCCTCTGCCCCTGGGATCCTATAAAAAGTCCCCTTTACCCAAGGAGGGCGCGCAAGTCCTCCGAGAGACTTTGTCGCCCCAGGTACCTGTGTGTCTGAATAAACCATCTTGCTGCTTGCATATGATCCGTGGTTTCGGTGTGTTCCTTGAACTTGGGGTCTCTCCTGAGGGAAGATCTCCTCTGGGGGTCTTTCAAAAAGAGCACCTCCCATAGGGTTAAACTATGCTTAAAAACACAGTACAATAATTCCTAAGCCTGCCTTTCCCCAGACACAAAGATATTTTCTAAATCAGCAGATATCAGCATTTCAATAGCACTTGCCCCTGGCTCCAATAAAAACCCTGCTATCTTATTGCACTCCATAGGCACCTTCCCTTCTTCCCCCTGGACACAATGTCACTAGCTAGTGTGCGCAGCTCACTGTACTGTGTGGTGTGGGGTGATTCCCTGTCACACAGGTGGAAGGTTTTCCAGAATATTAACAATTAAAAAAAGATTTAAAGATAAAAGGATGTTTGTAAAACAAATTGCTAAATTGTCATATTAATAAAAATTCCAGAGCCAGATATTGGGGAGAAAACTTAAACATCATCAAAGCAGAACAAGCCACAACCAACCTTACCTCATCAACACCTCACACGATCCTGTTTCCACAAATCCTCACACTGAAAGCCTGTGAATCCTCACTCCTGAGGGGCTCAGTTGAACTTCTTAAAAGCATCTAGTTCCTTGTCCTCATGCCTTATAAAACTCTCTGCTTCCTCCCATTGCTTCCTGGGATTAAAGGTGTGTGCCCTCCCCAGGCAAAGACATGAGACCATAGGTGTCAGGATTAAAGGTGTGTGCTATCATGCCTGCCTCTGTTTGCAGTGTGGCCTTGAACTCACAAAAATCCAAATGAAATGTTGTTTGCTGAGTGATAGCATTTGTGTGTCCCAAAACTGTCTGGCCTCTATGTCTAACTAGTAGATGGCTCTGTCTTCTGATCTCCAGATAAGTCTTATTTACTAGAGAACAAATAAAATAATTTCATAGATGTTTGTTCTGTGACTTCACATTGAGTTCAGGTGAACTGAATGTACTTTTTGTCTGGTGGTCACAGGGAATTCAGACAACCAGGAAAGAAAGCAGGAACCAGATCACAAACAAGAAAATAGGTCTTTCTCCCAGCAGAAACCTGGGTGATGGCTCCATTGTTTTAGGAGATTTATTATTAAAATTCAGAACAAACTCTTAGCAAATGCATAATAATAAAGATTAGTCTTCATGGAAAGTTGAATGTTTTAAGCATAGTTGAGCTAGGAAGGAATGTGTTTGCAAGCACTATTGTTAGCCAGGACATCTTCTTCCATGGGCAGGTGAAAACAAAACAAAACACTGCATTATTCAAGGTTCTCTGCATGAACAGGACTGGTAGAATGAACCTTCCATGTATGTAGAAAGTGGATTTATTAGAATGTCTCACAAGCTATGGTAGAGATAGTCAAACAATGGTTGCCTACCATAGAAATATGAAGAGTTCAGTAGTTGTTCATTCCATGAGGCCAGAGATCTAACCTGGTCTTCAGTATAAACCAAAATTCTAAGGAAGTAGCCTCCAATGTTAGTAAAAAGTGAAGTTGTTATCCAGATCTAGGACAAGCAGGCAAAGAAAGAACTTCCTTCTTTAATACCCTTTATATATGTAGGCTGACACCAAGAATTGCTATCCAGATTAAAGGTGCATCTTATCCTTTGTTGTGAAAGGACCAAGCAGACATCATAACCACCTTCTCTGTCTTCTCTCAGGGATCAGATCTCAATTTCAGTTTCTTGAGAATTAAGCAAGCAGTTTCTGGGAGAGCTATGACTTATCCCTTTCTGCACATACTCTTACTGCTCAAGGTTCAGTCAACTGTTTAATGTCTGGGACCCCTCACCAACTTAGAGCTTTGTGCATGGGTCAAGGTGAATGTGCAAGGCCAGCCAGCCTCCATGGCAGCTCAAGGACAGAGCCTGGGCCACTGAGTCAGCCCCCACAGTCAGTAGGTACAAGGCCAGAGAGCCCCCATGGGAGCTCAAGGAGAGAGCCTGGAACTTGTTCAAGCCTGCCGAAAAATGATAACTGTATCTCCCAACCAGTAAATTCAAAGATTACACACTCTCATCCAATCATATGATGTTAAGGCTTGTACCACCATGATTGTGGTTTTTCCAATAAAAAGCCCCTCCCTCCCCATGCTCCTTCACCTGGTTAGCCTGTGTGTTAGACATGGACCAAGCTTGGGATTCCTTGTTATCAATAAATTCGTGTTTGTTTTGCATGAGATATTGGCTTTATGGTGGTCTTGCTGGGGTCTCACAATGCGGCCACAACTGTTGATTGGATTTTTGGTGTTTTCAAGGCAGGGTTTATCTGTGTAGTCCTAGAACTCAGTCTGTAGACCAGGCTGGCCTCAATCTCAGAAAATCAAACTGCCTCTGCTTCCTGAGTACTGTCATTAGAGATGTGCATGACCACCAAGCAGCTGAAGGTGGGTATCACCTGAAATGATTCAGATTAAAAATGGGTCTTTGTTGTTTTTGTTTTCAAGACAGGATTTCAATGTGTAGCTTTTGGAATCTATTCTGGAAATCATTCTGTAGACCAGGTAGGCCTAGAACTTACAGAGATCTGCCTGCCTCTGCCTTCTGAGTGCTGTGATTAAAGCATCTTTAACTTTAAACCTTTAATAAAATCCCCTTACATGTGCACCAAACTCTTTGGGTTTTAGTTATTCCAGACTTAGTCTGTTTGATTACCAAGAACAGCCATCACAGCAGATGGGACAGATAAATTGAAAAAGATTTCTTACCTGCAGGAGGCAAGGTGAGAATGGGAGTTATTTCTAAAACAATGCTTTTCAAAACAAAGAATTGTGGGGACTTTAATTAGGTAATCTGGACTTGTTCATGTAGGGTTCTCCCTCTTTCTAAGCATGCTCAGTTAACAAATACACTTCTGAACATTATCACAATGTACAAGTAAAGACACTGTTACTTCAAAGTCATGCAGAAACATAAATTATAAAAATGATCAAAAGAAAAGTCTCTGACATGTTCATCTTGCACCACAAGGTCTTACCTGAAAGTCAAGCAAAAGCCATAGTGAAAATAGATGGTTTTGGAGCCTATGTGACTGTCAATCTTGATATTTAATCTAAAAGGTAACATACCAATGCCACAATTCTCCCATACATGAAAGATAAAGAACACAAATACAGAAAGCATCAAGGAGAAGTCACCTAACAGCACTGTTTGCTCTGCTGCTACATGAACAGTTATGATGAGCTCTATTAACCTTAGAACAAAGGCTTGGGAGAAGGCCACAACTGCTTCCGTGCAAGACAAAAAGAGTTCATTTTAACTAGCCCTGGCTGCTGTGTGTCTCAGGGCTCTGACATTAATGGAGAGAAACCCATTCTTTCCTTACTTTTAAGAGATCCACCTGCCTCTGTCTCTCAAGTGCTGAAATTAAAAGCATGCACCACCACTGCCTGGCTGGAAGTAATTTTCAAAATTGGAAAAATGACTCATGTAACCCAGAAATTCTTTCTTCAGTGTCTGATCTCATGATTTCATCATGTACATGTGACTTTTTAATCTCTTTTTAAAACTGATGAAAGTTTAATTTATTTTAATGAATAAGGTATATTGTATTATTGATTATTATTATATTATTGATATAACCCTAACCTCTAACACTGACACCTTGACTGTGACCCCCACCCTCACACTGCTGAGGCACATCAATCCTGCAGAAGGTCACATTAACCTGCTGAGGCCCTACACCTGCTGAGGCCCTGGACACATGCTGAAGAAAAGGGAAAACTCCTGAGAATACAGGGCACCTGGGAAACGGAGTCCATGGTGTCATAGTGCTGTTGAGAAAGGCATCCTGGGAAATGAAGCCCATGTGAAATGATAGTTATAAAGGAAGGCAAGCTGGGAAATTAAGTCTATAATGTAGTGATGCTCTAGGGAAAGGCATCATAGGAAGTAAATTCCATACATAATGATGCTGTAGAGAAAGGCATCCTGGGAAATGAAATCTATAATGTAGTAATGCTATTGAAAAAGGTATCTTGGTAAATGAAGTCCAGATTGAAGTGATGCTCTAGAGAAAGGCATCCTGAGAAGTGAAGTTCAGATTGTAGCGATGCTGTAGAGAACAGCAGCCTGGGAAATGAATTTCCACATGTAGTGATGATTTAGACAAAGGCATCCTGGAAAAAGATATCTATATGTAACGATGCAATACAAAAAGGCATTTCAGGAAATGAAGTTGATAACAGAGTAATGCTGTAGAGTGAGTTATCTTGGGAAATAAAGTAAAAAAGGTTGTGGTGCTATGGAGAAAGGCATCCTGGGAAATGGAGTTGAAAGCATGCTAATGTTATAAAGTTGAAACAGTAAGTTTTTTTTTTCTGACACAAACAGCATGATGGGAAAAGTAGTTTGGAATAGAAAACAATACAGGTAAAAGAATCTCAGGAAATGGAGTTCAAAACAGTAATGATATAAGGAAATCATCCAAAAGAATGATGGGAAATGTAATTTCTAGTAGACGTCCAATATACAGAGAGGAATCTTTGGAAAAGAAGTCCATCATAATTATACTATTGAGAAAGGGATCCTGGGGGAAAAAAGTCCAGAATGTACTGATGCTGTAGAGATATACATCCTGGGAAATAAAGTCCCACATATAGTGATACTGTAAAGAAAGGGATCCTGGGAAATGAAGTCCAAAATTTTATGGTGCTACAGAGAAAGGCATCCTGGGAAATGGAGTTTAAAGCGTACTGACAGTATAAAGAAACAGTAAGTTTCCTTCTAACCCAAAAGGCATGATGGGAAATGTAGTTTGGAACAGAAGGACTATACAGGGGAATACATCCTGGGAAATGGAGTCCAACACAGAGTGATGCTATAAGGAAAAGCAACTTAGGAAATCATTGAAGGGGTATGATAGGAAACATATTTTCTAGTACATGACCAAAACACAGAAAGGCAACCTGGGAAATGAAGTCCAAAAAGTAGAGACACATAACCCCAACTCTGACCCTAAGCTAACTCTATCCCTAATATAACCCTAATGCCTGACCCTAACCCTAATGTAACCCTAAATCCTGAACCTGACCCCCTGACTCTGACACCCACCCTCGTACTGCTGAGAGCCCAAAAAACCTTCAGAAAGTCAGCGTCACATGCTGAGGACACTGGACACCTGCTAAAGAAATCGGTAAACTCCCAAGAACACAAGACACCTGGGAAATGAAGTCCACAGTGTCATGGTGCTGTGGAGAAAGACATGCAGGGAAATGAAGTCCAAACCTAGTGATGCAAAAGAGAAAGGCATCCTGGAAAATGAAGTCCATAGGTAGTGATGCTGTAGAGAAAGGCATCCCAGGAAATGAAGTTTTTATGTAGTGATGCTATAGAGAAAGGACTCCAGGGAAATTTAGTCCAGAATGTAGTGATGTTGTAGAGAAAGACATCCTGGAAAATAAAATAGTGATACCCTAAAATAAAAAATACTGGGAAATAAAGTCCAAAATGTAATGGTGAACTAAAGAAAGGTATCCCGTGAAATAAAGCTGAAATGTCCTCATGCTATAGAGAAAGTCATCCTGGGAAATGAAATCCAGAATGCAATGATGCTCTAGAGAATATCATCCTGGAAAATGAAGTTCCACATGTAGTGATGCTGTAGAGAAAGGCATCCTGGGAAATAAAGTTCAAATGTACTAATGCTACAGAGAAAAACATCTTGAGAAATCAAGTCCAGAATGGACTCATGCTATAGAGAAAGGCATCCTAGAAAATGGGGACCAAATTGTACTGATGCTGTAGAGAAAGGCACCCAGAGAAATGAAATCCTACATGTAGTGGTTTTGTAGTGCAAGGAATCCTGGGAAATGAAGTACAAATGTAGTGGTGTTGTAGAGATAGACATCCTGGGAAATGAATTCCAGAATGTAGTGATGTTCCAGAGAAAGGCACCCTGGGAAATAAAGTCAATATGTAATGGTGCTATAGAGAAAGGCATCCTGGGAAATAAAGTTCAGAATATAGTGATATGCTCTAGAGATAGGCATCCTGGGAAATGAAGTCCAGAATATAATGATGCAGTAGAGAAAGACATCATGTGAAATAAAGTGCAAATGAACTGATGCTGAAAAAAGGCATCCTGGAAAATGAAGTCTAGAATGTACTGATGATGTAGAGGAAGGCATCTTGGGAATAGAAGTTGATATGTAGTGATGCTGTAGAGGTAGGCATCTTGAAAAATGAAGCCCTGAATTTATTGATGCTATAGAAAAAGTCATCCTGGAAAAAGGCGTCCACATGTAATGATCCTGTAGAGAAAGTAATCCTGGGAAATGAAGTCCGACCAGTAGTGATGCTGTAGAGATAGTCATTCTAGGAAATGAGGTCCAAATGTACTGATGCTATATAGAAAGGAATCCTGGGAAATGAAGTTCAGAATGTAGTGATGTAGAGAAATCCATCTTGGGAAATGAAGTCCAGTTTGTAGTGAATCCATAGAGAAAGGGATCCTGGGAATGAAGTCTTAATGTACTGATGCTATAGAGGAAGGCATCTTGGGAAATGAAGTTCAAAAAGTACTGGTGCTGTGGAGAAAGGCATCCTGTAAAATGAAGTGCAGAATGTAGTGATGCTCTAGAGAAAGGCATCCTGGGAAATGAAGTCCAGAATTGAGTGATGCAGTAAACTAAGGCATTCTGGGAGATGAACATACAGTGATGCTCTAGGAAAAGACATCCTGAAATATGAAGTGCGAATGATATTCAGAAAGACATCCTGAGAAATGAAGTACAAAAATGTCGTGGTGCTATGGAGAAAGGCATCCTGGGAAGTAAAGTCCAACATATATTGATGCTGTAGAAAACATCATCCTGGGAAATGGAATTCAGAATGTACTGATGATGTAGAGAAAGGCATCTTAGGAAACAAAGTCCAGAATAAACAGATGTTGTACACTAAGGCATCCTGGGAAATGAAGACCAGAATGTTGTGATGCTCTCAAGAATAGCATCCTGGGATATCAAGTTCAGAATGTACTGATGCTATAGTGAAAGGTATCCCAGGAAATGCACTCCAGAATATGCTCATGCTGTAGAGAAAGTTATACTGGGAAATGAAGTCCCACATATAGTGATGCTGTAGAGAAAGGCATCCTGAATGTCATGATGCTGTAGAGTAAGGCATCTTGAAAAATAAAGTCCTGAATGTATTGATGCTATAGAGAAAGTCATTCTGGGAAATGGAGTCCAGAATGTAATAATGCTCTAGAGAAAATCATCCTCAGAAATGAAGTATGAAATGTAGTCATTCTCTAGAGACAGGCATCTTGAGAAATGAAGCCCAGAATGTAATAATCCTGTAGAGAAAGGGATCCTAGGGAATAAAGTCCCACCAGTAGTGATGCTGTAGAGATAGTCATCCTAGGAAATGAAGTCCAAATGTACTGATGCTATAAAGAAGGCATCCTGGGAAATGAAGTCCAGAATCGACTCATCCTATAGAGAAAGGCATCCTAGGGAATGGAGTCCCGAATTTAGTGATGGTGGAGAAAAAGGCATCCTGGGAAATGAAGTCCACAATGTAGTGATGCTTTAGAGAAAGGTATCCTGGGAAATGAAGTCCAGAATTTAGTGATGCTATAGAGAACAGCATTCTGGGAAATGAAGTCCATATATATAGTGATGCTCTAGGGAAAGTCATCCTGAAAAATGAAGTCCGAAAGTAGTGATACTGTACAGAAAGACATTCTGGGAAATGAAGTACAAAATGTCATGGTGCTGTTGAGAAAGGCATCCTGGGATATGAAGTCCATGTATAATGACACTATACAAAAAGGTATCCTGAAAATGAAGTACAGAATGCTGTGATGCTGTAGAGAAAGGCATCCTGGGAAATGAAGAGGATATCTATTCATCCTATGTGAGTTCCAGAGAAGAAAGCCAGGAAAACACTTGGTTGCCAGTTACCTCAATGGCACTTATTTGTGTTTTGAAATTATTTATATATGTGCCGGCATGTGAGTGTCCATATGCCACACCAGAAATGTAGAAATAAGAGAAAGATTTGAAAGAGTGATATGGGTTCCTGGAGTATGAACTCAGGACACCAGGCCTAGTAACAACCACCTTTACTCACAGAGACTCCTCTCTGAAATTCATTTGTTGTTTGGAGAAAGTGTTATGAAAAAAATGTCTGGTCCTAAGAATAAACTAGCTCATTCTACATGCAAGAAAAGACAAAAAGAGATATCAGTATATAGTTTTTGTTCACAAATAGTATTTATTAGTCAATGTCTCCTATTTTCCATTATCTTTAAAAGAAAATGTTTTCAATCAGGAAAAAAACAATATTTTACTGTTTTAATATTTCAACTAATCTTATTTCAGCATCAATGAGACAGCTCTGTTAGAAATGTCAGTGTTGTACAAGGCTGTGACCTCATTTTGATCACCATATGAAGATAGACAAAAGTAGACCCCACAAAGTTGTCTTCTATTCTTCACATTTTTGTCATGGCCTAAAAACACATAGTCATATCTCACAGATACACACACACACACACACACACACACACACACACACACATACACACACACACCAGATTTTTTAAAGTAAATGTCACTGCTATTAAATTATCTGTCGCCTCTATAATTCTCTTTGAAGGCAATACTTCAAGATATTATGCCAAATGGGTAACTGTTGAGGACATGAAGATGCATGAAACCTTAAATAATATATATACATATACACAGTACATCAAGTTCTATTTTAAAATATTCAGTTGATTACTAATTAACTTAAATTATTAAATCTCTTCCAGATAAATGAAAATGTTTCTTTGGATACACACATAAGTATTTAATGTTTTTATATACTCTATTAACTATTTTAACATTAACATTGTTAAAATATTTTGAGAAAATAACAATTATTGGAAGTAAATCATCTACCCTTTGACTTGTACTCAGGAGACTGACACATAAAGATCATGAATTCATATATATTCATGACTAATAACTGACATTCAAGATATTCTCTCACATTCATTTGTTGATCTGAGAAACTGCTATGAACAAATGTTTGGTCCTCAGAATAAACTAAATAAATTGACATGCAATAAAAGGAAAAAAAAGAGATAGCAATATATCATTTTCATTTGCAAATAGGATTTATCACTCAAGTTCTCTTACTTTGAATTATCTTTCAAGGAAAATATGTTTACAATCTGAAAAGATGGTATTTTATTGATTTAATATTACAACTAATTTTATTTGAGCATCAAGGAGACAGCTGTGGTGGAAATGTCTTTCTTGTGCAAGTCTGAAATGTTATGTTGATCAACATATGAAGTTTGACAAAAGTAGACCCCACAAAATAAATCTCACTGCTATTATATTATCTGACATCTCTGAATAATTCCTGTAGAAGACAATACTTTGGGATGAAGTGCCAAATGCATAACAGATGAGGACATGAAGATGCATGGGACTTTAAATAATGTATACATATTCATAGCACATTAATTTTATTGTGAAATATACTGTTGATTACTGACTCCCTTAAATTATTACATCTATTCCGGATAGATGAGAATGTTTCTTTGGATACATACATGAAGTATTTAATGATTTATTCTCTCTTAGTTATTTTAAAATTAATCTCATTAAAATGCATTTGTAAGTAAATAGGTTGCAACAACTCTGAGTTTGGTCCCAGATTTTGGCACCAAAACGTGAGTTTTGCAAATCTGAAGAGAGGTGTCCTGACTACTTGAGAGTCAGAAAACACTTTGAGCTGCTTAGCACAGCTCTGATAGCTGAAACTGAAAAAGACAGATCAGTCATAGAGGGCAAGGTATCCCAGACACCTCAAGCTGCTCAAAACAACAACTCTGCCCTGAAGGTGTCTTGGACACTTGGAGCTGTTTAGCCCAACCCTGCAGGGAAGATTTTCTGACTTCTCAGGAAAGTCAGGTTTGGAAGTGATTCAGCAGCAAAGGGTATCATGACTCTTCGGAAAAGTCAGGCTATACCTAGTGTGATGGGTGATGGTCTCCCTGCAGGATATAGCAATCCTGCTCCTCTCCTGAAGACCCACTACAGTGGAGCTTTGCTCAGCGACCTCTTAAGGGGGCTTCCTAGCAAAGCCCTGCTTCTTTGGCCAAAGAAATTACAAAAATGTAGCAATCTCCTCTGGCTCAGGACAAAAGTGTTACTTTTCAGCTCTTTTGCTCTGTCTACTCAGCAAGGATCTTCTGTTCAGCTCCCTCTTGCTCAATCCACTTGAAACATCTCAGTAAGGTACTTTTTTTCAGCTCCTCCTTGCTCAATACACTATGGTATATCTCAGTAAGGTTCTTCTATTCAGCTCTCCCTTGCTCAAAACAACTTGGGATATCCCAATAAGGTTCTTCTGTGCACCAGTCAATGAAGGTCTTCACACCGAAAACACTTTTGAGATTTTTATTTGGGAAGGAGGAGTCCAGGAGAGTAGTTGCTTCTATGAGGGTGGAGAGTACAACTCTCAATTGACTAGGCAGGGCAGTTTATATAGGATGTTTTGGGAATGGAGTCAACCAATTAGGTTTTTTTTTTTTCTGCCCAGTGTTTGGCCAGTTTTGTGGGCTAGGACAAAGATGGTCCTGATTACAAGGACAAATTGTTTTTCTTTCACTGGCCTTTCTTGCCTTTTTGACAATACCTTTAAGGGAAGGGCATATTTATTTCACTGACTCTGATTCTAGGGACCAAGAGTGTTATTTTGGCACCAGTTTCAGAGTTAGGGCATGTTTCCTCAGTTCATTTCTCTGGCTCAGGTCTAAAACATGAGTTGTGTTTCTTTCCCTGGTTCTGGGCCCTAGGGACAGGATTCTACTATCCTGTTCTGTGATTGGTTAGTTTCACAAGTTAGTTGGCCAGGGGCAGGGATGGCACTAATTTGAGCCAAACTATGTTTTTTTTTTAAACCGGCCTTATCTGTGTCATCTTTCCCTAATTATGGGCTCCAGGGTCATTGTGGGTTTCTTTACCCAGCCCCCAATCATTGAAAGTACATCATCTACCCTTAGACTTGTTCTCAGGAGACTGACACACAAGCATCATGAATTCTAATGTATCCATGACTAATTAATGACATTCAAACCAAGCAGATAACAAACATTTCAAGGGAATTTATGAAAAAATATTAAAAATAAAAACATGAACAAAAATCCACCACCCTTTCACAAACACTCTTACTTGAAAAGTGTGATCACATACTGCCTGATAGTTAAATAAAAATGAACCACTTAGATGATAGCCATCCCATTCCATACAAGGCAGGAGATAAATACCTCTAAATAAGTGAAAGTGCCAAAGAAGGTGAACAAAAGCCACAGAATGAATATAAGTACTACAAAATAAACTTTACTAATTGAATTTGCCTTATATCCCACACTTCAGTATCTTACTCAAATGTTGCCAAATAGAAGCTGCAATGGGATCTTCATATCAGTCTTAAGTTAACTTGGTTAATAATTTACTTACTTCAAATCTACAACAAAAGACTTAAACAAGGTTTTTTTTCCTTGAAACTGAAAACAACTGTGTTATTTAAACTCTTAACCAAATAGTTTACATAAATAGTTTTCTTTTATATGAGTACCTATCTATTTTCTTATATTAAGAGAATATAAAAAGCTTTAAAATATTGACAGGGATAGAGACATAATCAAGCCTTTAACACAATTTCATTACCTGGACCAAGATCAGGTTTTGGATGACTTCCAGTGATTCTTGCAAGAAGCTCCAAGGGTCTAACCTTCTTGGGAACCAGAATGCACATTCATATACCCAGAGGAAGACAGACAGACAGACAGACAGACACACACACACACACACACACACACACACACACACAAACACACACACACATGCAGCATAATTAAAATAAAATCAAATCTTTAAACTAATTTTTAATCATGAATGTTTTTCTATTATAATTTTGGTAACATGGGTTTTGAGGCATCTAAAGGATTACAGAGTTTTTCTCCATCATGAATTAGTCCATGTAACAGAAAGCAAGCATGTAGGCTTGAAGTCAAAGTACTCTATCATTTTCAGTCTGTGAAAAGATTTGAGAAGATTTAGAAAATGGTACCCTGCTAGAAGAAATCAGTTTTGAGGGTTGGCCTGAGTATTTACATCTGCACACCATTTCCAATTTACACTTTCTGCATTCTGCTGCAGGACAAGAATGTGAATTCTTGGTTCATGTATTGCTCTGGAACCAAGGGCCAAATTAAACCCTTTTCTCAGTTCACTTAGATATGATCCATTACCAAAGCAACAGAAAAGCAATGATACACATCTATGAAATTTTACACCAGAATTTATTATTTCATCTATTTGAAGAGAAGTGTCTTCTAGAAGTGTGTAGGTCAGTTAGCCTTCAAAAGCAGAAACTCAAAAAGATGGAAAGTGATGGGCATGGTAGTGCACGCCTTTAATGCCAGTACTCAGGAGTCAGAGTAAAGTGGATCTCTATCAGTTTGAGGCCAGCCTGCTCTAAAAAGTGAGTTCCAGGACAGCCAAGGATATGTAAAGATCCTGTCTCAGTTACCTTATCATTTAAATTTATAGGCCTTTTGTCCATATTAGTTGACATGTGTAAACAAAATAAGAAGAGACATAATAATGCTTGAACAGATTGTTGATACAGTTTAGATTTTTTTTCCAAAATAATTAATTTTGTGTAATTGAATGTAAGTATGTGGCCTGAAATCATAACAATTCATATATATTCAGATTGCCTTTGGTATGAGTTTTTTTCAGAACCTCAAAGTCTAATGTTATATTCAAAGACTTTAAGAGACCAATTACACACTAAAAGTTTTACAGTTATATGGTTGCTCTGTGTTGTGACTAGGCATTACCACATTGATTACATTCATAGGGTTTTTCTCCAGTAGTGTTATTTAATATACTTGAAGATGACTGGGCTGTGCTAAGGCTTTACCACACTGTTTACATTCATATGGTTTCTCTCAATTATGTGTTCTTTCATTAAATTGAAGAGCACTATGATGAACAAAGTCTTTACCACAGTGATATCAATTGTATGCTTCACTCCAGTATGTGTTATATTATAACTTTGAAGATGAGAGTGATGAGCAAAGGCTTGTAGAACACTGATTACATTCATAAGGTTTCTTTCCAATAGGTGTAATTTCATGCCTTTGAAGATGACAGTGTTGTGCAAAGGCTTTTTTCCACCGATTACATTCATAGAGTTTCTCTCCAATACGTGTTTTTGCATGCCTTTAAAGATCACTATTACATACAAGGGCTTTAACACATTGTTTACATTCATAGGGTTTTTCTCCCATGTGTACTTTCATGCAATTAAAGAGCATTGTGACAACCAAAGGTTTTACCACACTGATTACATTCATAGGGTTATGCTCCAGTATGTGTTCTTTTATGTACTTGAAGATAACTAGGCTGTGCAAAGGTTTTACCACATTGTTAACATTCATAGTGTTTCTCTCCAGTATGTATTCTTTCATGCCTTTGAAGTTGAGAGTGACAAGCAAAGGCTTTAGCACACTGATTACATTTATAGGGTTTCTCTCCTGTATGT
This sequence comes from Peromyscus eremicus, assembly GCF_949786415.1. NCBI lineage: Eukaryota > Metazoa > Chordata > Mammalia > Rodentia > Cricetidae > Peromyscus > Peromyscus eremicus. Next base: position 7,978,735 of record NW_026734288.1, read on the forward strand.
GTTCTTTTGTGTACTTGAAGATTATATGACTGTGTAAAGGCTTTAACACATTGATTACATTTGTAGGGTTTCTCTCCAGTATGTGTTCTTTCATGCCTTTGAAGATCACTCTTTCGAGCAAAGGCTTTACCACACTGATTACATTTATAGGGTTTCTCTCCAGTATGTGTTCTTTCATGCAGCTGAAGAGCACTGTGTTGAGCAAAGACTTTACCACACTGATAACATTTATAGGGTTTCTCTCCTGTATGTGTTCTTTTGTGTACTTAAAGATTACATGGCTGTGTAAAGGCTTTACCACATTGATTACATTCATAAGGTTTCTCTCCAGTATGTGTTCTTTTAAGTACTTGAAGATGACTGGAATGTACAAAAGCTTTACCACATTGTTTACATTCATAGGATTTCTCTCCAGTATGTATTCTTTTATGTACTTGAAGATGACTGGAATGTACAAAAGCTTTACCACATTGTTTATATTCATAGGGTTTCTCTCCAGTATGTGTTCTTGCATGCAAATAAAGAGCACTGTGTTGAGCAAAAGGCTTTACCACACTGATTACATTTATAGGGTTTCTCTCCTGTATGTGTTCTTTTGTGTACTTGAAGATTATATGGCTGTGTAAAGGCTTTACCACTTTGATTACATTCATAGGGTTTCCCTCTGGTATGTGTTCTTTTATGTGCTTGAAGATGAGTGGGGTGTGTAAAGGCTTTAACATAATGATTATATTCATAGGGTTTCTCTCCAGTATATGTTTTTTCATGCCTTTGAGGATGACTATGATATTCAAAGGCTTTACCAAACTCAATATATTCATATGATTTCTCTGTAGTATGACTTCTTTCATGCCTGCAAGAATAATTGAAACATTTAAAAGCTTTACTACACTCATTACATTGTTAAGTATTTATATCTTCATGAATTAGTTTTACAATTTGATCTAAGTATAAAGAGAACTGAGATCTTAAGGTTTTAACATGTTGTTTACACTCATGTTGTCCCCCTGCATTAAGGATTACTTTGCATATTTGAATATGCCTTGTTGGTAAGAGCATTTATTACCTGGCTAATATTTGTGGCATCATTGTTCTCTGTGGTTTTTAACATGTTTGAAGAGAACTGGGAAAATTTGGACATTTATGCCCCTTGTTCCATTGATAAAGTTACCTATATTGTGAGTCATGCTACATTTTCAAAGTGAACCAGGACAAACAGAAGCATTTACACAGTCATAGAACTCATAGGGCCTTTCTAGGGTATTTTTGTTGATACATTCTCAATGAAGTTGGAAAACCAATTGTTTGTAAACTTGAATCACATTCAACAAGTTTACTCAACATAGGACTACTACATGTCTTGTAGGTGTTCTGAGATTGAGAGATTTACATTGCTTCTTCCATGTCTTTATGTTTTTATGGCTGGTATTCAAAGTGACATATAACTATTAAAGAAAGAATAACAACAAGAATATTTCCACATTTCATGTACAGTTGGACTTTCTGTCCCTCATCAACATGTGGTATAGGGAATAATGTTTCTCTACAACAACCATCCCTTCACTCTTGACTCTAACTACCTATTTAACTGAAATTAGCAAAGACAGAACAACTATATGAGTAACTATACTATGGACTATTTGCTTATTACAAGGTTGTGTATATATTCTTATCACATATTCAATGAGTATATCTTTTGTAATATGAAATAATATGAAGCTAAATGGATTGCCATTTGTACAGCATAGCTTTGATGATGCTATTATTCAAATGGTGATTTGTCATAGGCATTTTTTGTCTTTCTTCTTAAAAGAATCACTTCCAAACACAATTCACTTACCTGCCATGTGTCTTTATGAGCATTTAATGATCATCAATGCATTTTAAGCTGTAATTATTTACACTGTTTCATTTAATTAAAACATCCACATAAATTATATATATCCAGAGGCCCATTTCTATCAGCTTTTACAAGAAAATTACCTTCCATGTTTTTGAGAACTTTGACAATGTTCTTCAACTTCAAGATTTTCCCAGTTGTAGCCTAAAATATAGGACAAGAAAATGTATGAAATACTACAGGATACTGAAAATTTTACATTACTATCTTCAGTGATCCTTAGAACCAAATCTGATTTATTCACCTCATTTTTCCTCATTCTCAATTAGAATTGCAGAAGAGCATCAATAACTGTGAAACAGTTGTCCCTCTATTTAAAATGTGAAGGAAAATTTATAGTATTACCTATAGCAGTGAGGTTCATATAGGTCTCCAGCATCACACCTTTGTAGAGATTCCTCTGTGAAGGATCCATCAATGCCCACTATTCCTGAGTGATGTCGACATGCACATCGTTATAGGTCACTGCATTCTAAAATATGCCATACATAAATATGCCAACCATATGTATAAAAGAAAAAAGCATGATACTACATTGTAAATGTGTGCTTCTTTGAGAATATAGCTACATAATTCTGGTTAGAGCTACACAAATTCTATAACTCAGACATTACAATGAAATCAAATTACTTCACAAATAAACTGAATAGGAAGTTGACCTCTATAATTTCTGAATGCTCTGAACAGGATACCACCTTGCAAGAGAAATGCCTATTAACAGAGATAGAGAGACAAGCAAACACTTCAACAGTAGTGAGCACCCATTGGAGAAATTATATGAACAATTATTAACTACAGAGAAGATTTGTAAGCTGAGTATATTGTCTCACCCCTTTAATCCCAGAACTAAGAAGGTAGAAGCAGGTATATGTGCTTCTGAGGTGAAAGTTAGCGTAGTCTATGCTAACTGCATCTGCACTGAATCTTCAATTCAAACAAAAAAGATAAGATGAACTCAGAGATTTTTTTTTTTTTACTGAAGATCCTATAAAGAGGTTGGCATTCACTCCAGTTCTCTATTCATTTTCCAGAAACCTGAATTGCTCCAGTTTAAACTGTACATTAATAATTCTTATTAAAAGGAACTGTGCATTTAAACAGTTACAAATAGAAAGAAGATAACATTAGCAATATCAATGATGATCATAAATAATCAACACAGGGGGCCTGGAGAGATGGCTCAGAGGTTAAGAGCACTGACTGCTCTTCCAGAGGTCCTGAGTTCAACTCCCAGCAACCACATGGTGGCTCACAACCACTTGTAATGAGATCTGGTGCCCTCTTCTGGTCATACATGCTGTATACAAAATAAATAAATCTTTAAAAAAATAATAATCAACACAGGGAATGAGAGATGCTTCAGAAGTAAAAGACTTCTTACTGGTCTTGCATACAGATGGGCTCAATAGTCAGAACTTATATGGGGGAATAACACAACTGTTCATTATTCCAAGATTGTGGGTTCTAAGACCCTCATTGGACTACTGTGAGGACAGGTGTACATGTGGTGCACATCCATGTATATAGACAAAAGGATCATATTCATTAAAAAGAAACATCAAAACAAACACAAAAAAGCAAGAAGAATGTCACACAATTATAATCCAATGACTCAGAAGGCTCAGACACTACATCTAGGAAGAGAATAGTATCTTCTGCTGAATTTCAAAATTGAAACTGGGGGGTAAAGCTCAGCAAAACAACAAATGCTTGACATGTACAAAAACATATACTCTAGGACGATCACCCAATAATATATATTTAAAAAACCTGAAATGTTGAACAACCTTTAATCTCAGCATGTGGGAGCAAGAGTCAGGTGAATCTCTGAGTTGGAGGCCAACTTGGTTTACAGAGCTACTTTTAGGAGAGTCAGGGCTACTCAGTCAAAGCTTTTCTTCAGAAACAAAAATAGGAACAACAAAATTTTACAAAATTCAGGCTAGCAAAGTGGCTTAGCATTGAATACAAATTCCATCAATTGTATTTTATGTGATTTGATGATACTATCTATACTGGTGGTGAAGTCATGGCAGCACAAGAAGGAAGCTGGCTCATTCATTTCAACCACAACATAGTAGAAACATAGAAAAGGAAATGGGTTGAGGCTAGAGAAGCATATATCACCAGCCCCAATGAGATATTTTATCCAGAGAGGTTCCACATGTACCCCAAAGAAAGTCATCAAGGAGAGACACATGTGCAAATACCTCATCCATCTGGGAGCTTTTTATTCAATTAACTAGATTCTCACCCAGGTCACTATAGGCTCAAGTGTCTTCCATAAAGAAAATGCATTTAGTCACTTCAATGATTCTCATAGTCTGCAACAACCCCTTTACTGTTGAAATGTCCAAAGTTTCTGTTGACACTCAAGACAAATTCTTTACTGTGGCACATTATAAAATCAGAAAACAATTTAAATATTTCCAACATGTGAAAGGCACAGAAAATCCATTAGCATCCCAAAGGAAAGGAACTAAGACACAGTGAGGAAACACTGGACCAAGGGAAGACTGAAACCCAACAGGGCAACCATTGAATATGGTAGCTAACACTGTGTCAGAGACACGAGGCTTCATTTTCAAAGGGCTTAGATGGCTCTGTCTCTCCACAACTTCCCAAACATCTCTCTCTATGGTTACCTCCATTCCCTATATGTAGCTAGCTCTCTATGTAAGATATTTCATAGCTTAATTATCTCAACGTCTTATGGTCTCAAAATACAACTCAGGCTTCATTCTCATAGTATCATGCAAAAGACTCAGACAGTCCTCTCACTGGAGCGCTTACCATACCAAACACAGATGCCTACAAAAAAGCTGAACTGAAAATGCAGACTAAAAATGTATAATCTTAAATTTTACATCATTCTGGTCTCCAGAACAAGTTCAACATCAATGATTCTCCCAAATTTGGTTTCTAAGTTGTGATGGCCTTTGCCATGCTTGGACCTGAGTTGCAGCAGGCTTTGAATAAAATTGCTTCCTGGGAATGGCAATCACTTTGCCTAATCCCTCCATTAACTGAGGGCATATAAGGATGAATTCTTACGCTTGGGACACTTTGCTAGGCTTCTGATGTAGAATTAGGGCCTTCTTTTTAATGGTGATAATCTCCCTGAGCATTCCTGACTCTGTTCAGCATTTGACTACCTTCTTCAAATTCATAGTGCTCTTTTTCTCTCCAACCAATAGACTTTTTATTTATTTATGTCCACTTCTGGATTTTTTAATGTAGTACTGAATGAATCATAAGTAATAACTATCCAAGACAGTCAATATTCCATCTAAGAAATCAGCCCCATTATTTTTTTTAAAGATTTATTTTATTTACTATGTAAGCAGTGTTCTTTCTGAAAGTTTGTCATATGCCAGAAGGGGGCATCAGATCTCATTATAGATGGTTGTGAGCCACCAGGTGGTTGCTGGGAATTGAACTCAGGACCTCTGGAAGAGCAGATACTGCTCTTATCCTCTGAGTCATATCTCCAGCCCTCATTATTTTTTTTTAATTGTGCCTTACTCAATCAGCTTCTTGAGGGCATGGGAAAATAAGAAAAGTTAGGGTCCAAAATATCACATACATGACCACTATTTTAATTCCCACTGAAATCCTTTGACTTCTACCTCCACTGTTTGAAATAATTTTAACAGTATTTTATTCAAAGTATTACAAGAATAACCAATTAAGCTCCAAATGCAGCTTTCTTTGTCTTTTGCCATCCAAATTTTGATATGTTCAACATTCCCCCAAAAGTCACCATTCCCAGTACCTTTGAACAATAAAATCACTTTGGGTTTATCACCTTCTCATATAACTTGCTTTTTTCTGGCTCTGATTCAATTCTCTACACAAAAGTACCTTAGGTAACAAACGTGCTTATTTGGCTCATTCTGCCAGATAACAATCCATCATTGTCAGTGTTTAAGATAGATATTCAGTCTATCAACTGAAGGCAAAAACCATGAGGAATCTTTGTTTCCAGGCTTTGTCTCTAACGTAGTCATTGTCTTTTATGCCATGCTTGCTGTCTTATCTAATGCAGGTCAACTTTCTTAGGGATATTGCACACTCAGTGGAAGAGCTATCACCCATCAGTCATCAATCAAAATCTCTCAAAAACTTAGCAACTAGCTACTCTGATGGGGTACATCCTCAACAGATGTTCCCAAAGGTGACTGTGAGCTTGGAAATGTTGACATCTGAAAGTAACTAGGAAACAGAGACAATAATATATGAGACTTTACAAACCAAAGCCCAATGATTCAACTACATCAATAACTTAAAGAGGGAAAAATGATGATGATAACAAGTAGCAATACAGATACACCAAGAAAGGAAGAAATACAAGTTTCTAAGATCAAGAAGAAAAAAACTAAAATTGTTCCTCCACAGAAAGTCTCCAAATCAAAAACCTACAGGACTCCTAACATAATATAGCAATTTTCCATAAAATAAAAATAAGTGAAGTTCCATCTTTTGCCAGAGAAACAATATAACTATATCATAACTAATAAAAATTGACACCATACAAATGGTACCACTGATAAATGGGGATAAAATGACAGAAAAAGATGGACCTACAAATATAACATTGTCCCTTTAAAAGGAATTATAAGTTTCTAATAAAAATCAAAATCAAAAAAATCACTGACTACCACTCACCCTATGCACTCCAGTTCTCTCCTTCACAAATAATAGAAAATGGTTTGGGTGAGGAGACTGTTCCACCAAATTGAAATCACTTACTTGAAGCCTGATATTTCTACATTGTAGAAAATAATTTTGGCTACTAATACTATCTCATTCTCCTTTGATTAAAAAAAAAGATGTATGTTAGAAAATTTCGAAATAATTTTGCTTCCTGTGATTAAAGATTAGATGTAAACCTGTATCAGAGTGAGGAAATGAATTTTTTTAAATAAATGAAAGACAATAGTTTTTTAAAGATATTGTATGACTTTATTATATATTTGAAGCAACCGGATTTCTCTAATTGTTTTATAAGTCATAAGAGCTTTTGAAAACAAGTCTAAACCCATTGTATGTGTATATTTGTATGTGTGAGAAAGAATATTTTCAATGTGTGTATAGGTGACAGAACAAAGAGCATGTCAGATCCCTTGGATCTGGAATAGTAGTTGATTATAAGCCTCCAAACTTGGGTGCTCATATCTGAACTCCCCCAAGAAGAATACTTGCTAACTGGCCTTTTCAGCCCAAATACTACTTTTTTTCCCAATGAACTAGATGTCTTTCACAGATTAGCCACAGCAGAAGCCTAAATAAGTAAATAAATGATCCCTGGGAACCTAATGAATCAGTATTAATATGTTGGGTATGGGACAAGGAAGACTATCCACAGATGTAACCAATTCTCAGGGATTCAATACTCAGGACTGCCCTGGGGGCTGAAACAGAACTCCAGCTGCAGCTTCTCCTCTCCCTTTTTATGTCTCCTGTGGATTCCAAAGACCATCCCCACCTACCCTTCCCTACTCACCTCATATCTGAGTCCCACCACCCAACTGGGGTGGAAACCCTCTGGTCATTTACTCACCACATCTTCCAGAAGACCAGTTATGATGTCTGCAGATCTACCACATTGTCTCTTACACCAAACCTGATTTAAAAAGTTGCTCCTATCAGTGGAGTAGAACATCAGAGGCAGCTTACTCTCTTCCCTCTCCATCCCTCAGTGCATCTGAAAATCATCTCCCCTGAATTCCTCTTCTCCCAGTTCCTAACACCATCAAGCATTCTCCTTTGAACACACCAGCCAAGAAGGCCAAGAAAAAGGCAACACCCATTCAACAAACACTCTGAAACTCCAGAGAACAAACACAAACCCAGGAACAAAACTGCCATCCAACAAAGATGATGTTATAAACCAGCACTTAGACCTATTATCACCCTAAATCCAGATGCCTAGCAGAGGAACATAATTAATAAAAGTCAGGGCACTATGTCACCACCAGAACCCAGGTGTCCTACCGCAGCAGGCCCCAAATATTCAAAAATAATTGAAATACAAGGGCAAAAACTTAAAACCAAATATATAGAGATGATAGAGGCCCTTAAAAATGAATAAATACATTACATAAATTCATGAAAGCAGAAACAAACAATGGGAGGAAATTAATAAACTCTTCCAAGAAAGCTAGGAAAATGCAAACAATTGGAGTAAAACAATAAACCTCTTATATAAAGCCAAGAAAAAACAAAAAATCATTAAAGAAAACAAATACTACTGTTTAAGACCTGACAATTGAAATAAAAACAATAAAAAAAAGAGAAACTGAGGGAATTCCAGAAATGAAAAATTTAGGATTACAAAGAGGAATTACAGAAGCAAGCTTTACAAATAGAATAGAGAAATGTTAAATGTTAACCTCAGAACAAAACTGCTTTCCTCTCTGAGCAGGCTGGCTTAGCAGAAGGTCACAGCTGCTTCCATGCAAGACCAGCAGGAGTTCATTTGAATGAGCCCTGGCTTTTTTTCTGGCTCAGGGTTGTGACATCACTGTAAAGAATTTCATTCTTTCCTTTTTATAACTTAAAAAAATTATTTATAAAGTGCTTTCTCTGTATGTGTCTGTGTGTTGTGCCCACCAAAGCCAGAAGAAAGCAGGAGATGCCTGGGACTAGAACTACAACAAATGGTTAGCTACCATGTGGGTTCTGCGAATGGAACCTGGGTCCTCTACTAAAACACCCAGTGCTCTTAATTGCTGAGCTGTCAATCTAGCTCCTTTTTTATTTAAAATTTATTTTCATATTTTTTAAATAAAATATATTACATCACTCTTCCCTTTTATCTCTTCCTTCCATCCCTTCCCAAATCCTTTCCAAATTCTCCCTTTTTAAGTGTGGGTGAATAAATATGCTGAAATACATTAATACAATCTGCTGCATCCATATTTATTGGTTTTATATATATGGATAATGGGCTGACCATGTTGTATTGGCTAAATAATTAGGGAGCTCATCTTTGTCTGAGGTTAATTCTCTCAGGAGAATTCTACTTTTTAGTCAGTATCTAGTACCTGACCCTGCCTGGGCTACCTTGGACAGGAAACATAATCAAAAATAGAAAACTTAGGTTGGAAAATACCTTACCAGTTAAGGGCACTGAAGATTCTTTCAGAGCATCCAGCTTCCATTACCAGTACATACAGATAGTCACTAATATCTCCAACTCCAGTATCAGGAGTCCTGACACCATCTCCTTGCTTCCCTGTCAACCATAAGAAGAGGAGTCTTCGACCATAAAAATTATTTTTCAAGATGCGAGCGGTAGTACATTCTTTCACTGCCAGCATACTGGGCACAGAGGCAGGAAGATCATTGTGAGTTTTAAAGCCTGTGCCACAGTCTACACAAACACACACACACACACACACACACACACACACACACACACAGAGAGAGAGAGAGAGAGAGAGAGAGACAGAGAGACAGAGAGACAGAGACAGAAAGAGAACTGAATTACATGCAAGAAAAGGAGCATTAGAGAATTAAAATATAATACCTCCTAAAGCCATTTGAAGTGTCTGGCACTGATGCCCATAAAATCATTTTCAAAAATAAATATGGCCAAGCATGAGAGCACACCCCATTAATTCCAGTCACTGGGAGAAACTGAACATTTGACAGTGGCCACCACCTTACCGTGTGACCTGAACTGCCCATTGTCAGCTGGGTGTTATCCAACACACCAAGTCATAAAGTCAGACATGCACAGCTACTGTGGGATTGTCTTTCTGTATTCTGTGAACATATGTTGCTTCCACTGGTTAATAAAGGAGTTGCTATGGCCTATGACAAGGCAGAACAGAATGAAGTGTGTAATCTGAGAGAGATACATCAAGAAGAAAGGTGGAGTCAGAGGAGATGCTGTGACCCAAAACAGCTGTGATTGTGGTGCACACTTGTAATCCCAGCACTTCTTGAAACACTGAAGAAGGAACAACATTTCAAGGATTCAAATGAGGTCAAGATCACTATGGGCTACCCAAGAGCCTGTTGGAAAAAAAACTCAACTAAATACACAATAGCAAAAAAGTCTAACAGAGATAAGATCAACCAGATTTCCTATAATGTGGGCAAAAACTGAGGGGATGTAGCAAAAGCTTAGCAAGTAACAGCAGTGATTACTTTTATTGGGGACCTGGGGTTGATTTCTAGCATTGACATGGAAGCTCATAGTCATCTTTAATTCTAGTTGCAGGGAATCTGACATCCACTTCTGGCTTTGATAGGTACCAGAAATACAAGTGCTACACAGACATACATGTAGTCAAACTACAAACACAGGAAACCTTAAATTAAAGCTCCTATCTTCTAGTAAGAAATATGCAAAGAAAAAAAGGGGATCAGCAGTGGCTACATATTGTGTGGATTATAAACATAAAAAGGCAATAGTGTAAAAACAAGAACCAGGATTGCATACACAATTTTAGTAGGCTGGAGTTCAGACAAGTAGCACTCTTGGATTCTGGCTATGCATAATTTTGTGTTCACCTCCTTCTTAACCCAGGGCCCCTACATTCACAGAAAACACCAAACTGGTCCTAAAAGCCACACTGGATAAACAGATTTATCACTGTGACAAAACAAGTCTCTGAGTTCCCCTACAAGGAGCATAACCTGTTTTCAGTGTCCGAGAAGAACATTCTCTGGGAGTGTAGGAAAACTTTATTCCTTAATTTGTATTTGTCTGGACCATTCTGGGACATTGTTTCTGTTATAGAAAAGTAATAATAGCATCACTTAAATATACATAATGCCTCCAAACTACCATAGGACTGAAAATGTGTCCTGAATTTAAGTAATCTGATCTCAAAAATCCTAACTAACTTCTGACTAAAGAATAAAAAAAAAAAATCTAGCTCAATGATTATTTACTTGAAAGCAAGATCTGCATTTGTTAGCTGATTTCACATTTGCTGCAATACACAATTATTTAATAAGACATTTATGAGGGGAGAAAATAACTGGAAAGTAAATGATAGTTTATTGGACACACAGCTGTAATCCCAGCTCCTGGAAGGTAGTAGGATTACCCCAAGAATGAGACTAGTATGATCTGTATTGATGAATTCCAGGAAAGTTACCCAACAAAACAAGCTCAGATATATTGATTAATTCATTATTTATAATTTTAAAAACAAGCTAAATATAATTTAGCTACAATTTTTTTTAGACTTTGTGACAAAATGAAAGACAATTCCTTACACAGTCTCAATATTATCCACAAGAAAATCATGACTCTTTATTCAAAGACAAGATATATGAAACAAAAAGCCTTAAAAACTGAGAAATGAAGTCATCTAATAGCAAAATTTTCTACTATAAGAAACGTAGAGGAAGTAAAATCTCATACAAAAGATTTACTAAGCAAAGAGCTTTATCTATTTACTGAGATCATACCAAAAAAATGTTCAAACATCACACAAGTATTTCTAAGGAAGAAAGCAGCTCAGTGCAAGAGCTACTGCCTAGCTTGAGCCCTGACTGGGTTTCACTCCAAGAAGAAATTTTCTACAATAATAAACCTTAGATATAAAAAAACATATTTCTAAGAGCAAATAAGCTTTTTAAAAGAAAAGCTGAGTGATAATGATGATTTAGAACTAATTTGTGAATACATGGGTCACAAAGGTCAAACAACAAACAAAAATCAAGCAGATGTGAATGAAAAACAAGATTTCTTCAACTGTGAACCAAAACCCGTGCAGTATCAAAAAAGGAGCAACATTTTCACAGTTTACATGTTTAAATCATATCCTGGGCAGTGACTTGTGTGGGGCTAAGAGCTACAAGAAAAGGCTATCCTCTCATGAATATGGAATTAAAAGCTACCTCAGCCTACTAAAGACCAGGATACAAAATAAGTAAGCCTGGCCCAAAATTGTTAGCCCCCTGGTATTACTCTGCTTTTTCAAAGTACAACCTACATTGACATTTAGTGGTCATATAAAGAATATCTCAGCCAGATGTGGCAGTATAGACTTTAATCCCAGAACTCTGGAGTTCAAGGCAAGCAGATCTCTGAGCTTTAAGCCAGCCTGCTCTACTCAGCAATGCCAGATCCATCAAGGATACATACTGAGACTGTTTCAAAGAACCTAAATGAAGACCAGGCATACTGGTGTAAGCTTTTATTCCCAGCACTTGTGAGTTAGAGGCAGGAGGATATTTGTGTAAGTTCAAGGCCAGCCTGGTCTATATGAAAGTTCCAAGACAGCCAGTGCTACAGAAACAGAATGTGTCAAAAATGAAACTATATCCCAACAAAGTGTACTTTTATTAGATCAAAATATAAAATTCTTTATTACTTAAGCTTCAAGAGTCTTTAAAATTTCAGTGTCTCCAAGAGTAACAGCCATTTTTTTTAGGATTGATTTATTTTTAACATTTAAAGTATTTTTCCATCTTACATACCAACCACAGTTCCCTGTTCCTCCTCTCAACCTGCTCATTACAACTTCACCCACCCGATCCCTTCCACTCCTCAGAGAGGTCTCCAATGCAGATTTGACCAAGTCTGGCATATCAAGCTGGGGCAGGACCAAGCCCTCAACCCCTCTGCATCGTGGCTGAGCAAGGTTTCCCTCCATAGGCAAAGTGCTCCAAAATGTCTGCTCATGCAATAGGGATAAATCTTGGTCCCACCTTCAGAGATGCCACACACTACAGAATACTCACACCTGTCAGCCACATTCTGAGGATCTAAAGTTTGGTCTTATTGAGGTTCTTCAGCTGACAGTCCAGAGTCCTTGAGCTCCCACGTTAGCTGTATCTGTGGGTTTCCCCATCATGATCTTCTCATGTAATCCCTCCTCTCTCTCTTTGACTGGACTCCAGGTGCTTAGCCCATTGCTTACTTATGAATCTCTGCATCTGTTTCCATCATTCACAGTCACAGCCTCATGTGGTACTGATAAAGATTCAAAATCATTCTTCTAAACCACTAATTTTAAATGCAAAAATATTGTATGCAACTTCTCCTCATAGTAGCCAAAGTATTCAAAGTATCACACTTGACAAATATTTATGTTATGGGTACCAGGAATGACTACTTTTATAAGGTAAGTCCTTGTCAGAACATGCTGTTATGTCATACAAATAAAAAAATAACAAACCAAAGAAAAACATCCAGTTCTGTGCAAATTTATTCAACACATATCTGAAGTGTTCTTTAAATACTAATACTGTTTTTAAAATTTCTTTGAGGGTGTATGTGTGTATATTTGTCTGTGTATATCTCTTTGTGTGAATTGTGTGTGTTTGTGCATGTGATTGTGTGTATGTGTTTGTGTGGTGTGTGTGGTTTGTGATCTTTGTCTCTGTTTATGTTTTTGTGTCTTTATGTTTGTGCACGTATTTGTGTGTATGTGTGTTTTTGTGTTTGTGTGTATAGTTTATGTTTGAGTGCAGTGTGTGTATTTTTGTGTGGTGTGCATGTTTATATATTCATTGTGCATCTATTTGTATACATGTGTGCATGTGAAAGAAAGAGGTGTGTGTTATGTGGGTATCTGTTTGACGGGTAGTGCACATTCATGCTAGACCTCACATACAGTGGCCAATTAACAACTTTGAGGACTTGGTTCTCCCTATCATGTGTTCCCAGGAACAAGCTTATGGCACGTGAATAGCTATGTGCTATAAGTCATCTCAAGATCTCATTAATACATGTAAATAAACTTTATATAAAATAATTGCAGGCACCTAAAGTCAATGCAAATATATTGTCTTGTGTGATTGCTTTTTGAACAAACAAGAAATAACTCAGGTTTACTACTGAACCATCTTAAGTGAATTTCATAACTGGGGAGATTTTAGTGATTAATATTATTTTATCTGAAGCAACAGTGGCTACAGTTACCCAAATTCCCTATATCCACTGGTCTACAAAGCTGTTAACACCACTTTGAAACTTCTCTAGTGCTAAACGTTAGATAGATACTTTTGTCACAGGACAAAGTTGGCAACTCTAGATATACAAATTATAATACCATCCATTAGTATTGGCAGGTGATAGTGAAGTCCTTAAACTTTAAAATATACAGAACACATGTACTAGCAAATAATCACTCTAGTGTGAAGATCCCGCATGATGCTAACTTGAGATTTTCTACTTCTCTGAAACTCTCAAGGGCTGCAAATTGCAAAAACCAACATTAAATAATTCTTATTTAAAATTCCATTTTCTAGGATCCATCTCCTAACTGGTATGAGTCAGAGTAACTCAGATGGTGTTGAGTAAGCTGGAGTAAGCTCTTCTTGCAATCCTGACAAGCAGGATAACTTGGTTACCATTATCCTAAACTTGAGTATTTGTTTTCAAATCCCCCATGTCATTCCCTCATTATGTGAATGGCACAATGGATGTGAACAAATGCCCTCAGTCTCTGTGGATTCTCTTATATAGCTCTACTGGCTGAGCCACTTTCCTTTCTAACCCTACAAGAAACAGTAAACTCAGACCTTCTGATTTAACACTAACCTTTTATTCTTAGTAGAATCACATGATATATAACCCCAGCATTCAGAAGCTGGGAGGAAAGATGCCATGAATCAGTGGCCTCCCTGGGCTAGAAAACAAAACAAAATAATTCTATTCAAGATAGTAAGGAGAGGCCAAACAATTACAAGTCTTTTGCAGTCAGAAAAATCACATTTTAGGTACTTTTTTTTCATTCCAAAATTCTTCTCTGTTGTTGGGATTAAATTCTCTAACCAGAAGTAACTCAGATAATTATGAGGTTTTTTTTTTTTTTTTTTTTTTTTTTTGGTTAATACCCCTTGGCCATAATCCCTCCTTGTGGGAGCTTAGGATAGAAACTCAAGCTAATAAATGAAGGGAAAATATAAAGAAACATTGCTTCCTGGCTTTCTCTCATTCTTTGTCACAGTCTCATGCTAAGCTAGCTCTCTTATCCAGTCCAGGCCCACTTTCTTAAAGATATTACCAACTCAGTGGAAGAGACTTCCCACATCATTCAAAATCAACTCAATCTCCCTCAGACTTAGCAACCAGATATTTTTGTCTGGGAACACTCTCAACTGATGTACCCTGAGATGAGTCTAGGCTATGTCATGCTTACAGCTGAAGCTAATTAGGAAAAAAAAGACAACAGTATATGAGGAGGTTTTAAAGATCCAAACTAATGTTTTAATTATATCAGTCACTTAAGCTGCAAAAACAGAAACAAGAAGATAGCAACAACCAGAAACCACAGATATACCTGGAATTGGGAAGAGGCAAGCCTCTAAGATCAAGAAGAGAAAACTAAAACTGTATCTCCACACAAAATTCATAAGCCAACAAATAAACAATGAACTCATAACAAGAAATTTTCAGAATACAAAAATGTTGAAGATCTATCATTTTTCATAGAAACAACAATGTAATGAGATGATAATAAAACTAACAACATACATGGCACCACAAAAAAAGAGCTGGAAAAAAAAACCTACAAATATATCATTGTCCCTTAAACAATAACAAAAATATTCTAATAAAATCAATCTATAAAAAAATCACTGACCAGCACACATCCTGTACAATAATTCTCTTCTTTGCCAATAATAGAAAATGTGTTGTGTGAGGAGGATTTGCCACCAAAATTGGAGAAATTCACTTCAAGTTTTCTGAAGTTTTAATATTATAGAAAATAGTTTGACTTCTAAAAGGATCTCATTCTTTTATGATAAAGAAAAGGAAGTCTGTTAAGAACACTTAGACACCATTTTCCCTCTATGATTGATGATTGCCTATAAGTCTGAATCAAAGTGAAGAAATAAAAACTTTTTAAAACAAAATAAAAAACAATAGATTTTGAATATATCAGTGTACACCTAAAACAACTTGTTTTGCTCTAATTGCTTTAGAAGCCATAAGTATTTTGAAAACAAGTTTTTTGCAATTTTTGCATATGTTTGTGCAGGAGAAAGAACATATACAGCATCTGGAATAGTAGATAATTATGAGCCTCTCAACCTGAGTGTTGGTATCAGAACTCAGTTCATCCTCAAAAAGAATATGTATTGAGCCACCTGCCAAAACCATAACATGTTTTATCCAATTAACCAAAAGTCTTTCACATATAAACAACAACATAAATAAATATAGAAGCAAATAATTGATCCTTGTGAACATGATGCATCAAAATGCAGTTTTTACTTATGGTAAATTTGCAGCATAAAATGAACACAGTACAATAACAATGCCCAACAATTTACAACAAGATAACTGATTACAAAGCTATTTTCACAATGAAAACACTCAAAGTAATCATTGGAATTAGGAAAAAATTTTACACAGGTTGACATAATATGATTTCTATACTTACTACTAAGCTACAGTAATCAAGAATGAGTGTAATATTTGTGAAAAAATAAAGATAGAGAAAAACAAAAAAACAAAGCCTGAAAAATATAGTCAACAATAAATCAGAGACCAAAGAAAAATTAAACAGGAAAAATGTGATATTGAACAATGTTACCCAGTTACCTATAATTCTATGTGTATAGAAAGTAAATAAGCACAGACTTCACAACCACAACAAAAATAACTCAAAGTGACCCTTGAACAATTTATTTTAACCTGAAAACTACTGATATTTCTTACAAAGGCAGAAGCCCCATGCTCTAGACCGCTCTCTGCAAAAGGAGGTTATCTTATGCTATGTCTCTGCAGTGCCTTATGACTCCTTGTGGTTTCAGGTAAGACCAGCCCCACTGATGTCCAATCCGAAGCAAAATAGAAGAATAAATTATAATCTGCTTTATGTCACATGGATTATGGCACTAAATGTGAATTCTGTCCTATCTATCTACCCAACACCATGCACACCTAAAAAACCTCTGTAGCTCATAAACTCCTTTGTCCGCTAGAACTAAACTTTGCTGAATCACACTATTGCAGCTGGTGGTAGCAGAAACTGAAAAGTGTTCTGATAATGTACTGCTGAAACACAATCCACATCACCATCTTTTTACCAGTTTCTAAAATACTGAAAACATTTATGAGAGAAACCTAAAATTGGAATGCAATATTCAGAACTTTTAGAAACCAGACATTCAGTGTTCTCATGTGTCTTCCAATTGCACACCAAAAGCTTGCCTGTGAGTACACACTGAACAGTGATATTACAAGAATCACATCCTCCTATGCCAGGACTCTACTCTCCCCCTACCCTAGAAATCCATTCACAGTGATGCTCAAAGTACAAGGACCACTGCCCAGGTCACCACATAGTCCAACAGAACCACAGTCTGGCTCATCATCCATCCAAATACCAACAGATATAACAGCTCAACAGCTGGGCAATGGTGGCGCACACCTTTAATCCCAGCACTCGGGAGGCAGAGCCAGGCAGGTCTCTGTGAGTTCGAGGCCAGCCTTGGCTACCAAGTGAGTTCTAGGAAAGGCACAAAGCTACACAGAGAAACCCTGTCTCGAAAAACCAAAAAAAAAAACAAAAACAAAAACAAAAAACAAAAAACAAAAAAACCAAAACAGCTCAGCAGACCTGCTCTGAATACCCTATCCTCCTCATGGCATAGCTGGTGATCTTCCCTACAACTATTTACAGCAGAAGCAGAACATAATCCTGGAATGAATCTGAAAGCTACCTGCCACTCTTATTATTGATTGAAAAGCATTCCATAAGTCTTTCATTGGCTAGGGTCACCCAGGTGTGCCTCAAAATACAAGCAGCTCTCCTACTGGGTGATCAGAGATCGAAGGACACAGAAAGCACAGTCCTTTCAGCTCTGTCCTTCCAGCCCAGGAGACAGGGTCCTAGTCTAGAAAGTTCCCATTTTTTTTGGACATTCTTCTATTCTCTTAGAGCATATCCTCTTCCTCATCCAAAGCACAGGTTCCTTTGGGAGTACATTTAATTATATACTCAATACGCAGTGCAACCAACCCATTGCCTCATCATAGCTGGGAAATTGTGTAGCCAAAAAAGGTCACATTCACACAGTAACTGTTGTTACTGCATAATTGTTAATAAAGAAAAACAGGCCATGCATTAGAAAACAATGAATGGTCATGGTATGGCTTGGAGACAGGAAAGAGGATGTGGTTATGATGTAGATAAAATCTCAAAAATATGTTTTGAAAAGTTGAAATGAGTATAATGGCCATGTGCTCCAGAGTCTGGGGATTTGTATTAGAACACATGAAAGATTTCTCAAACCTTTATTTCTGGGTGTATATCTAAAACTCAAAAATAACAGTCCCATCAGGCATGGCCACATTTTACTTACATATATTTTGATTGTAGTACTGTAACTATAGCAATTTGATTTCATGATAATGTCAGTCCTTTATCCAGATTCTTGATTGCCCTTGTCTGTGGACCCCAAGAAATGGCCAATACGGACATTTATGGAACATCAAAATTTGATTACCTAATTCCACATAGCTATTCTCAAGTACTCTTGAAGTAGGAAATCTATCAACCCCCAACCTGCCTCTCCCTCTCTGCACTGTGACTCCACCAGCTTCAAAGTTGACCAATGAACTCAATTCTTGCACAGGTCCCTCTTCATTTATAACTCTCCACTAAAAGAAAGAGAGATAGGAGAATACTCATTAACTGGTTTATTTTTTCTTCTTACTGACCAGTCAAGGCCCAGAATGGAAGAAATTGGAGGACTTTTTTCCCAGCACTGGGCAGCAGAAACAGGATTATCTGTTCAATGAAATTCTCAATTACATAGAATGAGGAAAGCTTAAACTAAGGGAGATATTGCTCTACACAGAAATTAATAATCAACATCACTTGAGAGAAAAGGAATAAAACTACTGATTACCTACAGACATTGGAGAACAGAAACAAATAGAGATAAGAGCAGTAATCCACTAAAAAATGATACCAATATGTAATCTTAAAAATGATATAAATAATGTATTTTTAAGATGAAAAATTAATCTATATTGATTTTGAAAAAGAATAGGCCCTTCCCTAGTGGAGGGGATGTCATTAATATGAAATAGATTGATCCTGCTCATTTGCATATCTTGGCCGCTGAGATCTATAATTGGCACATTGAGTTATAATCATTGACCTCTTTCTCAAACCTTTGAGCTGGCATAACTGTGTCAAGCAGGATTTGACAGATCTGCATAGGAGAATTGACTAATTGCAAATTAAATATTCATTAGCTTAAGATAATTTTCGGATACTCTACACTCACACAATCTGGTCTGTGATCATTCATGTGACATAAATTAAAACATGATGAGAAATTATAAAACAACTCCTCCTACTATAATCAGGTCTTTTTTATAATAGTGACTCCAGCAGGTGATTGTCTACCCTGCTTCACCCTGGAGTGTGCACAATAAACTATTTCTGCTTTTTGGTCTGGAGTCAGAAGCAATGCTCCACATGAGAAACTTTTTCTGTTGACTGTATTGGATAGTCAACTACATGACTCAAATGAATAATTTTATAACTCTGAGATGCGACAGTCATTTAATTTAAGCATTTTGAAGGTGTAGTATAGAGAACAGTGAGATCTTTGGCTTGGAGGGCAAGAGAATGGAATCAAGGACACCCGAGTCAACATAAAAGAGCTTCTCTCCAAAATATTTTTCTAACAGGATGGAAATTTGGCTGTCCTAGTATTAATATGACTTCCCAGGGAGAAATCATACCTAGGATATTAATAAAGAAAAATACCATTAATGATAGTATGCATCCATCTCTGGCAAATGCTTAAATAGGAGACATCTTTGACACATTTTGCATTCAACATGTGCATTCATCCTTGTGTCTTTTAACTTCATGCTCCGGGTTGCACTTTGAACAATGTAAATAGAGACAGGCAACTTGTAGGTCTAGCCATTTGGGCAGATGGGTCAGTTAGATACCAAAAATATCACTAGAATTATTTTTTAAACATACCAGACACCTGAGACAGCAGATCACTCTTTAGTGACATTGTGCTGGGCTAAAGCTGAGAGAGGATGAGAATTATGGGAAAAGTGGAAAGTAGTAAAGATAAGAGCTGGGTTGGGGTGGTCTTGCACAAGCTATATTGTATGTCATGTAAGCTTCTTAAGAAAAATAGCATCTTGTATAATACTTCTAGGGGGGAAATGGAAGGTAATGGATGATTTCATTGAAGCCAGCAGAAACTATTATACCATAGGACAGACTCAGGAGGAGGCTAATCAAACAGTGCCATAAAGGGGAACACAGAGCATCTCAAGAACATTACTGAGTAAGACCACCAGTG
The DNA here is from genome assembly GCF_949786415.1 of Peromyscus eremicus. Classification (NCBI taxonomy): domain Eukaryota; kingdom Metazoa; phylum Chordata; class Mammalia; order Rodentia; family Cricetidae; genus Peromyscus; species Peromyscus eremicus. Next base: position 7,998,908 of record NW_026734288.1, read on the forward strand.
GTCTTGTGTTAATAACCACAGCTCCATGTGGGGTCTGAAGCCACCCGACCATAAAAGGTCTGGTTCCAGAACATTAGCAGTTCACCCAAACATATTCCTGATCTTAGGGAAGGAGCTCTGTTCTATTGTCAATATATCAGGCTCTTAGGGTAAGCTCCCAAGGCCTAGGCCCCAAGCTCTCCCAAGAATGTTTCACCACCTTAACAGAGGGCCCAAAAGAAAGCCTTGCTTGATTAGGCCAGTCTTTAAAACAACAGTATTTTTTTTTTTCAAATAAATATCACCTGGTGTCATATTGCCCATGTGGCAGAAGTATGCTTTTCTCAAAAAAACTGGAACTTTATGGCATGCCAGGCTTTAAGGTTTTCTGAGACCCTATAATGCCTCAATAAGCAGCTTGTTATAATTTAATTCTTTGATACATTTGGTCCTAGTGGCTTATTATATATCTGTATTGGCACCTTTGTGATGTTTTGGAGCCAAATGTCTGGACAATCTTGGTGAACGTAAGTATATTTTACCCTTCTAATCTCTAACCGGCCTGGGTAGCATGTGCTTATTGTTGGGGTGTATTAGAGGCAGTCCTCCCTCCTCAGAATTCTATTTTTGAGAATTCCTATTTCCTAAGCATTAGTAAATTCTTTAAGTCACCAATTCTATTCATCTACATCACACCTTAGTAGGGAGTGCTACCCAATGCATAGGATGCCTTTTACAACCCTCCACAAAATTAACTATAAATGGATATTACATGTAAAAATTAAATGCAAAACACTGAATCTCTATATGTTAATAGAAAGTATTCTATAAATTTGGCATCCTGCTTTCCACGGGTTCACAGAAAGCATGTTGAAGTTCAAAAATTTTTGTTTTTTTGGTTTTTTTTTGTTTTGTTTTTCGAGACAGGGTTTCTCTGTGTAGCTTTGTGCATTTTCCTGGAACTCACTTGTCAGCCCAGGCTGGCCATGAACTCACAGAGATCCGCCTGGCTCTGCCTCCCAAATCCTGGGATTAAAGGCATGCACCACCACCACCCAGCTATTTTTGATTTTTTGAAACGGGATTTCTCTGTGTAGTTTTGGTGCCTGTCCTGGATCTCACTGTGTAGAACAGGCTAGCATCAAACTCACAGAGATCCACCTGGCTCTGCCTCAAAAGTGCTGGCATTAAAGGCTTGTGCCACCACCACCTGGCTCATGCACCACCACAGCCCAGCTTCATTGATGTTTTAAAGCACAGCTCCCTACTTCCAGGTCTGTGAGCAGATACTGCACATAGAGCAGTGATTCAGAGGGCTGCCCCTGGGTCTGGGGAGTTTTGAGTACCACGTGGGACCTCAGAGGACAGAGATTCTACAGACAGGTTTCCACCAGGTCCTTGGAGAACTGACCACAGTGAATTTAATACCTCACCATCTGCTTCAACCTATCTGGAGACAGAAGAAACTCACTCACCTTGTCATGGTTTCCCAGGTCAGCCATGCTCTCTGCTCAACTCCCTGCAGCAGGGCTCACAGGAGAGCACACAAAGCAAATAGCACCAGCTCTTCTTGAAAGCCAAGTCTGAAACCTATGGCATCAGGAATAACGCTGCTCCACTCTTGACTGGCAGGTCACCTGGAGGACCTGATTGGCTAATGAGACCTGAGTGACAAAAGCACATCCCATAGGGTTGCAATGTGCTTAAAAGCAGAAAAATTGGTTCCTGTCCCTCCCTTCCACCACAGACAAAGACATTTTCTAGATCAGCAGAAATATGCATTTCAATAGCTCTTGCCCCAGGCTGCAAAGCAGACTTGCTTTCTTCCTGCTCTCAATAGGTACTTTCTCTTACTCCTCTTGGACACAATGTGGCTAGCTAGCTTGTCCAGACCACTATGTTTTGTGGGGTGGAGTGATTTGCTGCCACACAGGTAGAAGAGTGCCCATAATAATAACAACTAAAGAGATATTTAAAGACACACATTGAGAATGTTTGTTGTGCGACTTAACACTGACATCAGTTGAACTGAAGGTATTTTTTTTTAACCTGGTTGTCACAGGGACTGCAGACAAACAGCAAAGAAAAGCAGAAACTAGATCACAAACAAGATAAAAGGTCGTTCTCCCATCAGAAAGCTGGAGGATGGCTCCATCCTCCTTAAAGAGTTTTATTCCTGAAATTCAAAGCAAAGTTTTGGCAAAATAAATAATAATAAAGAGTAGTCGTCATGGAAAGTTGAATACTTAGAGAGTAATGGAGCCAGGGAGAATGCATTTATGAGCACCATTGTTAGCCAGCACATCTTTCTGCATAGACAGGTGAAAAAAAAACACAACTATATTATTCAAGCTTCTGTACATAATCAGGACTGATAGAATGAATCTCTCCATGTATGTAGAAAGTTGATTTTATAGAATGTCTTACAAGCATGCAGGATCGGGAGACAAATGGAAAAATGAGAAGCCATCTTGAGATATGCTTCCCCCTCCCCTCCTCCAAAGGTTTTTGCTGACCAGCAGTTTTAGAAGTTAGCAAAAGTTGAACTTTTAAGGCTGGGACAATAAATCTATGTATCCTAGACTTGGCAACACAACATATAGGGAGTAATGGGCTCAATTGAACAGAAGTTGAACTCAGGAGAGTAGGACAGGAACAATATATCTGAATGTACATATCCTGGTTTCAACAAAAGCAGGACATAGGGAGTAAAAATTTATGTCTCTGTAATACCGTGAATCCTGTTAGTCATCAGTAACCTCAAGGTTATAGTTCAGCCTGTAACTTCAAAGAACTACCTCACACCTAGCCCCCTCGTCCAATCCCAAGCTGCATGTAAACTTTTCATATATAAATCCCTTAAAGTGAGTGCTCAGGGCCATTCTTCACCACCAACTGTGTCAGATGATGAACGTGACCAAGCTTGCTTGTTTTGTTATTCAAAATTTGTGTGCTTGCATCAGATAATGACTCTCTGGTGGTCTTGTTTAGGGGTCTTGCGACCTGGGTACAACAGAGATCATTTTAACTTGCTCTGGCTGCTGTCTGTCACAGGGCAGTGACATCATTGCAGAGGATTCCATTTTTAAAGCTTTATTTTATTTCATATGTATAGATGTTTGCCTCCAGGTGTTTGTACAGAGTACTTGCAAAGGCCAGAAGAGAGTTACAGGAGATGGCTAGTTAAAATGGAACCTGTGTCCTATGTAACAACAACTGGTGCTGCTTTTAATTGTTAAGCTATCTCCCTAGGCCACTTCTTTATTTAAAATCTATTTTCTTACATTTTAATTTGTTGTGCCCATATCATGACCTCCAGAGAGACCACCAAAGACGAGCATGCTGGAATGCAAAAGCAAGGTTTAATTCTGGATATCGAATACAAGCCTAGGCAGGGACTTCATCCAATACATCCAATGCAGTGGAGGCTGGAAGAAGTTCCCACCTATCTGCAAGCTTAGCTTTAAAGGAAAAAAATCACAAGGTTACATCATTTAGGGGTGCTAGTATGGGTTCAATTCTGATTGGCTCGCTTCTAGTGGCTTTCTAGAAATCATGGCTTAATCTTACTTCTAAAAGGGTGGTTGGCCGCCACCATTGCTCATTGGCTGCCCTCAGGTGGGGACATTTTTATGGTCTGTTACCCTGGAAAGCAGGGTTGGACCATTCTATAGTCTGGCAGTCATTACCTCGTGACTACCTTGTGACTCTGTACTATTACACTTCCTGGTTTCTGGAATCTGGACTGACTTGTTTCAGTAACTATTGGCCTATTCCTTGAAGGAGAAATATTAGGCCTTAGTTTTTGGGTGAAAGCATTTTGGTCTTATTTCTAAGATGGCTCATTTTGGTTTCACACATTAATATGTATTAAATCATTTCCCCCTTCTTTTCCTCTCTTCATCCCTACCCAAATTTTTCCCTTCCAATTTGTTCATTGTTAAGCATGTGAGAATATGTATACCCAAATATATGAATAAAACCTGCGGAGTCCAATTCTGGTGGTTGTGTTTATAAAGATTCAAGGATGAACACATTATATTGGATAAGCAAATAGGGAGCTCATCCCTGCCCAAGACTAATTTGCCCACCTGCAGGAGAATGCCACTATTTAGTGAGCAACACGAGTTTTATCCCCAAGTAATCTAGGTGCCTTGGACAAAAAAACATTCTCAAGAATAGGAAAACATTATAAATAATAGTAAACTTGAGGTAGTAAATACCTCAGCTAACAATTGCTGTTGCCTTGGCCTTGAATTTCTGGAGCTGCAGGGAAGACTATGGACATTGTCCCCCCAGCCAATCAGTTTCCCTTGGTTTTATGGTCCTCCAACCATAACCCATTGACCATTCTCATTTTGGATGACATTGAAAACCTGAAATTCCTACCTCCACATTCGAAGTACCATGATTGTACACCTGAGCCACCATGTCTAGCCTAAGTTGCTTCAAATGCATTTAATGAGACATTAGAATGATGGGGTGAGTTACATGAACAATTTACTTAACTATATTAAAAAAATACTTATCTCTGTGAGCCTGGCTTGCACTGTCTGCAGAATAAGGACAGAACTCTTCTCAGGTTATTGATGAGTTATAACAGACTCAATAATAAAGAAAAACAAAATTTCTTACAGTTGGAAGACAGTGAACATTAAGGCAGGTAGCCTACATTTGATGGGAACCTTCTTTTGTTACTGAAGTACCTGTGTCCTGGCTACACTAACTAGGCAGGCACAGCCACTCATCCTCAGTAAGCCAATTAAATGAACCAAGTTATCCAGTGAGCAACATGCCTCCTATAATGCAGGAACTCTGGAGTCAAGGTGAACAGATCTCTCTGATGTCCTAGGATAGACTAGTCTGTAGTTGAGTTCTTGGCCAGGCAGGGAGTCATAGTAATACTATTCTTTACAAAATGAAAAGAGAAAATGTAAAAAAAGCAAATTATTAATGAAAATTTAAAACATATTTATTCAAATTGACTAATGTAGAACAATAAAGAAAATATAAGATAACTAATCCATCCTTGAGGTCCTCAGAGGTTTAGATAGAAGGCAAAAGATATGCAAAACCAAGTAATCGAATGAATCCATGTAATTATTTTTTCCCATCTTAAAACCATCCTGAATTATCATCTGGAGGATTCAAGTCCTTTCCAACAATAAGATGCCCAGTGAAATTACAATTTCTTTCTTTCTTTCTCTTTCTTTTTTTTTTTTTTTTTTTTTTTTTTTTTGATTTTTCGAGACAGGGTTTCTCTGTGCAGATTTGTGCCTTTCCTGGAAAGGCATCAAGGCATCTAGGAAGCAGAATAGGATTCCATTCAGACAAGTCAGTCTTCATGCTTGCTATTTCCTCTCCTCTCCTTACAAGAAGCATCAACTCCAGCAAGGGTACACCTGCCAATTGTCCTTGTGGGCTCACATTGCTGCTCAATTTTTTAGTATTGGAGATAAACTCATGTCTCGTGGTTTTGGTCCAGCAGTCAGACACATTTAAGACTTGTATTGTTGGGGGCTGGATACCATCTGAAATGAGATCTGGTGACCTCTTTTGGCATGGAGGCAGAACACTGCATACATAATAAAAATAAATAAATCTTTAAAAAAAATTCTTGTATTGCCAATTACACTTCTGATCATCTTTTGCACTCTTCTCTCTTTTGTAGAGATTTGGGCTTGGAAACTTCTTTAAGAACTATGTCTAAGTTAATTTTGGGTCCTTTCAATCTTGTATTTCTTTTGGAAAATAAGGGCTAAGTTGAAGATGAAATCAGGATCATCCATCACACCTCACTACTATAATGACATATTCATGGGACTGAATAGAAGGTTCAACACCTGAACACCTGAGAACACTGGCTGTTTTTTCACAGGGCCTGACTTTGATTCCCAGCACCCAGAAGACAGCTCACTACTCTCTGTAACTACAGGCACCTGGGATCAGACAATCTCTTATGACATACTCCAGTACTTGCCATGTTCTTGATATACACACTGGGAAAACTTATACATATAAATTAAACTTCATTCCTTTTGAAAATAACATATGCATGAAGACAAAAATTTTCAAAATACAGAATCACACACATATCTATCTTTTTGCCATTTGTATATCTGGTACCCTAGCAGGACTAAAGAATGCAACACATCTCCTGGACCTAGAAATACAGGTAGTTATGGGTCATCTGGGTCTAGGAAACAAACTTGTGTACCCAAGAGGAGCATGAATATTCATTAAACTTTCCAGCTCCCAATTAAATGTAGATGAAGATGTCAGATTACTTCTTTGTCTCCTGTTACTTGAAGGTGATGAAAGTCCCCTCTAAATGGCTATCAAAGAGTTCAATGGCTTTTTAGCCCTCTTTGAATGGATTCTCTGCTTTGCTTCTTATTTTCATTATTAACACATTCCCTTGATGTGAGCGAAGATAACAAACCTGATTTGTTGAAACCAGTCAGTGTCCAGTCAGATTTTATAGAAAAAATTCTATAATTTGAGATATGCCACATATTTTAAGAATTTTATTTTATTTATTTATTTATTTATTTATTTATTTATTTATTTATTTATTTATTGTATTTTCAAGACAGAGTTTCTCTGTGTAGTTTGTGTCTTTCCTGGAACTCCCTCTGTAGTCCAGGCTGGCTTTGAACTCACAGAGATCTGCCTCCCAAGTGCTGGGAATAAAGGCATGTGCCATCACTGCCTGACTATTCTAAGAATTTTTTGAGACAGGATACCTCTACAAAGCCATGGCTGTTGTGGAACTCACTATTTGAACCAATCTCACCTGAAACCTCAAACTCAGAGATATTGGCTTGTCACTGTCTCCCAATTGCTGAGATTACAGGCATGCACCTCTAAGGTGAGCTGTAATATGTTTTTAAATGTTCTATCTTTAAATCAGAGAATTAAATGATAACATAAGATTTTAAAAGAAATCATCAATGTTGCATTGAACAGTAATACCTCTTGAATTTCTGTAATAATAATGTAAACTGCCAAATCATTTCATGTATTCCCAATAACTGGGTTACTTGCTTTGTTAACTTCACCCATTTAAAAATGTCTGAACTCTGTCTGTGTGTGTATGCCTGTGCCATCATGTGTATGTGGCAGTGAGAGGACAACTTCAAAGTGTCTATTAACTACTACTCCTATGTGAATTCTAGAGAGGAAACCAAGGAGTCTTCTGGCAGCAAGTGACCTCAATGACATTTATTTGTGTTTAAAAATTATTTAGGTTTGTGTCATTGAGGGAGTATGCATATGGCAAAGCGCTAATGTGGCAATTAGGGAAAATTTTGTAGTTATTTGGGTCTTCCAGAGATTGAACTCAAGTCATTAGGTTTAACAACAACCTACTTTATCACTGAGACAATTCTATGGCATTCATTTGTGGTTATGAAAAATGTAATGAACCAGAGCTTAATTCTCAGAATAAACTAACATTCTAAAGGGAAAAAAAAAGATAGGAGTATATCACTACCATTTGCAAGGATCTATTACTCAAATTGTCCTGATTTCTTCTACCATTAGATGATAATACATTTACAATTTGAAAAGAAGACAATATTTTACTGATTAAATATCTCAACTAATTTTATTTTAGGAGCAGTGAGACAGCTAAGTAAGAAATATCTGTGCAAGGCTGGGGCCTGACTTTAATCACCATATGAAGAGGGCCAAAAATAGACCCCACAAAGTTTTTTCCTGTTCTTACATATCTGACATTATCAAAAAACCCATAATTATAGTAACACAAACATATCAAATAATTTTTTGTTTATTTTGTTTTGTTTTCAATAAATTTCATTTCTGTTGCATTATCTGGCATCTCTCAATAATCCCCTGGAAGGCAGTACTTCAAGATGAAGTGGCAAATATAAAATTAATGGGGAGATGAAGAAGGATGAAACTTCAAATATTATATACATACCCATCGCAAGTCAAGCTATGTTGTGAATACTGGTGTGGACCATTGCTGCTTGACAAAGTTCCAGCATTTTGACTTTGCTGATGGACCACATTTCTGCAGTACCTTTTTGCTTTTATTGTTAATGATTCCCACTATTAATGCCTTTCTTTTTGGGGAAATTTGTGCAGGCTTTGATAAATGATAAAAATGTGTACAACGGTAGACTCTCTTAACAAAATAATTATTGGAAACAAATACTTGCCACCCTGAACCAAGAATTCCTTTGTGCCATCTTAGTTGCACCAAGAACAAGAAATTTAGAGATTTACTAGACACACCTGACCCCAAGGATGAGATGCATACTTTTCACATCCAGAGTCTGAGATAATTAAAGGCAAGAGTTCAGTTAATAAATAAAGAGAAATTAGAATGGAATGGTACAATGGAAAAAGAGTGTGACCTCAGGATCTTCACTTTTGGGAGTGTTATGAGGAGAACAGGCTTATACAGTAAATTTAAGAAATTGTAGTATAGTGTCTGTTCCCCTGAAGAAGTCTTTTTCCCAAGGTCAGGCATTTGGAAAAGAGTCTCTGTTACTTCAGGAAATTGAGGAAAGGTACTGACTAGTAGCTAAAGCACTCATTCTTCTTATCTGTGACAGGAGAAACTTGTGGTCCTTTCATTAACATATGGCTGGTATGTATTATCAAGATCAAGGCTATCTTCCTCAACCTATAATTTCAAACTACACACCAGCTCCTAAGACTTCTTTTTTCCTTTTCAATCCTACATGTAATTATAGAGTATAAACAATATCTTTTTCAATTGAATACTACTGGGAGGCATCTTGATTCACCCTCAGATTATGTCCATTTCCTCCTTCTTTCTAACCACTGCAGACTCCACACATCTTAGAGTCCTGAACCCCTTCCCCAAGCAGGTCTCCAGGAAAATATACAATTGAGTGCTTGTTATGTTACATTGTTACAGCTCTTGAAGACAGATGAAAATGATGATTTGGAAATGCACAGGGTATTTAGTGTGTATTATGCTTTTTTTCAATTAAGCATTTTAACACTAACATGGTTGAAACATGTTGACAAAACAGCACTCATTGGGGGTACATCATCTGCTCTTGTACTTGTACTCAGGAGGCTGACACATAAGGGTCATGAATTCAAATGTATTCCTGATTAATTATGGATATCCCAGCCAGGCTGAAAAACAAACAACATCTCAAGGGAATATGTGAAATTATGAAAACCAAAATGAGGAACAAACTCTCAAAGACATAGCAGTTTAGGGCTATTATGAATAAAGCTGCTATGAACATAGTTGAGTAAGTGCCCTTGTGGAAGGATGGAGGAGCATCTTTTGGGTATATACTAAAGAGAGGTATAACTGTGTCTCTAGATAGGTCAATTCCTAATTTTCGAAGTAATCACCATATTAATTTAAAGCTGTACAAGTTTCCACTCCCCCCAGCAATATAGGAATGTTCCCTTTCTTCCACATGCACGCCAGCATGTGATGTTTCTTGTGTTACTGATCTTAGCCATTATGAAAGGTGTAAAATAAATCTTAAATTACATTTTATTAGCACATCCTTGTGGGCTAAGTGTGGAAGATTCCTTTAAGTGTTTCTCATCATTTTAGATTTCTGTTTTGAGAATTCTGTGTTTAGATTTATACTTCATTTTTATTAGATTATTTGGTTTGTTCATGTCAAGTTTCCTGAGATTTTTTGTTATCCTAGGTGAGGCAACTGAGAACCACATAGACAAACATAATATGTACTCACTTATACGTGTGTATTAGCTGATAATTAAAGAAAAATAACAGAACAGTCCAGAAACCCAGAGAAGATAAGTAAAAAGGACAGCTGTGGGGAGGGAATCACAGATCCCCCTAGAAAGAGGAAATAAATAGATTTTGTGGGTGGATGGGCAGCAGGAATAGGAATGATCAGAGGACAAAGCAAAGGACAGAGGGAGAGAATACATGGAGAGAAGACTGGAATAAGGAAGATATTAGGGGGCAATGTGAAAGCCTAGTGCAGTGGAAATTTCCAGGAAGCTATGAGTGTGGCTGAAGTGAAGACTCCAAGTAATTGAGAATAGAGAACATGAACTGGCCAGCTTCTGTAGCCACACAAGGCTCCCAGTTGTGGGACTGATAACCATAGAGCCAAAAAGATATTTGAACCACACTTGTCCTTGATATGTTGGGGCAATAGCAGCTCAGAGCTTGTCTAATGCCCAATCTATGACTCGTGTAATATGAGGCACAGACCACAAGAGGGAGCCCATGCCCAAGACTGCCTGGATGTACAAGAACTGGAAGTTGAATCACTCAGAGAATTAAGGTAGGACCAAATAGAGTCGACTGAAAAGAAAAAACTCAATGAAATGATTCCTAATTCTATTCTACTATAATCAGAGAATGGGGTCTGTTTCACCACTGGACTGCCATCTGAAACTACCTAATGATTTTCTCTACAAAACACAAATTTTTCACTTCTTTGTTTCTTTTTCACTGGAGACCTGCATGAGTCATCAGTAGTAAACATGCAACAAAATCAACATTTTCTCTAAGGAATCATCCCATTGCTTTTAATTCTGACTTACTCAATTTCTCATGGAAGGGAGAAAGTAAGAAAGATTTGGAGCCAAAATACCATAGAAATGACCTCTGGCTATATTTTTCCTGGAGTCCATTTCCCGCTGAAAAGCTATGACCTTGACCTTCACCGCATTACTCTCAATTCTCCCATTTTAGCAGTCCTACAAGATTAGCCACTTAAGCTCTGTGTACAGCTTTCTATGGCTTTTGCTATCTAAACTCTTAATATCTTCAACAGTCCTAGGTCCTATACTGTAACAAAATCAATTTTGTTGTCCCATGTTTTGTCCTAACTGGCATGTTTCTTGCTATGACTAAATTTTCCAATCAAAAGCAACGTAAGTAATGAATGGGTTTATTGGATGATATTACTATATCATAACATATCATTATGGGATCTTAGGATAGAAACTCAAGCTAGCATCTGAATGCAAAAATCCATTGGGAATCTTTGTTTAATTGCTTTTTCTCTTGCCTGGCTACTGTCTTGGGTCAGCTAGCTGTCATATCCAGCCCAGGCCCACTTGCTTATGGATATTGCTATGCTCAGTGGAAGAGCCTTCCCACATTAGTCATCAATCAACACAATCTCTCTAATACACAGTAAACAGCAGTTCTGATCTGGGAACACTCTCAGTTGATGTTCTCCCACATTACTCTAGGCCACATCATGTGGACAGCAAAAGCTAACTAAGACAAAGAGACAATGATACCTTAAAAGGTTTTAGAAACTCAATACCAATGTATTAATTAGCCATATCAATCAATTAAGCAGAAATAAATTAAATATGAAGATAACAGTTACTGGAAAAACAGACATGTCTAGGAATGAGGACAGACATGCCTCTAAGATCAACAAAACTAAAAGTGTCTCTGTACACAAAGTTCATAAACAAACAGAAAATTTCAAGGTAATTATATCATGATATAATAAATTTTCATGAATATAAATATTGGTGATGGTTCATTATTTTTCAGGGAAACAATATAATTAGATGGCAATAAAACTAAAACCATAGCTCCACTGAAAAAATAAAGACACAACGCCATACCTACAAACATATATCATGGTCCTTTAACAAGAACTACAAGATTATAATCTAAATCAGACAAAAAGAAATCTCTGGTCATCACTCACCCTGTGCATGCCAATTTGCTCATTTGCTAGTAACAAAAAAATGAGTTGGGTGAGGAGGGTTTTTCCACCAAAATTAGAGAGATTCACTTGAAGCCTTCTGGTATTTTAACTTTACAGAAAACAATTGTGACTATTAAAAGATCTCATTGTCTTATGATAAAGAAAATGATAATTGCCAGGAGACACCAATTTGTTTCCTATGCTTGATGACTCTTTTTGAGTCTGAGTCAGTGCGGAACTGAAAACTTTTCCCAATCAAATACAAGATAACAGATTTTTAAATCAAAAGTATATGATTTATATTACACATCTAAAAAAACCTATTTTGCTCTAATTGCTTTATATCACAACAATTTTGAAAACAAGTTTATCCTCATTTTCATGTGTATGTCAACATGTGAAAGAAAGAATGTCTTCCAAGTATGTAGAGGTGACACATAAGAGAACAGCATGTCAGATCCTGTGGCTCTGGAGTAGCAGGTGCTTATGAAACTCCCAACTTGGGTGTTGAGATGTGAACACAGATTGTTTCGAAAAACATGTGCTGAGACACTGACCAAGCCCTGTAGTACATTCTATCCAATAAACTAAATGTCTGTAACATATTTACAAGAACAACAAAGTGTAAATAAATAGAGAGGTTAACAAATGATTGATCAGGAACATGATGCATCAATATTAATATATTGAGTGTGGTAAATTTGTAGCATGAGTTGAATACAATCCACAGAAAACTCTCAACCATTTATGACAGGATACCTAATTCCAAAGGTAAATGCAAAGTGGTAACTCTCAGAGGGCTCATAGGATTATGAAAAAGTAGTACACATATTGACACAATGTGACTTCTATATTTACCACAAAGCTACAACCATCAAGAATATATACAATACATATATATGTATATATATATACATATATATATAAGAATGAATAAAGTAAATGGAGAGAAAAAGCCAAGAACAAAAGCAGAAAAATAAAGTCAACTTTTAATCAAGAGACAAAATGAAGAACACAGAGGAAATATGGCTTCAAGACAAATATTATTCAACTATTGTATGTGTATAGAAATTAAATAAACACAAATTTCACAACTCCCACAAAATTAACTCAAAGTGACCTTTAAATGCTGTTTCTGACCCTGTAGCTATGGGTATATCTTCCAAACAGAGAGGCCCCAAGCTCTAGAGCTTTCTTGGCAAATGGAAAAAATTATGAAAAAAATCTCATGCCATATCTCTGTGAACTCTCATGAACCCATGTGGTTTTAGACCCCAGTCCCACTGATGCCCAATCACAAAACAGTTTAGAAAAATAATTTAATGTCTATTTCCTGCCACATGGATTATGATACATGAACTAGAATCTGCTCTATCCACTTGCCTAATAACATGCAAATATATTACAGATATCATGGCCTCCAATAGCCAGGGAAGCAGAGCCTCCCCCTCACCACTGAGTCCACATTCAGAGTCTCAGAAAAGAAGGGCCATTTTCCAGATCACAATATGGACCAACAGAACCACAGTCTGGCTCATGTTACTTCACAGTCACATAAGCTCAGCAGAACTTCTTCTCTTGGTCTGGAGTCAGTGTTCCCCACACTCACCATGGCATGGATTTTGGTCTCCCTCACAGCTCCTACAGCAGAGCAAGATGAGAATCCTGGAAAGAACCTACAAGTTCCTTCCTACTGGTGCTCCTAATTGCTAAACCTTCCTGAGGTCCCACATTAACTAAGACCACCCAGCTCAGACTCAGGACAGAGGTAGTTCCTCCACTGGGTGATCAGAGATCAAATGACACACACAGCAGAGGCCTTCTCAGCTCTGCCCTTCCACCTTAGGAGCAGACAGGATGCTCATCTGAGAAATCTGTATTTTCAAAAGTCTTCCAGTCTCCCAGAGCACTTCCTGTTCCCCTTCTCAAGCACACAGTCCTTTGTGTACAAATACACATTGATTGTCCAGTGTGGCCAAACCTTTGCTTCATATCTGGGAAATCCTTCAGCCAAACACAGGTCACATTCAACAGTAACTGTTGGGGGCTGGAGAGATGGCTCAGTGGTTAAGAGCACTGACTGCTCTTCCAGAGGTCCTGAGTTCAATTCCCAGCAACCACATGGTGGCTCACAACCATCTGTAATGAGACCTGTGCCCTCTTCTGGCCTGCAGGCATATATGCAGGCAGAACACTGTATACATAATAAATAAATAAATCTTAAAAAAAAAAAAAAGAAACCTCAGGGTTCCCTGCCCCGTGACTGAGGCTGTCTCCAGGGACATGAGACCCCATAGGAAAACAAACAGTAACTGTTGTTTTTTTGTTTTGTTTTGTTTTTCAGAGACAGGGTTTCTCTGTGTAGCTTTGTATCTTTCCTGGAACTCACTTGGTAGCCCAGGCTGGCCTCGAACTCACAGAGATCCTCCTGGCTCTGCCTCCCAAGTGCTGGGATTAAAGGCATGTGCCACCACTGCCTGGCTAAACAGTAACTGTTGTAACTATGTAAATATTAAAGAAAAACAGGCTATGAATTAGAAAACAATTAGTTGTCAGTGGTTGGGCTTGTAGGTAGGAAAGAGACCGTACATATGGTATAGTCATAAACTCAAAGAATTGTTTAGAAAAGTTGGAATAGAATTTGTGGCCATGTGTTTTCAGATACTAGGGATTTGTTTGAGAGGAAACCAAAGATTACTCACATGCGTTTTTTTCACCTGAGGCTACACAACTTAAACAAGGAAAATTGCAGTTCTGTTGTTAGGCAGGGCCACACCACTTTACCAAGATTGTCTGTAGAGGTTGACCAAGTATAACTTCAGCAATTCTGTTTCAATATAGGGTCAGTCCTTTATCCAGATAACTGAATGTGCTGCTCTTTGGACAACAAGAAACAGCCAGTCAGGACACTTGTGGATCATCTAAAATTGGTTACATCACTCCACATTGCTCATCTCAAATACTGTTGAAACAGGAAAACTCTCACCCTTTGTCCTTTCCCTCCATTTCTGACCTTTCAATGTGTCAGCTTCAAAGATGCTCAGTGAACTCAATTCTCACATAGGTCCCTCTTCATGTTTATGCCCCAGAAAATGCCAGGGAGACTGTTGAGCACTCATTAACTGCTCTATTTTTCCTTCTCACTGTGTCCAGCCTAGAAGAAGATGCAGGACTGTCTTTCAAGCACTGGGCAGCAGAGGCAGGTTTAAGTATTCAATGCAATTCTCCATTACATAGCATGAGGCATGCCTGGGCTACAGGAGACACTGCTCTACACAGAAATCAATAACCAACAGCTCCTGAGAGAAAAGGAATGACCTAGATACATTAGAAAACAGAAACAAGTAGATAAGAGCAGAAATGTTCTTAAAAATGTTAAAAATAATACCAATAAGTGGTATTTTAAAGTGATTAAGAATAATGTATTTTTCAAGATAAAAAACTTAGCTATGCCAGGAGGTGGTGGCACACACCTTTAGTCCCAGCACTCTGGAGGTAGAGGCAGGCAGATCTCTGTGAGTTTGAGGCCAGCCTGGGCTACAGAGTGAGTTCCAGGAAAGACTCTAAAGCTACACAAAGAAACTATGTCTCAAAAAAAAACCCCCAGAAAACATCAACAAATAAATTAGCTATATTGACTTTAAAAAAGAATGGAACTTTCTCTAGTAGAGGGAATGTAATTAATAAGAGATAGGTTGATCTTCCCATATGCACTTGTTAGCTGCTGTGATCTGTAACCTGACACACAGAGTTATAGTCAATGGCTTTTGCTCAAAACTCTGAGCTGTCATAACTGTGTCCAGCAGGACTGAACATATCTGCATAGGAGAGTTACTTAATTGAAAATTCAATATCCTCTGGTTCAAGTTAACCTCCCAAAAGTGTAGACGTACCAGTCTGGTCTGTCTTCATTCACAAGACATCAATCAGAACATGCTGGGAAATTACAAAACCACTCCTCCGGCTACAATCAGGTTTGTTTTCATAATGGTGACTCCAGCAGCTGATTGCCTACCCTGTTTCCCCCAGCAGTGTACACAATAAACTATTCCTTCTGTTCTGATCTGAAGGTAGAAACCATGCTCCACATGCAAATCTCTTTCTTTTTACTGAAATGGATATGCAACTGCATGATTCAAATGGATAATTTTGAAAATCTGAGGTGATGCAATCATTTAATACATAAGATTCTTAATGTGTAATATAGAGGACAGCAAAATCATTGCCATAGAGAGCAGCAGACTTGGACCAAGACCACATATGCCAACATAAGAGAACTCGTTTCACAAACATTTTTCTAAAAGAATTGAAATGCAGCTGTTCTAGAATTAAAATGCCATCCAAGGGAGGAACACTTGACATACTTCAGAGATAAATAAAGAAAAATGTCTTTAACAATAGCATGCATCAATCTTTTAGCTAATGCTAAAAGAGGAGACAGCCAGAAGAGATTTTGCATTCTACATAAGCTAATCATCCTTGTGGCATTTAGGTTCAGTCTTCAGGTTACATTTTCAGCAATTTAAATAGGGACAGAAGACTGCAAGTGTATTCACGAAGACAGAGAGGGCTTACACAGCAGAAACATTCCCAAAATTATTTCTTAAGTACCCCAGATTTGTGAAACAGCAGGATATTCTTCAGTGAAAGGGTCTTGAGGTGAAGGTCACAGGGGATGAGAAAGAGAGGAAGAAGTATAATATAGAAAAGATAAAAGATGGGGTGAGGAGGTCTTGCACAAGCTAGGTCTCATTACAATTAAGCTTCTTAAGAAGAATAGCACTTTGGATACTACTTCCAGGGGTGAAATAAAAGGAAATGGGGAAGTTCTAGAAAGTGTCATACAATGGGGCAGACTCAAAGAGGAGACTAATCAAGCAATGCTGCACAAGGGGAAACAGGGTATCTCAGAAACATTACTGACTAAGGCCACAGGGATCTGTGGACTGATAACTATAGCCCCATGTAGTGGAAAAAGTTAGTTTCTCAGGATCTGAAGTAACCCCACCACAAATACCCTGGTTCCAGACCATTGCTAGTTCTCCAAAGCGTATTCCTGGTTTTTGGGAAGGAGCTCTGTTTTATTATCAGTACATCAGGCCCTTGGGGAAAGCTCCCTAGCTCTCCCAAGAATTTTCTTAATCCCTGCCTCAGGTCCTAAGTGAAAGCATTGCTTAATCAGGCAGTTCCTTAAAACATTAGTGTTTTATTTGTCTTTTATCTTTTTCTTCTATTCTTACTTCTTTTTTCTTTTTGGTTTTACTTTTCTATTTTTTTTCTTGTTTTTTTTCAAGACAGGGTTTCTCTGTGTATTTTTGCACATTTCCTGGATCTTCCTCTGTAGACCAGGCTGGCCTGGAACTCACTCTGTAGCCCAGGCTGGCCTCAAACTCACAGAGATCCGCCTGGCTCTGCCTCCCGAGTGGTGGGATTAAAGGCGTGCACCACCACCGCGGTTCTTTTTGGTTTTTCAAGACAGATTTTTACTGTGTAGATTTGGAGCCTGTCCTGAAACTTGCTCTGTAGACCAAGCTGGCCACAAACTCACAGAGATCAACCTGCCTCTACCTCCTGAGTGAGTGCAGGGATTAAAGGTATGCACCACCACCGCCCGGCAGTACCCTCCATTTTTGACAATCTGCTTTCCATGGGTGCACAAAAAGCATGTCACAAGTTTACTACAAAAATGTTTCTTGTTGGACGGTGGTGGCGCACACCTTTAATCTCAGCACCTGGGAGGCAGAGCCAGGCAGATCTCTGTGAGATTGAGGCCAGCCTGGGCTACAGAGCGAGTTCCAGGAAAGGCGCAAAGCTACACAGAGAAACCCTGTCTCGAAAAACCAAAAAAAAAAAAAAAAGAAGAAGAAAAACGAATTGGGTTTGGGGATATATCTCAGTGGTAGAGCGCTTGCCTATCGAGTGCCAGGCCCTGGGTTCAGTACTCAGCCCTGAAATAAAAACAAAAGTTTCTTCTTTTGTTTTCTTTTTTTTGTTTTTTTGTTTTTTTTGTTTTTTTTCAAGACAGGATTTCACTGTGTAACTTTGCGCCTTTCCTGGAACTCGCTTTGGAGACCAGGCTGGCCTCGAACTCACTGAGATCCATCTGCCTCAGCCTCCCAAGTGCTGGGATTAAAGGCATGCACCACCACGGCCTGTTTTTTTTTTTTTTTTTGGCACAGAGGTTTTTTGTGTCATTTAGATGCCTGCTCTGAATCTCCCTCTGTAGACCAGTCTGGCCTTGAACTCACAGAGATCTGCCTTACTCTGCCTCCCCAGTGCAGGGATTAAAGGCGTGTGCCATCGTCATGCAGCACAAAAATATTTCTACAGCACAAAAATATTTTAAACACAGCTCCCTGCACCTAATTCTGTGAACAGATTCAGCCCAAATGGCAAAGTTATTCAGAGGCCTTCCCCTGGGTCCAGGGAGTTTCAAGTACCACATGGGACTTCACAGGACTGGAATTCTGCAGGCAGATTCCCAGGAAGATCCAAGAAGGACCCACCACACTAGATCCTAATCTTCATCATCTACTCCACCCCATCTGGATACATTAGCCCCTCACTCACCATGTCATGGTTTCCCAGCTTGGCCATGTTCTCTGCTCAGCTCCCTGCACCAGGACTCACAGCACACCACACAATACTGCTGGTGCCAGATTTTCTTTAAAGCCAAATCTGAATTGAGGCTAGAAGGACCCTGTACAAATTCTGAATGGCAGGTTACCTGGAGCTCCTGATTGGCTAGTGAGGCCTGAGTGACAAGAGCAATTCCCATAGGATTACTCTGGGCTTAAAGATAAAGCACAATATTCCTGACCCTACCTTTCACCCTAGACAAAGGATTTTTCTAAATGAGCAGAGATATGCATAATAATAGCACTTGCACCTGGCTCCAGTATCTGACCCTGCTATCTTCCTGCACTCCATAGGAACTTCCCCTTCTTCCTCCAGGACACAATATGGCTAGCTAGCTTGCACAGACCACTAGACTATATGGAGTGGAATGATTCCTTGTCACACAGGTAAAAGGGATCCCAGAATATTAACAACTAAGGAGAGATTTAAAGGCACACAAAGAGAGTGTTTCTTATGTCACTTAATACTGGCATCAGGTGAACTGAAGATACTTTTTACCTGGTTGTCACAGGAACTTCAGACAACCAGCAAAAAAAAAAAAAAAGGAGGAACTTGTTCACAACCAAGAAAATATGTCCATTGCAGAAATTCAGAACATACTGTTGGCATATGATTAATAATACAGAGTAGTCTTCATGGATAGTTTAATATTTAGAGAATAACTGAGCCATGAAAAATGTGTTTATGAACACTATTGTTAGTCAGTACATCTTCCTCAGTGGGCAGGTAAAGGAAAAAACAACTGCATTATTCAATGTTGTCTACCTGAAAAGGACTGGTAGAATGAATCTCCCTATGTAGGAAGAAAATGGATTTATTAGAATGTCTCACAAACTGTGGTTTAGATAGTCCATCAATGGCTGCTACCAATGGAAATTTGGAGAAATCAGTAGTTGTTCAATTCATGAGGCTGTGTATCACAGCTGGTCTTTAGTATACACCACAATTCTAAGGAAGTAGACTCTAATGCTGGTAAAAGAATGAACTTGGAGCTGGGTGGTGGTGGCACTTTTTTTTCATCCCAGCACTTAGGAAGCAGAGGCAGTCAGATCTCTGTGAGTTCAAGGCCAGCCAGGGCTACAGAGAAAGTTCTAGGAAAGGTGCAAAGCTATACAGAGAAACCCTGTCTCGAAAAACCGGAAAAAAAAGAAAGAAAAGAAAGAAAAAGAATGAACTTGGTAGCCAGAGCTAGGGCAAGCAAGTGCTTACTCCTTCTGTGTTCTTTATGTATGTTGGCTGCCACCAGAAGTTATGATCTACATTAAAGGTGGATCTTATAATTTGTTTGATTTTTTTTTTTGGTGTTTCTGAGGCAGGATTTATCTGTGTAGCCTTGGAACTCATTCTGTAGACCAGGCGGGCCTCAACCTCAGAAATCCCAACTGATTCTGCCTCCTCAGTGCCGAGCTTAAATGTGTGCACAGACACCAAAGAGCTGAAGGTGGATATCACCTCAAATGATCTAGATTAAAGATGGGTCTTTAATTTCAAATTCTTTCAAAAATGCCTCACAGGTGTACCCAACTCTCATGGATTTAGTTAAGTGGAGAGGTAGTTAGTTTGACTCCCAAGAATAGCCATCACAATATCCAAGATGGAAGAAGGGAGAAAAATTTCTTGCCTGCAGGAGGATGGTAGAGTATGGAATGCTTTTCCAAAGCTTTATGTAAACAAAGGAAGCATGTGGATTTTATATAGGGAATCTGGACATGTTTGTGTAACGTTCTCCATATTCCTAAGCAGGCTAGGTTAATCAATCCATTTATGAACATGATCACAATGTAAAAGTAAACACATTTAGGGTAATCTTTACGTAAAAATCATGTGGAGCCATATATAAATTTTAAAATGATGGAAACAAATTCCTCTGGGATACTCATCTTGTACCACAAAGTCTTTGCTGAAATTCAAATAAGTGAATGTAGATTGCTCTTGAGCATATGAGATCTGTCAATCTTGATGTTCAGTCTAAAAGATAATTATACCAACACCACAATTCTCACCAAGATAGAGAACAGAAACGCAGAAATCATTATTAAAAAGTCACTTAACAGCAGTATTTAATCTGCTTTTAGATCAATGGTTATGATGAGCTTTACTAACCTCAGAATTAAACTGGTTTTTGCATCTGAGCAGGCTGGCTTGGCACAAAGCCACAGTTGCTTCCATGCAAGACAATAAAGTGTTCATTTTAACTATCCCTGGCTACTGTCTGCCTGAGGGCTGTGACCTCACTGTAACGAATTGCATTCTTTACTTTTTCTAACTTTAAAATAATCATTTATATGATGTTTCGTTTGTTCACAGTACCTATGGAAGCCAGAAGAAGGCAGGAGTTGCCTGGAACCGGAATTATAGCAAATCTTTTCCTACCTTGTGGGTTCTATAAATGGAACCTGGGTCCTCTGTAACAGCAGCCAGTGTATTTATTGTTGAGCCATCTACCTAGCCCTTTTTTATTTAAAATACTTTCCCATAAATTGTTAATTAAAATATATTACTTCCCTTTTCCCTTTTATTTCTTTATTCACTACCTTTCCAAATACCTTCTAAACTCTTCCTTGTTAAGTGTGGGTGAATCAGTATGCTGAAATGTAAGAATACAATCTGCTGCATCCATTGCTGCTGATGGTACATATATGGAAAATTGGCTGATCATATTATATTGGACAAATCATTAGGGAACTATTTCCTGCCTCATTCTCTCAAATGGAGGAGAATTCTACTTTTTAATCAGCACCAGTTGTCTGACCCCGACTACGCTACCACGGACAGGAAACATAACTGAGAATAGAAAACTTAAGGTAGAATATGCCTTACTAGTTAAGAGCAATGAAGATTCTTTCAGAGCATCCAGCTTCCATTCCCAGTACACATAGAAGCTCACTAATATATATGACTCCAGTATCAGGGACTCTGACACAATCTCCTGGTCTCCCTGGCCACCATAAGAAGAGGAGACTTAGACCCTAAATATTATATTTCAAGCTGTGTGTGGTAGTGCATTCTTTTAGTACCAGCAATCTGGACACAGAGTCAGGAAGATCACAGTAAGTTGTGAAGCCTATGCTACATAGCCTATACACACACACACACACACACACACACACACACACACACACACACGACACATATACTTTCACTGGAAATGAAAAAATCTGAGTAACATAAATGAATAGGAGCATTGGAGATTTGGGACAATACAATAACGATTAAAGTCATTTCAAGTGTCTGCCACTGGTGCTCATGGAACCATGTTCAAAAAAAGTATGGTTCCAACATGCAAGCACATGCCATTAATCCCAGCCAATGGGAGAAACAGAACATTTGACAGTGATTTAAAACCTCACCATGCAACCTGAACAGCCTATCACAATCAGAGTGTTATCAGACCCACCAAGTTATGAAAAGAGACCTGCACAGCAGCAATCTCTTACCATGTGAAAGAAGCGTATAGCAGATCAGGTCCAAGCAGGTCCTGAAGGTTAAAAACAAGCTACATCAAGAAGTTTCCCAAATGCCTATGGATTCTACTTCTGTTACAATGCCTTCTGCTGCCAAGCATGCACCTATAGCCTCATGGGGTATTCCCTGTGATTGGCTGACTGAGGAGAAGACTAGGGTGGGGTTTAATGATGTTTCTGTGCATCATGCAGGCAACACCCAGAAATGGACAGCTGTATCCTTTCAACCTGATTCTAGGACAAGCCTAAAAGACACTGGTGAAGGGAAATCTACACAGTGGGCAGTAGATCAGGCAGTACACAGGATCATACAGTTTGTTTGAAAGGAGAAATGTCCAAATGTACAACTACTCACTGAGCTGTAGCCAAAGATTGACTGGATATTCAGCAACTTGAAAGGAGCTTGATTGAAAAATTGGTGAGAAAGACATCTGGGGAAGAAGTATGTGGATAGACTTCTTCAAATCGCCAAAGGGTGTGAAGACATCTACATCCGAAGTACATGTTCAGCAAACATGTGACAAGCTGAGGAGTTCAATAATCACAGAGGAAGGATGACTCTTTCTTTGGACAGTCAGCCCCTTTTCCCAACCTTTCATGTCATTACCCAATGGGCCCAAGAACAAAATGGCCATGGTGGCAACGATGGGAATGATACATGTGCTCAACATAAAATTCCACTCACCACAGCTGATCTGGCTACTGTTGCTGCTGTGTGCCAGATCAGCCAACAACTGAGAACAACACTGAGTCCCAGATGTGGCCTGTTAGAAAAGGGAATTGACTTTGGTCTTTTGAAAACAAGGTTACAGCACCCATTAGGTGGCAACATCTGGACAACTGGGGAAACGTTCTCCAGAAGACAGTATATACTCTGAATCAGCATCCAATATATGATAAGTTTCTCCTATAGCCAGCATTGATGGATCCAGGAAGCAGGGTATAGGAAAATGAATACTTCTACTCACTATCACTGCTAGTGACCAACTAGAAGTGTTTGTGCTTGCTGTTTCTGCAACACTAAGTTTTGCTGGCCTAGAAGTTTTTTTTTTCCAGAGGTCATTGTGTTCCTGCCAGGAGGCATAACACACTTTCCAATGAATTGGAAGCTCAGACTGACCCTTGGTTATTTTGGTCTTCAAATACCCTTAAAACAACAGACTAAGATAGGAATAAAACTGTAAGGAGGGGTGATACATCCAGATTACCGTAAGAAAAATCGGACTCTCTCTACAATGGAGGTAAGAAAGATTATGTCTGAAATGTTCGAGATCCTTTAGGGCATCTCTAGGTGCTACTGTGCCCTGTGATTAAAGTCCTTGGTAAACTTCATTAATCTAACCCAAGAAGGATGACAAAGGGAACAGACCAATCAGGAATGAAGGTATAGATCACTTTTCCAGGAAAAGAACCATGACCCTCTGATGTGTCTTTAGAGGGTAAAAGAAATACAGAATGCAAAGTACAGGAATGTAATTCTAAATACCATCTAAGGCCATGTGACCAGTTGAAGAAATGAGGATTATAACTGACATGAGTGCTTCTGTTATATTTTTTTAATGTATTTGTACAAATATTTGTATTTTTTCTTATTTTTTTTAAGTTTCATTTTTTCTCTTAGGCAGACAGTTTTTAATGGATTCAATTGTTTTTGTTTTTGTTTTTTTTTTTTAGTTTCCTTATAATATGTTGCAACACCAATTAAGAGAAGGTCACTTGACATCAGATGTAAGTTTGAGTTACTAGAAAGATGTTTCTTAAGGGACATTGCTACTAGTCTAAATATATAATAGGTTTGTAATTTTATGTGGGATAGTTATGTTATCTTTAGGCATAACTATGACCTGGTTATTGTATTTCATTTATAAATTAATTATGACTTATGAAGATAGGATTGTGTGTCTAGTTGTCAAGATATGGATTGTGATGAATATTATTGGTTGTAAAGTTTACTATATCTGGAATGAATTATAATTCAAAATGGAGGGCATATTTGTCATCTGGACCTAGAGGCAAGAAGACAACATGCCTTTGATGCAGATCCTGAGTTTGGATGACCTCGCCTTCAATCCAGACCTTAAGGATAGAAGGCACATCTTTAATCTGGGTCACACCTTCTGCTCAAAAGATAATGGAAGGAGGAAGGTGGTGTGTAAGTTTTTTGTCTTCTTTCCTTCACCTTGTCAGTACATCTATTCCTTCACTGGCTTTGAAGTCTAGTTTTGTTTTTAAGATTTATGTATGTATGTATGTATGTATGTATGTATGTATGTATGTATGTGTGTATGTCTGTATGTATGTGTGTCTGTATGTATATAGTATTTTGCCTGCATGTGTGCTTGCATGCCAGAAGAAGGAACCAGATCTCATTATAGATGGTTGGAAGCCACCATGTGGTTGCTGGAAATTGAACTCAGGACCTCTGGAAAAGCAGCCAATGCTCTTAATCTCTTAGCCTTCTTTTCATCCCCAAAGTCTATATTTTTGAAATTCCAGCACCTACAAAGAAAATACCTGAAACACCCAGACTTATGAGACTGATCAGCTACTAGATTCCTGGACTTTCTATTCATTCACAGCTAGCTGCTGTTGGACTGCAGTCTGTAAATATTCCAGTATATTTCTTTATTTCCTATGTATGTGTACAACAAAAGGTGACAAGATAAGGAGTTCAATAAAGAGATAGTAAGGATGGCTCTTTCTGTGGAAAGTCAGTCTTTTCTCCAGTCATTCATGTCATTGCTTAATGAGCCCAAGACCAAAGTGGCCATGGTAGCAGAGATGGGATTAATGCAAAATCTCAAATGAAATTCCATTCACCACAGCTGATCTGGCTACTGTTGCTGCTGTGTGCCACATCAGCCAACAACAGAGACCAACACTGAGAACCAGATATGGCCTGATAGAAGGTGGAATTGACTTTGGTCTTTTGAAGACAAGGTTACAGCACCAATTAGAAGGCAATGTCTGGAGGGCTGTGAAAAGTTTCTCCAAAAGGCAGTATATGCTCTAAATCATGTATGTGTGTGTGTGTGTGTGTGTGTTTGTGTGTGTGTGTGTGTGTGTGTGCATATTGATAGATAGACACATAGATAAGTAGAGAGAGAGAGAGAGAGAGAGAGAGAGAGAGAGAGAGAGAGATTCATTCCATCAGTTCTGTGACTCTGGAGAACCCTGACTTATAAACTGGGATTACTAGTCAATTTCTATACTTTTAAGTTCTAATTTTTGATTTATACTCTAACTCCACATCTGAAATACTCTTTTTTAATATTTATTTATTTATTTATTTATTTATTTATTTATTTATTTATTTATTTTTATTTATTTATTTATTTGTTTATTTATTTATTTATTATGTATACAGTGTTCTGGCTGCCTGTTTGCCTGCAGGACAGAAGAGGGTACCATATGTCATTACAGATGTTCGTGAGCCACCCTGTGGTAGCCGGGATTTGAACTCAGGACCTCTGGAAGAGCAGTCAGTGCTCTTAACCATGAGCCATCTCTCCAGCCCCCCTGAAATACTGTTAGTAAATGCTTCAGTACTAGTTTGTATACATTTGCAGAAAATACTTTTCCTATTGTATAAAGCTAAAGAACATGGAAAACAGTGAAGCATATAGTTGTGTGTTTTTTCTAATGAAAACTTTATAATATAGTATGAGCTTTTAGATACATGGCAAGATTAGGTCAATTGTATTGATATGTTGAACGTACTTGTTACTTAGTGGAAAGCTACTTTATTATTAATTTAATCAAGTACGCATTCATTCTTTAATCTAACAAAATTCAAATATTAAGCTTAAAAGGGAAACACCAACATCAAAGCTCCAGTCACCAAGGAAGGAGAAAGTAAACTCTGTCTCCAGTTCTAAATCCATTATTTAGAAATGTACTTAACTGATGGAATGATGTCACTGGGGAGATATCTCCATGGTTAAGAGCATTGAGTGTTCTTCCAGAAAATCTGGATTCAATTCTCAACACCCATGTGGTAGATCACAAGTGTCTGTATATCCAGCTCTAGGGGATCTGACACCCTCACACAGACATCTGGTGATCTTGATCTTATTTATTCTTATGTAATCGTTGGAATGTTTGGAATGTCAGGTACTTCCCATTAGTTGCTGGTCTATCCTTGAGTGGATCTCTTAGTGGTGTCAGTATATGGATGCAGATGTTGCCTGACAGTAAGCTGGTCATGGCAGCTGTGTGGTCAAGCTGTTTTGGGTCCCCTACACCCTTCACCAATATCTTTCAGGCTTGTTCCAAAATGGGGTTGAAATGCTGCAGCTGTCCATTTGTGGGTGAATCCTACATGATGTACAGAACCACCAACTGGCCCTAGTCTTCTCTTACTGGGTCAACCAAATATAGGAAATAACTCCATGTCCCCATAGATGCCTGCTTGGCAGCAGAAGGCATTATAACAGGAGTAGAAACCATAGGCATCTGGGCAACTTCTTCAGGTATCTTACTGGTGCCTTCAGGACCTGCTTGGGCCTGATCTGTTATATACCACTTCCATTTGATAACATATTGCTGCTGTGCATGTACTACTTTATGATTTGGCAGGTCCCATAACATAGCTCAGGATGAGTGGTTCAGGTCACATGATAAGGCACTGGCAAACCTTCAAATGTTCATTTTCTCTCATTGGCTGCAATTAATGTCACGTATTTTACGGTTGGCCATACTTTTTTTTTTGAGCTGAGGATCAAGCCTACGGCCTACCACTTGCTAGGCAAGTGCTCTACAACTGAGCTACATCTCCAACTTTTTTTTTGTTTGTTTTTTTCCTTTTTTTTGAGACAGGGTTTCTCTGTGTAGCTTTGGAGCCTGTCTTGGAACTCACTCTGTAGCCCAGGTTGGCCTCAAACTCACAGATCTGCCTGGCTCTGCCACCCTAGTGCTGGAATTAAAGACATGCACCACCCGGTGGCCATACATATTTTTGAAAATGATTCTATTGGAAGCAGTGTCAGACACTTGAAATGACTTTAATAGGTATTGTATTCCAAATCTCCAATGCTCCTATTTTTGTATTTTATTACATTTTGTTCTTTTACTGTGTCTGTGAGTGTGTGTGTTTGTGGGTGTGTGTTTGAGTGTGTTTGTTTGTTTGTGTGTGTGTGTGTGTGTGTGTGTGTACACTATGTAGCACAGGCTTCACAACTTACTGTGATCTTCCTGCCTCTGTGTCCAGATTGCTGGTACTAAAAGAATGTACTACTATGCACAGCTTGAAATATAATCATTATGGTCTAAATCTCTTCTTCTTATGGTGGACAGGGAGATCAGGAGACTGTGTCAGAATCCCTGATAATGGAGTTATATATAGTAGTGAGCTTCTATATGTACTGGGAATGTAAGCTGGATGCTCTAAAAGAATCTTCAGTGTTCTTAATTGGTAAGGAATTTTCTACCCTAAGTTTTCTGCTTAACTATATTCATAGCAACATTATTCATAATTGTCAGAAACTGTCAACAACCTAGATGTCTGTCAACTGAAGAATGGATAAGGAAAATGTGGGACATATACACAATGGATCACTACTCAGCAGAGAAAAACAATGACAGCATAAAATTGCAGACAAATGGATGGAACTAGAAAATATCATCCTGAGTGAGGTAACCCAGACTCAGAAGGACAAACATGCTATGTACTCACTCACAAGAGAATACTAGATCTAAATCGAAGGACAATCATACTGCAATCCACAGAACCAGAGAGGCTACCTAGCAGGGGGACCCTAGGATGACTGTGTCTTACAATAAGTTTTGGTTTTACCCAATCCCTTGGCAGGCTATAGTGAAAAATTTCACTATTAGGATAAGAATTTGTACTGCACCAAGGTGAAAAAAAAAGAGAAACATAATTTAAAATTAAATAAACTAAAAAAAATTAAAACAAAACAAAACAAAAAACAGGGAAGAGTTTAGAAGGTATTTGAAAAGGGGCTAAGACCTTGTGGTACAAGATGAACATCCCAGAGGCATTTCTTTTCATCATTTTTATAATTTATATATGGCTCCACATGATTTTTATGTATAAATTCTTCTAAGTTTCTCCACTGTTACATTGTGTTCATGTTCAGAAATGGATTGGTTAACCTAGCCTGCTTAGAAATATGGAGAACTCTACACAACCAAGTCCAGATTCCCTATGTAAAATCTACATGCTCAGAAAAAGCTTTGGAAAAGCATTCCATACTCTACCATCCTCCTGCAGGTAGGAAATTTTTCTCCTTTTTTTCTGTCTTGGATATTGTGATGGCTATTCTTGGTAGTCAAACTGACTACCTCTGCAATTAACTAAAACCAAAATAGTTGGGTACACCTGTGAGGGATTTTTGAAGGGTTTTGAAATTAAAAATCCATCTTTAATCTAGATCATTTGAGGTGATATCCACTTTCAGCTGCTGGTGTCTGTGCACAATTTTAAGCCCAGCAGTGAGGAGGCAGAATCACTTGGGGTTTCTGACTTTGATCCCAGCCTGTTGCACAGAATGAGTTCCAGGGCTACACTGATAAATCAAGTCTCAAAAACATTAAAAAAAAAATGAAACAAAGTATAAGTTCCACCTTTAATCTTGATCATACTTTCTGGTGACAGTCTACATATATAAAGGTCACTGGAAAAAAAATAAAATAAAAAAAATAAAAAAATAAAAAAAAAGCCGGGCGGTGATGGCGCACGCCTTTAATCCCAGCACTCGGGAGGCAGAGCCAGGTGGATCTCTGTGAGTTCGAGGGCAGCCTGGGCTACCAAATGAGTCCCAGGAAAGGTGCAAAGCTACACAGAGAAACCCTGTCTCAAAAAAACAAAAAACAAAAAAAAATAAAATTAAATTAAAAAAAAAAAGGTCACTGGAGGAGAAAGCTTTCCCTTTGCCTGCTTGCCCTAGCTCTGGCTACCAAGTTCATTCCTTTACCAGCATTAGAGCCTACTTCCTTAGACCTGTGGTTTATACTGAAGACCAGTGAAGATATACAGCCTCATGAACTAAACAGCTACTGAATTCTTCAAATTTTCATTGGCAGCTGCCATTGATGCACTACCTGAACCACAGTTTGTGAGACACTTGAATAAATCCACTTCTTTATACATGGAGAGATTTGTTCTATCATTTTCAGGTAGAGAACTTTGAATAATGCAGTTGTTTTTTTCCTTCACCTGCCCAGTGAGAAAGATGTGCTGGCTAACAATAGTGTTCATGAACACATTCTTCCTAGCTCAATTGTTCTCTATGTATTAAATTATCCATGAAAACTACTCTTTGATATTATTAATTTGCTAACAGTTTGCTCTGAATTTCTGGAATAAAACTCCTAAAGCAATGGACCTATTTTCTTGGTTTTGATCCAGTTTCTCCTTTTCTTTGCTGGTTGTCTGAAGTCCCTATGACAAAAAGGAAAAAATACCTTCAGTTAACCTGATGTCAGCATTAAGTCACATAATAAACACTCTCCTCATGTGTGTTTAAATCTCTCTTTAGTTGTTAATATTCCTGACATTCTTTTTCCTATGTAACAAAGAATCACTCCACTCCACACAGTTTAGTGGTCTGTGCAAGCTAGCTAGCCACATTGTGTCCTTGAGGAAGAAGGGGAAGTTCCTATGGAGTGCAGGAAGATATCAGGGTCAGATATTGGAGCCAGGGGCAAGTGCTATCAATATGCACATCTCTGCTCATTTAGAAAAAGTCTTTATCTAGGGTGGAAGGCAGGGTCAGGAATCATTGTGCTGTGTCTTTAAGCCACTGTAATCCTATGGGAGGTGCTCTTGTCATTCAGGCCTCACTAGCCAATCAGGCACTCCAGGTGACCTGCCATTCAAAAGTGGTGCAGGGTCCTTCAGGCCACTGGCTTCAGACTTGGCTTTGAAGAAGGGCTGGTTCTAGCAGTTTTGTGTGTTGTGCTGTGAGTTCTGCTGCAGGAAGCTGAGCAGAGAGCATGACTGAGCTGAGAAACCATGACATGGTGAGTGAGGGGCTGCTGTGTCCAGATGGAGTGGAGGAGGTGGTGAGGTGGAAGATCTGGTGTGATGTGTCCTTCTTGGATCTGTGTGGGAACCTGCCTGCAGAATCTTTGTACTGTGAGGTCCCATGTGGTACTTGAATCTTGGACCCTGGAGCAGGCCTCTGAATAACTTTGCTCTGTGGGCTGTATCTCCCCAGAATTGGAAACAGGGAGCTGTGTAGAAACATCTTTGTGCTGCATGAGGGTGGCCCATGCATTTAATCCCAGCACTAGGAAACAGAGTCAGGCAGATCTGTGTGAGTTCAAGGCCAGTCTGCTCTACAAAGTGAGATCCAGGTTAGGCATCAAAACTACACAGAGAAGCCCTGTCTCAAAAAACAAACAAAACAAAAACAAAAAAATGAAATGTTTTTATAGTGAGCTTTGACATGGTTTTGGTGCACCCATAGAAAGCAGGTTGTTAAACATGAAGTGTGCCTTCCAGTAACTTTTAGAGGTTCAGCACTTTGCATTTCACTTTCATGTGTAAGATCCATTCATAGCTAATTTTGTAGAGGTTGTAAAAGACATCTCATGTGTTGGATAGCATGTCACTATTAATGTGTGATGTAGAAGAGTAGAATTGGTGATGTAAAAGATTTACTAATTCTTTGGAGATAGTAAGTCTCACAAAATAGGAGTTAACTGAGGGAG
The DNA here is from genome assembly GCF_949786415.1 of Peromyscus eremicus. Lineage (NCBI taxonomy): Eukaryota > Metazoa > Chordata > Mammalia > Rodentia > Cricetidae > Peromyscus > Peromyscus eremicus. The sequence continues at coordinate 8,029,353 of NW_026734288.1, forward strand.
GACTGGCTCAAAAAACAAAAACAAAAAAAGCCACCTCAAAGGTAAGTGTATTATAGCCAGGCCTGTTAGAGATTAGGACAGGAGGATACACATTTGTTGGGCTCCAAACCATTACAAAGGAGCCACAGTTTATTTAAAACAAACCACTAGGCCTAACAGTGAATCAAAATGGGACTCTAACAAGCTGCTCATTCAGGCATTACAGGGTAACAAACAACCTTAAATCCTGGCATGCCATGAAGTTCCAGGTTTCTTCTTGAGAAAAGCATAGTTCTGCCAGATGGACAATATGACACATATGTCAACTTATTTGAAAAGTAAAACACTACTTGGGTGGTGGTGGTGCACACCTATTTTCCCTGCACTCACTCAGGAGGAAGATGCAAGTTGATCTCTGTGAGTTTGAGGACAGCTGGTCTACAGAGCAGGTTCCAGGGGAGGCTCCAAAGCTACACAGTAAATATCTGTCTTAAAAATACAAGAAAAAAAAAAGAAAGGAAAGGAAATAAGAATAATAGAAAAGTTGTTGGACAACCTGGAACACAGCTTGTGAGGTATTCTATTAAATTGACTTTCTACATACATGGAGAGATTTATTCTACTAGTCTTGTTCATGTAGGGAACCTTGAATAACACAGTTGTGGGTTTTTTTTTTTCACATGTCCACTGAGGAAGATGTGCTGACTAACAATGGTGCTCGTAATTGCATTCTTTCTAGTTCAGTTATTCTCTAAGTATTAAGCTTTCAATGAAGACTACTCTTTATCATTATTTAATTTTCCAACACTTTTTTTTTCTGAGTTTCAAGAGTAAAACTCCTTAAGCAACAGAGCCATCATCCAGCTTTCTAATCAGAGAAAGACTTATCTTGTTTGTGCTCTGGTTCCTGCTTTTCTTTTCTGGTTTTCTAAAGTTCCTGTGACAAGCAGAAAAAAAAGCACATTCAACTGATCTGACCTCAGTGTGAAGCCATGTAACAAACATCTCCTATAGTGTGATTATATCTCTCTTTAGTTGTTAATATTCCCGGTACCCATCCACCTGTGTGACAGGGAATCCCTCCACCCCACATAGTGTAGTGGTCTGTACAAGCTAGCTAGTCACATTGTGTCCAGGAGGATGAAGGAGAAGTGCCTGTGGAGGGCAGGAAGAAAGCAGGGTTCCCTATTAGAGCCTGGGACAGGTGCTATTGAAATGCAAATCACAGCTGATTCAGAAAAACTCTGGGTCTGGGGTGGAAATCAGGATCAGGAACCATTGTGCTGTGCCTTTAAGCACAGTTTAAAGCTATGGGAGGTGCTCCTTTCACTCACGCTTCATTAGCCAATCAGGGGCTCCAGGCAACCTGCCAGTCAAAAGTTGTGCAGGGACCTTCCTGTCGCGGGCTTCAGGCTTGGCTTGAGGATCTGGTGCCAGTGGTTTTGTGTGCTGTGAGTTCTGCTTCAGGGAACTGAGCAGAGAATATGGGAGAGCTGGAAAACCATGCTATGGTGAGCTAGTGGCTGGAATCTCCAGACTGGGAGGAGTGGTCAATTGAGCTCCGAGAGCCAGTGTGGTGGGTCTTCTCCTGGTTGGGTGGGAGCCAGTTTCTGGATGGAGAGTTCCACATGTTCTTGCTTGGTCCTGCCTGGTCCTGCTGTGTCTGCATGCTCCACTCTGGTTTTGCGTGGTCCTGTGTGGTCTTTTCAGTTTTGAGTCATGGTCTCTGATGTTGCTGGAGGTGGAATTGAACCCTGTCTGTAGCCCCACAGGGCACTGCCCTTGTTATCCTTGTGACTAACCATCCTAAATCTTGGATGATACATCTGCAGCACCACAGAGTTCTAAAATTACCAATTGGAGTCACATTGTGGACTGTCCATTGCAGAACCGGGAAAGGATTTGTGTGTGGAGCACGGCTACTCACTGCAGACTAGAAGAAGAGGAACAGTGTACTGTGTACAGTGCAGTGGGAAACAGACTAGGCAATAGCTTGATCCCTGATTGAAGTTGAAGGCAGTGAGCTGCAGTCGTCTCCATTATAAAGAAGGACTGAGGGTCAGGGTGAGTGAGATTCTCTGTAATTTTCCTGCATGGATTAATTTCTTCCATATGAACAAAGACAGACAGAATTGGTGGGTGTACAATTTGGGGAAGATATCTTGAACTAGTAAGCATTCAGTTTCAAATTAGAGAACTCTCCTACTTAGATATGTGCAGTTAAGTTAACACAGAGGTTTGAGACACAGGCCATTGGCTGTAAATCCATGTGTTACTTAAAACAATCAGAGGCTAACACTTTACATGGAACAAAGTCATACAATGTCTTATTAATGGTATTCTCTCTATCAAAGTATTACCTATTTTATTTCAATGTCAGTATACCTAAGTGTCCTTCTAATTATTTGTATCATTATGAACATAAATTATTGGTATCATTTTTAAAATTCATTTTTTAAAAATGTATTACTGTAATTTTTTACTATTTAACAATGCTTTCCATTCTATTTTTTCAATGCTATTTATTTATTCATCTATGCATTTATATCAGTTTCAAGCAGTGATTCTCCACATGGGGATCATTGCCCCCTCTGGGACATCAAATGGCCCTATCACAGGACTGGCTTAAGACCATCAAAAAGCACAGACAGATATTTATATTATAATTCTTAACAGTAGCAAAAATGTAGATATGAACTAGCAGTGAAAATAATTATATAGTTGAGGGGTCACTACATCCTGAGGAACTGTATTAAGTGGTTACAGCCTTAGGTAGGCTAAGAACCACAGGTTTAGGTGCCTGTATCTTGTAGCTTAGGCCCCCATCACACTATATAATTGAGAATTTCTTTGGACACCTAATCTTGCCTCTGCTGCCCAGTGCTGGAAGGACAGTCCTGAAACTTCTTCCAGGCTGTGCCTTGACTGATCTGTGGGGAGGAAAAAAGACCAGTGAATGAGTATCCTCCAAGTTCTTTAGATTTTATTGTGAGTTTACAAATAAAGTGGGAACTGTGTGAGATTTTAATTCACTGACCAAGTGTAAAACAAGTGTAGTTAAAGCAGAGAAAGGGATGGGCAAGGAAGATTGTGAAAGCTTTCCTGCTGTGACAGTAGTTGACATTAGCAATGAGCAGGCAATCCATTTTAGATGATCAATAAATGTTCTTCTGAATGGCCATTTCTTCACTCAACAGACCAGGGTATCTAGAATTTGGATAAAGAACTGAGTTTTAATGAAACCAAATTACTCTAATTATACTGTTTCAACCTAAGTAGTAGAACTGTATAAAATGGAGTCACCCTGCCTAATATGATTGTGTTTTCCAGGTTTACAATGCATACTCAGAGAGAAATAGTGTGAGTAGTACTTGATGTGCTCTAATAAAAATCCCTAGTCTCTGGAGCACATGGCCATAAAGCCTGTTTCAACTGTTTAATAGATTTTTTTATTATAACTACATTATTTGCACTGTATTATTTGCTGCCTTCAACACCTTCCATAGTCTCTTGTGTTTTAATCCATGGCTTCTTTTTGTTTAACAACAGATACAGTTTGAATGTTATCTGTGTTTGGTTGCACGACCTTCCAGTTATGAAGTACAGGGCTGTTTACACTGCACATTGACTGTGTAATGGTATGTGCACCTACAGGACCCTGTGCCTTGGAAGAGAAATAGGAAGTGTTCTGGGAGAATATAAGATTTTACTGAGGCTGGAGAGATGACTCAGAGGTTAAGAGCACTGACTGCTCTTCCAGAGGTCCTGAGTTTAATTCCCAGAAACCACATGGTGGCTCACAACCATCTGTAATGAGATTAAGTGCCCTTTTCTGGCCTGCAGTCATACATGCTGTATACATAATAAATACATAAATCTTTAAAAAAAATTTTACTGAACTACAAATATTCCAGTTTAGGCTCCTGTCAGGTCAGCCAATTATGGAAGGATCAACCTAGGAGGGTTTTTGCTCTCTGAGTCTTTTGATCTCTGCTAATGTCCTGAAGCCCAGCTGGGTCATCTTAGCTAATGAGCGACTCTGGGAAGGCATAGCAATATGGAATACCTGTAGGAAGTAGCTTACAGGTTCTTTCCATGATTCTCCTCTTCTTCTGATGTAGGGAGCTGTAAGAATAATGACAAACCATGTCATAGTGAGTGTGGGGGCCATGTCCCTAGACTAGAAAGAACAGGTTGGCTGATCTGTCAAAGCTTCTTGGGCTTTGATGGACCATGAGCCAGACTGAGATTGTGTTGGTCCCTATGGTGACCTGGGTAGTGGCCGTTGGCCTATGAGTTTTGCTTAGTGTGGATTCCCTGGGAAGGGGGAGGCCATGCCATCCTGGCATGGAAGACTATGAGCTTGTAATATTACTGCCTCATGTTACATAATTGAGAATTACTTTGGACACCTAATCTTGCCTTTGCTGCCCACTGCTAGGAAGACAGTCCCACAATTCCTTCCATTCTGAGCCTTGATTGGTCAGTGAGAAGGAAAAATAGACCAGTTAATGAGTTACCTCCAATGTCTCTGACTAAGTTTAGTGGGGGCTTGAAAATGAAAAGGGACCTGTACAGTTGTTAAGTTCACAGACTAATTTTGAAGCTGGTAGGGTCACAGTGCAGAAAGGGAGAGGCATAAAGGAGGTTGAGATCTTTCCTACTTCAACAGTAGTCAAGATTAGAAATGTGTCATTTGGTAATCACTTTCAAATGCTCCATAAATGTCCTGATCGTTCATTGTTGGGATTCATAGACCAGGGCAGTCATGAATCTGGGTAAAAGACTGAACTTATCTTGAACCCAAATTTCTATAGTTACAGTAGTTCAACCGAAATAGATCTGTGTATAATGTTGTGGCATTGCATAACAGGATTGTTATTTTTCTGGTTTTAGATGGTACCCCTGATACCAAAGTTCTGAGAAATCTTTGACGTGCTGTAATATAAATTCCTAGTCTCTGGAGCCCATGGACATAGAGCTTGTTTCAACTGTTCAATATAATTTTTTTGAGATTATAATTACATCATATCCACATTCTCTTTTCTATTGCTAAGCCCTGCTATAATCCCTCATTGTTTTCTAATTCACAGTCTATTTTTTTTAACAAAAGTTAAATAGTGACAACAGTTAAACAATAGCAATAGTTACTGTGTGGATATGACCTATGACCTGTGACCTATGTAGTTGTCCCAGCTACAAGGCAATGGGTTGGCTGCAATACACATTTAGTGTGTAATAGAATGTGCATGAAAAGGATCCTGTGTTTTGGACAAGGATCATGATGTGCTCTAGAAGAGTGGAAGAATGTCTACTAAAATACAAACTTTCTGAACTAGGGCATGTATGCAGGACTGGAAGGGCAGCGGTGGAAGGACTGTGCTTTCTGAATCATTTGATCTCTGATCATCCAGTAGGGGAGCTATTAATATTCTGAGGCCTAGATAGGTGGCCCTAGACAATGAGGGACTCTGGAAAGTCTTAGCAATTATGAGTACTAGTTAGTGGAAGGTAGCTTTCAGGTTCTGTGCAGGATTCTCCTATGCTTTTGCTGTAGTGAATTGTAAAGAAGACCACAAAATATGCCATGGTGAGTGTAGCGTGTTCATAGCAGGTCTGCTGAGTTGTCATTTCTGTTGGAATTTGCATCAACCATGAGCCAAACTGTGGTTCTGTTGGTTCATGTGATGACCCAGGCAGGGCCCCTGTTCTCTGAGCCTCACTGTGTGTGGATTTATAAGGGAGGGGAGAGACTCTGCAGTTCTGGCATGGGAGGATATGATGCTTGCAGTGTCACTGCCGAGTGTCCACACACAGGCATGCTTTTGGTGTGTAGTTGGAAGACAGAGTTTCATCAATATATGATAGAATGCTTCTAAGGTTCTGCCACCACCAGACACAATGGTGTGATTCTGTAAAGTTTATTTATTTCCAGGGTACAAAAGGAGTTTCTGATCTTTAGAGGTTTCTCAGGTGTGCATGATGTTGGGTGGGTGGAAAGGGCAGAATCCACATTTCCTGCCATTATCCATGTGACAAGAAGCATTCATAACTAATAAGAAGTCTCTGTGTCGTGATTTTGGAGCTGGTTCATGCCACAGAAGGAAACCCACTACATGCCCCTATTTACTTCATTTCAAATTGGTTGTTTCTCTTTTGTTATTTGTATGTCTATGCTCATGAATAAATATGAGCTACTGAGTCCATTATTTCTTCTAATTATTTTTCTATTTATATGACTTAAGGGGAGAACACTTTGTTTTGAATAACCAACTAGGATGCTGACATCTGGGAAAAACAATTTTCCCTCTCAATAGTCATTAGTCTCCTATAGTACTTTTTTCTAGGAACAGGGTCTCATTAGATCTCCCTAAACTTTCTATGTTAGCATATGTACTGGCCATGCTTGCTTTTCTACCTGAGATCATTTTCAGATCTTAGGGTGTGTCTTCCACGCTAGCTGTGGTTTGACTTCCCAGCTTCCTGCTCTAGAGGTCCAGGTCTCCTCCTCCTAGGCCTTGTGGTTTGCAGTGAATGGGCTGCCTTGCTCTCTCCACCGGTTTTGATCTTAGAGCAGGTCCCGAGTTTAGCTGCCAAGCACTCCACATCTGCCTCTTTCCTCAAAACTGAAATCACCACAGGATTACCATTTCTTCTGAGTCAGGCTGAGAATAGTGTCTGGAAGGGCATTACTAGGGAAGAGGAATGTCTGTGAACATGTTCTATGGTGTGTCTGTGAGGGACTTGCCTGGGGTTGCATCTGGAGATTGCTGGTCTTGTGAGGAGAGAAGTGGAGAAATTTCTGTTCAGTTTGCCTCAGGGAGAGGGTATGCATAGTAGGTGATTTGTGGGCTTGTTCCAGGGAGGCAGGAAGTTGGGGCTGCAAAAGCTCACAGACCCTGTGCACCAACCCAGCTCTATTCTTTCCTATCTCAATTATCTGTAGAGATGAAGGAGATGTTCATGGAGTGTCATGTGGCCTGATCATTTGGAGCCCTTGAACTAGTCCCTGGATTCCCCCAGGACCTGGATCTAGGTTGACAAGGAGTCAACAAAGGCTGATGATGAAACCCAGAGATGTGGAGGTTGTAGTGCTGCTGCTGTAGTTGTTAGGAGTAGCAGGATGCTGGAACAGTGCAGGAACAGCATGCCATGGTCATAGAGGTGAGAATTTGATGCAAGAAAAGTGATCCGGGAATCCATCTACCCTTTTTAAGGATCTTCCTGCCACCAGGCTGCCTTCTGTTTTTTAAGTCTCTAAGATACTCTCCAGACCCTTCTTTGAGTGCAAATGCTTTCCAAATACTTCCTGGTACCCAGCTCCTTTACTGAGTGTTCCAGCGCCTCACCATTAAATTCTGAGACTTCAGATACTGTTAGAGACATGGATTTTCCTGAGACAGCATGGGTGATCCTCATAGGTAAAACTGGTAATGTTATAAAACACATAAACTCATAACTCTTTTTTGAGGCATTTCTATTTTGTATTTAAAAATCTAGTTATGTTGGTTATTATCAGAATTAGGGAGCTGGTTGAAATTATAAATTGTTGCTGTTCCTATACATGTTGGTTAGACAAGTCAGGGTTAGATAATTGTTTGGAAGCACTCTCTTGTGTAGAAGAAAACTGTTATATTTTGAATAATAAACCAATGGTATAAAATGTAATGTTTACTGGAATTGGTTTTATATGTTCAATGTAAATTAGTTTATATTTGTTTTATTTATTCCATGTATTCAACATATATTATTCATTAAATTATACAGTATGAGTTTGAGGCTTGCTGGAGCTTTGTAATCTTGTCTCAAACAACATAGCAAAATTATATTTAACTATATTTGTGTGTGTGTGTGTGTGTGTGTGTATGTGTTTGTGTGTGTGTATTATTGATAAAGGTCTTTGTCTCATATTCACTATGAAGACCAAATTCAAGGAGATCTGCCTGGCTCTGCTATCATACTTGGTCTATTCATTTCTGAAAATAATTTGACATGGACCAGTGCTTACACCAAAAGTGACTTTAAGAGATATTGTCCTGAATGTGAGTATCTCTGCAGACCTTAAGCTGGGATGCTTCAGTGCATTTTGGAAAATGATTTCAGGATGAGTCAATACAAATCAGATTTGGGCTGGGTTGCTATGGTGCATGCCAAAAATCCCAGCACTTGGGAGGCAGAGCCCTGTAGATCTCTCTGTGTTCAAGTCCAGCCTGGTCTACAGAGTGAGATCCAGGACAGGTACCAAAGCTACATGGAGAAATCCTTTCTTGAAAAACCAACAACAAAAATTTTCCAGTTTTGTCTACATTGGGGATTTCCAATATGCAACCAGTGAATCAGGTATGGATGATCTATAATTGTCCCAGTTGACCATTTCTTGGGCTCCAGAGACCAGGATCCTTGGCCAGGAGATGTACATGTTTTCATTGAAATATTAGGTCTGTGCCAGGACAGAAATTCTATTCTCTTAATCAAGGGCCTTTTTCTCATAACAGGTCTTCTTTACTACATTTAACTTTGCCCCTTCTTGGCCCTTAGTATCACTTATCATCAGAGATCAGAACTCCCAAACACTTGAAACTGCTAAGAGTCCTAGAGACACTTCTGGCTTTTAGTCAAGAAACAACTGGTTTCATTACTTTGGGTTTTTTTACTCTAAACTGCAAAGTTGAATTTTTTCCTTCAGTTCTTATCCCACGTCCCTCTACAGAGGTAACACTAACTGAAATTATGAGATTGAAACAATGACTGATCTGACTCCTTCCCACTGAATTTGGTTTACCAGGTGGCAGTTTTGGGATATCCTTCCATTGTCCTCTTATAATGTCCAAAATCTCAGATATAGACAGAAGTAGAATTCCTTTGCTGGTGTCTGGAAAGAATTAAACTTTCCAAAGTCCATAAGACATTCTTGATGGGCTCACAATGGCACCCATCTATTAGATGTTTCCCTTTGACCTTTAGGTTTGGTCTCCAGTGATGAAGCCACAATTAGTTTTACCACTATTTTATAGCTGTTTCCTAACCAAAAGTCCCTTCCCATGTTGCTTTTGTATAGGGAAAGAAAAAATATTCAGTGTCGTTTAGATGCAAGAATGGTGATTGCCAAACCTTGCCAAGACAAGGTGGGATAGTCCTTAAATTATTTTCTGCTTCATATGAAAGTCTGTCAGATATGCTAGGCCTGTAGGACAAAACTGGATACCCCAATGTTACAGAGGAATCTTTGGTGTCTTTCTAGGCAGCCAGCCCTTTCTGTCATCTCTTGTTTTTTTTTTTTTTTTGAAGTTGTTTGCTTGTACTTCTTGCATATGTAAGTATTATTATTTACTTATTTGGTCTTTGGTAGAGTTTTCTTTTTTTTCTAATGTAGACACTCAGTGATGTACAATTTCCTCACATCACCATTTTGTTGTGTCCTTTAAGTTTGGGTATGAGGTGTAATTATTTTCAAAGAGTCCTAGAAACTCTTTATTTTCCTTTTTTATTTCTGTCCTGACCCACTTTCTTCAGTACAGTGTTGTTCAGTTCTCATGAGATTTTAAATTTTGGTTTTTTTTTTTTTTAAATTTTATAGTCAGCTGTTGTCCATAGTGATCTGACATTATGCACAGAGTTATTTAAATTTTCTTGTATCTGTTGGGACTTGAATTGTGTCCAAGTGTCTAATCAACTTTGGAGAAAACCCCATGTGGTGCTGAGAGGAAAGTGTATCTTTTTTTGGATTGAATGTTCTGTAGTATCTGTTTGGATCACACTGCTTATAAAATCCTTTAGCTCCAATATTTCTCTGTTTGATTTTTTGTCTAGATGACATGTCCATTGGTGAGAGTGGGGTATTGAAGTCTACCACTGTCAAACCCTGTGTGAGAGTCACTGTGTCATTTAATCTGTGGAAGTGTTTCTTTTACAAAAGTGGATGACCTTGAGTTAGGGGCATAGGTATTATTAATTGAAATGTCATATTGGTAGATTTTCCTTTGATAAATAATGAGTGTTCTTCCAACATCATTTGATTAATTTTTGTTTGAAGTTTATTTTGGTAGATAATAAAATGGCTGCACACACCTGCTTCTTAGTTCCAATTGCTTTAAATATGTTTTCCAAGCCTTTGCCTTTTAGTAATCTCTATCCTTGATGTTGAAGTGTGTTTCTTGTATATGATAGAAGGGTGGACATTGTTTTTGAATCCATACTCTTAATTTGTGTCTTCATTGGGGAGTTGAGTCATTTGATATTGGGAGACATCAGGAATAATGATCATTAATTCCTCTTATTTTGTTGTTAGTAGTGACGGTAGTATGTAAATGAATGTATGCTTGTGTGTGTTTTCCTTCTTTTGGTTTTGCTAGTGTGAGATTATTTATTTACTGTTTTTTCATGTGTGTAGTTAGCTTCCTTGTGTTGTATATTTTTTCTAAGAATCTTCTGTAGTGCTGCATTTGTACATAGATACTGTTTAAATTTGACTTTTTCATAGAATAAGTTATTTTCTTTATTTTTGGTAAATAAAAATTTTCTGGATATAGTAATATGAGATGGCATCTGTGTTTACTTAGAACACGCACCACATGTGTCCAAGCCCTTATGGCTTTTAGAATCTCCATTGAGAAGTTAGGTATAATTTTCATAGGTCTGCCTTTACATTTTGCTTGGTCTTTTTCCTTTGCATCTTTTAATATTTTTCTTTATTCTGTATGTTTAAATATTTGGTGATTATGTGACAAGGGGACTTTTTTTCTGACCCAGGTTATTTGGTGTTTTACATGCTTCTTTGTACTTTTATCAGCACCACCTTTAACTTAGGAAAAATTTATTATATGATTTTATTGAAAATATTTTCTGGACTTTTGAGTTGTGGTTTTTTTTTTTTTTTGCTTTTAATCTTTCCTCTACTCCTATCCTTCACAGGTTTGGTCTCTGCATAATATCCCAGATTTCTTAGTTGTTTAGCATCAAGAAATTTTTATTTTTAACATTCCCTTTGACTGACATATCCATTTCTTCTATTGTATACCCAGGGTCTGAGATTCTCCCTTGCATTTCTCTATTCTATTTGTGAACCTTGCCTCTGTAATCCCTGTTTGTAGTCCTAAAGTTTTCTTTCCTGGACTACCTTCAGTTTCTGTTTTTTTTTTTATTATTATATTTATTTCCGTTTTCAGCTCTTAAACAGTTGTATTTGTTTCCTTTAACAATTTGTTTGTTTTATCTAAGCTTTATTTAAGTTTTTTATTGGTTTACTCCAATTGTTTGTGTTTCCCTATCTTTTTTTGGAGGAGTTTATTTATTTTCTTCCATCGTTTGTTTGTACTTTCATGAATTCATGTAAGCTATTCATTTTTTATGTGCCTCTATCTTCTACATATATTTGGTTTTAAGATTTTTTTCCTTGTATTTCATCTATTTTTAACTGTTTAGGTCCTGTTGTGGTAGGATAGTTGGGTTCTGGTGGTGACATACTGCTCTGGCTTTTATTAATTATGTTCCCCTGCTAGAACTCTGGGTTTAGGGTGATAATAGGTCTAGGTGCTGGTTTATAACATCACCTTTGTTGGGTGGGAGTTTTGTTCCTGGGTTTGTGTTTGTTCTCTGGAGTTTCAGAATGTGTGTTGAATGAGTGTTGCCTTTTTCCTGGCCTTCTTAGCTGATGTGTTCAAGGGAGAATTCTTGCTGTTGTTGGGAACTGGGAAAAGAGTAATGCAGGGGAGATGATCTTCAGATGCACTGGAACCATGGAAAGGGAAGAGAGTAAGTTACCTCTGATGTTCTACTCCACTGACAGGATCAACTTTTTAAATCAGGTATTTGGTAAAAGACAATGTGGTAGATCTGCAGCCATCCTAACAGGTCATCTGGAAGATGTGGTGAGTAAATGACAATAGGGTTTCCACCCCAGTTGGGTGATGGGATTCAGATATGAGGTGAGTAGTGAAAGGTAGGGGGGATGGTCTATTAAATCCACAGGAACATGGAAAGAGAGAAGAGAAGCTGCAGCTGGAGTTCTGTTTCAGCCCTCATGGCAACCCTGAGTATTGGATCTCTAAGAGTGGAGAAGGTCTCTGCATAGTCTTCCTGGTCCCATACCCAACATCTTAATACTGATTCATTAGGTTCCCAGGGATCATTTATTTACTTATTTAGGATTCTGTTGTGGCTAATCTTGAAAGACATCTAGTTTATTGGGGAAAAAAGTAGTATTTGGGCTGAAAATGTCAGTTAGCAAGTATTCTTCTTGGGGGAGTTCAGATATGAGCACCCAAGTTTGGAGGCTTATAATCAACTGCTATTCCAGATCCAAGGGATCTGACATGCTCTTTGTTCTGTCACCTATACACACATGGAAAATATTCTTTCTCATACATACAAATATACACATACAATGGGTCTAGACTTGTTTTCAAAAGCTCTTATGACTTATAAAGGAATTAGAGAAATCAGGTTGCTTTAAGTTGTAATAAAAATCATACAATGTCTTTAAAAAACTATTGTCTTTCATTTATTTAAAAAACATTTCATTTCCTCACTCTGATACAGGTTAACATATAATGTTCAATCATAGGAAACAAAATTATTTCTAAATTTTCTAACAGACATCCTTTTTTTTATCAAAGGAGAATGAGATAGTATTAGTAGCCAAAACTATTTTCTACAATATCTACAAAATTTCTACAAAAAGTAGAAATATCAGGCTTCAAGTAAGTGATTCCAATTTTGGTGGAACAGTCTCCTCACCCAATCCATTTTCTATTATTTGTGAAGGAGAGAACTGGAGTGCACAGGGTGAGTGGTAGTCAGTGATTTCTTTGATTTTGATTTTCATTAGAAACTTATAATTCTTTTTCAAGGGACAATGTTATATTTGTAGGTCTGTCTTTTTGTCCCCCTTTTTCAGTGTTACCATCTGTATGGTGTGAGTTTTTATTAGTTATAATATGGTTATATTGTTTCTCTGGCAAATGATGGAACTTCACTTTTTTTTTTTTCGAAACAAGGTTTCTCTGTGTAGCTTTGTGCCTTTCCTAGAACTCCATTTGGAGACCAGGCTGGCCTTGAACTCACAGAGATCCACCTGCCTCAGCCTCCTGAGTGCTGGGATTAAAGGCGTGCGCCACCACCATCCGGTGATTCACTTATTTTTATTTTATGGAAAATTGCTATATCATGTTAGGAGTTCCTTAGGTTTTTGATTTGGAGGCTTTCTGTGGAGGAACAATTTTAGTTTTTTTCTTCTTGATCTTAGAAACTTGTATTTCTTCATTTCTTGGTGTATCTGTATTGCTACTTGTTATCATCATCTTTTTTTTCTCTTTAAATTATTGATGTAGTTCAATCATTTTGTAAAGTCTCATATATTATTGTGTCTGTTTCCTAGTTACTTTCAGATGTCAACATTTCTGAGCTCACAGTCACCTTTGGGAACATCTGTTGAGGATGTGCCCCATCAGAGTAGCTAGTTGCTAAGTTTTTGACAGATTTTGTTGATTGATGATTGACGGGTGATATCCCTTCCACTGAGTGTGCAATATCCCTAAGAAAGTTGACCTGCACTAGATAAGACAGCAAGCTTGTCATAAAAGACAATGACTATGTTAGAGAGAAAGCCTGGAAACAAAGATTCCTCATGGTTTTTGCCTTCAGTTGCTAGATTGAATATCTATCCTAAACACTGACAATGATGGATTGTGATATGGCAGAATGAGCCAAATAAGCACATTTGTCACCTAAGGTACTTTCGTGTAGAGAATTGAATCAGAGCAAGAAAAAAGCAAGTTGTATCAGAATGTGGTAAACCCAAAGTGATTCTGTTGTTCATAGGTGGTGGGAATGGTGACTTTTGTGGGAATGTTGAACATATCAAAATTTAGATGGCAAAAGTCATAGAAAGCTGCATTATGAGCTCAATTGGTCATTCTTGTAATACTTTGAATAAAATACTGTTAAAAGTATTGCAAACAATGGAGGTAGAGGTCAAAGGATTTCAGTGGGAATTAAAATGGAGGTCATGTATGTGATATTTTGGACCCTAACTTTTCTTATTTTCCCATGCCCTCAAGAAATTGATTGAGTTAGGAAGAATTAAAAAAAAAATAATGGGGGCTGGAGAGATGACTCATAGGTTAAGAGCATTGTCTGCCCTTCCAGAGGTCCTGAGTTAAATTCCCAGCAACCACATGGTTGCTCATAACCATCTATAATGAGATCTGATGCCCCCTTCTGGCATATGGTAGACTTGTAGGAAGAACACTGTTTACATAATAAAAAAAATAAATCTTTAAAAAAAATAATGGTGCTGATTTCTTAGATGGAGTATTTACTTTCTTGGATAGCTATTACTTATGGTTCATTCAGTACAACATTACAAAAATCAAGAAGTGGACATAAATAAATGAAAAGTCTATTGGTTGTAGAGAAAAAGAGCACTATGAATTTGCAGCAGGTAGTCAAATGCTGACCAGAGTTAGGAATGTTCAGGGATATTATCACCATTAAAAAGAAGGCCCTTATTATACATCAGAAACCTAGCAAAGTGCCCCAAGGGTAAGAATCCATCCTTTTATGCCCTCAGTTAATGGAGGGATTAGGCAAAGTGATTGCCATTCCCAGGAAGCAACTTTATTCAAGTCCTGCTGCAACTCTGGTCCAAGCATGGCAGAGGCCATTATTACTTAGTAACCAAATTTGGGGGAATGATTGATGTTGAACTGGTTCTGGAGACCAGAATGATGTAAAATTTAAGATTATACATTTTTAGTCTGCATTTTCAGTTCAGCTCTGTTTAGGCATCTGTGTTTGTTATGGTAAGAGCTTCAGTGAGAAGACTGTCTGAGTTCATTGCATGATACTATGAGGATGAAGCCTGAGTTGTAGTTTGAGACCATAAGATGTTGAGATAATTAAGCTATGAAATATCTTACATAGAGAGCTAGCTATAGGGAGTGGAGGTAGCCATAGAGGGAGATGTATGGGAAGTTGTGGAGAGAGAGAGCCATCTAAGTCCTTTGAAAATGAAGCCTCATGTCTCTGACACAGAGCTAGCTACCATATTCAACGGTTGCCCTGCTGAGTTTCAGTCTTCCCTTGGTTCAATCTTTCCTCACTGTGTCTTAGTTCCTTTCCTTTGGGATGATAATGGGTTTTCTGTGCCATTCACGTTAGAAATATTTAAATTGTTTTCTGATTTTATAATATGCCACAGTAAAGAATTTGTCTTGAGTGTCAAAAGAGACTTTGGACATTTCAACAGTGTAGGAGTTGTTGCAGACTATGAGAATCATTGAAGTGACTAAATGCATTTTCTTTATGGAAGACACTTGAGCCTATAGTGACCTGGGTGAGAATCTAGTTAATTGAATAAAAAGCTCCCAGATGGATGAGGTATTTGAACATGTGTCTCTCCTTGATGACTTTCTTTGTGGTACTTGTGGAACCTCTCCGGATAATCATTGGGATATCATTGGGGCTGGTGATATGTGCTTCTATAGCCTCAACCCATTTCCTTTTCTATGTTTCTACTATGTTGTGGTTGAAATGAATGAGCCAGCTTCCTTCTTGTGCTGCCATGATTTTACCACCAGTATAGATAGTATCATCAAATCACATAAAATACAATTGATGGAATTGGTATTCAATGCTAAGCCACTTTGCCAGCCTGAGTTTTTTAAAATTTTGTTGCTCCTATTTTTGTTTTTGAAGAAAAGCTTTGACTGAGGAGCCCTGAGTCTCCTAAAAGTAGCCCTGTAAATCAGGTTGGCCTCCAACTGAGAGATTCATCTGATTCTTGCTCCCACATGCTGAGATTAAAGGTTGTTCAACATTCCAGGATTTTTTAATATATAGTATTAGGTGATGGTTCGAGAGTATATGTTTTTGTACATGTCAAACACATGGTGTTTTGCTGAGATTTATCCCCCAGTTTCAATTTTGAAATTCAGCAGAAGATACTATTCTCTTCCTAGATGTAGTGCCTGGGCCTTCTGAGTCATTAGATTACAATTGTGTGACATTCTTCTTGCCCTTTGTGTTAGTTTTGATTTTTTTTAATGAATATGATTATTTTGTTTATGTACATGGGAAAAAATTTTTGAGACCAGGTTTCTCTGTATAGCTTTGTGCCTTTCCTAGATTTCACTCTGTAGACCAGGCTGGTCTCGAACTCACAAAGATACACCTGCCTCTGCTTCCCGCGTGCGCTGGGATTAAGGGTGTTCACCACCAAGACCTGGCTGTCTATGTACATGGATATGCACCACATGTACACCTATCCTCACAGCAGTCCAAAGAGAGTCTTAGAAACCATAAGATTGGAATAATAAACAGTTGTGTGATTTCCCCATGTAAGTTCTGACAATTGAGCCCATCTGTATGCAAGACCAGTAAGAATTATTTTACTTCTGAGCCATCTCTCATTCCCTGTGTTGATTATTTATGATCATCATTGATATTGCTAACGTTATCTTCTTTCTATTTGTAACTCTTTAAATGCACAGTTCCTTTTAGTCAGATTTACTAATATACAGTTTAAACTGGAACAATTCTGGTTTCTGGAAAATGAATAGAGAACTGGAGTGAATGCCAAACTCTTTGTAGGATCTTCAGGAAAAAAAATCTCTGAGTTCATGTTATCTTTTTTGTTTGTTTGAATTGAAGATTCAGTGCAGATGCAGTTAGCATAGACGAGGCTAACTTTCACCTCAGAAGCATATACACCTGCTTCTACCTTTTAAGTTCTCGGATTAAAGGCATGAGCCGATATACCTAGCTTACAAATCTTCTTTGTAGTTAATAATTGTTCACAAAATTTCTCTGATGGGTGCTCAGCACTGTTGAATTGTTTGCTTGTCTCTCTATCTCTGTTAATAGGCATTTCTCTTGCAAGGTGATATCCTGTTCAGAGCATTCAGAAATAATAGAGGTAAACCTCCTATTCAGTTTGTTTGTGAAGTAACTTGATGAATTCATTGCAATTGTCTGAATTATGGAATACGTGTAGCACTCACCAGAATTATATGTCTATATTGTCAAAGAAGCACACACTTACAATATTGTATCATGCTTTTTGCTTTATACATATGGATGGCATATTTATGTATGGCATATTTTAGAACACAGTGACCTATAATGATGTGCATGTCGACATCACTCAGAAAGAGTGGGCATTGATGGATCCTTCACAGAGGAATCTCTACAAAGATGTAATGGTGGAGACCTATATAAACCTCACAGCTCTAGGTAATACTATAAATTTTTCTTCACAGTGTATGATTTGTTTTATACACTTAAATAAGATTATTTTCCTCTAATTACTTTCTGAGTCACAAGAACTTTAGAAGAAAAGTTTATTCCCAGATTTTGCATGTTTTTGTGTGTGACAGAGGATGTCTTTCATGTGCATACAGGTGATATACAAAGAAAGAGGGCATCAGATCACCTAGATTTGGAGTAGCAGCTGGTTATAAGCCTCCCAACTCTGTCTTGAAAAATCAGAAAAGAAATAAAAGGGAAAAAAAGAAGTAATATTTTTTAATGTTAATATTTTAATTTATTTTTTTATTATCAGATTGATACAGTATATATTCGTATCCCAATAGTGAAATGTTTCATTGAGGCTTGGCCAGAAATGAGTAAAACCAAAACTTATAAGCCACAGTCATCCTAGGTCCCCCCTGCTAGGTAGCCTCCCTCATTCTGTGGGTTGTAGTATAATTGTTCTTGGCTTTATATCTAGAATCCACTTATGAGTGAGTATATATCATATCTGTCTTTCTGGGTTTGGCTTATTTCACTCAGGATGATATTCTCTAGTTCCATTCATTTGCCTGCAACTTCATGCTGTCATTGTTTTTCTCTGCTGAGTAGTACTCCATTGTGTATATGTACCACATTTTCTTAATCCATTCTTCAGTTGAGGGGCATCTAGGTTGTTTCCAGGTTCTGGCTATTACAAGTAGTGCTGCTATGAACATAGTTGAGCATGTATTTTTTTGTGATATGATTGAGCATTCCTTGGGTATATGCCTAAGTGGTATGGCTGTGTCTTGAGGTAGAATGATTCCCAATTTTCTATGAAACCACCACACTGATTTCCACAGTGGTTGTACAAGTTTGCATTCCCACCAACAGTGGAGGAGTGTTCCCTTTGCTCCACATTCTCTCCAATATAGACTGTCTTCAGTGTTTTTGATCCTAGCCATTCTGACAGGTGTAAGGTGGTATCTCAGAGTCATTTTGACTTGCATTTCTCTGTTGATTAAGGATGTTGAGCATTTCTTTAAATGTCTTTCAGCCATTTGTGATTCTTCTTTTGAGAATTTTCTGTTTAGTTCTTTAGCTCACTTTTTTAGTTGGATTGTTCAGTATTTTGATGTCTAGTTTCTTGAGATCTTTATAAACCTTGGAGATCAATCCTCTGTCTGATGTGGGGTTGGTGAAGGTCTTTTCCCATTCTGTAGGCTGTCTTTTTGTCTTATTGATGATGTCTTTTGCCCTACAAAAGCTTCTCAGTTTCCAGAGGTCCCATTTATTTATTGTTGTGCTCAGTGTCTATGCTGCTGGTGTTTTTTTTTTAGGAAGTGATCTCCTGTGCCAATGCATTCAAGTGTAGATAAGTTAAGTAATATCTTTTAATTAACAATTTATGGGAAAACCCTTTAAATAAAAAGGGGCTAGATAGATGTCTCAGCAATAAGTGCACTGACTTCTGTGACAGAGGACCCAGGTTCCACTTATAGAACCCACAGGGTAGGAAATCATTTGTTGTAACTCTGGTTCCAGGCACCTTCTACCTTCTTCTGGCCTGTGTAGGCCAGAACAGTGTGAACAGACAAAACATCATATAAATATTTCTTTAAAGTTAGAAAAAGTAAAGAATGGGATTCTTTACAGTGAGGTCACAGCCCTCAGGCAGACAGTAGCCAGGGATAATTTAAATGAACTCCTTATTGTCTTGCATGGAAGCAGCTGTGGCCTTCTGCCAAGCCAGCCTGCTCAGAGGCAAAAGCAGCTTCATTCTGAGGTTAATAAAGCTCATCATAACCATTCATCTAACAGCAGAGTAAACAATGCTGTTAAGTGACTTTTTAATAATGATTTCTGTTCTCTCTCTTTGTGAGAATTATAGTATTGGTATACTTATCTTTTAGACTGAACATTAAGATTGACAGGTCTCATATGGCCAAGAGCAATCTTTATTCACTGTATCATTTACTTGAATTTCAGCTAAGACTTTGGGGTACAAGATGAATATCCCAGAGGCAGTTGTTTCTATCATTTTATAACTTATATATGGCTTTGCATGATTTTTATGTAAGAATTCCCCTAACTGTCTCTACTTTTATATTGTGATTGTGTTCAAAGATGGACTTGTTAAACTGCCCTGCTTAAGAATAAGAGAACTTATTCTCACAACCATGTCCAGATTCCCTATGTAAAAATCTACATTCCTCCTTTGTTAACATAAAGCATTGTAAAAGTATTCCATACTCTACTATCCTCCTGCAGGTAAGAAATTTTTCTCATTTCTTCGATCTTGGATATTGTGATGGCTATTCTTGGTAGTAAAGCAGACTACCTCTGCAATTAACTGAAGCCAGAAGAGTTGGGTGCACCTGTGAGGGATTTCTGAAAGGTTTTGAAATTGAAGACCCATTTTTAATTTAGATCATTTGAGGTGATATCCATATTCAGCTGCTTGGTGTCTGTGCACACATTTAAGCACAGCACTGAGGTGGCAGAATCTTCTCAGGATTTCTGAGGTCGAGGCCAGTATGGTCTACAGAATTCGAAGGCTACACAGATAAATCCATTCTCAGAAACACCAAAAAAAAATCAAACAAAGTATAAGCTCCACCTTTAATCTTAATCATACCTTCTGGTGGTAGTCTACATACATAAAGAACACAGAAGGAGTAAGCTCCTGCTTGCCCTAGCTCTGGCTACCAAGTTCATTCTTTCTCTTCCTTCCTTTCTTTCTTTCTTTCTTTCTTTCTTTCTTTCTTTCTTTCTTTCTTTCTTTCTTTCTTTCTTTCTTTCTTCTTCTTCTTCTTCTTCTTCTTCTTCTTCTTCTTCTTCTTCTTCTTCTTCTTCTTCTTTTTTGGTTTTTTGAGACAGGGTTCCTCTGTGTAGCTTTGAGCCTTTCCTAGAACTTTTTCTGTAGCCCAAGCAGGCCTTGAACTCACAGATCCACCTGCCTCTGCCTCCCAAGTGCTGGGATTAAAGGCGTGAGACACCACTGCCCAGCTCCAAGTTCATTCTTTTACCAGCATTAGAGCCTAATTCCTTAGAACTGTGGTGTATACTAAAGAACAGCTGAGATATACAGCCTCATGAACTGAACAACTACTGAATTATTCGAAGTTCCAATGGTAGCAGCCATTGATGGACTATCTAAACCACAGTTTGTGAGACATTTTAATAAATTCATTTTCTTCCTACATAGAGAGATTCATTCTACCAGTCCTTTTCAGGTAGAGAACCTTGAATAATGCAGTTGTTTTTTCCTTCATATGCCCACAGAGGAAGATGTGTTGACTAACAATAGTGTTCATAAACACATTTTTATAGCTCAGTTATTATCTTAATATTAAACTATCCATGAAGGCTACCCTGTATTATTATTCATTTGCTAACAGTTTGCTCTGAATTTCTGTAAAAAAATTCCTAAAGCAATGGACTTATTTTCTTGGTTGTGATGAAGTTCCTGCTTTTCTGTGCTGGTTGTCTGAAGTCTCTAAGACAATCAGGTAAAAAGTACCTTTCAGTTCACCTGATGTCAGTATTAAGTCACATAATAAACACGCTCCTCGTGTGTCTTTAAATCTTTCTTTAGTTGTTAATATTCCAAAATCCCTTTTACCTGTGTGACAAGGAATCACTCCACCCCGTAGAGTTTAGTGGTTTGTACAAAGTAGCTAGCCACATTGTGTCTTTGGGGGGCAAGGGGAAGTGCCTATGGAGTAGAGGGAGAAAGCATAGTCAGCTATTGGAGCCATGGGCAAGTGCTATCAATATGCACATCTCTGCTGTTTAGAAAAAGTCTTTGTCTAGGGTGGATGGCAGGGTCAGGAACCATTGTGCACACTGTATCCTTGTTGGAGGTACTCTTGTCACTCAGGTCTCACTAGCCAATCAGGCTCTCCAGGTGACCTGCCAGTCAGAAGCCATGCAGGGTCCTTCCGACCACTGGCTTCAGACTTGGCTTTGAAGAAGAGCTGGTTCCAGCAGTTTTGTGTGGTGTGTTGTGAGTCCTGCTACAGTGAGCTGAGCCGAGAGCATGGCCAAGCTGGGAAACCATGACTTGGTGAGTGAAGGGCTGCTATCTCCAGATGGAGTGAAGTAGATGATGAGGTGTGGGATCCAGTGTGGTGAGACTTCCTTTGATCTGGGTAGGAACCTGCCTGCACAATCCCAGTCCTGTGAAGTCCCATGTGGTACTTGAAACTCCTTGGACCCAGGGGCAGGCCTCTGAATAACTTTGTTCTGTGGGCTGAATCGGCTCACAGAATTTGGTACAGGGAGCTGTGTGTAGAAATATTTTTGTGCCAGGTGAGGGTGGCCCTCACCTTTAATCCCAGCACAGGGGAGGCAGAGTTAGGCTGATCTCTTTGAGTTCAAGGCCAGCCTGGTCTATAGAGTGAGATCCAGGACAAGCATTTAAAATGACACAGAGAAGCCCTGTCTCAAAACACAAAAACAACCAAACAAAAGAAATGTTTTTGTAATAAACTTAGACATGCTTTTGGTGCACCTATGGAAAGCAGGTTGTCAAAAATGGAGAGTACTATCCAGTACCTTTTAGAAGTTCAGTACTTTGCATTTCACTTTTATGTGTAAGATCCTTTTATAGTTAATTTTGTGTAGGTTGTAAAAGGCATCTCATGTGTTAGGTAACACTCCACTATTAACATGTGATGTAAAAGAGTATAATTGGCGATATAAAGGATTCACTAATTTTTCGGAGATAGTAAGTCTTACAAAATAGAATTTAGTTGAGGAAGGACTACCTCAAAAAAAAAAAAAAAACCCTCAAAGGTAAGTGCATTGTAGTCAGGCCTGTTAGAGATTAGGACAGTAGGATACACATTTGTTTGGCTCCAAACCATCACAAAGGAGCCACTGCTTATTTAAAACAAGCCACTGAATCAAAGAATGGGACTCTTCCAAGCTGCTTATTGAGGCATTACAGGGTAAAAACCAACTTTTTATCCTGGTATGCCATAAAGTTTCAGTTTTCTTCTTGAAAAAAGCATAGTTCTGCCAGATGGACAATATGACAAATATGTTAACTTATTTGAAAAGTAAAACACTAGCCGGGTGGTGGTGGTGCACACCTATTTTCCCTGCACTCACTCAGGAGGCAGAGGCAGGTTGATCTTTGTGAGTTTGAGGCCAGCCTGTTCTGCATAGCGAGTTCCAGGAGAGGCTCCAAAGATATACAGTAAAAATCTGTCTTGAAAATACAGAAAAAAAAAGAAAAAAGAAAGAAAGAAAAGAAAAGAAAAAAAAGGAAATAAGAATAAAAGAAAAGTAAAACACTAGTGTGTTAAGGAATTGCCTGATCAAGCAAGGCTTTCATTTAGTCCCTCAGGCATAGATTAGGAAAATTCTTGTGTGAGCTAGTAATAACCTTGGACCTAGGGCTAGGAAGCTTTCCCTAAGGGCCTGGTGTACTAATAATACAACCGAGCTCCTTCCTGAAAACCAGGAATATGCTTTGGAGAACTAGTAATGGTCTGGAACCAGGGTGTTTGTGGTAAGGTTACTTTCGATCCTGAGAAACCAAGACATTCCCCCACATCACGGTATAGTTATCAGTCCACAGATCAAGTGGGCTTAGTCATTAATGTTCTTTTTTTTGGGAGCTGAGGATCAAACCCAGGGCCTTGTGCTTGCTAGGCAAATGCTCTACCACTGAGCTAAATCTCCAAACCCTAGTATGTTCTTGAGATACCCTGTTTTTCCTTGTGCAGCATTGTTTGAATAGGCTCCTCTTTGAGTCTGCCCCATTGTATGATAGTTTCTGCTGACATCTTAGAAGTGCCCCACTTCCTTCATTTTACCCCTGCAAGTAGTATGCAAGGTGCTATTCTTCTTAAGAAGCTTAGGTGACATGAGACATAGCTTGTGTAAGACCTCCCCACCCCAGCTTTTATCTTTTCTATCTTATACTTTTCCTCTCTTTCTCATCTTTTTAAACCTTTACCTCAGAACCCTGTCATTGAAAAAGATCCTGCTGTCTCACATCACTGGGGTACTCAAGAAATAATTTTGGAGCCAGGCGGTGGTTGCTCACGCCTTTAATCCCAGCACTTGGGAGGCAGAGGCAGGTGGATATTGTTGTGCCCAGATTGGGACCCCAAAGACTTCACCACAGACCTTAGGTTCAGAATGCAATAGCATGGATTATTTCTCTTTGTTTACAAGCCGCGGGCAGGGAAGCTCGATCCAAAGCACTCACTTGTAGTCGTGAGACCAGGAGGAATTTGGTTTTTCTTTGTGTGGCTAGCTTTTTAAAGGCAAAATCCACAAGCTTTTCAGGGGGCTTGGGGAAGTCTTGCACAGGTGCAACTCGGATTGGTTTATTTTTATCTCTGTTCTCTTTAATTGGGTGAGGGTATGTAACCTTTGAATTTACTGGTTGGTGGTTACAATTTATAACTTTGGGGGCAGTCCAGCACAAGTCCCAGGCTTTGTTCTTGAGCCACCATGGGGGCTGGCTGGTCAAGCACGTACTGCACATAACTCTAAGTTGGTGAGGGGCCCCAGAGAGTAAATATCTGGCTGAACTTTGAGCAGTCAGAGTGCGTGCAGAAAGGGAGCTACTTCAAGGACTATGTCTTTTGTTCATAGCCCTCCCAGAAACTGCTTTGCTCAAGTCTCAGGAAACTGAAATTGAGGCCTTATCTCTGAGAGAAGACTGAGCAGCTTGTTATGGCATCTGCTTGGTCCTTTCAGATATCTGTGAGTTTGAGGCCAGCCTGGGCTACAGAGGGAGTTCCAGGACAGGCTCCAAAGCTACACAGAGAAACCCTGTCTCAAAAAAACAAAAAAAGAAAGAAAGAATTTTGGAAATGTTTTTGCTGTGTAAGTCTTTCTTCTGTCTAAGTGAGTAGACTTGCAGTCTTCTGTTCCTATTTAAATTGCTGAAAGTGTAACCTAAAGCCTGAACCTAAATGTCATAAAGATGATTAGCGTATGTGCAATGCATAGTCTCTTCTAAGCTGGCTCCTCTTTTAGCATTAGCTGGAGATAGATGTATGTTATCGTTAAAGAGTTTTCCTTTATTAATCTCTGAAGTGTGTTGAGTGACTTCTCCCTTGGAAAGAATTTTAATTCTAGAACAGCTGGATTTCGATCCTGTTAGAAGAATGTTTCTGAAACAAGTTTTCTTATGTTGACACCAGTGTCCTTGTTCCCAGTCTGTTGCATTCTATGGCAATGACTTTGCTGTCCTCTATATTACACATTAAAAATCTTATATTAAATGATTGTATCACCTCATGGTTTCAAAACTATCCATTTGAGTGATGCAGTTGCATATCCATTGCAGTAAAAGGAAAAAGATTTGCATATGGAGCATGGTTTCTACCTTCAGATCAGAATAGAAGGAACAGTTTATTGTGTACACTGCTGGGGGAAATAGGGTAGACTCAGCTGCTAGAGTCACCATTATGAAAACAAACCCGACTGTAGCAGGAGGAGTAATTTTATAATCTCCGAGCATGTACTGATTGATGACTTGTGAATGAAGACAGACCAGACTGGTTGGTGTTCAATTTAGGAAGGTAAACTTGCACTGAATGATATTGAATTTTCAATTAGGTAACTCTCCTATGCAGATAGTTCAGTCACTCTGTTCTCTAATGTGTCTATGTCATTAATTGTTTCATTCTTTTCTATCAAGAGCTGTTGATTATTGATTTTCCATGGAGAGCAGTGTTTCTTGCTTGACACAGTTATGACAGCTCAGAAGTTTGAGAAAAAGGCCATTGACTGTAACTGTGTGTCAGGTTACAGGTCACAGCAGCCAACAAGTACATATGGTAAGATCAACCTATCTTTTATTAATGATATTCCCTTTACTAGAGAAAATTCCTCTCTTTTTTAAAGTCAATATAGCTAAGGTTCATTTTTTGTTTTCTTTTTTTTTTTTGAGACATGGTTTCTTTGTGTAGCTTTAGAGCCTTTTCTGGAACTCACTCTGTAGCCCAGGCTGGCCTCAAACTTACAGAGATCTGCCTGCCTCTATCCCCGGAGTGCTGGGATTAAAGGTGTGTGCCACCACCACCTGGCATAGTTAAATTTTTTATCTTGAAAAATACATTATTTTTATCACTTTGAAATATCAGTTATTTGATGTGGGATGTTCTGTATGGCAAATGTGTTGCTAATTAGTCAATAAGTAAAACACTGATTGGTCATTGGCTAGGCAGGAAGTGTAGGCGGGACAAGGAGGAGAATAAAACTGGGAAGTGGAAGGCTGAGTCAGAGAGACACTGCCAGCCACCACGATGACAAACAGCATGTGAAGATGCCGGTAAGCCACGAGCCATGTGGCAAGGCATAGATTAATGGAAATGGATTAATTTAAGCTGTAAGTACAGTTAGCAAGAAGCCTGCCACGGCCGTACAGTTTGTAACCAATATAAGTCTCTGTGTTTACTTGATCAGGTCTGAGCGCCTGTGGGACTGGCAGGTGAGAGAGATTTGTACTGACTGTGGGCCAGGCAGGAAAACTATTGCTACACTTATTGGTATTATATTTAACATTTTAAAGAGCATTACTGATCTTATCTATTTGTTTCTGTTCTCTAATGTGTCTAGGTCATTATTTGTTTCATTCCTTGTCTATCAAGAGCTGTTGATTATTGATTTCTGTGTAGAGCAGTGTTTCCTGTAGCCCAGGCTTGCCTTATGCTATGTAATGGAGAATTGCATAGAACACTTAAACTTGCCTCTGTTGCCAAGTGCTGGAAAGACAGTCCTGCATCTTCTTTTAGGCTGGGCACAGTGAGAAGGAAAAAATAGAGAAGTTAATAAGTGTTCAACAGTCTTCCTGGCTTTTTCTGGGGCATAAACATGAAGAAGGACCTGTGTAAGAATTGAGTTCACGGAGCATCTTTGAAGTTGACGCATTGAAAGGCCAGAAATGGAGGGACAGGACAAAGGGTGAGAGTTTTCCTGTTTCAACAGTACTTGAGATGAGCAATGTGGAGTGATGTAACCAATTTTAGATAATCCACAAATGTCCTTACTGGCTGTTTCTTGGGGTCTACAGAGCAGCACATTCAGTAATCTGGAGAAAACACTGACCCTACATTGAAACAGAATTACTGTAGTTACACTTGGTCTATAGACAATCTGGGTAAAGTGGTGTGGCCCTGCCTAACAGGACTGCTATTTTCCTTGTTTAAGATGTATAGCCTCAAGAAAAAAAAATGCATGTGAGTAATCCTTGGTTTGCTCTCAAACAAATCCCTAGTATCTGAAACACATGGCCATGAACTCAGTTCCAACTCTTCTAAATAATTCTTTGAGATTATGATTATGTCATGTCCATGCTCTCTTTCCTACCTACAAGCCCTACCATTGACCACTAATTGTTTTCTAATTCTTGGCCTGTTTTTCTTTAACATTTACATAGTTACAACAGTTACTGTTTGAATGTGACCTGTGTTTGGATGCAGGTCTTCCCAGATATGAAGCAAAGGTTTGGTTGCACTGGACAATTAGTTTGTAGTTGTACACAAAGGACTGTGTGCTTGAGAAGGGGAACAAGAAGTACTCTGTGAGAATGGAAGAATTTTGAAAATACAGATGTCTCAGATTAGCATCCTGTCTGCTCCTAAGGTGGGAGGGAAGAGCTGAGAAGGCCTGTGCTGTGTGTGTCATTTGATATCTGATCACCCAGTGGGGGAGCCGCCTCTGTCCTGAGTCTGAACTGGGCAGTCTTAGCTAATGTGTGACCTCAGAAGGCTTAGCAATTAGTACCAATGGGAAGGAGCTTGCAGGTTCTTTTCAGGATTCTCATCTTGCTCTGCTGTAGGAGCTGTGAGGAAGACCAAAATCCATGCAATGGTGAGTGTGGGGCCCACTGACCTGAGACCAAGAGCAGAAGTTCTGCTGAGCTGTCAGAGCTTCTGTGACTGTGAAGGACCATGAGCCGGACTATGGTTCTTTTGGTCCCTGTGTTGATCTGAGAAATGGCGCTTCTTTGAGAATCCCTGAGTGTGGATTCAGTGGTGAAGGGGAGGCTCTGCTTCCCTGGCTATGGGGCTGTGATATCTATAATATATTTGCATGTTGTTAGGCAAGTGGATAGAGCAAATTCTAGATCATGTGTTATAACCCATGTGGAAATAGACATTAAATTATTCTAAACTGTTTTGTGATTGAGCATCAGTGGGCCTTGAAACCACATGGGGACATCAGAGTTCACAGAGTCATAGCATGTGATTTCCTCCATTAGTGAAGAAAGCTGTAGAGCTTGGGGCCTCTCTGTTTGGAAGATATATCCATAGCTACAGGGTCAGAGACAGCATTTATAGGTCACTTTGAGTTAATTTTGAGGGGGTTGTGAAATTTGTGTTTATTTAATTTCTATACACAGAATTACAGGCAGTTGGATAATATTTGTCATGATCTCATATTTCTTCTGTGTTCTTCATTTTGTCTCTTGATTAAAAGTTGATTTTATTTTTCTGCTTTTGTTCTTTGCTTTTCCTCTCCATCTACTTTATTCATTCTCATATATTGTACATATTCTTAATTGAAAAAAATAAAACAAACAAAAAAATATTTTTTATATGTTTATGTTACTGTAATTATGGGTTTTTTGGTCATGTGAGATATGTAAGAACAGTAAAAAAAACTTTGTGGGGTCTATTTTTGGCCCTCTTCATATGGTGATTAAAGTCAGGCCCCAGCCTTGCACAGATATTTCTTGCTTAGCTGTCTCACTGCTCCTCAAATAAAAGTAGTTGAGATATTTAATCAGGAAAATATTGTCTTCTTTTCAAATTATAAATGTATTATCATCTAATGGTAGAGGAAATCAGGACAATTTGAGTAATAGATCCTTGCAAATGGTAGTGATATACTCCTTTCTTTTTTTTTCCTTTTGAATGTGTTAGTTTATTCTGAGAATTAAGCTCTTGTTCATTATATTTTTCATAACTACAAGTGAATGCCATAGAATTGTCTCAATGGTAAAGTAGGTTGTTGTTAAGCCTAATGACTTGAGTTCAATCTCTGGAAGACTCAAATAACTACAAAATTTTCCCTTAGTGCCACATTAGGGCTTTGGCACATGCACACTCTTACAATGGCACATACCTAAATAATTTTTAAACCCAAATAAATGTCATTGATGTCACTTGCTGCTAGAAGACTCCTTGGTTTCATCTCTGGAACTCACATAGGAGAACTAGTTAATAGACACTTTGAAGTTGTCCTCTCACTGCTACATACACATGATGGCATAGGCATACATGCACAGAGTTCAGACACTTTTAAATGGATAAAATTAACAAAGCAAGTAACCCAGTTATTGGGAATATATGAAATAATTTGCCAGTATACATTATAATTACAGAAATTCAAGAGGTATTACTGTTCAATGCAACATTGATGATTTATTTTAAAATCTTATGTTATCATTTAATTCTCTGATTTAAAGATAGAACATTTAAAAATGGATTTCATTTGGCCTTAGAGGTGCATGCCTGTAATCCCAGCATTTGGGAGACAGTGACAAGCCAATATCTCTGAGTTTGAAGTTTCAAGTAAGGTTGGTTCAAATAGTGAGTTCCACAACAACCATGGTTTTGTAGAGGTATCCTATCTCAAAAAATTCTTAAAATAGCCAGGCAGTGATGGCACATGCCTTTAATCCCAGCATTTAGGAGGCAGATCTCTGTGAGTTCGAGGCTAGCCTGGACTACAGAGGGAGTTACAGGAAAGACACAAAGATACACAGAGAAACCCTGTCTTGAAAATCCAAATAAATAAATAATAAATAAATAAATAAATAAATAAAATTCTTAAAATATGTGGCATATCTCAAATTGTAGATTTTTTTCTATAAAATCTGACTGGAGATTGACTGGTTTCAACAAATCAGGTTTGTTATCTTTGCTCACATCAAGGGAATTGTGTTAATAATGAAAATAAGAAGCAAAGCAGAAAGTCCATTCAAAGAGGGTAAAAAGCCATTGAACTCTTTGATAACCATCTAGAGGGGACTTTCATCACCTTCAAGTGACAGGAGACAGAAGAAATAATCTGGCATCTTAATCTACATTTTAATATCAGATTTGGGAGCTGGAAAGTTTACTGAATATTTATGTTCCTCTTGGATACACAAGTTTGGTTCCTAGACCCAGATGACCCAGAATTACCTGTATTTCTAGGTCCTGGAGACGTGTTGCATTCTTTATTCCTGCTAGGGCACCAGATATACAAATGGTAAAAAGACAGATATATGTATGATTTGATACTTTTGAAAAAGTTTTTCTTCATGCATATGTTATTTTCAAAAGGAATGAAGTTTGATTTATATGTATAAGTTTTCCTAGTGTGTATATCAAGAACATGACAATTACTGGAGTATATCATAAGAGACTATCTGATCCCAGGTGCCTGTAGTTACAGAGAGTAGTGAGCTGTCTTCTGGGTGCTGGAAATCAAAGTCAGGCCCTGTGAATGAACAGCCAGTGCTCTCAGGTGTTGAACCTTTTATTCAGTCCCATGAAAATGTCATTATAGCAGTGAGGTGTGATGAATGATCCTGATTTCATCTTCAATTCAGCCCTTATTTTCCAAAAGAAATACAAGATTGAAAGGACCCAAAATTAACTTAGACACAGTACTTAAAGAAGTTTCCAAGCGCAAATCTCTACAAAATGAGGGAAGAGTGCATGAAATGATCAGAAGTGTAATTGGCAAAACAAGTCTTTTTTTAAAGATTTATTTATTTTTATTATATATGCAGTGTTCTGCCTGCATGCCAAAAGAGGTCACCAGATGGTATCCAGCCCCCAACAATACATGTCTTAAAAAGTGTCTGACTGCTGGACCAAAACCATGAGACATGAGTTTATCTCCAATACCAAAAAATGAGCAGCAATGTGAGTCCACAAGGACAATTGGCAGGTGTACCCCTGCTGGAGTTTATGCCTCCTGTAAGAAGAGGAGAGGAAATAGCAAGAATGAAAACTGACTTGTCTGAATGGAATCCTATTTTTCTTCCTTGATACCAGTAAAACTCTCTTTTGGAGCTCCTAATTGCGGTGACTCCAGATGACATCCAGCTTGTCAGGAGATCCTGAGACTTAAACAGAAGTCACTGTAAACCAGTGGCAATCAGAAATTCAAAAAGAGCTATAGAGTATGGAGGAAGTGTTAGGAGACAGTTTTCAGAGTGAAAGCTCAGGATCAAATGACCAGAGAGAAATTCTCAGGGTGTACCTGAGAAAAGCTGTCTCCTACTGTGCTCTTTGTATTGACTCAGGTGGTGAATTAGTGCATTCCAGGTCTCTCACTCTTTCCTGTTTTGACAACTACACGTAGTTGTCACTGACAATTTTCTACAGGTCCCTGTAGATGTAACCAACCATCTTATTAAATAAGAAACACAGAGCCGATTCAGAGAAGAAAGCCAAGAGGTCAGAGCTAAGAGCCTCACCCTTCCTGATTCAGCAATCTTCTTCAGCCAAGAGAGCTCTCCGAAAAGGAGGACCTATTTCCTGTGTGTATGTCTTTATATAGTCTAGCTGTTCTGCCTTTTCATTGGTTGTAAACCCAAACATGTGACTGCCTCATCACTGCCTGTATGTACAGCCCTCCAGGTCCTCTATGGTATTGAGATTAAAGGTGTGCGCCACCGCCGCCACGCACTTGCTGTGGCTCTAATAGCTCTGACCCCTGGGCAACTTTATTTATTAACATACAATTAAAATCACATTTCAGTAGAAGTAAAATACCACCACATTTCCCCTTTTCTATTTTAATAAAAAGGAAAAAAAAGAAAAAGGGTATAACTAACAAAAGAAAAACTATATACAAAAGTACAATAACTATACACAATATATACAAATAATAAATGTCTAAACAATGTCTAGTCCATTTGTATTTGACAAATTCAGAGATAATAATTTCATTATCTATCCTATTTTGTTAAGTCCAAAATGTATCTAATTCACTTTCTATCCTAATTAATCTTCAACTATAACTAACTAACCTTCAACTATAACTAACTAATCTTCAACTCCCTCAGAGACCCAAGAAGGAAATAATATTAGCTAACAAAAATAAAAACAGAAAGTGCATGCAAGCAACTTCCAAAAAATTTGTGAGTTGACTGAAATAGCAAGCTGCCTGGACAGTCACCTGAGGTTTCTCCGCAATGCTGGGGCATCATCTTCAGCCTATAGGCTTAGCATATCTGACAGACTCATTTGTGAAGTAGGATGTACACAAGGTCAACAGTTCAACCTCATTTTGGGTGAGAGCAGTCCATGTATCAAAAACACCTGAATTCCACTAGTGTCATGTCATGATTCAGGATTTTAAATTCTGGAAATTGTTGATGGTTTTTTTAATTCAACTGTCCATTCTTCTTGGCTGTGTATATATGGCTTCATCTCAGCATCCCATTCTTCTCCACATCCCTCTATCAAATGCCCGTCTACTATTGAGAGGTGTGAGCTTAGTTACTCTTCAAGAATAACTGTTTCAGCTGCTGTTCCATTGCACATCAGAAGCCATCAGCCCACTGCCTATTCAGCTGCCTTTGAAGAAAAGGGCACTGTACCTTTTCCAAATTGCGAAGTCCACTTCAGGGATGGTGCCATATTGTCCAGGCCTCAGAAGATGCCTTTTGATAAAGCCATAACCACACTTGTTTTGGCAAGAATCAGTAGTCCTTTGTTTTGTGTCCTGTCTGTCCATTTTGTCAGCAGTTGATTCGAGGATACTTTGTTGTCCAGTGGCTAACTTGTAGCACAATGAAAGTTAACTCCATATACAGTTTCTTCAATGCCCATATTTTCTCTGAAGTAGATTGGTACTGCCAGGAGCCGACATGTCTCAAAAAGAAAAAATTTCTAAGTTATTAAAACATTTTAAATGCCATATTCTGTAGATCTCTGAAGGGTTTGAAGATGACCTGTCTAAAATATATCTGCACAATTTTTTAAAACATACCTAATATGACTACAAGTTCTATTGTAATGTCTAGCTACTAACTTTCATTTCTTTATATCCTAATAGTTGGTAATAATAACATTTAAGGATCAGAAAATTGCATTGTTAAATGAACGGTATAAGTACAATTAGAAATATACATATAGCATTTTCTAATAATATCAATTTCAATATATATAATTTGTATACAATATAAAACAATCCAATCCAATGTAAAGTATTTAAAACTAATAATTGTCTTTTTCTTCTTCTTTCTTTCTTTCTCTTTTTTTTTTAAACAAGAACCTTAAATCTAATCTCCTTTGCTTAGCCTTTTTCCTAGCCCTTGACAACAACTTGTAACCAATCCCCCTAAACAATGAAAATTATCCCAGACCCAAAACCCATTAAAAAGACCAAAAAACCACCCGCCCCACACCACCTCTTTGGGAATGTAGGCGTTGTATTCTTAAAATTGCTTCCTTCTGGGTATGGACGACGTTATCTTTATCCTGAAAGAAAAATTTTAGGTTAATTGTCAAATTCTAGGAAAGGTAACTATATCCTTCATTATTCATTCTGTGTATAATGCCAAAGTTCAGGGTTTATCTCAAGTCCTTATTCAAGTAGTCTTTGAGACTGGATCATCCCAGCTAGTCATCTCAAAATTGCTCTTAGCACCTTGTAGTTCAAAGCTGATCTGTAGATGATGCTTGTCAGCTTAGTGATATTATTATTGTCCACGTGGAATTGTTGTTGTTGTGGGGCCCCATCTTCTTCCTGGAGACTTCAGTTGATGTTAGGCCTGGCTGTAATTTCCTGCAGAAAACAGATAAGAGACTCGAACACAAAGACATATATATGCAGCTAATTGTAGCCTTTTTTCTATAATTAGTTAGTACTCTATATGACCATTCATATCTTAACAAACTTTAAAATGTATATATATCTATATCTATATATTAATCTTGTAAATTTTGATATAAAATTTATATTTTAAGAAAAGTTTAAATAATCAGAATAGAATCAAAGAGTTGAGATTAGTAATATAATACTCTTTTAATTAATTTGGCTTTTCTCCTGTCGCCTAGCAAAAGATGGCTCTTTTATTCTGGCATGATACAGGGATTTTGCATTTTCCTTTTAACAACATGCTTGAATTTAAAGGAGAGCGCCATTCTCCAACTCCAAAATCAGCTTTAAATTTTAATTGAACTGGGACTATTAGAAGACCAATAGTGTTAAATTTTTAGAGAAAAGCAGAAACAAACATTTAAGAAGACATAAAATTTTTTAGATAATATATACCCATATGCCATTTCACTCTGTTTCCTGGGATAGATGATTTGTCCTTTTTCTTCAGTTGTCTCATTTGTCCAGTGTTCTTCAGATTCCTTAACCTTCATTCTCCTAAAAGACAAAAACAAAAACCTTTCCCCAAGACTAATTTTGGAGATGTTCCTTTTTGGAAAGTTATTATATGATTAAATGAAAAGACATGTGTTACTGGTATAAGTTAGTTTAAATTGGATGTTCATGTTGGTTGATGAGCTATCACCTCCTCTAATTAAGAGGTTTCTCTTGTTCAAAACGAACCTTTATCAATTTTGATGGTACCCAGAGCTTATCTTCTCCTATAGAAACAAAAGCAAAACCTCGTCCCCAACATAACACATACCCTGATTTCCATTCTGAGGTCAGCACATCCTTAAAGTATATAGGCTGATTTAATTCTGTAGTTTTTTTCTATTATTCAATGTATCTCTGCAGCTGTTGTTCCTTTCTCATTGGCATTAAGAAAATTCAAAGTTAATAGAGCATTATGCAGTCTATTTCTGGGGGTTTTTGTTACCCCTTTCTGTTTATTTAGCATATCCTTTAGAGTTCTTTTTGATCTTTCTATAATTGCTTGACTTGTAGGATTATGTGGTATGCATGTAATATGCTTTATATTGTAATAAGCAAAAAACTGTTTAATTTTAACAGAGACATGTGATGGAGCATTATCAGTTTTGATTTATGCAGGTATACCCATGATGGCTATAACTTCTAGCAAATGAGTGATTACAGAATCAGCTTTTTCAGAACTCAAAGCAGTTGCCCACTGAAATCCTGAATAAGTATCGATAGTGTGGTGTACATATTTCATTTTTCCAAATTTTGCAAAGTGAAACAGGTCCATCTGCCAGATTTCATTCCTCTGAGTACCCTTTGGGTTACATCCTGCTGGTAATGGCGTTTGATTATAGAAGGAACAAGTAGGACATTTCTTTACCATTTCTTTGGCTTGTTGCCAGGCTATGGAAAAATCCTTTTTAAAACTTTTACTACTGACATGATGTTTTTTTATAAAATTCTGAGGCCTCCAGCACATTTCCTATCAATAATTTATCAATCTCATCATTGCCTTGTGCTAGAGGGCCTGGCAGACCAGTATGAGATCGGATGTGAGTTATATATAAAGGATGACTCCTTTTCCTGATTGTATCTTGTAATTGAATAAACAGCGAAGTTAATTCTGAAGCATCGTGGATAAATTCTGCAGTCTCAATATGTAATACTACTCTTTCAGCATACTGAGAGTCAGTAACTATGTTGAGAGGTTCTGAAAAATCCATTAATATCAACAGAATAGCATACAATTCTGATTTTTGAACTGAATTATAAGGACTTTGAACCACTTTATTTAAATTTTCTGACTTGTAACCTGCCTTTCCTTGTTTATTGGCATCCGTATAAGATGTACGAACTCCAGATATGGGCTTTTCCCGTACAATTTGAGGCAAGATCCAATTAGATCTCTTTATAAGATCAATTCTATCACTTTTGGGATATTTGCTGTTAATTTCTCCCAAAAAATTACTACAAGCTCTTTGCCAAGGTGTACTTTCTGTCCATAATTTTTCAATGTCCTCCTTAGTTAAAGGTATGACAATTTCTGCTGGGTCTATTCCTGCTAATTGACGAAGTCTCAATTTTCCTTTCCAAATCAAGTCAGAGATTTTTTTCACATAAGTTTTTAATTTTTTATTTGGTTTATTTGGTAAAAATATCCATTCCAATATAATATCTTCCCTCTGCATTAATATTCCTGTAGGAGAATGCCTAGATGGCAAAATAACCAAAATACAATCCAGCTTTGGATCACTACGATCCACGTGCCCTTCATGTACTTTCTTTTCTACCAAGGCCAATTCTTTCTCAGCTTCAGGTGATAATTCTCTTGGCCTATTTAAGTCCTTGTCACCTTCTAAGGTTTTGAACAAATTATGCCGTTCATCATTTTTTACCCCAACAATAGTTCGTAGATGAGAAATATCTCCAAATAATCTTTGAAAGTCATTAAGAGTCTGTAGTCTATCTCTCCTAATTTGCACCTTTTGGGGTCTAATTTTTTGTAGCTCTATTTTATATCATAAATAATTAATAGAATTTCCTCTTTGTATCTTTTCAGGAGCAATTTGTAATCCCCAGCAAGGCAAAATTTTCTTTACTTCTTCAAACATTCTTTCTGAAGTATCTGCATTTGAGTCAGCTAGTAAAATATCATCCATATAATGATAAATTATAGATTTAGGAAATTTTTTATGTATCACATCCAATGGCTGTTGTAGAAAATATTGGCACAGAGTTGGGCTATACAACATTCCCTGTGTGAGGACTCTCCACTGAAATCTTTTTTTTTTTTTTTTTTTTTTTTGGTTTTTTCGAGACAGGGTTTCTCTGTGTAGCTTTGTGCCTTTCCTGGATCTCGCTCTGTAGACAAGGCTGGCCTCAAACTCAAAGAGATCCGCCTGCCTCTGCCTCTCAAGTGCTGGGATTAAAGGCGTGCGCCACCACCGCCCAGCTTCCACTGAAATCTTTTAACCGGTTGAGAATTATTATAAGTAGGCATTGTGAAAGCAAATCTTTATCTGTCTTTTTCTTGTAAGGGTATTGAAAAGAAACAGTCTTTTAAATTAATAACTATGAGAGGCCATCCTTTTGGTAACAGAGTAGGCAAAGGAATTCCAGATTGTAGAGAGCCCATTGTCTGAATTACATTGTTAATTGCTCTAAGGTCTGTTACCATTCTCCATTTACCAGATTTCTTCCTAATAACAAATACAGGAGAATTCCAAGGGCTGGTTGATTCCTCAATATGCTGAGCATTTAACTGTTCTTCTACCAGCTCTTCTAAAGCCTGGAGTTTCTCTGTTGTTGAAGGCCATTGCTAGACCCATACAGGCTTGTCTGTTAACCATTTTAAAGGTATAGCTGTTGTTGTTTTTGAAAGATCACCAGTTGTTGTGCCCTGTTGTTGTATAATATGGATGGCTGGTGACCACTCAGAATAATGCCTTCTAATATTTCTCTCAGAAACATGTGCTAGTTTATGATTTGTTTCTGAGATTGGAGGGATGTTAATCTGAGTATTCCATTGTTGGAACAAGTCTTGACCCCACAGATTCATAGCTATGTTAGCCACATATGGTTTTAATTTTCCTCTCTGTCCTTCTGGACCTATACATTCGAGCCATCTTGCACTCTGTTTCACCTGAGATAATGTCCCAATTCCTAATAGTTGAATGTTTACCTCCTGAAGAGGCCAAGTTGGATGCCAAAATTCTGGCACAATTATGGTAACATCCGCACATGTATGTACCAGACCAGACAACAAAACACCATTTATTTTTATCGATAATTTTGGTCTTTGTTCATTAATAGAAGTTTGCCAAAAATTTTTGTTTATGTTTTCTCCTTTATTTTCTATTCTCTCTGTTTCATCATCCTCACCAGCATGACTTATTCCAATATGCATTTGGTTATTTAATTGCTCTGAGTAGGGGTTTCCTCTATGACTGCAAGAAAGGTTTGAACTGGATTTACTATTGGGGCCTGCATGAGGCCCCTCTGGGAGTTTCCCGAAGACTGAGGCAAAGGATTACCCTGTCTGTCCCTTGTTGATCTACATTCATTGGTCCAGTGTTTTCCCTTACCACACCTTCTGCATACTCCAGAAGGAAGAGGCATTCTGTTGCCATTGTTCCTTGAAGAAACATTGTTTCTAGGAATAACCTGTTTACAGTCCCTTTTCAAATGTCCTTGCTTTCCATATCCAAAACATCTAACATTCCTCAAACCTTTTGAAATTGCTTCTCCTACCTACATATCATCATGCTCATGAGCTTCAACATTAACCGTGTCTCTAATCCAATCTTCCAAAGGTGCAGATCTTGCCTTTAGCAGCCTGATTATTGTTTTGCATGCTGCATTCGCATTCTCAAAACCCAAAGATTCAATTATTATCTTAATAGCTTCTGAATGCAGGACCATTCTCTTTACTGCTGAAGCCAGTCTTTGTAAAAAAAATATGTGAAAGATTCTTTTGGGCCTTGTACAACCTTTGTAAATGACTCAGTTTATTTTCCTGGTTCCTCAACTCTGTCCCATGCATTCAAGGCTGCCGTTCGACATAAAATTAGGGTTTGTACATCATATAAACATTGTGTTTGTGATGAAGCATATTGACCTTCTCCAATAAGCTGATCCTGGCAGACTTGTATTCCTTTATTCCTCCATTGTTTTTCTATGTTTTTAGCTTCATCCTTGAACCAAGGTAGCCACTGAAGCCTTTGACTGGATTCAAGAACAGCTTGTGCCAGCTCCCGCCCGTCCTGTGGTACAATCCTATTATATGTTGACCAAGAGTTTAACATTTGCTTTACATATGGGGAAAGCATGCCATAAGATACTATTGCCTCCTTAAACCTTCGTAAATCTAACATTTCAATTGGAGCTCAAATATTTTGTGTAGTCATTTGATAAGGTAAGTGCTGTACAGTTACTGGACAAATTAAGGGTGACTGTGTGAAAACAGGCTTTCTTTCTGTAACCTTATGATCCAATCTTGAAGCAACTTCACTGTTAGTTTCTTCTGTCTGAGTTTTTACAGGTTTAACAAGTTTTTCTAAAGCTATCACCCTGGCACTTAAATTCACTATCTTTTAAATAGTAAAATGAGGATAAGCATAGTAATAAACTGCATAATTCAATCAGCATTAATCTTATCATATAGTTGTTCCATTATCAGACTGCCTAAAATTGCAAACAAGGCCCAATTTTCTTCCAATGTACACAGAAAAGCCATTTTTTTTTTAATGTGGAAAAAAATTTCTCACCGGGCGGTGGTGGCGGCGCACGCCTTTAATCCCAGCACTCGGGAGGCAGAGCCAGGCAGATCTGTATGAGTTCGAGGCCAGCCTGGGCTACCAAGTGAGTTCCAGGAAAGGCGCAAAGCTACACAGAGAAACCCTGTCTCGCAAAACCAAAAAAAAAAAAATTCTCTTCTAAATCGTTTTCTTTAGAATATCTGATATGATAAGTGACTTACCAAGTCCGCATAGAACAGTACAAATCCGAGGGAATTTCAAAACAGCCACCTAGTGTCCGAGTTGTGAATCCAGAGAGAGAAAGAGAGAGAGAGAGAGAGAGAGAGAGAGAGAGAGAGAGAGAGAGAGAGAATGAGAGAGAGAATGTAAGAACCGTAGCCGCAAGTTCTGCCTAAGAGCTTGAATCCAGGCACGTGTTCCCGCTTTAGCCCAGTCAATGCTTGGCTCTGACTTCCTTAAGCTTCTACCACATGCGTTGGCTTTACAGGCAGGGGCCCTGTACGGCAGGGCAGGCCTGAGTTGTTTGTAGCACCGGCTTTAAGCAAGTAGCTCAAGGTTAGTCCGGCCTGAGGCCAAGCCGACCTGGACCCGGGCTAGGGAGCTGGCCACCCTGGCGGGAAACCGGACCAGCTGCCAAGCCAAGTTAAGCGGTTTTTAATGGATTCTTGTCATGTTGGGTGCCAAATGTAGATGTAACCAACCGTCTTATTAAATAAGAAACACAGAGCCAATTCAGAAGAGAAAGCCAAGAGGTCAGAGCTAAGAGCCTCACTCTTCCTGATTCAGCGATCCTCTTCAGGCAAGAGAGCTCTCCCAAAAGGGGGACCTACTTCCTGTGTGTATGTCTTTATATAGTCTAGCTGTTCTGCCTTCTCATTGGTTGTAAACCCAAACACGTGACTGCCTCATCACTGCCTGTATGTACAGCCCTCCAGGTCCTCTATGGTATTGAGATTAAAGGCGTGCGCCACTGCCGCCATGCACTTGCTATGGCTCTAATAGCTCTGACCCCTGAGCAACTTTATTTATTAAGATACAATTAAAATCACATTTCAGTAGAAGTAAAATACCACCACAGGTCCCCTTTTTCTGGTCCACATTTGAGCCTTAAAACTCCTCAGTCCACACCTGTCAATCCCTGTAACCTGCATTCCTGGTAGCAATAAGGATGTTCTAAGGAGACATTTCTACCTCTCTTTTTGGCTAACAATTATTGGAAGAGTGGACCACATGAAATTGTATTTTCACCAAGTAGTGGTGGCACACACCTTTAATCCCAGCACTCAGGAGGCAGAGGCAGGAGGATCTCTGTGAGTTCGAGGCCAGCCTGGTCTACAAAGCAATTTCCAGGAAAGGCACAAAACTGCCCAGAGAAACCCTGTC
The DNA here is from genome assembly GCF_949786415.1 of Peromyscus eremicus. Taxonomy (NCBI): domain Eukaryota; kingdom Metazoa; phylum Chordata; class Mammalia; order Rodentia; family Cricetidae; genus Peromyscus; species Peromyscus eremicus. The sequence continues at coordinate 8,069,048 of NW_026734288.1, forward strand.
TCAACCCCCCCCCAAAAAAAAAGAATGAAATTTTAATTTCACTGGGCATCTCATTGTTGGAAAACACTTGAATCCTCCAGATGATAATTCAGGATGGTTTTAAGATGGGAAAAAATAATTACATGGCTTCATTAGATTATTTGGTTTTGCATATCTTTTGCCTTCTATATAAATCTCTTAGGACCTCTAGGTGGATTAGTTATCTTATATTTTCTTTATTGTTCCAAATTTGTCAATTTTAATAAATATCATGTTTTAAATTTTCATTAATAATTAGCTTTTTTCCCTTTTCATTTTGTAAAGAATAGTATTACTATGACTCCCTGGCTGGCCTGGAACTCAATTACAGACTAATCTGTCCTAGGACATCAGAGAGATCTGTTCTCCTTGCATCCAGAGTTCCTGCATTATAGGTGGGCATGTTGCTCACTGGATAACTTGGTTCATTTAATTGGCTTCATGAGGATGAGTGACTGTGCCTGCCTAGTTAGAGTAGCCAGGACACAGGTTCTGATCCTATCTTCAGTAACAGAAGAAGGTTCCCATCAAATGTATCCTGCCTGCCTTAGTGCTACCTTTCTTCCAACTCTAAGAAATTTTATTTTCCTTTATTACTGAGTCTGTTACAACTCACCAATCACCTTGGAAAAGTTCTGTCCTTATTTTGCAGAAAGTGAAACCCAGGCTCACAGAGATAAGTATTTTTTGAATATAGTTAAGTATAATTATTCATGTAACTCATCCCATCATTCTAATGCCTCGGGAAATGCATTTGAAGCAACTTAGGCTAGACATGGTGGCTCAGGCCTGCAATCATGGTACTTAGAATGTGGAGGTAGGAATTTCAGGTTTTCAATGTCATCTAAAATGAGAATGGTCAATGGGTTATGGTTGGAGTATGAGACCAAAATGAGCCATCTTAGAAATAAGACCAAAATGCTTTCACCCTAAAATTAAGGCCTAAGATTTCTTCTTTTGGGAATAGGCCATTAGATACTGAAACCAGTCAGTTCAGATTCCAGAAACCAGTAATTGTAAAAGTACAGAGTCACAAGATAGTCACGAGGTAATGCCTATCAGACTATGGAATGTCCTCTCCCTGGTTTCCAGCGTAACTGACCACAGAAATGCCCCCACTTGAGGGCAGCCAATGAGAAATAGTGGCGGGCAACCATTCCCTTAGAAGTAATTTCTAGAAGTCCCTATAAGCGAGCCAATCAGAATTGTACCTGTACTAGCACCCCTAAATGATGTAACCTTGTGATTTTTCACTTTAAAAACTGAGCTTGCAGATAGGTGGGCACTTCCTCCAGCCTCCACTGCATTGGATGTATTGGATGAAGTCCCTGCTTAGGCTTGTATTGCTTTTGGATATCCAGAATTAAACCTTGCTTTTGCATTCTGGTATGCTAGTCTTCGGTGGTGTCTCTGGGGGTCATAATCTGGGCATAACAGGAGGACCACAGAACCAAGGGAAACTGATAGGCTGGGGACGATGTACATAGTCTTCCCTGCAGCTCCAGTAATTCAAGGCCAAGGCAACAGCAATTGTTTGCTGAAGTACTTACCACCTCAAGTTTACTATTATTTATAATGTTTTCATATTCTTGTAATTGTTTTTTGTCCAAGTCACCTAGATCACTTGGGGATAAAACTCTTGTTGCTCACTCAATAGTGGCATTCTCCTGCAGGTGGGCAAATTAGCCTTGGGCAGGGATGAGTATGGTGGTATTTTACTTGTACTGAAATGTGATTTTAATTGCATGTTAATAAATAAAGTTGCATGGGGGTCAGAGCTATTAGAGCCATAGCAAGAGCGTGTCAGTGGTGGCACATGCCTTTAATCCCAGCACTTGGTAGACAGAGCTAGATAGATCTCTGTGTGTTTAAGGATACAGCCAACATTAGAGACACACGCCTTTAATCTCAATACCATAGAGGACCTGGAGGGCTGTACATACAGGCAGTGACGAAGCTGTCATATGTTTGGGTTTACAACCAATAAGAAGGCAGAACAGACAGTCTATATAAAGATGAACAGACAGGAAGTAGGCCCTTTTTGGAGAGCTCTCTTGGCTGAAGCAGGAAGGGTAAGGCTCTTAGCTCTGACCTCTTGGCTTTCTTCTCTGAATCGGCTCTGTGTTTCTTATTTAATAAGATGATTAGTTACATCTACAGATGAGCTCCCTATTTGCTTATCCAATATAATGTGTTCATCCTTGAATGTTTATAAACACAAGCAACAGAATTAGACTCAGCAGGTTTTATTCATATATTTGTGCATACATATTCTCACATGCTTAACATGGAAGAAATTGGAAGGGAAAAATTTGGTAAGGGATGGAGAGAGGAAAAGAAGGGGGGGAAGTGATTTAAAACATATTAAGGGCCGGGCGGTGGTGGCGCACGCCTTTAATTCCAGCACTTGGGAGGCAGAGCCAGGCGGATCTCTGTGAGTTCGAGGCCAGCCTGGGCTACCAAGTGAGTTCCAGGAAAGGCGCAAAGCTACACAGAGAAACCCTGTCTCAAAAAACCAAAAAAAAAAAAAAGGTGTCTTCTTTAAAAAAAAAAAAAATATTAAGTTGTGTGACAAAAATGAGCAATCTTAGAAATAAGACCAAAATGCTTTCACCAAAAACTAAGGCCTAAGATTTCTCTTTCTAGAAATAGGCCAATAGTTACTGAAACAAGTCAGTCCAGATTCCAAAAACCAGGAAGTTTAAAAGTACAGAGTCACAAGGTAGGCACGAGGTAATGACTGCTGGACTATAGAATGGTCTAACCTTGGTTTCCAGGGAAACTGACCATAAAAATGTCCACACCTGAGGGCAGCCAATGAGCAATGGTGGCGGGCAACCACCCCCTTAGAAGTAAGATTAAGCCATGATTTCGAGAAAGCCCCTAGAAGCGAGCCAATCAGAATTGTACCCATACTAGCACCCCTAAATGACGTAACCTTGTGATTTTTCCCTTTAAAAACTGAGCTTGCAGGTAGGTGGGCACTTCCTCCAGTCTCCACTGCATTGGATGTATTAGACTAAGTCCCTGCCTAGGCTTGTATTGTATTTCCAGAGTTAAACCTTGCTTTTGCATTCAGGCATGCTCATCTTTGGTGGTCTCTCTTCGGGTCATGATCTGGGAACAACAAATTAAAATATATGAAAATGAACTTTCAATAAAGAAGTGGCCTAGGGAGATAGCTTAACAATTAAAAGCAGCACCAGTTGTTGTTACATAGGACACAGGTTCCATTTTAACTAGCCATCTCCTGTAACTCTCTTCTGGCCTTTGCAAGTACTCTGTACAAATACCTGGATGCAAACATCTGTACATATAAAATAAAATAAAGCTTAAAAAATGGAATCCTCTGCAATGATGTCACAGCCCTGAGACAGAGAGCAGCCAGGGCAAGTTAAAATGATCTCTGTTGTGCCCAGGTCACAAGACCCCTAAGCAAGACCACCACAGAGCCATTAGCTGATGCAAGCACACAGAAGTTTTGAAGAATAAAACAAGCAAGCTTGGTCACGTTCATCATCCAACAAAGTGGGTGGAGCAGAATGGCCCTGAGCACTCACTTTAAAGGGTTTATAGAGGAAACATTTACATGCAGCTTGGGATTGAATGAGGGGGCTAGGTGTGAGGTAGTTCTTTGAAGTTACTGGCTGAACTATAACCTTGAGGTTACTGATGGCTAACAGGATTCACAGTATTACAGAGACATAAATTTTACTCCCTATGTCCTGCTTTTGTTGAACCTAAGATACATACATTCAGATTTATTGTTCCTGTCCTACTCTCCCCAGAGTTCAATTTCTGGTCAAATGAGCCCGTTACTCCCTATATCTTGTTTTGCCAAGTCCAGGATACATAGATTTATTGTCACAGCCTTAAAAGTTCAATTTCTGGTCACTTCTAAAACTACTGATCAGCAAAAACCTTTGGAAGAGGGGAGGGGGAAGCATCTCTCAAGATGGCAGCTGGTTTTTTTCCTTTTTCTCCTGATCCTGCATGCTTGTAAGACATTCTATGAAATCAACTTTCTACATACATGGAGAGATTCATTTTATCAGTCCTGATCATGTACAGAAGCTTGAATAATAGAGTTGTGGTGTGTGTTTTTTTCTTCACCTGTCTACGGAGAAAGATGTGCTGGCTAACAATGGTGCTCATACATGCATTCTTCCTAGCTTCATTGTTCTCTAAGTATTCAACTTTCCATGAAGACAACTCTTTGTTATTATTTATTTTGCCAAAACTTTGCTCTGAATTTCCAGAATAAAACTCCTTAAGGAGGATGGAGCCATCCTCCAGCTTTCTGATGGGAAAAAGACCTTTTATTTTGTTTGTGATCTAGTTTCTTCTTTTCTTTGCTCTTTGTCTGCACTCCCTGTGACAACCAGGTAAAAAAGTACCTTCAGTTCACCTGATGTCAGTGTGAAGTCACACAACAAACACTCTCCTTGTGTGTCTTTAAATATCTCTTTAGTTGTTAATATTATGGGCACCCTTCTACCTGTGTGGCAGCGAATCACTCCACCCCACAAAGTATAGTGATTTGGACAAGCTAGCTAGTTATATTGTGTCCAGGAAGAGGAAGAGGAAGTGCCTATTGGGAGCAGGAAGAGAGCAGGTCTGCTTTACAGCCTGGGGCAAGAGCTATTGAAATGCATATTTCTGCTGATCTAGAAAAGGTCTTTGTCTGTGGTGGAAGGAAGGAACAGGAACCATTGTGCTGTGTTTTTAAGCACATTGTAACCCTATGGGATGTGCTCTTGTCACTCAAGTCTCATTAGCCAATCAGGTCCTCCAGGTGACCTGCCAGTCAAAAGTGGTGCAGGGTCCTTCCTGCTGCCAAAGGTTCCAGACTTGGCTTTCAGGAGGAGCTGGTGCTCTTGGCTTTGTGTGCTGTGCTGTGAGCCCTGCTACAGGGAGTTGAGCAGAGAGCATGGCTGACCTAGGAAACCATGACAAGGTGAGTGAGTTGCTTCTGTCTCCAGATAGGTTGATGCAGATGGTGAGGTGTAGAATCCACTGTGGTCAGTCCTCCCAGGATATGGGTGGGAACCCGTCTGCAGAATCTCTGTCCTCTGAGGTCCCATGTGGTACTTGAAACTCCCTAGACCCAGGGGCAGCCCTCTGAATCATTGCTGTATGGGCTGTATCTGTTCACAGACCTGGAAGTAGGGAGCTGTGCTTAAAAACATCTTTGTAGCTGGTCCATGGTGGTGGTGCATGAGCCAGGCAATGGTGGTACAAGCCTTTAATCTCAGCACTTGGTAGGCAGGGCCAGGTGGATCTCTGTGAGTTTGATGCTAGCCTAGTCTACACAGTGAGATCCAGGACAGGCACCAAAACTACACAGAGAAACCCTGTTTCAAAAAACCAAAAAAAAAAAATCTTTGAACTTCAACGTGCTTTCGGTGAACCCATGGAAGGCATGATGCCAAACTTGGAGAATACCTTCTATTACCATATAGATGTTCAGTGTTTTGCATTTATTTTTTACATGTAATATCCATTTATAGTTAATTTTGTGGGGTTTGTAAAAGGCATCCCATGCATTGGGTAGCACTCCCTACTAAGGTGTGATGTAGATGAATAGAATTGTTGATTTAAAGGATTTACTAATGCTTAGGAGATAGTAGTTCTCACAAAATAGCATTTAGCGGAGGGAGGACTTCCTCTAATGCACCCCAACAATAAGTTCATGCTACCCAGGCTGGTTAGAGATTGGAAGGGTAAAGTATACTTATGTTCATCAAGATTGTCCAGACATTTGGCTCCAAAGCATCACAAAGGAGGCACTACAGATGTATAAGAAGTCACTAGGCCAAAACATATCCAAGAATTAAATTTTAACCTGCTGCTTATTGAGGCATTATAGGGTCACAGACAACCTTAAAGCCTGGCATGCTATAAAGTTCCAGTTTTTTTGAGAAAAGCATACTTCTGCCAGACGGTTAATATGACACCAAGTAACATTTATTTGAAAAGAAAAATAGTGTTGTGTTAAGGACTAGCCTGATCACACAAAGCTTTCTTTTAGGCCTTCAGTCAAGGAGGAGGAACATTCTTGGGATTGCTAATAATAACATGGGGCCTAGGCCATGGGAGCTTACCCTAGGGGCCTGATGTATTGACAATAAAACAGAGCTCCTTACCTAAGATCAGGAATATGGGTGAACTGCTAATGTTCTGGAACCAGACCTTTTATGGTGGGGTGGCTTCAGATCCCACTTGGAGCTATGGTTTACAATACCAGCATCACTGGTGGGCTTACTCAGTAATGTTCTTGAGTGCCCTGTGTTCCCCTTTATGGCAATGTTTGACTAGTCTCCTCCTGAGTCTGTCCCATTGTATGATGGTTTCTGCTGACTTCATAGAAGTCGTCTGTTCCCTTCCATTTCACTCCCTAGAAGTAGTATACAAGATGCTATTTTCCTTAACAATCTTACATGGCATGCAATATAGCTTGTGCAAGACCTCCCCAACCCAGAGCCAAAACTTTGCCCTGAATTTCAGGAATAAAACTCCTTAAGGAGGATGGAGCCATCCTCCAGCTTTCTGATGGGAGAAAGACCTTATATCTTGTTTGTGATCTAGTTTCTGCTTTTCTTTGCTGTTTGTCTGCAGTCCCTGTGACAACCAGGTAAAAAGTACCTTAGGTCACCTGATGTCAGTGTTAAGTCACACAACAAACACTCTCCTTGTGTGTCTTTAAATATCTCTTTAGTTGTTAATATTTTGGGCACCCTTCTACCTGTGTAGCAGGAAATCACTCCACCCCACATAGTATAGTGGTCTGGACAAGCTAACTAGCCACATTGTGTCCAGGAGGAGGAAGAGGAAATGCCTTTTGAGAGTAGGAAGACAGCAGGTCTACTTTACAGCCTGAGGCAAGATCTATTGAAATGCATATCTCTGCTGATCTAGAAAAGGTCTTTGTCTGTGATGGAAGGGAGGGACAGGAACCATTGTGCTGTGTTTTTAAGCACATTGTAACCCTATGGGATGTGCTCTTGTCACTCAAGTCTCATTAGCCAATCAGGTCCTCCAGGAGACCTGCCAGTCAAATGTGGAGCAGCGTCCTTCCTCCTGCCATGGGTTTCAGACTTGGCTTTCAAGAGGAGCTGGTGCTATTGGCTTTGTGTGCTGTGCTGTGAGCTCTGCTATAGGGAGTTGAGCAGAGAGCATGGCTGACCTAGGAAACCATGACAAAGTGAGTGAATTGCTTCTGTCTCCAGATAGGTTGAAGCAGATGGTGAGCTGTAAAATTCACTGTGGTCAGTCCTCCAAGGACCTGGTGGAAACCTGCTTGTAGAATCTCTGTCCTCTGAGGTCCCACGTGGTATTCAAAATTCCCTAGACCCAGGGGCAGGCCTCTGAATCACTGCTCTATGGGCACTATCTGCTCACAGACTTGGAAGTATGGGAGCTGTGCTTAAAAACATCTTTGAAGCTGGGTTGTGGTGGTGGCACGAGCCTTTAATGCCAGCACTTGGGAGGCAGAGCCATGTGGATCTCTGTGAGTTTGTTGCTAACCTGGTCTACACAGTGAGATCCAGGACAGGCACCAAAACTACACAGAGAAATCCCATTTCAAAAAACCAAAAATAGGTGGGTGGTGGTGGTGCACACCTTTAATCCCAGGATTTGGGAGGCAGAGCCAGCGGATCTCTGTGAGTTCAAGGCCAGTCTGGGCTGCCAAGTGAGTTTCAGGAAAGGCACAAAGCTACACAGAGAAACCCTGTCTCGAAAAACCAAAAAAAAAAAAATCTTTGAACTTCAACATGCTTTCTGTGAACCCGTGGAAAGCAGGATGCCAAATTTATAGAATACCTTCTATTAACATATAGAGGTTCAGTGTTTTGCATTTAATTTTTACATGTAATATCCATTTATAGTTAATTTTGTGGGGGGTTGGAAAAGGCATCCTATGCATTAGGTAGCACTCCCCACTAAGGTGTGATGTAGATGAATAGACTTGGTGACTTAAAGGATTTACTAATGCTTAGGAGATAGAAATTCTCACAAAATAGAATTCTGAGGAGGGAGGACTTCCTCTAATGCACCCCAACAATAAGCACATGCTACCCAGGCCGGTTAGAGATTAGAAGGGTAAAATATACTTATGTTCACCAAGATTGTTCAGACATTTGGCTCCAAAACATCACAAAGGTGCCACTACAGATATATAATAAGCCACTAGGACCAAATGTATCAAAGAATTAAATTATAACAAGCTGCTTATTGAGGCATTATAGGGTCACAGACAACCTTAAAGCCTGGCATGCCATAAAGTTCCAGTTTTTTTGAGAAAAGCATACTTCTGCCACATGGGCAATATGACACCAGGTGACATTTATTTGAAAAGAAAAATACTGTTGTTTTAAAGACTGGCCTGATCAAGCAAGGCTTTCTTTTGGGCCCTCTGTTAAGGTGGTGAAACATTCTTGGGAGAGCTTGGGGCCTAGGCCCTGGGAGCTTACCCTAAGAGCCTGATGTATTGACAATAGAACAGAGCTCCTTCCCTTAGATTAGGAATATGTTTGGGTGAACTGCTAATGTTCTGGAACCAGACCTTTTATGGTCGGGTGGCTTCAGACCCCACATGGAGCTGTGGTTATTAACACAAGACCACTGGTGGTCTTACTCAGTAATGTTCTTGAGATGCTCTGTGTTCCCCTTTATGGCACTGTTTGATTAGACTCCTCCTGAGTCTGTCCTATGGTATTATAGTTTCTTCTGACTTCAATGAAATCATCCATTACCTTCCATTTCCCCCCAGAAGTATTATACAAGATGCTATTTTTCTTAAGAAGCTTACATGAAATACAATATAGCTTGTGCAAGACCTCCCCAACCCAGCTCTTATCTTTACTACTTTCCACTTTTCCCATAATTCTCATCCTCTGTCAGCTTTAACCCAGCACAATGTCACTAAAGAGTGATCTGCTGTCTCAGGTGTCTGGTAAGTTTAAAAAATAATTCTGGTGATATTTTTGGTATCTAACTGACCCATCTGCCCAAATGGCTAAACTTACAAGTTGCCTGTCTCTATTTACATTGTTCAAAGTGCAACCTGGAGCATGAAGTTAAAAGACACAAGGATGAATGCACATGTTGAATGCAAAATGTGTCAAGGCTGTCTCCTATTTAAGCATTTGCCAGCGATGGATACATACTGTCATTAATGGGATTTTTCTTTATTAATATCCTAGGTATGATTTCTCCCTGGGAAGTCATATTAATACTAGGACAGCTGAATTTCCATCCTGTTAGAAAAATGTTTTGGAGAGAAGCTCTTTTATGTTGACGAGGGTGTCCTTGATTCCACTCTCTTGCCCTCCAGGCCAATGATCTCACTGTTCTCTATACTACACCTTCAAAATGCTTAAATTAAATGACTGTACCACCTAAGAGTTTTAAAATTATCCATTTGAGTCATGTAGTTGACTATCCAATGAAGTCACCAGAAAAGATTTAGAATGTGGAGCATTGCTTATGACTCCAGACCTAATAGCGGAAATAGTTTATTGTGCACACTCCAGGGGGAAGCAGGGTAGACAATCACCTGCTGGCATCACTACTGTAAAAAAAGACCTGATTATGGTAGCAAGAGTTGTTTTATAGTTTCTCTTCAGGTTTTAATTTATGTGACATGAATGATCACAGACCAGATTGTGTGAGTGAAGAGTTTCAGAAAATTATCTTGAGCCAATGAATATTGAATTGCAATTAGGCAATTCTCCTATGCATATATGTCAAATCCTGCTTAACACAGTTATGTCAGCTCAAAGGTTTGAGAAACAGGTCAATGATTATAACTCAATGTGCCAATTATAGATCTCAGTGGCCAAAATATGCAAATGAGCAGGATCAATCTATTTCATATTAATGACATCCCCTCCACTAGGGAAGGGCCTATTCTTTTTCAAAATCAATATAGCTTAATTTTTCATGTTAAAAATACATTATTTATATCATTTTTAAGATTATGTATTGGTATCATTGTTTAGTGGATTACTGCTCTTATATCTATTTGTTTCTGTTCTCCAATGTCTGTAGGTAATCAGTCATTTTATTCCTTTTCTCTCAAGTGATGTTGATTATTAATTTCTGTGTAGAGCAATGTCTCCCTTAGTTTAAGCTTTCCTCATTCTATGTAATTGAGAATTGCATTGAACAGCTAATCCTGCTTCTGCTGCCCAGTGCTGGGAAAAAAGTCCTCCAATTCCTTCCATTCTGGGCCTTGACTGGTCAGTAAGAAGAAAAAATAAACCAGTTAATGAGGGATCTCCTATCTCTCTTTCTATCAGTGGAGAGATATAAATGAAGAGGGACCTGTGCAAGAATTGAGTTCATTGATCAACTTTGAAGCTGGTGGAGTCACAGTGCAGAAAGGGAGAGGCAGGTTGGGGGTTGACAGATTTCCTACTTCAAGAGTACTTGAGAATACCTATGTGAAATTAGGTAATCAAATTTAGATGTTCCATAAATGTCCTTTTTGTCCATTTCTTGGGGTCCACACACAAGGGCAATCAAGAATCTGGATAAAGTCCTGACATTATCATGAAATTAAATTGCTATAGTTACAGTAGTACAATCAAAATATATGTATGTAAAATGTGGCCATGCCTGATGGGACTGTTATTTTTGAGGTTTTAGATATACACCCAGAAATAAAGGTTTGAGAAATCTTTCATGTGTTCTAATACAAATTCCTAGACTCTGAAGTACATGGCCATTACAACCGTTTCAACTTTTCAAAATATGTTTTTGAGATTTTATCTACATCATAACCACATCCTCTTTCCTGTCTCTAAGCCATTCCATGTCCACTCATTGTTTTCTAATTCGGGGCCTGTTTTTCCTTAACAAGAGTTATGCAGTAACAACAGTTACTGTGTGAATGTGACCTTTTTTGGCTACACAATTTCCAAGCTATGATGAGGCAATGGGTTGGCTGCACTGCGTATTGAGTATATAATTAAATGTTCTCCCAAAGGAACCTGTGCTTTGGATGAGGAAGAAGATATGCTCTAAGAGAGTAGAAGAATGTCCACAAAAAATGGAAACTTTCTAGACTAGGAGGACCCTGTATCCTGGGCTGGAAGGGCAGAGCTGGAAGGACTGTGCTTTCTGTTTCCTTAATCTCTGATCACCCAGTAGGAGAGCTGCTGGTATTTTGAGGCATAACTGGGTGACCCTAGCCAATGAAAGACTTACGGAATACTTTTCAATCAATGAGAAGAGTGGCAGGTAGCTTGAAGATTCATTCCAGGATTATGTTCTGCTTCTGCTCTAAACATTTGTAGGGAAGATCACCAGCTATGCCATGGGGAGGATAGGGTATTCAGAGAGGGTCTGTTGAGCTTTCATGTCTGTTGGTGTTTGGATGGATGATGAGCCAGACTGTGGTTCTGTTGGTCTTTGTGGTGACCTGCACAGTGGTCCTTGTACTTTGAGCATCACTGTGAATGGATTTCTTTGGTAGGGGGAGAGTAGAGTCCTGGCATAGGAGGATGTGATTCTTGTAATATCACTGTCCAGTGTGTACTCACAGGCAAGCTTTTGGTGTGCAATTGGAAGACACATTAGAACACTGAAAGTCTGGTTTCTAAAAGTTCTGAATATTGCATTCCAATTTTAGGTTTCTCTAATAAATGTTTTCAGTATTTTAGAAACTGGTAAAAAGATGGTGATGTGGATTGTGTTTCAGCAGTCCATAATTAGAAGGCTTTTCACTTCTGCTACCCCCAGCTGCAATGGTGTGATTCAGCAAAGTTTAGTTCTAGGGGGAAAGGAGTTTATGAGCTACAGAGGTTTTTAGGTGTGCATGGTTTTGGGTAGATAGATTGGATAGAATTCATCTTTAGTGCCATAGTTCATATGACATAAAGCAGATCATAATTTATTCTTCTATTTTGCTTTGGAATTGGACATCAGTGGAGCTGGACTTACCTGAAACCACAAGGAGGCATAAGGGGCTAGAGAGCCAAAGCAAGAGATCACCTCCTTTTGCAAAGAGAGGTCTAGAGCATGGGGCTTCTGCCTTTGTAAGAAATATCAGTAGTTTGAGGGTTAAAATCAATTGTTCAAGGATCACTTTGAGTTAATTTTGTGGTAGTTGTGAAGTCTGTGCTTAATTGCTTTCTATACACATAGAATCATAAGTAGCTGGGTAACATTGTTCAAGATGACATTTTTCCTGCTTAAGTTAACTTTGGTCTCTGATTTATTGTTGACTATATTTTTCTGCCTTTGTTTTTTGTCTTTCTCTCTATCCTCTCTACTTTTTTACAAATATTACACTCCTGTTTGCTATAGCTTAGTAATAAGTATAAAAATCATATTATGTCAACCTGTGTACAATTTTTTTTATAATCTCAGTGATCACTTTGAGTGTTTTCACTGTGAAAGTAGCTTTATAATCAGTTATCGTGTTGTAAATTGTTGGACATTGTTATTGGACTGTGTTCATTTTATGCTGCAAATTTACCATAAGCAAAAACTTCATTTTGATACATCATGTTCCAAAGGATCATTTATTTGCTTCTGTATTTATTTAGGTTGAGTTTATATGTGAACGACTTTTGGTTTATTGGATAAAACATGTTATGGTTTTGGCAGGTGACTCAACACATAATCTTTTTGAGAATGACCTGAGTTCTGATACCAACACTCAAGTTGAGAGAATCATAATTGTCTACTACTCCAGATGCTGTATATGTATGGAAAACATTCTTTCTCATGTACAAACATATGCAAAAATTGCAAAAGAAAAACTTGTTTTCAAAATGCTTATGTTTTATAAAGCAATTAGAGCAAAACAAGTTGTTTTAGGTGTACACTGATACTTTCAAAATCTATTGTTTTTTATTTTGTTTTAAAAAGTTTTCATTTCTTCACTTTGCTTCATATTTATAAGCAATCATCAATCATAGGGGGAAAATGGTGTCTAAATGTTCTTAACAGACTTCCTTTTCTTTATCATAAAAGAATGAGATCCTCTTAGAAGTCAAACTATTTTCTATAAAATTAAAACATCAGAAAACTTGAAGTGAATTTCTCCAATTTTGGTGGCAGATCTTCCTCACACAACACATTTCCTATTATTGGCAAAAGAGAGAATTATAGTACAGGATGTGTGCTGGTCAGTGATTTCTTGTAGATTGATTTTAATTAGAATCTTTTGTTCTTGTTTAAGGGACAATGGTATATTTGTAGTTATCTTTTTTCATCTCATTTTTTTCTGCAGTGTCATCTATGTTGTTAGTTTTATTATCATCTAATTATATTGTTGTTTCTCTGGAAAATGATGGACCTTCAATAATTTTGTATTCTGAAAATTTCTTGTTATGAGTTTGCTGTTTATTGGTTGGTTTGTGAATTTTTTTGTGGAGATAAAGTTTTAGTTTTCTCTTCTTGATCTTAGATGCTTGTCTCTTCACATTTCCCGGCATATATGTGGTTTCTGCTTGTTGCTATCTTCATGTTTCTGTTTTTGTAGCTTAAGTGACTGATACAATTAATACATTGGCATTGGATCTTTAAAAATCTCCTCATATACTATTGGGTTTTTTTTCTAATTAGCTTCAGCTGTAAGCATGACATAACCTAGAGTCATCTCATGGCACATCAGTTGAGAGCGTTCCTAGACCAAAATATCTGGTTGATAAGTCTGAGAGAGATTGAGCTGATTTTGATTGATGTGGGAAGGCTCTTCCACTGAGTTGGTAATATCTCTAAGAAAGTGAGCCTGGGCGGGATAAGAGAGGTTGCTTAGCATGGAACAATGACAAAGCAAAAGAGAAAGCCTGAAAGCAGTTCTTCCTTATATTTTCTCTTCATATATTAGCTTAAATTTCTATCCTAAACTCCCACAAGGAGGGACTGTGGCCTAGGGGTATTAACCAAAAAAAACAAAAACAAAAACAAACAAAAACAAACAAACAACAAAAATTATCCCCCAAAAAACTTGTTAATTATCTGAGTTGCTTCTGGTTCGAGAATTTAATCCCACCAACATAGAAGAATTTTGGAATAAAAAAATATAAAGGTACCTAAAATATGATATTTCTGACTGCAAAGGACTTGAAATTGTTAGGACTCTCCTTACTATCTTGAATTGAATTATTTTGTTGTTTTGTTTTCTAGCTCAGGGAGGCCATTGATTCATGGCATCCCAGCTTCTGAATGCTGGGGTTATATATCATGTGATTCTATTAATAATAACTGGTTAGTGTTAAATCAGAATGCCTGAGTTTATTGTTTCTTGTAGGGTTAGAAAGGAAAGTGGTTCAGCCAATAGAGCTATATAAGAGAGTCCACAGAGACTGAGGGCATTTGTTCACATCCATTGTGCCATTCACACAATGAGAGAATGATATGGGGAATTTAAAAACAAATACTCAACAAGTTCAGGATAATGGTAACCAAGTTTTGCTGCTTGTCAGGATTGCAGTAAGACCTTACTCCAGCTTACTCAACACCATCTAAGTTATTCTGACTCATACCATTTAGGAGATGGATCCTAGAAAATGGAATTTTAAATAAGAATTATTTAATGTTGGTATTTGCAATTTGCAGCCCTAGAGAGTTTCAGAGAAGTAGGAAATCTCAAGTTAGTGTAATGAGGAATCTTCACACTAGAGTGATTATTTGCTAATACGTGTTCTCTATATTTTTTAAAGTTTAAAGAATTCCCCATCACCTGCCTATACTAATGGATGGTATTATAATTTGTGTATCTAGAGTTGCCAACTTTGTCCTGTGACAAAGGTATCTATGTAATGTTTAGCACTAGAGAAGTTTCAAAGTCGTGTTAACAGCTTTGTAGACCAGTGGATATAGGGAATTTGGGTAATTGTAGCCGCTGTTGCTTCAGGTAAAATAATATTAATCACTAAAATCTCCCCAATCATGAAATTCACCTAAGATGGTTAAGTTGTAAACCTGAGTTAGTTCTTGTTTGTTCAAAATGCAATAACACAAGACAGTATATTTGCTCTGACTTTAGGTGCCACCAATTATTTTATAAAGTTTGTTTACATGTATTAGTGAGATATTGAGATGACTCATCAAGTCAAAGCACATTGCTGTACAAGTGCAATAAGCTTGTTCCTGGGAACTCATGATAGAGAGAAACAAGTCTTCCAAGTTGTTCATTGGCCACTGTATATGGTGTCTAGCATGTATGTGCACTACACATCAAACACATACCCACATCACACACCTCCCTCTTTCACACACACACACACACACACACACACACACACACACACACAAATACATGCACAATATACATATAAACATGTATACCACACAAAATATACACACACTGCTCTCACACACAAACTATATATACAAACACAAAAACACATACACAAAAATATGTGCACAAAGTCACACAAACATAAACAGAGACAAAGATCACATAAACCACACACACCACACAAACACATACACACAAACACATGCACAAATACACACAATTCACACAAAGAGACATACACAGACAAATATACATACGTACACCCTCAAAGAAACTTTTAAAAACAGTATTAGTATTTAAAGAACACTTCAGATATGTGTTGAATAAATTTGCACAGAACTGGATGTTTTTCTTTGGTTTGTTATTTTTTATTTGTATGACATAACAGCATGTTCTGACAAGGACTTACCCTATAAAAGTAGTCATTCCTGGTAGCAATAACATAAATATTTGTCAAGTGTGATACTTTGAATACTTTGACTACTATGAGGAGAAGTTGCATAAAGTAATTTTGCAATTTAATATTAGTGGTTTAGAAGAATGATTTTAAATCTTTATCAGTACCATATAAGGCAGTAACTGTATATGATGGAAGCAGATGCAGAGATCCATAGCTAAGCAATGGATTGAGCTCCTGGAGTCCAGTCAAAGAGAGGGAGGAGGGATTCCATGAGAAGATCATGATGGGGTAACCCACAGATACAGCTGACCTGAGCAAGTGGGAGCTCAAGGACTCTGGACTGACAACAGGGGAACCTCAATAAGACCAAATTAGATCCTCAGACTGTGACTGACAGTTGTGAGGCTCTGTAGTGTGTGGCACTTCTGAAAGTGGGACCAGGATTTTCCCTACTGGATGAACAGGCATTTTGGAGCATTTTGCATATGGAGGAATACTTTGCTTAGCCTTGATGCAGAGGTGTTGGGGGCTTGGTCCTGACTCAGCTTGATATTCCAGACATTGTCAAATCTGCATTAGAGACCTTACCCTCTCTGGAGAGTGGACGGCATGGGGTGGGTGAAGGTGGGGTGAGCAGGTTGAGAGGAGGAACAGGGAACTGTGGTTGGTATGTAAGATGGAAAAAATACTTTTAAATGTTAAAAATAAATCAGTCCTAAAAATATGGCAGTTACTTTCGGAGACACTGAAATTTTAAAGACTCATAAAGCTTAAGTAATAAAGAATTTTATATTTTGGTCTAATAAAAATAGACTTTGTTTGGATTTGGTTTCATTTTTGACACATTCTGTTTCTGTAGCCCTAGCTGTCTTGGAGCTTTCATATAGACCAGGCTGGCCTTGGACTTAAACACAGATCCTCCTGCCCCTGACTCTCAAGTGCTGTGAATAAAAGCTTATACCAGCATGTCTGGCCTTCATTTAGGTTCTTTGAAAGAGTCTCAATATGTTTCCTTGATGGGTCTGGCATTGCTGAGCAAAGCAGGCTGGCTTCAAGCTCAGAGATCTGCTTGCCTTGAACTCCAGAGTCCTGGGATTAAAGTCTATGCTGCCACATCTGGCTGAGATAGTCTTTATATGTCCAATAAATGTCAATGTAGGTTGTACTTTGAAAAAGCAGAATAAATCAAGGTGGGTAAAAATTTTGGGCCAGACTTACTTATTTTGTGACCTGGTCTTTAGTTGGCTGAGGTGGCTTTTAATTCCATACTCATGAGAGGATGGCCTTTTCTTGTAGCTCTCAGCCCCACACAAGTCACTGCCCAGCTTATGATTTAAACATGTAAACTGTGACAATGTTGCTCCTTTTTTCATACTGCACAGGTTTTGGTTCAGAGTTAAAGAATAATTTTGTTTTACATTCACGTCTGCTTGATATCTGTTTGCTGTTTGTCCTTTGTGGTCCATGTCTTCACAAATTAGTTCTAAATCATCATTATTACCCAGCTTTTTTTTAAAAAAAATCTTATTTGCTCTTAGAATTATGATATTTTGCATATCTTGGATTTATTATTGCAGACAATTTCATCTTGGAGTGAAACCCAGGCAGGGCTCATGCTAGGCATTGCTCTACCACTGAGCTGCTTTCTTCCTTAGAAATACTTGTGTGATGTTTGAACATTTTTGGTATGATCTCAGTAAATAGATAAAGCTTTTTGCTTAGTAAATCTTTCGTATGAGATTTTACTTCCTCTAAGTTTCTTATAGTAGAAAATTTTGCTATTAGATGACTTCATTTCTCAGTTTTTAAGGCTTTTTGTTTCATATATCTTGTCTTTGAAAAAAGATTCATGTTTTTCTTGTGGGTAATATTGAGACTCTGTAAGGAATTGTCTTTCATTTTGTCACAAAGCCTAAAAAAAATTGTAGCTAAATTATATTTAGCTTGTTTTTAAAATTAAAAATAATGAATTAATCAATATATCTGAGCTAGTTTTGTTGGGCAACTTTCCTGGAATTCATCAATACAGATCATGCTAGTCTCATTCTTGGGGTATTCCTACTACCTTCTAAGAGCTGGGATTACAGGTGTGTGTCCAATAAACTATCGTTTATATTCCAGTCATTTTCTCCCCTCATAAATGTCTGATTAGATGATTGTGTATTGCAGCAAATGTGAAATCAGCTAACAAATGTAGCTCTTGCTTACAAGTAGATAATCATTGTGCTAGATTTTTTTTTTATTCTTCAGTCGGAAGTTAGTTAGGATTTTTGAGTTCAGATTACTTAAATTCAGGACACATTTTCCGTCCTATGGTAGTATGGAGACATTATGTATATTTAAGCGATGCTATTATTACTTTTCTATAACAGAAACAATGTCCCAGGATGATCCAGACAAATACAAATTAAGGAATAAAGTTTTCCTACACTCCCAGAGTATGTTCTTCTAGGCCACTGAGAACAGGTTATGCTCCTTGTATGTGCCTTGTTTTGTCACAGATATAAACCTGTTTATCCAGTGTGGTTTTTAGGACCAGTTTGGGGTTTTCTAGAAGATAGTAGTTGTAATTTAAGGTTTCCCATGTTTGTACTTTGCCTACATGTATGTCTGGGTACCACTTGTATTTCTGGTACCTATCAAAGCCAGAAGTGGATATCAGATTCTCTGCAACTGGAATAAAATATGACTGAGCTTCCATGTCAATGCTAGAAATCAACCCCAGGTCCCCAAAAAAAGTCATCAATGGTTTTACTTGCTAAGCCTTTGCTACATTCCCTCAGTTTTTGCCCCCATTATAAGAAATCTGTTTGATCTTGTCTCTGTTAGACTTTATTGCTATTGTGTATTTAGTTGAGATTTTTTTTTTTTTTTGCAACAGGCTCTCAGGTAGCCCAGACTGACCTTGAACTCCTTTGAATCCTTGAACTTCTGATCCTTCTTCCATGTTTCAAGAAGTGCTGAGATGACAAGTGTGCACCACTACCACAGCTTTTATGGGTCACAGCATCTCCTTTGACTCCACCTTTCTTCTTGTTCTATCTCTCTTGGATTACCCACTTCATTCTGGTCTGCCTTGCCATAGACTATAGCAGCTTCTTTATTAACCAATGGAAGCAACACATATTCACAGAATACTGAAAGACAATCCGCCGGCAGCTGTGTATGTCCTACTTTATTACATGGTGGGTTGGATAACCTCCAGCTGACACTGGGCAGTTCAGGTCATATGGTAAAGGGGTGGCCCACAGTCAAATGTTCAGTTTCTCCCAGTGACTGAAAATAATGGGATGTGCTCTCATGCTTGACCATATTTATTTTTGAAAATGATTCTATGGGCACCAGTGACAGACACTTCAAATGACTTTAAGAGGTATTGTGTTGTTCTAATTCTCCAAAGCTCTGTTTCTTGTATGTAATTGAATCTCTCTCTCTCTCTCTCTCTCTCTCTCTCTCTCTCTCTCCCCCCCCATGTGTATGTGTATGTGTGTGTGTGTGTGTGTGTGTGTGTGTAGACTGTGGCACAGGCTTTAAAACTCACAATGATCTTCCTGCCTCTGTACCCAGTTTGCTGGCAGTAAAAGAATGCACTACCACTCACAGCTTGAAAAATAATTTTTATGGTTAAAGTTTCCTTTTCTTATGGTGGACAGGGAAGTGAGGAGAAGGTGTCAGGACTCCTGACACTGGAGTTAGAGAAATTAGTGAGTCTCTGTATGTACTGGGAATGGAAGCTGGAAGCTCTGAAAAAATCTTCAGTGCTCTTAACTGGTAAGGTATTTTCCAACCTAAGTTTTCTATTCTTGATTATGTTTCCTGTCCAAGTTAGCCCAGTCAGGGTCAGATACCAGATGCTGATTAAAAATAGAGTTCTCCTGAGAGAAATAACCTCAGATAAAGATGGGCTCCCTAATTCTTTAGTCAATACAACATGGTCGGCCCATTATCCATATATATACAACCAACAAATATGGATGCAGCAGATTGTATTAATGTATTTCAGCATACTTAATCACCCACACTTAAAAAGGGAGACTTTGGAAAGGATTTGAGAAGGGATGGAATGAAGAGATAAAAGAGGAAAGTGATGTAATATCTTTTACTTAAAAAATTATAAAAATAAATTTTAAATAAAAAAGAGCTAGATTGACAGCTAAGCAATTAAGAGCACTGGGTGTTTTTATAGAGGACCCAGGTTCCATTCCCAGAACCCACATGGTAGCTAACCATTTGTTATAACTCTAGTCCCAGGCTTTCTTCTGGCCTCGGTAGGCACAACACACAGACACATACAGACAATGCACTGTATAAAAATTTTTAAAAAATTATAAAAAGGAAAGAATGCAATTATTTACAGTGATGTCATGGCCCTGAGCCAGAAAACAAGCCAGGGTTTGTTCAAATGAACTCCTGCTGGTCTTGCACGGAAACAGCGGTGACCTTCTGCTAATCCAGCCTGCTCAGAGGGAAAAGTTGTTTCGTTCTGAGGTTAATATTTAACATTTCTCTATTCTATTGGTGAACCTTGAATCTGTAATTCTTTTTTGTAATCCTAAGTATTTCATTTCTGGAATTCCCTCAGTTTCTGTTTTTTTTTTTAATTTTTTTTTTATTTTCAGGTGTTAAACAGTTGTATTTGTTTCCTTTAACAATCTGTTTGTTTTTTCTTGGCTTTATTTAAGAGGTCTATTGTTTTACTCCAATTGTTTGCATTTTCCTAGCTTTCTTGGAGGAGTTTATTGATTTCGTCCCATTGTTTGTGTGTTTTTGATTTCATGAATTTATGTAAGGTATTTATTCATCTTTTAAGGGGCTCCATCATCTCTATATATTTGGTTTCAAGTGTTTTTTTCCCTTGCATTTCAATTATTTTTGAGTATTTAGGGCCTGCTGTGGTAGGACACCTGGTTTCTGGTGGTGACATAGTGCCCTGTCTTTTATTATGTTCCTCTGCTAGGCTTCTGGGTTTAGGGTGATAATAGGTCTAGGTGCTGGTTTATAACATCATCTTTGTTTGATGGGAGTTTTGTTCTGTGGTTGTGTTTGTTCTCTGAAGTTTCAGAGTGTATGTTGAATGAGTGTTGTCTTTTTCCTGGCCTTCTTGGCTGGTGTGTTCAAGGGAGAATGTTAGTTGTGTTAGGGACTGGGAAAAGAGGAATGCAGGGAAGATGATCTTCAGAGGCACTGAAGGCATGAAGAGTGAAGAGAGTAAGCTGCCTCTGATGTTCTACTCCACTGATAAGAGCAACTTTTTAAATCAGCTGTAGGATAAGAGACAATGTGGTAGACCTGCAGATATCCTAACTGGTCTTCCAGAATATGAGTAAATGACCAGAGGGTGTCTGCCCC
This sequence comes from Peromyscus eremicus, assembly GCF_949786415.1. Taxonomy (NCBI): domain Eukaryota; kingdom Metazoa; phylum Chordata; class Mammalia; order Rodentia; family Cricetidae; genus Peromyscus; species Peromyscus eremicus. Next base: position 8,090,077 of record NW_026734288.1, read on the forward strand.
AGTTGGGTGATGGGACTCACATATGAGGTGAGTAGGGAAGGGTAGGTGCGGATGGTCTTTGGAATTCACAGGAGACATGAAAAGGGAGAGGAGAAGCTGTAGCTGGAGTTCTGTTTCAGCCCTCATGGCAACCCTGAGTATTGGAACCCTGACAGTGAGTAAGGTCTGTGCATAGTCTTCCTGGTCCCATAACCAACATCTTAATACTGATTCATTAGGTTCCCAGGGATCATTTATTTACTTATTTAGGCTTATGTTGTGGCTAATCTGTGAAAGACATTTAGTTTATTGGAAAAAAGTAGTATTTGGGCTGCAAATGCCAGTTAGGAAGTATTCTTCTTGGGGCAGTTCAGATGTGAGCACCCAAGTTTGGAGGCTTAGAATCAACTGCTATTCCAGATCCAGGGGATCTGACATGCTCTTTGTTCTGTCACCTAAACACACATGGAAAATATTCTTTCTCATACATACAAACATACATATACAATGGGTCTAGTCTTGTTTTTAAAAGCTCTTATGACTTACTTACAAAGCAATTACAGAAACTGAGTTGCTTTAAGTCTATAATAAAATCATACAATATCTTTAAAAAACTATTGTCTTTCATTTATTTAAAAAATAATTCATTTCCTCACTCTGATACAGATTTACATCTAATCTTCAATCATAGGAAACAAAACTATTTCTAAATTTTCTAACAGACATTCTTTTTTTTTTTATCAAAGGAGAATGAAATAGTATTAGTAGCCAAAACTATTTGCCACAATGTAGAAATATCAGGATTCAAGTAAGTGATTCCAATTTTGATGGAACAGTCTCCTCACCCAACCCATTTTCTATTATTTGAAAAGGAGAGAACTGGAGTGCACAGGGTGAGTGGTAGTCAGTGACTTCTTCTATTTTGATTTTCATTAGAAACTTATAATTCTTTTTCAAGGGACAATGTTATATTTGAAGGTTTGTCTTTTTCTGTCATTTTGTCCCCTTTTATCAGTGGTACCATCTGTTAGCGTGAATTTTTATTTGTTATGAAATAGTTATATTGTTTCTCTGGCAAATGATGGAACTTCAATTATTTTTATTTTATGGAAAATTGCTATATTATGTTAGGAGTTCATTAGGTTTTTGATTTGGAGACTTTCTGTGGAGGAACTATTTTAGTTTTTTTCTTCTTGATCTTAGAAACTTGTATTTCTTCATTTCTTGGTGTATCTGTATTACTACTTGTTACCATCATTATTTTTTTTTCTCTTTAGGTTATTGATGTAGTGGAATCATTGGGTTTGGGTTTGTAAAGTCTCATATATTATTGTCTCTATTTCCTAGTTACTTTCAAATGTCAACATTTCTGAGCTCACAGTTACCTTTGGGAACATCTGCTGAAGATGTTTCCCATCAGAGTAGCTAGTTTTTGACAGATTTTGTTGATTGATGATGGACAGGTGATATTCCTTCCACTGAGTGTGCAATATCCCTAAAGAAGTTGACCTGCACTAGATAAGACAGTGAGCTTCGCATAAAAGACAATGACTATGTTAGAGAGAAAGCTTGGAAATAACGATTGCTCATGGTTTTTGTCTTCAATTGCTAGATTGAATATCTATCCTAAACACTGACAATGATGGATTGTGATATGGCAGAATGAGCCAAATAAGCACATTTGTTACCTAAGGTACTTTTGTGTAGAGAATTGATTCACAGCAAGAAAAAAGCAAGTTATAAAAGAATGTGGTAAACCCAAAGTGATTCTGTTGTTCAAAGGTGGTGGGGGGATGATTTTGGGGGAATGTGAACGTATCAAAACTTAGATAGCAAAAGACATAGAAAGCTGCATTATGGGCTTAATTGGTAATTCTTGTAATACTTTGACTAAAATACTGTTAAAAGTACTGAAAACAATGGAGGTAGAGGTCAAAGGATTTCAGCGGGAATTAAAATAGAGGTCATTTATGTGATATTTTGGACCCTACCTTTTCTTATTTTCCCATGTCCTCAAGAAATTGATTGAGTAAGGAAGAATTAAAAAAAAATAATGGGGGATGGAGAGATGGCTCATAGGTTAAGAGCATTATCTGCTCTTCCAGAGGTCCTGAGTTCAATTCCCAGCAACCACATGGTTACTCACAACCATCTATAATGAGAACTGATGCCCCTTTCTGCCATATGGCAAACTTGCAGAAAGAACACTAATTACATAATAAAAAAATAATCTTTAAAAAAAATAATGGGTCTGATTTCTTAGATGGAATATTGACTTTCTTGGATAGCTATTACTTATGGTTCATTCAGTACAACATTACAAAAATCAAGAAGTGGACATAAATAAATGAAAAGACTATTGGTTGTAGAGAAAAAGAGCACTATGAATTTGCAGAAGGTAGTCAAATGCTGGACAGAGTCTGGAATGTTCAGGGAGATTATCACCATTAAAAAGAAGGCCCTTATTCTACATCAGAAGCCTAGCAAAGTGTCCCAAGGGTAAGAATCCATCCCTATATGCCCTCAGTTAATGGAGGGATTAGGCAAAGTGATTGCCATTCCCAGGAAGCAACTTTATTCAAAGCCTGCTGCAACTCTGGTGCAAGCATGGCAGAAGCCATCACAACTTAGAAACCAAATTTGGTGGAATCATTGATGTTGAACTTGTTCTGGAGACCAGAATGATGTAAAATTTAAGATTATACATTTTTAGTCTGCATTTTTAGTTCTGCTCTGTTGTAAGAATATGTGTTTGATATGGTAAGCGCTCCAATGAGAGGACTGTCTGAGTTCATTATATGATGCTATGAGGATGAAGCCTGAGTTGTAGTTTGAGACCATAAGATGTTGAGATAATTAAGCTATGAAATATCTTACATAGAGAGCTAGCTACATATAGGGAATCGAGGTAACCATAGAACGAGATGTATGGGAAGTTGTGGAGAGAGAGAGCCATCTAAGCCCTTTGAAAATGAAGCCTCATGTCTCTGACACAGAGCTAGCTACCATATTCAATGGTTGCCCTGCTGGGTTTCAGTCTTCCCTTGGTCCAATCTTTCCTCACTATGTCTTAGTTCCTTTCCTTTGGGATGGTAATGGATTTTCTGTGCCTTTCACATGTTGAAAATATTTAAATTGTTTTCTGATTTTATAATATGCTACAGTAAAGAATTTGTCTTGAGTGTAAAAAGAGCCTTTGGACATTTCAACAGTGTAGGAGTTGTTGCTGCCTATGAGAATCATTGAAGTGACTAAATGCATTTTCTTCATGGATGACACTTGAGCCTATAGTGACATGGGTGAGAATCTAGTTAATTGAATAAAAAGCTCCCAGATGGATGAGGTATTTGAACATGTGTCTCTCCTTGATGACTTTCTTTGTGGTACTTGTGGAACCTCTCATGATAAAATATCTCATTGGGGCTGGTGATATGTGCTTCTATAGCCTCAACCCATTTCCTTTTCTATCTTTCTACTATGTTGTGGTTAAAATGAATGAGCCAGCTTCCTTCTTGTGCTGCCATGACTCCACCACCAGTATAGATAGTATCATCAAATCACATAAAATACAATTGATGGAATTGGTATTCAATGCTAAGTCACTTTGCTAGCCTGAATTTTTTAAAATTTTGTTGTTCCTATTTTTGTTTCTGAAGAAAAGCTTTGACTGAGTAGCTCTGACTCTCCTAAAAGTAGCTCTGTAAACCAAGTTGTCTTCCAACTCAGAGATTCACCTGAATTTTGCACCCACATGCTGAGATTAAAGGTTATTCAACATTCCAGGTCTTTTAAATATATATTATTGCGTGGTCATCCTAGAGTAAATGTTTTTGTACATGTCAAGCATTTGTTGTTTTGCTGAGCTTTACCCCCCAGTTTCAATTTTGAAATTCAGCAGAAGATACCATTCTCTTACTAGATGTAGTGTGTGGGCCTTCTGAGTCATTAGATTACAATTGTGTGACATTCTTCTTGCTTTTTGTGTTTGTGTTGATGATTTTTTTAATGAATATAGTTCTTTTGTCTATATACATAGATTTGCACCACATGTACACCTGTCCTCACAGTAATCCAAAGAGGGTCTTAGAACCCACAATCTTGGAATAATGAACAGTTGTGTGATTCCACCATATAAGTTCTGAAAATTGAGCCCACATGTATGCAAGACCAGTAAGAAATCTTTTACTTATGAGCCATCTCTCATTCCCTGTGTTGATTATTTATGATCATCATTGCTATTGCTAATGTCATCTTCTTTCTATTTGTAACTGTTTAAATGCACAGTTACTTTTAGTAAGATTTATTAATGTAAAGTTTAAACTGGAGCAATTCAGGTTTCTGGAAAATGAATAGAGAACTGGAGTGAATGCCAAGCTCTTTGTAGGATCTTCAGTAAAAAAAATCTCTGAGTTCATCTTATCTTTTTTGTTTGTTTGAATGGAAGATTCAGTGCAGATGCAGTTAGAATAGATTAGGCTAAATTTCACCTCAGAAGCACATATACATGCTTCTACCTTCTAAGCTCTGGGATTAAAGGCATGAGCCAATATACTCAGCTTACAAATCTTCTCTGTAGTTAATAATTGTTCATATAATTTCTCTGATGGGTGCTCAGTACTGTTGAAGTGTTTGTTTGTCTCTCTATCTCTGTTAATAGGCATTTCTCTTGCAGGGTGGTATCTGGTTCAGAGCATTCAGAAATAATAGAGGTCAACCTCCTATTTAGTTTATTTGTGAAGTAATTTGATTTCATTTTAATGTCTGAGTTATAGAATTCATGCAGTTCTAACCAGAATTATATGGCTATATTCTCAAAGAAGCACACATTTACAATGTGGTATCATGCTTTTTGTTTTATACGTATGTTTGGCATATTTATATATGGCATATTTTAGAATGCAGTGACCTATAATGATGTGCATATCAACATCACTCAGGAAGAGTGGGCATTGATGGATCCTTCACAAAGGAATCTCTACAAAGGTGTGATGCTGGAGACCTGTATGAACCTCACAGCTATAGGTAATACTGTAAATTTTCCTTCACATTTTAAATAAAGGGACAATTGTTTCTTAGTTGTTGATGCTCTTCTGCAATTGTGATTGAGAATGAGGAAAAACGAGGTGAATAAATCAGATTTGGTTCTAAGGATCACTGAAGATAGTAATGTAAAATTTTCAGTATCCTGTAATATTTCATACATTTTTTCGTCCTACGTTTTAGGCTACAACTGGGAAAATATTGAAGTTGAAGAACATTGTCAAAGTTCTCAAAAACATGGAAGGTAATTTTCTTGTAAAAACTGATAGAAATGGGCCTCTGGTTATATATAATTTATGTGGGTGTTTTAATTAAATTAAACAGTGTAAATAATTACAGCTTAAAACGCATTGATGATCATTAAATGCTCATAAAGACATATAGCAGGTAAGCGATTTGTGTTTGGAAGTGATTCTTTTAAGAAGGAAGACAAAAAATGCCTATGACAAATCACCATTTGAATAATAGCATCATCAAAGCTATGCTATACAAATGGCAATCCATTTAGTTTCATATTATTTCATATTACAAAAGATATACTCATTGAATATGTGATAAGAATATATACACAACCTTGTAATAAGCAAATGGTCCATAGTATAGTTACTCATATAGTTGTTCTGTCTTTGCTAATTTCAGTTAAATAGGTAGTTTGAATCAAGATTAAACAAGGGGCTTGTTGTAGAGAAACATTATTCCCTCTACCACACATTGATGAGGAACAGAAAGTCCAACTGTAAATGAAATGTGGAAATATTCTTGTTGTTATTCTTTCTTTAATAGTTATATTATATGTCACTTTGGATACCAGCCATAAAAACATAAGGACATGGAGGAAGCTATGTACATCTCTCAATCTCAGAACACTTAAAAGACATGTAGTAGTCCCATGTTGAGCATACTTGTTGAATGTGATTCAAGTTTACAAACAATTGGTTTTCCAGCTTCATTGAGAATATATCAACAAAAATACCCTAGAAAGGCCCTATGTGTTCTAGGACTGTGTAAATGCTTCTGTTTGTCCAGGTTCACTTTGAAAATGTAGCATGACTCACAATATAGGTAACTTTATCAATGGAACAAGGGGCATAAATGTCCAAATTCTCCCAGTTCTCTTCAAACATGTTAAAAACCACAGAGAACAATGATGCCACAAATATTAGCCAAGTAATAAAGGCTCTTACCATAAAGGCATATTCAAATATGCAAAGTCATCCTTAATGCAGGGAAACAACATGAGTGTAAACAACATGTTAAAACCTTAAGATCTCAGTTCTCTTTATACTTAGATCAAATTGTGAAATTAATTCATGAAGATATAAATACTTAACAATGTAATGAATGTAGTAAAGCTTTTAAATGTTTCAATTATTCTTGCAGGCATGAAAGAAGTCATACTACAGAGAAATCATATGAATATATTGAGTGTGGTAAATCCTTTGAATATCATAGTCATTCTCAAAGGCATGAAAAAACACATACCGGAGAGAAACCCTATGAATATAATCATTATGGTAAAGCCTTTGTGCACCCCACTCATCTTCAAGTACATAAAAGAACACATACTGGAGAGAAACCCTATGAATGTAATCAATGTGGTAAAGCCTTTACACAGCCATATAATCTTCAAGTACACAAAAGAACACATAAAGGAGAGAAACCCTATAAATGTAATCAGTGTGGTAAAGCCTTTGTTCAACACAGTGCTCTTTATTTGCATGCAAGAACACATACTGGAGAGAAACCCTATGAATGTAAACAGTGTGGTAAAGCCTTTGCTCATAACAGTTCTCTGCAAAGGCATGAAAGAACACATACTGGAGAGAAACCCTATGAATGTAATCAATGTGGTAAAGCCTTTACACAGCCATATAATCTTCAAGTACACAAAAGAACACATAAAGGAGAGAAACCCTATAAATGTAATCAGTGTGGTAAAGCCTTTGTTCAACACAGTGCTCTTTATTTGCATGCAAGAACACATACTGGAGAGAAACCCTATGAATGTAAACAGTGTGGTAAAGCCTTTGCTCATAACAGTTCTCTGCAAAGGCATGAAAGAACACATACTGGAGAGAAACCCTATGAATGTAATCAGTGTGGTAAAGCCTTTGCTCAACACAGTGCTCTTCAAAGTCATGAAAGAACACATACTGGAGAGAAACCCTATGAATGTAATCAATGTGGTAAAGCCTTTACACAGCCATGTAATCTTCAAGTACACAAAAGAACACATACAGGAGAGAAACCCTATAAATGTTATCAATGTGGTAAAGCCTTTGCTCAACATAGTGCACTTCAATTGCATCAAACAACACATACTGGAGAGAAACCGTATAAATGTAATCAGTGTGGTAAAGCCTTTGCTCAACACAGTGATCTTCAAAGGCATGAAAGAACACATACTGGAGATAAACCCTATGAATGTAATCAGTGTGGTAAAGCCTTTGCTCAACACAATGATCTTCAAAGGCATGAAAGAACACATACTGGAGAGAAACCCTATGAATGCAATCAATGTGGTAAAGCCTTTACACAGTCATATAATCTTCAAGTACACAAAAGAACACATACAGGAGAGAAACCCTATAAATGTAATCAATGCGGTAAAGCCTTTACACAGCCATGTAATCTTCAAGTACACAAAAGAACACATACAGGAGAGAAACCCTATAAATGTTATCAATGTGGTAAAGCCTTTGCTCAACATAGTGCTCTTCAATTGCATCAAACAACACATACTGGAGAGAAACCGTATAAATGTAATCAGTGTGGTAAAACCTTTGCTCAACACAATGATCTTCAAAGGCATGAAAGAACACATACTGGAGATAAACCCCATGAATGTAATCAGTGTGGTAAAGCCTTTGTTCAACACAGTGATCTTCAAAGGCATGAAAGAACACATACTGGAGAGAAACCCTATGAATGCAATCAATGTGGTAAAGCCTTTACACAGTCATATCATCTTCAAGTACACAAAAGAAGACATACAGGAGAGAAACCCTATAAATGTAATCAGTGTGGTAAAGCCTTTGCTTGTCACTCTTATCTTCAAAGGCATGAAAGAATACATACTGGAGAGAAACACTATGAATGTAAACAATGCGGTAAAACCTTTGCACAGCCTAGTTATCTTCAAGTACATAAAAGAACACATACTAGAGTGTAACCCTATGAATGTAATCAGTGTGGTAAAACCTTTGGTTGTCACAATGCTCTTTAATTGCATGAAAGTACACATGGGAGAAAAACCCTATGAATGTAAACAATGTGTTAAAGCCCTTGTATGTAATAGTGATCTTCAAAGGCATGCAAAAACACATACTGGATGGAAACTCTATGAATGTAATCAGTGGGAAAAAGCCTTTGCACAACACTGTCATCTTCAAAGGCATGAAATTACACCTATTGGAAAGAAACCCTATGAATGTAATCTGTGTTCTACAAGCCTTTGCTCATCACTCTCATCTTCAAAGTTATATTATAACACATACTGGAGTGAAGCATACAATTGATATCATTGTTGTAAAGCCTTTGTTCATCATAGTGCTCTTCAATTTAATGAAAGAACACATAATTGAGAGAAACCATATGAATGTAAACAGTGTGGTAAAGCCTTAGCACAGCCCAGTCATCTTCAAGTATATTAAATAACACATACTGGAGAAAAACCCTAAGAATGTAATCAATGTGGTAATGCCTACTCACAACACAAAGCAACGCTATAATTGTAAAACTTTTAGTGTGTAATTGGTCTCTTAAAGTCTTTGAATATAACATTAGACTTTGAGGATCTAAAAAAAAACTCATACCAAAGGCAATCTGAATATTTATGAATTGTTGTGATTTCACCCACATACTTACATTCAATTACACAAAATTAATTATTTTGGAAAAAAATCTAAACTGTATCAACAATCTGTTCAAGCATTATTATGTCTCTTTTTTTTAAAAAATTTATTTATTTATTTATTATGTATACAGAAGAGGGCACCAGATCTCATTACAAATGGTTGTGAGCCACCATGTGGTTGCTGGGAATTGAACTCAGGACCTCTGGAAGAGCAGTCAGTGCTCTTAACCTCTGAGCCATCTCTCCAGCCCTTATTTCTCTTCTTATTTTGTTTACACATGTCAACTAATATGTACAAAAGGCCTATAAATTTAAATGATAAGGTAATTGAGACAGGGTCTTTACATATCCCTGGCTGTCCTGGAACTCACTTTGTAGAGCAGGCTGGCCTCACACTGATAGAAATCCACTTGACTCTGACTCTTGAGTACTGGCATTAAAGGCGTGCACTACCATGCCCATCACTTTCCATCTTTTTGAGTTTCTGCTTTTGAAGGCTAACTGACCTACACACTTCTAGAAGACACTTCTCTTCAAATACATGAAATAATAAATTCTGGTGTAAAATTTCATAGATGTGTATCATTGCTTTTCTGTTGCTTTGGTAATGGATCATATCTAAGTGAACTGAGAAAAGGGTTTAATTTGGCCCTTGGTTCCAGAGCAATACACGAACCAAGAATTCACATTCTTGTCCTGCAGCAGAAAACAGAAAGTGTAAATTGGAAATGGTGTGCAGATGTAAATACTCAGGCCAACCCTCAAAACTGATTTCTTCTAGCAGGGTACCATTTTCTAAATCTTCTCAAATCTTTTCACAAACTGAAAATGATAGATTACTCTGACTTCAAGCCTACATGCTTGCTTTCTGTTACATGGACTAATTCATGATGGATAAAAACTCTGTAATCATTTAGATGCCTCAAAACCCATGTTACCAAAATTATAATAGAAAAACATTCATGATTAAAAATTAGTTTAAAGATTTGCTTTTATTTTAATTATGCTGCATGTGTGTGTGTTTGTGTGTGTGTGTGTGTGTCTGTCTGTCTGTCTTCCTCTGGGTATATGAATGTGCATTCTGGTTCCCAAGAAGGTTAGACCCTTGGAGCTTCTTGCAAGAATTACTGGAAGTCATCCAAAACCTGATATTGGTCCAGATAATGAACTTGTGTTAAAGGCTTGATTATGTCTCTATCCCTGTCAATATTTTAAAGCTTTTTATATTCTCTTAATATAAGAAAATAGATAGGTACTCATATAAAAGAAAACTATTTATGTAAACAATTTGTTTAAGAGTTTATATAACACAGTTGTTTTCAGTTTCAAGGAAAAAAAAACCTTGTTTAAACCTTTTGTTGTAGATTTGAAATAAGTAAATTATTAACCAAGTTAACTTAAGACTGATATGAAGATCCCATTGCAGCTTTTATTTGGCAACATTTGAGTAAGATACTGAAGTGTGGGATATAAGGCAAATTCAATTAGTAAAGTTTATTTTGTGGTACTTATATTCATTCTGTGGCTTTTGTTCACCTTCTTTGGCACTTTCACTTATTTAGAGGTATTTATCTCCTGCCTTGTATGGAATGGGATGGCTATCATCTAAGTGGTTCATTTTTATTTAACTATCAGGCAGTATGTGATCACACTTTTCAAGTAAGAGTGTTTGTTAAAGGGTGGTGGATTTTTGTTCATGTTTTTATTTTTAATATTTTTTCATAAATTTTCTTGAAATGTTTGTTATCTGCTTGGTTTGAATGTCATTAATTAGTCATGGATACATTAGAATTCATGATGCTTGTGTGTCAGTCTCCTAAGAACAAGTCTAAGGGTAGATGATGTACTTTCAATGATTGTTGTTTTGTAAAAAGTGTAGGGAAAGGGGGCTGGGTAAAGAAACCCACAATGACCCTGGAGCCCATAATTAGGGAAAGATGACACAGATAAGGCTGGTTAAAAAAAAACATAGTTTGGCTCAAATTAGTGCCATCCCTGCCCCTGGCCAACTAACTTGTGAAACTAACCAATCACAGAACAGGATAGTAGAATCCTGTCCCTAGGGCCCAGAACCAGGGAAAGAAACACAACTTATGTTTTAGACCTGAGCCAGAGAAATGAACTAAGGAAACATGCCCTGACTCTGAAACTGGTGCCAAAATAACACTCTTGGTCCCTAGAATCAGAGTCAGTGAAATAAATATGCCCTTCCCTTAAAGGTATTGTCAAAAAGGCAAGAAAGGCCAGTGAAAGAAAAACAATTTGTCCCTGTAATTAGGACCATCTTTGTCCTAGCCCACAAAACTGGCCAAACACTGGGCAGAAAAAAAAAAAACTACTTGGTTGACTCCATCCCCAAAACATCCTGTAGAAACTGCCCTGCCTGGTCAATTGAGAGATGTACTCTCCACCCTGGTAGAAGCAGTTACTCTCCTGGACTCCTCCTTCCCAAATAAAAATCTCAAAAGTGTTTTGTGTGTGAAGACCTTCATTCACTGGTGCACAGAAGAACCTTATTGGGACATCCCAAGTTGTTTTGAACAAGGGGGAGCTGAATAGAAGAACCTTACCGAGATACACCATAGTGTATTGATCAAGGAGAAGCTGAACAAAAGCACCTTGCTGAGATGTTTCAAGTGGATTGAGCAAGAGGGAGCTGAACAGAAGATCCTTGCTGAGTAGATAGAGCAAAAGAGCTGAAAAGTAACACTTTTGTCCTGAGCCAGAGGAGATTACTACATTTTTGTAATTTCTTTGGCCAGAGAAGCAGGGCTTTGCTAGGAAGCCCCCTTAAGAGGGTGCTGAGCATAACTCAGCTGGAGTGGGTCTCCAGGAGAGGAGTAGGATTGCTATATCCTGCAGGGAGACCATCATCCATCACACCAGGTATAGCTTGACTTTTTTGAAGAGTCAGGATACCCTTCCCTGCTGAAGCACTTCCAGGCCTGACTTTCCTGAGAAGTCAGAAAATCTTCCCTGCAGGGTTAAGCTAAACAGCTCCAGGTGTCCAAGACACCTTCAGGGCAGAGTTGTTGTTTTGAGCAGCTTGAGGTGTCTAGAATACCTTGCCCTCTATGACTGATCTGTCTTTTTGCAGTTTCAGCTATCAGAGCTGTGCTAAGCAGCTCAGTGTTTTTTTTTTTGACTCTCAGGTAGTCAGGACACCTTTCCTCAGATTTGCAAAACTCACATTTTGGTGCCAAAATCTGGGACCAAACTCAGAGTTGTTGCAACCTATTTACTTACAAATGCATTTTAATGAGGTTAATTTTAAAATAATTAAGAGAGAATAAATCATTAAAAATTTCATGTATGTATCCAAAGAAACATTTTCATCTATCTGGAAGAGATGTAATAATTTAAGGGAGTCAGTAATCAACTGTATATTTCACAATAAAATTAATGTGCTATGAATATATATACATTATTTAAAGTCCCATGCATCTTCATGTCCTCATCTGTTATGCATTTGGCACTTCATATCAAAGTATTGTCTTCTAAGGGAATTATCCAGAGATGTCAGATTATGTAATAGCAGTGGGATTTATTTTGTGGGGTCTACTTTTGTCAAACTTCATATTTTTGTTCTACATAACATTAGAGACTTGCACAAGAAAGACATTTTCACCACAGCTGTCTCCTTGATGCTCAAATAAAATTAGTTGTAATATTGAATCAATAAAATACCATCCTTTCAGATTGTAAACATATTTTCCTTGAAAGATAATGCAAAGTAGGAGAAATTGAATGATAAATCCTATTTGCAAATGAAAATGATATATTGCTATCTCTTTTTTTTTCCTTTTATTGCATGTGAATTTATTTGGTTTATTCTGAGGACCAAACATTTGTTCATAAGAGTTTTTCAGATCAACAAATGAATGTGAGAGAATATCTTGAATGTCAGTTATTAATCATGAATATATATGAATTCATGATCTTTATGTGTCAGTCTCCTGAGTACAAGTCAAAGGGTAGATGATTTACTTCCAATAATTGTTATTTTCTCAAAATATTTTAACAATGTTAAAATAATTAATAGAGTATATAAAAACATTAAATACTTATGTGTGTATCCAAAGAAACATTTTCATTTATCTGGAAGAGATTTAATAATTTAAGTTAATGAATAATCAACTGAATATTTTACAGTAGAACATGATGTACTGTGTATATGTATATATTATTTAAGGTTCCATGCATCTTCATGTCCTCAACAGTTATCCATTTGGCATAATATCTTGAAGTATTGCCTTCAAAGGGAATTATAGAGGCGCCAGATAATGTAATAGCAGTGACATTTACTTTAAAAAATCTGGTGTGTGTGTGTGTGTGTGTGTGTGTGTGTGTGTGTGTGTGTGTGTGCCCGCGTGCGCGTGAGAGAGAGAGAGAGAGAGAGAGAGAGAGAGAGAGAGAGAGAGAGAGAGAGAGATATGTGACTATGGGTTTTTTTTTAGGCCATGACAGAAATGTGAAGAATAAAAGACTTTGTGGGGTCTACTTTTGTCTATCTTCATATGGTGATCAAGATGAGGTCACAGCCTTGTACAACACAGACATTTCTAACAGAGCTGTCTCTTTGATGCTGAAATAAGATTAGTTGAAATATTAAAACAGTAAAACATTGTTTTTTTCTGATTGAAAACATTTTCTTTCAAAGATAATGGAAAATAGTAGACATTGACTAATAAATACTATTTGTACACAAAAACTATATACTGATATCACTTTTTGTCTTTTCTTGCCTGTTGAATGAGTTAGTTTATTGTTAGGACCAGACAATTTTTTCATAATGCTTTCTCCAAACAACAAATGAATTTCAGAGAGGAGTTTCTGTGAGTAAAGGTGGTTGCTGCTAGGGCTGGTGTCATGAGCTCATACTCCAGGAACCAATTTCACTCCTTCAAATCTTTCTCTTATTTCTACGTTTCTGGTGTGGCATATGGACACTCACATGCCAGCACATATATAAATAGTTTCAAAATACAAATAAGTGCCATTGAGGTAACTGGCAACCAAGTGATTTCCTAGCTTTCATCTCTGGAACTCACATAGAATGAATAGATATCCACTTCATTTCCCAGGATGCCTTTCTCTACAGCATCACAACATTTTGTACTTCATTTTCAGGATACCTTTTTGTATAGTGTCATTATATATGGACTTCATATCCCAGGATGTTCTTCTCAACAGCACCATGACATTTTGTACTTCATTTCCCAGGATGTCTTTCTGTACAGCATCACTACTTTTGGACTTCATTTTTCAGGATGACTTTCCCTAGAGCATCATTATATATGGACTTCATTTCCCAGAATGCTGTTCTGTATAGCATCAATAAATTCTGGACTTCATTTCACAGGATGCCTTTCTCTAAAGCTTCACTACATTCCGGATTTCATTTCCCAGGATGCCTTTCTCCACAGCATCATTATATTATGAATTATTTCCCAGGATACCTTTCTCTACAGCATCTCTGCATTCTGAACTTCATTCCCCAGGATGCTTTTCTCTACAACATCACTACATTCTGGACTTCATTTCCCAGGATGCCTTTCTCTCCACCATCACTAAATTCGGGACTCCATTTCCTAGGATGTCTTTCTCTATAGGATGAATCGATTCTGGACTTCATTTCCCAGTATGCCTTCTTTATAGCATGAGTACATTTGGACTTTATTTCCTTGGATGACTATTACTACAGCATCACTACTGGTGGGCCTTTATTTCCCAGGATCCCTTTCTCTACAGGATAATTACGTTCTGGGCTTCATTTCCCATGATGCCTGTCTCTAGAGAATCACTACATTTCAGACTTTATTTCCGAGGATGACTTTCTCTAGAGCATTATTACATTCTGGACTCCATTTCCCAGGATGACTTTCTCTATAGCATCAATACATTCAGGACTTTATTTTTCAAGATGCCTTACTCTACAGCATCATGACATTCAGGATGCCTTTCTCTACAGCATCACTATATGTGGGACTTCATTTCCCAGTATGACTTTCTCTACAGCATGAGTATATTCTGGAGTGAATTTCCTGGGATACTTTTCACTATAGCATTAGTACATTCTAAACTTGATATCCCAGGATGCCATTCTTGAGAGCATCACAACATTCTGGTCTTCACTTCCCAGGATGCCTTAGTGTACAACATCTGTACATTCTGGACTTTGTTTCATAAGATGCCTTTTTCTACATCATCAGTACATTCAGAACTCCATTTCCCAGGATGACGTTTTCTACAGCATCAATATATGTTGGACTTTACTTCCCAGGATGCCTTTCTCCATAGCACCATGACATTTTTGTACTTCATTTCTCAGGATGTCTTTCTGAATATCATTCGCACTTCATATTTCAGGATGTTTTTTCCTAGAGCATCACTGTATGTTCATCTCCCAGAATGCCTTAGTTTACTGCATCACTCAATTCTGGACTTCATTTCCCAGGATTCCTTTCTCTAGAGCATCACTACATTCTGCACTTCATTTTACAGGATGCCTTTCTCCACAGCACCAGTACTTTTTGAACTTCATTTCCCAGGATGCCTTTCTCTATAGCATCAGTACATTAAGACTTCATTCCCAGGATCTCTTTCTTTATGGATTCACTACAAACTGGACTTCATTTCCCAGGATGGATTTCTCTACATCACTACATTCTGAACTTCATTTCCCAGGATTCCTTTCTATATAGCATCAGTACATTTGGACCTCATTCCCTAGAATGACTATCTCTACAGCATCACTACTGGTCGAACTTCATTTCCCAGAATTACTTTCTCTACAGGATAATTACATGTGGACGCCTTTTCCCAGGATGACTTTTTCTATAGCATCAATAAATTCAGGACTTCATTTTTCAAGATGCCTTCTCTACAGCATCACTACATACCAACTTCTATTCCCAAGATGCCTTCCCCTACGTCATCAGTACATTCTAGACTTCATTTTCCAGGATGCCTTTTTTCATCATCAGTTCATTTGCATATTATTTCACATGATGTCTTTCTCTACTGCATCATTATATTCTGGACTTCATTTCCCAGGATGCCTATCTCTAGAGCATATCACTATATTCTGAACTTTATTTCCCAGGATGCCTTTCTCTATAGCACCACTACATATTGACTTCATTTCCCAGGATGCCTTTCTCTGAAACATCACTACATTCTGGAATTCATTTCCCAGGATGTCTATCTCTACAGCACCACTACATTTGTACTTCATTTCCCAGGATTTCTTTCACTACAGAACCACTACATGTGGGATTTCGTTTCTCTGGGTGCCTTTCTCTACAGCATCAGTACAATCTGGTTCCCATTTTCTAGGATGCCTTTCTCTATAGCATGAGTCCATTCTGGACTTGATTTCTCAAGATGTTTTTCTCTGTAGCATTAGTACATTTGGACTTTATTTCCCAGGGTGCCTTTCTCTACAGCATCACTACATGTGGAACTTCATTTTCCAGGATGATATTCTCTAGAGCATCATTGCATTCTAGATTTCATTTCCCAGGATGACTTTTTCTATAGCATCAGGACATTTCAGCTTTATTTCGCAGGATACCTTTCTTTAGTTCACCATTATATTTTAGACTTTATTTCCCAGTATTCCTTTTTTTAGGGTATCACTATTTTATTTTCCAGGATGTCTTTCTCTACAACATCACTACATTCTGGACTAAATTTCCCTGGAGTCCTTTCTCTATAGCATCACTACATAAAAACTTCATTTCCTGGGATGCCTTTCTCTACAGCATCACTACCTATGGACTTCATTTTCCAGGATGCCTTTCTCTATTGCATCACTAGGTTTGGACTTCATTTCCCTGCATGTCTTTCTCCACAGCACCATGACACTGTGGACTTCATTTCCCAGGTGTCTTGTGTTCTTGGGAGTTTACTGATTTCTTTAGCAGGTGTCCAGTGCCCTCAGCGTGTGATGCTGACTTTCTGAATGTTTGATGGGCTCTCAGCAGTGCGAGGGTGGGTGTCAGAGTCAGGGGGTCAGGTTCAGGATTTAGGGTTACATTAGGGTTAGGGTCAGGCATTAGGGTTACATTAGGGATAGAGTTAGTTTAGGGTCAGAGTTGGGGTTATGTGTCTCTACTTTTTGGACTTCATTTCCCAGGTTGCCTTTCTGTGTTTTGGTCATGTACTAGAAAATATGTTTCCTATCATACCCCTTCAATGATTTCCTAATTTGCTTTTCCTTATAGCATCACTCTGTGTTGGACTCCATTTACCAGGATGTGTTTCTCTGTATAGTCCTTCTGTTCCAAACTACATTTCCCACCATGCCTTTTGGGTTAGAAGGAAACTTACTGTTTCTTTATACTGTCAGTATGATTTAAACTCCATTTCTCAGGATGCCTTTCTCTGTAGCACCATAAAATTTTGGACTTCATTTCCCAGGATCCCTTTCTTTACAGCATCACTATATGTGGGACTTTATTTCCCAGGATGTATTTCTCTACAGCATCAGTACATTCTGGACTTTTTTTCCCCAGGATCCCTTTCTCAATAGTATAATTATGATGGATTTCTTTTCCAAAGATTCCTCTCTGTATATTGGACGTCTACTAGAAATTACATTTCCCATCATTCTTTTGGATGATTTCCTTATATCATTACTGTTTTGGACTCCATTTCCTGAGATTCTTTTACCTGTATTGTTTTCTATTCCAAACTACTTTTCCCATCATGCTGTTTGTGTCAGAAAAAAAAAAACTTACTGTTTCAACTTTATAACATTAGCATGCTTTCAACTCCATTTCCTAGGATGCCTTTCTCCATAGCACCACAACCTTTTTTACTTTATTTCCCAAGATAACTCACTCTACAGCATTACTCTGTTATCAACTTCATTTCCTAAAATGCCTTTTTGTATTGCATCGTTACATATAGATATCTTTTTCCAGGATGCCTTTGTCTAAAGCATCACTACATGTGGAAATTCATTTCCCAGGCTGCTGTTCTCTACAGCATCGCTACAATCTGAACTTCATTTCTCAGGATGCCTTTCTCTAGAGCATCACTTCAATCTGGACTTCATTTACCAAGATACCTTTTTCAGTAGCATTACTACATTATAGATTTCATTTCTCAGGATGCCTTTCTCTACAGCATCATTATGTATGGAATTTACTTCCTATGATGCCTTTCCCTAGAGCATCACTACATTATAGACTTAATTTCCCAACTTGCTTTCCTTTATAACTATCATTTCACATGGGCTTCATTTCCCAGGATGCCTTTCTCCACAGCACTATGACACCATGCACTCTGTTTTTCAGGTGCCCTGTATTCTCAGGAGTTTTCCCTTTTCTTCAGTATGTGTCCAGGGCCTCAGCAGGTGTAGGGCCTCAGCAGGTTAATGTGACCTTCTGCAGGGTTGATGTGCCTCAGCAGTGTGAGGGTGGGGGTCAGGGTCAAGGTGTCAGTGTTAGGGGTTAGGGTTATATCAATAATATAATAATAATCAATAATACAATATACCTTATTCATTAAAATAAATTAAACTTTCATCAATTTTAAAAAGAGATTAAAAAGTCACATGTACATGATGAAATTGTGAGATCAGACACTGAAGAAAGAATTTCTGGGTTACATGAGTCATTTTTCCAATTTTGAAAATTACTTCCAGCCAGGCAGTGGTGGTGCATGCTTTTAATTTCAGCACTTGAGAGACAGAGTCAGGTGGATCTGTTAAAATAAAGGAAAGAATGGGTTTCTCTCCATTAATGTCAGAGCCCTGAGACACACAGCAGCCAGGGCTAGTTAAAATGAACTCTTTTTGTCTTGCATGGAAGCAGTTGTGGCCTTCTCCCAAGCCTTTGTTCTAAGGTTAATAGAGCTCATCATAACTGTTCATGTAGCAGCAGAGCAAACAGTGCTGTTAGGTGACTTCTCCTTGATGCTTTCTGTATTTGTGTTCTCTATCTTTCATGTATGGGAGAATTGTGGCATTGGTATGTTACCTTTTAGATTAAATATCAAGATTGACTGTCACATAGGCTCCAAAACCATCTATTTTCACTATGTCTTTTGCTTGACTTTCAGGTAAGACCTTGTGGTGCAAGATGAACATGTCAGAGACTTTTCTTTTGATCATTTTTATAATTTATGTTTCTGCATGACTTTGAAATAACAGTGTCTTTACTTGTACATTCTGATAATGTTCAGAAGTGTATTTGTTAACTGAGCATGCTTAGAAAGAGGGAGAATCCTACATGAACAAGTCCAGATTACCTAATTAAAGTCCCCACAATTCTTTGTTTAGAAAAGCATTGTTTTAGAAATAACTCCCATTCTCACCTTGCCTCCTGCAGGTAAGAAATCTTTTTCAATTTATCTGTCCCATCTGCTGTGATGGCTGTTCTTGGTAATCAAACAGATTAAGTCTGGAATAACTAAAACCCAAGGAGTTTGGTGCACATGTAAGGGGATTTTATTAAAGGTTTAAAGTTAAAGACGCTTTAATCACAGCACTCAGAAGGCAGAGGCAGGCAGATCTCTGTAAGTTCTAGGCCTACCTGGTCTACAGAATGATATCCAGAATAGATTACAAAAGCTACACATTGAAATCCTGTCTTGAAAACAAAAACAACAACAAAGAACCATTTTTAATCTGAATCATTTCAGGTGATACCCACCTTCAGCTGCTTGGTGGTCATGCACACCTCTAATGACAGTACTCAGTAAGCAGAGGCAGTTTGATTTTCTGAGATTGAGGCCAACCTGGTCTACAGACTGAGTTCTAGGACTACACAGATAAACCCTGTCTTGAAAACACCAAAAATCCAATCAACAGTTGTGGCTGCATTGTGAGACCCCAGCAAGACCACCATAAAGCCAATATCTCATGCAAAACAAACACGAACTTATTGATAACAAGGAAGCCCAAGCTTGGTCCATGTCCAACACACAGGCTAACCAGGTGAAGGAGCATGGGGAGGGAGGGGCTTTTTATTGGAAAAACCACAATCATGGTGGTACAAGCCTTAACATCATATGATTGGATGAGAGTGTGTAATCTTTGAATTTACTGGTTGGGAGATACAGTTATCATCTTTGGGAAGGCTTGAACAAGTTCCAGGCTCTCTCCTTGAGCTCCCATGGGGGCTCTCTGGCCTTGTACATACTGACTGTGGGGGCTGACTCAGTGGCCCAGGCTCTGTCCTTGAGCTGCCATGGAGGCTGGCTGGCCTTGCATATTCACATTGACCCATGCACAAAGCTCTAAGTTGGTGAGGGGTCCCAGACATTAAACAGTTGTTTGAACCTTGAACAGTAAGAGTATGTGCAGAAAGGGATAAGTCATAGCCCTCCCAGGAACTGCTTGCTTAATTCTCAAGAAACTGAAATTGAGATCTGATCTCTGAGAGAAGACAGAGAAGCTTGTTATGATGTCTGCTTGGTCCTTTCACAACAAAGGATAAGATGCACCTTTAATCTGAGTAGCAAGTCTTGGTGTCAGCCTACATATATAAAGGGTATTAAAGAAGGAAGTTCTTTCTTTGCCTGCTTGTGTTAGATATGGATAACAACTTCACTTTTTACTAACATTGGAGGCTACTTCCTTAGAATTTTGGTTTATACTGTAGACCAGGTTAGATCTCTGGCCTCATGGAATGAACAACTACTGAACTCTTCATATTTCTATGGTAGGCAACCATTGTTTGACTATCTCTACCATAGCTTGTGAGAGATTCTATTAAATCCACTTTCTACATACATGGAAGGTTCATTCTACCAGTCCTGTTCATGCAGAGAACCTTGAATAATGCAGTGCTTTGTTTTGTTTTCAACTGCCCATGAAAGAAGATGTCCTGGCTAATAATAGTGCTTGCAAACACATTCCTTCCTAGCTCAACTATGCTTAAAACATTCAACTTTCCATGAAGACTAATCTTTATTATTATTCATTTGCTAAGAGTTTGTTCTGAATTTTAGGAATAAATCTCCTAAAACAATGGAGCCATCACCCAGGTTTCTGCTGGGAGAAAGACCTATTTTCTTGTTTGTGATCTGGTTCCTGCTTTCTTTCCTGGTTGTCTGAATTCCCCGTGACCACCAGACAAAAAGTACATTCAGTTCACCTGAACTCAATGTGAAGTCACAGAACAAACATCTATGAAATTATTTTATTGGTTCTCTAGCAAATAAGACTTATCTGGGGATCAGAAGACAGAGCCATCTACTAGTTAGACATAGAGGCCAGACAGTTTTGGGACACACAAATGCTATCACTCAGCAAACAACATTTCATTTGGATTTTTGTGAGTTCAAGGCCACACTGCAAACAGAGGCAGGCATGATAGCACACACCTTTAATCCTGACACCTATGGTCTCATGTCTTTGCCTGGGGAGGGCACAGACCTTTAATCTCAGGAAGTGATGGGAGGAAGCAGAGAGTTTTATAAGGCATGAGGACAAGGAACTAGATGCATTTAAGCAGTTCAACTGAGCTCCTTGGGAGGGAGGATTCACAGGCTTTCAGTGTGAGGATTTGTGGAAACAGGATCGTGTGAGGTGTTGACGAGGTAAGGTTGGCTGTGGCTTGTTCTGGTTTGATGATGTTTAAGTTTTCTCCCCAATATCTGGCTCTGGAATTTTTATTAATATGACAATTTAGCAATTTGTTTTACAAACATCTTTTTATCTTTAAATCTTTTTTTAATTGTTAATATTCTGGAAAACCTTCCACCTGTGTGACAGGGAATCACTCCACACCACACAGTACAGTGAGCTGCGCACACTAGCTAGTGACATTGTGTCCAGGGGGAAGAAGGGAAAGTGCCTATGGAGTGCAATAAGATAGCAGGGTTTGTATTGGAGCCAGGGGCAAGTGCTATTGAAATGCTGATATCTGCTGATTTAGAAAATATCTTTGTGTGTGGGGAAAGGCAGGCTTAGGAATTATTGTACTGTGTTTTTAAGCATAGTTTAACCCTATGGGAGGTGCTCTTTTCACTCAGGCCTCACTAGTCAATCAGGCCCTCCAGGCAATCTACCAGTAAGAAGCAGTTCAATGTCCTTCTAGCAGCCAGCTTCAGGCTTGACTTCGAAGGGGAGAAGGTGCCATTGATTTTGTGTGCTGTGCTGTGAGTGCTGCTGCAGGGAGCTGAGCAGAGAGCATGGACCAGCTGGGAACCCACAACATGGTGAGTGAGGGGCTGCTGTCCCCAGATGGGGTGGGGCAGATCTTGAGGTGCAAGAGAGAGTGGGGTGGGCTCTCCCCAGATATGGATGGGAACCTCCAGCCAGAATCCCTGTCATGTGAGGTCCCATGTGGTCTTTGAATCTTCCTAGTCCCAGGGAAGGCCTCTGAATAACTTTGCTCTGTGGGCTGATTCTGCTCACAGAATGGGGAGCAGGGAGCTGAGTGTAGAAAGATATTTGTAATCAAATTAAACATTCTTTTTGTTTGAAAGAGTTATGCCCAGATTGTGGGGATCACCAAAATCCCACTAGGGAAGCTGTATCCCATAAGTGAAATTAAAAAGCTTTTATTTTCAAGCTCCGGGGCTTTGTGTGTCCCACACAGCAGGGAGAGCAGAGAACCCTGAGCTCAGGTGGGATTGGGTTTTTATAATAGCAGTGGTTGGGGTGAGGAAATTTCTAGAATTCAGGACCCTGATTGGCTGACTATTATCTAGTGGTATCTCAAAAACAAAAATAGTTGTGGGCTAGATTCAAGGATATTTGGCCACCTTATCTAATTCTTGGAATGTATGGGATGTTAGGTGCTTCCTCATCCCTGGGTGGATCCCTGGGTGGTGTATGCTTATTTCTTTTCCTGACTCCGGGTGTTGCTTGCTACTAAGCCTGTCACAGAAGGTATGTCTGGGCCTCTAAGCCTTTCATGCAGCTGTGTGGTCACATTGTTTGGGGACACTTACACAAAAGCATGTTTTTAAACTAGAAGAGGCCTAGTTTCTCCAGTACCTTCTAGAGATTCAGCACTTTGAATTTACCTTTCATGTTTAAGATCCTTTTTCGTTAATTTTGTGGAGGTTGTAAAAGGCATCTAATGTGTTAGGTAGAACTCCACTACTAAGGTGTAATATATAAGAGTAGAATTAGTGATATAAAAGATTCACTAATTCTTTGGAGATAGTAAGTCTCACAAAATAGAATTTAGCTGAGAGAGGACTACTTAAAAAAACACAAAATAAGTGTATTCTCCAGGGCTGTTACAGATTAGGACAGTAGAATACACATTTGTTCACCAGTATTGTTCAGACACTTGGCTCCAAAGCATTACAAAGGAGACACTGCTTATTTACAGTGAGCCGCTAGGCCTAATGCTATATCAAAGAATATCTAACAAGCTGCTCACTGAGGCATTACAGGTTCACATCCAACCTTAAGTCCTGTCATGCCATAAAATTCCAATTTCTTCTTTAGAAAGGCATAGTTCTGGGCAGTGATGGCACACGCCTTTAATCCCAGCACTCGGGAGACAGAGGCAGGAGTTTGAGGCCAGCCTGGGCTACAGAGTGAGTTCCAGGAAAGGCGCAAAGCTACACTGAGAAACTCTGCCTTGAAAAAAAAATTCCTCTAGAAAGGCACAGTTCTGCCAGATGAGCATTATGGCCAAGTGACAAACGTTTGAAAAGTAAAACACAAGGTTTGTGGTGGTGGTAGTACATGCCTTTAATCCCAGCACTCACTTGAGAGGCAGAGGCAAGTAGATCTCTGTGTGTTTGAGGACAGCCTGATCTACAGAGTGAGTTTCACGAGAGGCTCCAAAGCAACACATTGGAACCCGCTCTTGAAAAACCAAAAAAAAAAAAAAAAGAAAAAAGAAAAATAAAGAAAGAGAAAAAAGAAATGTAGAGCTGAATGGTGGTGGTGCACACCTTTAATCACAGCACCCAAGAGGCAGAGCCTGCGGATCTCTGATTTCAAGGCCACCCTGGAGTACAGATGGAGATCCAGGACAGGCACAAAAAACTACATGGAGAAACTCTGTCTAACAAAACCAAAATAAATAAATAAATAAATAAATAAATAAATAAATAAATAAATAAATAATGAAAAATAAATAAATAAAAATAAAGAAATGGAAAACACTATTGTGTTACAGAGTTGCCTGATGAAGCAAGGCTTTCCTTTATGCCCTCAGGCAGGAAGGAGGAAAATTCTTGAAAAGGTAGTTAAAACCTAGGACCTAGGCCTTGAGAGCTTTCCCTAAGTGTCTGATGTGTTGGCAATAGAACAGCTCCTTCCCTAAAGCCAGAAATATGCTTTGGAGATCTGGTAATGGTCTAGGGCTAGGGCCTTTGTGGTGGGGTTTTTTCAGATCATGAATTTATCCCATTGTGTGATAGTTTCTGCTGATTTCATAAAAGTCATCCATTTTCTTCAGTTTTCCCCCTGGAAGTAGTATACAAGTTGCTATTCTTCTTGTTTTTTTGGGTTTTTTTTTTGGTTTTTTTTTTGAGACAGGGTTTCTCTGTGTAGCTTTGCACCTTTCCTAGAACTCACTTGGTAGCCCAGGCTGGCCTCGAACTCACAGAGATCCGCCTGGCTCTGCCTCCCAAGTGCTGAGATTAAAGGCGTGCACCACCACCGCCCGGCTATTCTTCTTAAGAAGCTTTGTTGAGGCTGGAGAATTGGCTTAGTGGTTAAGGCCACTGGTTACTCCTCTTCCAGAGGTCCTGATTTCAATTTCCAGCAACTGATTTCAATTTCCAGCAACTACATAGTGGCTCACAACTATCTATAATGAGACCTGGTGCTCTCTTCTGGCCTACATGCATACATGCAGGCAGGATACTGTATGATGCATAATAAATAAATAAATAAATAAATAAATAAATAAATAAATAAATAAATAAATAAATAAATCCTTTTTAAAAAAAGGTGCTTAGTTGACATGAGACATAGGTTGTACAAAACCTCATTTATTTTCTCTCTTTCTCATCTCCTTCACCTCAGAACCCTGTTACTGAAGAAGATCCTACTGTTTCATAACACTGGGTTACTTAAGAAATAATTTTGGAAATGTCTTTGCTGTGTAAGTCTCCCATCTGTCTAAGTGGGTGGAGTTGCAGTATTTGGTCCCAATTTGAATTACTCAAAATGTAATCTGAAGCCTGAAACCAAATGTCACAAGGATGATGGAATATGGGGAATGCAAGATCTCTTCTAGGCTGGTTCCTCTTTGAGCATTAGCCAGAGATGAATGCATGCTTTCATTAAAGAGATGTTTTTTTTCCGTATTAATCTCTTAATTGTGTAGAGTGATTTGTCCCTTGGAAGGCATATTGATTCTAGGACACTTGCATTTTAATCATTTTAGAAAGATGTTTCTGACACAAGCTCTCTTATGTTGACACAAATGGCCATGGTCCCAGTGTGTTGCTCTCCAGGTCAATGATCTTGCTGTCCTCCATATTACAGCTGCAAAATCTTAAATTGAATGATTGTATCACCTCTAGGTTTAAAAACTACCCATTTGATTCATCCAATTTAATATCCGTTGTTGTAAAAGGAAAGGACTTGCATTTGGAGCATGGTTTCTACCTTCAGACTAGAATAGAAGGAATAGTATATTGTGCACACTACTGCAGAAAAGAGGGTAGATAATAAGCTGCTGAAGTCACCATTATTAAAAAAAAAAAAACAGAACCTGATTATAGTAGGAGGAATGATTTTGTAATTTCTAAGCATTTACTAATTTAAGTGTTGGGAATTAAGACAGATGAGACTAATTGGAATGGAAGAACTGTGAAAATTTTATGTGCTGGTGGCCTGGAACCCTTGATCCAGCATACATTATAGGCAGGTCAAGTTTCAGTTGAATGTTCTGTGGCTGTCTTGGTGTCCCAGTTCCATCACTGGAGCCTTATGTAGTTACAGAAAATTGCTAGTTCAGCCTCCATATTCTTAATTGTTTGGAATCCTAACTAGGGTCACCCTTATAGGTTCCAAGATGGTTTTTTTTTTTTTAGATTTATTTATTATCTATATAGTATTCTGCCTACATGTGTCCCTGAAGGCCAGAGGAGGGCACCAGATCTCATTACAAGTGGTTGTGAGCCACCATGTAGTTGCCAGAAATTGAACTCAGGACCTCTGGAAGAGCAGTCGATGCCCTTAAACACTGAGCCATCTCCCAGCCCAGGTTCCAGGTTGTTTACATTGCACTATTTTCATAACCCCTGCTAAAAGCTCCCCTATTCCAGTTATCTCTCCCTACCTTCTCCTCATTTGTCTCTTCCTTACTCACCTGATCCTTCCTATTCCCATCCCAACTTGCCATCAGTGCACCCAAAATATCTATTCTATTCCCTCTTCCAAGGGAGAGATGCAAATCTCGTCTAGGGCCATTGTTTCTTCTTTAGCCCCACAGCATCTATGAATTTTACTGTGATTAACTGTGATTACTGTGATTGTACTTTACTGAACTACTTATATCTACTTTTTTTTTTTTTGGTTTTTCGAGACAAGGTTTCTCTGTGTAGCTTTGCGCCTTTCCTGGAACTCACTTGGTAGCCCAGGCTGGCCTCGAACTCAAAGAGATCCGCCTGGCTCTGCCTCCCGAGTGCTGGGATTAGAGGCGTGCGCCACCACCGCCCGGCTCAACCGTATATCTACTTATAGGTGAGTACATACCATGTTTGTCATACATACCATGTTTGACTCACTCAGGATAATAAATAACTAAAGAATCTTGACAACATCAAACTAAATAATCCATTTATTCTGGGATATACCTCTAAACAGAATTCTCAGTAGATGAATCTAAAGTTGCTGAGAAACACTTGAAGAAATGTTCAACATTCTTAGCCATCAGGAAAATGCATATTAAAACTTCTTTGAGATTTCATTTTATATCTGCCAGAATGAGAAGATCAATAAAACAAATGATAGCTAATGCTGGCAAGGACATGGAGCCAGGGGAGTCACTGCTTTGACAAGTGCAAACTTGTACAGCCACTGTGGGAAATAAATATGCAATCCTCTGAAAATGGGTAGTCAATCTACATGAAGACTCAGCTTGGGCATATACCCAAATGATGGTCCTCCACCCTACCACAAGGACAATTGCTCAACTAGATTCATAGAGGCTTTATTTATAATAGCCAGAAACTGTTATGTCTGTGAGAGATTTTGCTGATTGATGATTGAAATGAGAAGGCTCCTCCACCTAGGGTAGCAGGAATGGCTATTCCATCTAGGGTGACTGTAGCAAGAACATACCCAAGTTACAGGGGAGGAATAATCATTCTTGATTCAGACATGGTATAACACTCATTTATTCACACATTAAGATTACAAGTAATATTTATCCTGTCTTCCAAATGGAAATGGAGTACCTCTCCAGGTGTACAGGTCCGGACTCGCCACATCTGTTCCTTTGGATCTTGGGTCAACCTTCCTCCAGTTAGCCATGTCTTCACTGGGGACAGGATCTCACATCTTATGCAAGGGTCTGATGAGATCTGTTGATCAGGTCTGAGGCTTCATTTTATATCTCTTTCTGGCAAGGTTTCTAGTCTTATCCCAACTTCCACACATAGATTATAGCTCATCCCTACTCCATTTGTGGTTTACTTAAGTCATTCTATTGCTTATCACTCCAGTTCACCCTAGGTCTTACATGTTCCTTACAGTGACAATAACCCTAATAAAGTGGGCCTGGGCTAGAAAAGGGAGCCAACTGAGCATGAGACAGTTACTGCCAAGAGAGAACACTGGAAAGCAATCTTTGCCTGTGGGTTTTGCCTTCAATTTTTAGCATGGGTTTTTATCCTCATCTCTCAAGGTGATGGAGTGTGATCTGACACAATCAGCCAGATTGCTTTAATCGCAGCAAGATAAAAGAAAGTTAGAACAAAATATGGAACACCAACAGTGATTTTGTTGCTAGGTAGAACCTGAGAATGTTGTCTTTTGGAAGAATGTGGAAGATACCAGGACCTCAGTTGGCAAAAACCATAGAGAGTTACACACAGAACATTATTGGTCCATTGTGTATGACTAGGAATATGGGAATGTTAAGAGTAATGGCTGAAAATGGAGATTGAGGCTACAGAATTTCAGTCAAAATGATTCAGTAAAAATTAGGCTAAGAGTCACTTGTGTCATATTTTGGCTCCAAATCATTTCTTATTCTGTCAATGCCCAGGATATTTATTAATGCAGAATTAAAAAATAATGTGCTAGTTACTTAAATGGAATATTGAATGTGTTGGAGTGTTTTTATAGACTCATTCAGGTGAACAGTGGAAGAAAACAAGAGAGGCAGAAACAATTGAAAATGAGAAGGTAGTTTCAGAGGGCAGTGAAATGCTGAAAAAGGCAAGGGTTTTCAAAGACTTTATCACCATTATACAGAAAATGGAAGCACGAAGGGTAATGGAAGGTCTCCTAAGGTTAATGCTCTATTTACCTAGTGCTTGAAGTTATGAAATGAGTAAGCACAGTGATTTCTAGTCCCATGAAGCAACTTCATACAAAACCTGCTTCACCTGTGGTCCAAGCATGTTAGTGTCCATCCCAATCAAAAAGTCAAACTTTGCTGGATCCCCCATCATTTGCTGGTCCTGGAAACAAGAGAGAATCAAAATTTAAGGTCATCGATTCTTAGCCTCTGGTTACAGTTCAGCATTTTTGCAGTCATCTATGATTGGCAGAGACAGAAATCAAGTGAGAAGATTGGGAGGGTTCACTGCATGGAGTAGTAAGGATGAGGCTTGGTGCTTTTTAATTCTTTTTTAACTCTTTACTCTTTTGGTGTCTGGCTTCCCAGTTCTAAAATTAATTGCACATATAGAGGCTTAGTCTTTCTTATAATTGCCTGGCCTTAACTTGGCTTGTTTCTAGCCTGCTTTTCTCACCTTAAATTATCACATCCACCTTTTGGATTTTAACTTCCTCTATTCTGTATACCTTTCTTTACTTCTTACTCCATTGCTTGCTGTGTAGGTGAGGGGATGGCCCCTGGTGTCTTTTCTCTCTCTCTTTTTTTTCTTTCTTGCTGCTTCTGCCTTTTTTCTATGCAGATTTTTTCTCCCATTTATTATCTCTGACAGCCATCCTTTCCTATCTTTTCCTGCTGAGCTATTGTCCATTCAGCTTTTTATTAGACCAATCAAGTATTTTAGACAGACAATGTATCACAGCTTCACAGAGTTAAACAAATGCAACATAAAAAATTGCAACACATCTTTGCATCATTAAAAAAATGTTCCACAGCATATACAAATATAACACATCTTAAAATAATATTCCACACACCTGGGTTGCATTTTGTGACCACAAGATGTTGAGATACCTAACCTATGAGACATCTTCCATTTAGACTTAGCTGCATATAGAGAATAGAAGTAACCATAGAGATAAATGTTTGGGAAATTGCAGGGAAAGGGCCATCTAAGCCCTTTTGAACTGAAGCCCCTTGCATCTGAGACAGAGATACAGGATTTGTTGTTTTTCTTGCTGTGCTTCAGTCTTTTCTTCGTTCAACCTTCCCTCACTGTGTCCCCATTTCACTGTTTTGGAATGTGAATGGGACTGTATGCCATTGTATGTTCAAAAGATGTAACTCTATTAATTTTACAAAATATCACTGTCAAGAGATCATCTTGAGGGTCAGAAGATACTTTGGACATTTGAACAGTGTAAGGGCTGTTGTAGACTATGAGGACCATTGAAGTAACTAAATGCGTTTTCCTCATAAATGGCCATGAGCCTTAATGACTTGGTTCAAAATGTAATTGATTTAAAAACCTCCCAGATAAAACACTGTATTTGGACACATGTTTCTCCTTGGATATTTCTTTCTATTGTTTTGAAACTTTTACTAGGAGGAGTCTTTCTGGATAAAATTCCTCACTAGGTGTGTAATATGCATTTATATAGTCTCAACACATTTCCTGTTTGTTCTGTATACTGTTTTGTGTTGAAATTAATCAGCCAGCTTCCTGTTCTGTCATGCCTTCACCAACATTATAGACTCTATCTCAAAATCACATAAGATAGAGTAGAAGCATTTGTAATTCAGTGATAAGGCAGTTTGGTAGCCTGCTCTTTTAATGTTTTCTTGCTGTTGTTTTTGAAGACAAGGTTTATCTGTGTAGCCCTGGCTCTCCTGAAAGGAGCTCTCTACACCAGCTAGCCTCAAACTCAGATATCCTGCTGATTCTGGCCCCACATCCTGGGATGAAAGGAGGGCCAACATTCCTAGCTTTTTGTTTTTATATTATTGGGTGATAGGCTTGAGATATAGGTTTTTATACATGTCAAACATATGCTGTTTTACAGATTTTCACCTGTATCTTGTTCTTTAAAATTTGCCAGAGAGCATCCTTCTGTTTCTCAGGATGGCATGTACTCATGGCACTAATACTGCCTGCACCTTTTGAGACATTTTATAGCAGGTGTATGAACTTCTTCCTGCCTGGTGTGTTTTGTTTGAATTTTTAAGTGAATATGAATATTTTACCTGTATGCATGGATATACACCACATGGGAACCTGGTCATCACAGTAATCAAATGATGGTCTTTGAAACCCTGAGGTTGGAATAATGAATAGTTGTGATCTTCCATGTAAGCAAGAGCAATTGAGCCCACCTCCATGCAAAACAAACAAGAGCTCTTTGCTGCTATACCATCTCTCCTGCCCTGTGTTGATTATATTTGATCAACATTTATATTTCTAAATTTTTCATCTGTCCATTTATAACTGTTACAATGTGCAGTGCCTTTTATCAAAATCTTATTGATGTTACAGTTTGAATTGGGCACTTCATGTTCTTGAAGATGAAAACAGAACTGTAATAAATCCAACACTCTTTTAACGAACTTCAGTAAAAACCTCCGAGTTTCCTCTGTAGCTAGAGTTTTCCTGACTTGCCCACAGTCAGGAAAAATCCTTGTCACCTGCCAGTTCCACAGCCGCTCAGACCCAACCAAGTAAACACAAAGACTTATATTGCTTACAAACTATATGGCCATGACAGGCTTCTAGCTATCTAGTTTTTACATCTTAAATTAATCCATTTCCATAAATCTATACCTTGCCACGTGGCTTACCAGCATTTTCACATGATGCTTGTCTTGGCGGAGGGTGGCAGTGACTCCTTCTGCCTTCCTGTTCTTTCTTTTCTCCTCTCTGTTAGTCCCACCTATACTTCCTGCCTAGCCACTGGCCAATCAGTGTTTTATTTATTTATCAATCAGAGCAATTTGACATACAGACTATCCCACAGCATTCCTCTATCTTTTTTGTCTATTTTTGCATGGAAGATAAGGTCTTAATGTATAGTTCTGGCTTTTCTGGACCTGATTTCATAGACTAGACTTCTATTCAAATCAGAGGCAGATATACCTGCCTCTGCTTTCTGAGTGCTTGGGTTAAAGGTATGAACATTACACCTAGTCTACCTAACCTACTTTTCTTTTCTGTAGTTTGTAATTATTCATACAATTTCCCTCATGTGTACTCCGTACTGTTGATCTGTTTACTTGTCTCTCTATGTTAATAGGCATTTCTCTTGCAAAGTAATATCTCTTTCAAGGGGTACATAATTGACAGAGGTAAACCTCCTATTCAGTTTTTATCTAAAGTGACTTTGTGATTATATTGCAATGTCTATGTTATGAAATATTGTGGGAGGATCAGAATTATATGACTACACTGTCAAAGTAGTATACATTTACAATGCTTTCTGTTGTACACATGTATGGGTTGTTTTAGAATTTAGTGACCTATGATGATGTGCATGTTGGCTTCACTTGGGAAGAATGGACTTTGCTGGATCCTTTCCAGAAGAATCTCTACAAAGATGTGATGCTGGAGACCTACTGGAACCTCACTTCTATAGGTAAGACTGAATATTCCTTCATGTTTTAAAATAAGGGGACAATATTTCCTTGGTTATTGATTCTCTTCAGTAATTTGATTGAGGAAGGAGAATGAGGTGAATAATTCAGTCATGCTTCAAAGAGTCACTGAAGATAGTAACTTAAATTTTGCACAGTTTCCAATAAAATATCATCCATTTTCTGATACTATATTTTAGGGTACATTTGGAGAGACAATACTACTGATGAACATTTTCAAAGTTCCAGAAGACATGGAAGGTAATTGTCTTGTGCAAGTTGATAAAAATGCACCTGTGAAGAAATTGTAATGTGTTCTGGAAGAATTAAACAAATGCAACAGTGTAAATAAGCACTGTTTGAAGTGTGTTGGTGATTATTAAAATCTTAGAAAGCATATACCTCAATTTTAAGTAGGTGATTGCATTTGCAAGGCATTCTTTTAAGAAAGAAGACAAGGGGAAAATGCCTCAACAACTATCAACTTTTGAATCATTGCACCATGAGAGCTATGCTGTAGGACTATAAACCCATTTATTTTATCCTACTCAAATTACAAAATTAATAATCAGTGAAGAGGTAAGATGTGTATCTCCAAAAAATTCTAGTAAGCAGAGTCCATAGTAAAGATAGTATTGCTCATATATTTATTGTGACTGTGCTGTTTAGTGAGAAGGGCAGTTAGAGTCCATAGTCAATGGGCATTGTTATGGAGAAATGTTAATCCCTATTATAAGTCTATGAGGACAGGAAGTCAAACTGAATTCATTATGGAAACCTTTTATTTGTCATTCTTCCTCTACTAGGTATATCATTTGTCACTGTGGATACAAGACATATGAGCATAGAGATATGGAAAGACATATCATACCTCTCTCTCAGACCAACTAGAAGATATGTAGCAGTCCCCACATTGAATATATTTGTTGAATTTGATGCAAGTATTCAAGTAATTCTTTTTCTAGCTTCATTCAAACACCAACAAACTCACATTACAGAAAAGCCCTATGAGTACTAGGACTGTGTAACTACAACATGAGTGTAAACATAGTGATTAAACCTAAAGATCTGTTTCCTTTTATAATATGACCAAATTATAAAAATAATTTATACATATATAAAGAGTCAACAGTGTATTGAATGTGGTAAAGCTTTTACATGTGCCAATTATTCTTGCAGGTATGAAAGAAACCAAACTGGAGAGAAACCTGTATATTTTCAATGTGGTAAAGCCTTTGCATATGAGAGTCATCTTCACAGGCATGAAAGAACACATAGTGGGGAGAAAATCTTTGAATGTAATCAGTGTGGTAAAGCCTATAGTCATCAGAGTAGTCTTCAGATGCATAAAAAAACTCATACTGGAGAAAAACCCTATGAATGTAACCAATGTGGTAAAGCCTTTGTTCATCACAATATTCTTCGAAGGCATGAAAGAATACATACTGGAGAGAAACCCTATGAATGCAATCAATGTGGTAAAGCCTTTGTTCATAACAATGGTCTTCAAGTACATAAAAGAAGACATACTGGAGAGGAACCCTATGAATGTAAGCAATGTGGCAAAGCCTTTGCACAATATGGTCATCTTCAAAGGAATGAAAGATCTCATACTGGAGAGAAACCCTATGAATGTATTCAGTGTGGTAAAGCATTTGTGCGTCAAAGTCATCTTGAAATGCATAAAAGAACACATACTGGAGAAAAACCCTATGAATGTATTCAATGTGGTAAAGCCTTTGCACAACAGAGTAATTTTCAAGTGCATGAAAGAACACATACTGGAGAGAAGCCCTATGAATGTATGCAATGTGGTAAAGGCTTTGCAAAGCGTGGCAGTCTTCAAATGCATGAAAGAACACACAGTGGAGAGAAACCCTATGAATGTATTCAATGTGGTAAAGCCTTTGCACAGCATGGTAATCTTCAAATGCATGAAAGAACACACAGTGGGGAGAAACTCTATGAATGTAAACAGTGTGGCAAAGACTTTGCACAAAAGAGCCATCTTCAAATGCATGAAAGAATACATACTGGAGAAAGAATCTGATTAATGTGGTAAAGCATTTGTATCACAGTCATCTTCAAATTCATGAAACAATACATACTAGAGAGAAACTCTATTAATGTATTCATTATGATAAACCCTTTGCCTATCACAACCATCTTCAAGTGTATATAAAAAACATAAGGAGAAACCTTATGAATGTAATTAGTGCTATAAATCCTTTGTATGTATCAGTAATATTTGAAATCATGAGAAAAAGTCATATTGCAGAGAAACCCTAAAAATATAGTCTGTGTGGTAAGGTTTTGCACTTTATACAGGAGTAAAACTTTTGTGTGCATCTGATTTCTTAAAGCCTTTGCTTATCACAATAGACATTGAGTACCTGAAAATGATACTGAGGGCTATTTATTATAATGTATTAGTAAGATCTTTAACCAATACATTTACAACTAATTACACAACATTATTTATTCTGTAGAAAAAAAAAGTTGAGAGTTTCAACAAACTGTTCAAGCATTATGATTTCCATTTTTATATAGTTTGGCCCAGCTATCTCATGGGGGAAAAATCGAATTTATGAAGCACTGTGTGTAGAGTAAAAGGGCCAGCTAAAGAAACACACTTTGTCCCTGATTCCAGAGCCAGTGAGAGATACACTGTGGTCCTGAAACTAGAGGCAATATTTTAAGAGGGACCAAGTGAAAGAAACACTTTTTCCCTGAAAGCACAGCCAATGAAACACACTCTAGCTTTGACAAACTGAGCACAAAACCAACCAATCAATGAGCACAAAATGTAGCCTAACTCTGAGATTGTTCAAACACAGGGATTGAAATCCAAACAATTCCCACTCCAGAAATCTCCCTGGAAAAACTCAGCCCTAAGAAGCCCCATATAAGCCCTGTGCATGTTCATTTGGCTGCTGACCTTTTCCATACTGGAAAAGGAATCTAGACTCTCTCCTTGATTCCTCCCTTGTAATACACGACTTGAATTACTTTTGAGTGAAGACATCCTTTTTCCCCAGTGGATCAGAATATCTCTAGTGACTTGGAGCAAAGATGCAATGGACACTTCCTCTGGGAAACTCCCTTTGGGGAGTAGAACAGAGCAACAACAGACATCTCTGGTGGGAAAATTCTCTTAGCAGAGTAGAGCAGAGCCCAGCTCTAAGAGCTCTCTCTCAGAGAGAAGCAGAATTTCTCCTTCATGTGTGGAGATTATCTCTCATGGGAACACAGCTCCAGGCATAGCCTAACTTCCTGTCAGGATACCTTTCTCTTCACAGCTGTAATTATATAGGATACCTTCCAATCACACCTGTAGGTGTAGTCTAACTTCCTAAAGACAAGGTACATTCTTTCATTAAGCAATAACATAACCCTTTTAGATTTTATACTTGTCTTAAATTGCATGAAATAACTAATTCAAGTATAAAACTTAATGGATTTGTATTAATTCCTTTTCTGTTGTGATATAATGTCTAGGTCAACCTACAAAAGTGTTTAATTTGGCCCTTAATCCCAGCAGGATACATGATCACCATGAAAGTGGCATGGAAACAACTGTCAGATGTGTCAGCAGAAGCAGAAGACTAAGAACTCACATCCTTAACTGTAAGCATGAAGCAGAGTGTGGCACCTGTAAATGATGTGTGGACGTAAATTCTCTACCTGGTAGTTCCAGTAACATATTTTTTGCAGCAGGCAGAATTTCCTAAATCTTTCCAAATGAAACCACCAATTACAAGTATACATTTCTGGAACTCATGCCTACATACTTGCTTTTGGTTACATGAAACAATTCATGGTGAAGAAACACTGTAACAAGCCATTAGACCAGCTAAACACTGGCTATAAGATTGAATACTTACAAGAGAAAAAACTTTCATGAATGAAAAATTGTTTTACTAAAATTTGCTTTAATTATAATTATGTGATGTCACTGTTGGTCTTTTGGAGTGTGTGAATGTGTATTTGTTCCTGAGAACATTAAACACTTGGATCTTCTTGTCGCAGGAATTACAGGAAATTGTCAAAAATCAGACTTTGGTCATGGGAATGAACATTTCTTAACTGCTCAGCTATGCCTGTAGTGTTGTAAATATTTTAAAAACTGTTTCTATCATTTTGACGTCAGAAAATGGGGACAAACTCATACAAGAGAAGAACCCTATTTGTGTAAATAATTTGGTAAAGACTTTTGAAACCTCAGTTGTCTTCAGCTTCAAAAGAATACATTTCTTTATTTTTCATTGTAGCCTTGGAGGAAGTAAATTACTTACCATGTTCACTCAAGACATATGTTTGAGACCACTGCATTGTGGTTTCTATTTTGAAACATTTGAGGTAGACACTCAAGTGTGCTCTAAGTATGGCAAATCTATTTAGTGAAGTTTATTTTTTGATTTTTATATACCTTCTGTGGCTTTTGTTCATCTGCAAATGTGCTTTTACTTAGTGACAGGTATTATTTCTGCTGTAATGTATAGAATGAGATCCTATTCATCTCAGTTGTCTATTGTTTATTTAAATATCAGTCAGTGTGTGATCATACTTTTCAAGTAAGGTTGTCTATGAAAGGTGGTGGGTTGTTTTTGCTGGTTTTGTTTTTCATATTTTCACATATACCCTTGAGATTTTGTTGTTTGTTATTCATCCTGACTTGGATGTCAGGAATGATTCAGGGATACATTTCAACTCCAAATCCTCATGTGTCTCTTTCCAGAATACAAGTCTATGGGTAGATGATGTACTCCTAATGTGTGCTGTATTGTGAACAAAATTTAACAATGTTAATGTTAAAAAGCTTAATAGAAGAGAATATCATTAACATTAAATGCCTCATTAATGGAAACTATTAGGGGTCCAATCTCCAATAGTCTCCTTCCCAGGGTCTGCAGAAGAGTTGCTACCATCAGCGAGAATAATCTGAGGAAAAAATCTCTAAGCATACTGAGCTCTTTGCTCTACCCACTTTATTCTTCTGTGACAAAATTCTGCCAGTCCTGTCAAAGAACAAGTCTACAACCTCAGCAGCAGCCACTCTTTCACAATATAATGCAAAAGCTCTCAAGGTCCCCATAAGAACATTGAGAGTCAGCTTCATTTTCATTCAAAAGGGGAGTGAATAAAGGAAGTGGGGTCACATATGGCCTGGAATAAGTCAGAAAGTGAATTTAGGTGCTCAAAATATATCTTCATTTGTGGTTAGGTGACAATTTACAACTTTATTATAAATGAGCTCAAACTACAATCTGACAAGTTGTTAAGTAAGAGAGTCTATGAGTCACTAAAATAAAACTGCCTTTATTTTCTTATGTCCTCATTTCTGGCAGGGCAGAAGAGTACTCCATAGCTAGGTAAATTGTGCCACAGCTTGAAGCACCTAGTATGAAGAAAAACCATTTGTTCTAAGTTAGTTGCCCAAAGGTTCCACTTGGGTTGTGAGAGAAAGGGAGGTCTGAGCTTAATTTGCACAATATGTGTAATGAAGGAGAGGTGGAAGAGTTGGAGACACCTGCTCCCATGCACTCAAATATTTTCATTAATTCCAAACAGCAGAACATATTAGCCTCAATGAAGTAAGACCATATACTAAACCCAGGGTGGTGATTTTGTTTGATTTTTAGTAGATTCACAGAGTGAATTATACTGTCTCTCATTTTTAAGACACCCCCATACCCCAAACAGTGATTTGTTCTTCTTTTTCCTCTTAAAAATTTGTAAATGATTTTTTTTATTTTCATTTTTTATTTATTGTACATACTGAACACTGTTTCTTTTCTCTCCTCTCCTCCCACTTTCTCTCCTGCCTGCCCATCTACCCCACCTCCCTCCTCACTCCTGCTCCATCTCCATTCAGAAAGAGACAAGCCTCTCATGGGCTTGATCAAAGCCTGACACATAAAATTAAGTCTGATTTTAGTTCCTCCCCCTGCATCAAGGCTGGGCAAGGTAATCCAGCATGGGGAACAGGTTCCCAAATGCCAGCTAAGCACCAGGGACAGGTAAAGATCCCACTGCTAGGAGCCTTACAAACAGACCAAATTGTACAACTGTCACACACAAGCAGAGGGTCTATGATGGTTCCATGTAGGCTCCCTAACCATTTGTTCAGAGTATCTGAGTTCCTGCAAGCTCAGTTTAGCTGTTTCTGTGGGTTCCCCATCATGAACTTGACCCTCCAGCTTGTACAATCCTCCTCCCCTTCTTCAGCTTTTTATTTACTAATACTTGATGAATTACTTTTCATTTTTATGTTTCATTTTTCTTTGTTCTGAAGGAATTGGTTGGAAAATATTTGTACTTTAACAGGACATATACTATTTTTAGGAATTCCATAACATATATTTAGACTACACTTCACTCTTCCATCACCAAAAATGTTACATGAAGTTTTTTAAGCCCCTAGAGGGAAGAATATCTTCCTGTTATTCATAAATTTCTCCACAGAAAATGATTAAAAATGTGATGTAAGCCGGGTGGTGGTGGTGCACGCCTTTAATCCCAGCACTTGGGAGGCAGAGCTAGGCGGACGTTTGTGAGTTCGAGGCCAGCCTGGGCTACCAAGCGAGTTCCAAAAAATGTGCAAAGCTACACAGAGAAACCCTGTGTCTAAAAACCAAAAAAAAAAAAAAATGGGATGTAAACAATGAAATTCACTCACCATTCATGAAAATATAAATCATGAAAGTTGTAGGGGAATCATCACAATTGAAAATAATTTTCTTTTTTTTTTTATTTATTTATTTTGGTTTTTCGAGACAGGGTTTCTCTGTGTAGCTTTGCGCCTTTCCTGGAACTCACTTGGTAGCCCAGGCTGGCCTCGAACTCACAGAGATCCGCCTGGCTCTGCCTCCCGAGTGCTGGGATTAAAGGTGTGCGCCACCACTGCCCGGTGAAAATAATTTTCTTAAAAAGCATGACTGTTTTTCCAAAAATGGAATAACTTTTGACTATCCCACATGGATGTTTAACTCTCGTTTTTATATGCATGTGAATAAGGTTGAAGATATTTAGTATACTTAATGAAATTAGAAAATATTCTGTCAAATGGAAAGACGAATTCTCAAAGGAAGTGATTGGAAAGAGAATGGAAAAGGAACACAGAAAACACTAAGAATCTAGAAGGAATTCCAAAGTATTACAGGCTCCTGAGCAAAAAGAAGAGGGAGCCATTAAAAGGAGGATAATCAATAATATGCACAATGTAAGAAAATGTCATTAATAAATCTTTGGCAATGATGCTAGTTATAAGCAAAGTGTAGAGAATGAATAAAAAATAGAGGTTACCAGAGAAGACTCATGTACATCAAACATAGGAAATGTTTTAAAATTAAAAAAGAGGAAACAGCCGGGCAGTGGTGGCGCATGCCTTTAATTTTCCAGCACTCGGGAGGCAGAGGCATGTGGATCTCTGTGAGTTTGAGGCCAGTGTGGTCTACAGAGTGAGTTCCAGGAAAGGTGCAAAGCTACACAGAGAAACCATGTCTCGAAAAACAAAAGCAACAAAAAGAAGAGGAAACAATGTCAGGTGCCTAAGCAAAATTAAATCAAGACGTTCTCATCAAGGAGTGAAACAACAATTAACAATTAAGGGGTGTCTGACTTCATTAAAATTAGGATAATGGAAATAGTAAATAAAATATTCAGACAGAAATGGGGAAGTTGATGAACTTTGTAGTGTTAGAAGCAACACTGTTAATGTGTATCAAGCCTGGGAAAAATAGAAAAGGTAACAAGTGAGTAGACTCTTATAAGTGGAATGGGAAATGGAGTGGATGAAATTACAGTGTAGCAGAGTACAGATCACCATAACCCAAATAAATGCCAGGTGTGGTGGCCAGCCTCTAATTCAGATCTTACAGGCAGAGACATGGATATTGGTGAGATTATTAAGGTCACTCCACATCGTTAAAAGGGAGGTTTATTAAGTGGTGTAACTTACAAATGAAGGGATAGGTAGGTTGCAGGATCTAGGAAAGGTGTGGCACAGTCCAGTGGTGTTCTCTGGAGAACTCTGCTCAGTCTACCTCCAGTGTCCAGGGTCAAGGAACCAAGAGAGACAGTGCATCAGGATCTCAAGTCTTCAAGGTCCTCTTTTGGCCCTGCCTTGTAGGTGTGACAGATACCAAGGCTCAATGGGGGTTGGATCTTCCAGATGAAGGTTAAAATGGCTACCCATAGAGAATGTTGAAAGACAGAAAGACAAGCTATCTTGATCAGCTGTGTGTTTATCTTGACTCAGTTAATAAGATGAACAATCAAGAATGTTTTCTTTAAAGCATATGTACATGTCCATGCACGTGTGTTCACAAGCAAACAACCACATACATGTTCAAAATAGAATACTGGAACTAGAAAATGAGACACATACAAAGAAGTCAAATTATGCAGGAAAGGGTATTTATTAATTGGAGCACTCTAGTCTCATTATGGCTCAGCAACCTGGAAGTAACTCAAAATCCAGAGTTTCTACACAAAAAGTTTTTTAGGAGAGATGTTATTTTGATGTATTCATCTCATATAAAATACTTAAAATATTAAATGCACAAGATTTCATTATTTGATTCCTATGACAATGCAATATGCATTTGAGATACAAGGTATCAAGCCTTCCTCAAAGAGAAGCAGAAGTTTGGAATAGGTAGCTCAGATCAATCTATAAATCAAGACTCTGAATTCTGAACTGTGAATTCTCTGTAGGTGACATCAGGGACTCAATGAGCATACAAGAAGCTCTAATGATGCAGAGTATTTTCATTGCTGAGGTTTCTGTGTGTTCCCTACTCCCTGGAGTATTTTTCTTGTTTGTTTGATTAGAGACAGGACATTTGTGTATAGCCCTACAGGCTTGCAATGTGCTATGTAGATCAGTCTGACATCAAATTGACAGATATCCTTCATCCACTGCCTCTTGTTGGAAGGATTAATGCCATAAGTCACCACAACCTGCCTCAGTACTGAGTATTTTTTATAGGCAATGATAAGCACAGATACTATATGATCAATAAATCTGTTGAAAAGGAGATAGAATATTTTCTTTAGTAGGAAACTGTGGTGAACATATCCATGGAACCACCTGCAAAAAAAATGGCTCTTCATGCTTAAGAAACAGAACACCCCCATGTACTTGTGGTGGAAATGTAAGTTTTACAGAACATTTCCCAGGGTCCTCAATGTGACATGTTCCACAGAGTTCTTAGTCACAGAATATTTTCTGTCTCAGAAAAGGCTGTATGACAGCCACATTATTTTAAAGAAATAGTACATTCTAGCTTCCTTGATATGGAAGATTGCTGTACAGGACATTTCCTTTAGTAAGAGCTGTACCAAGTGTCAAATTGCTCTTGTGTGCATCATATTCTTTTTCAGACACTATTTGCAGCATAAGTTTATTAATTTTACAATGAATAATGAAATTTGAAAACTTTGTTTTGCCTGTTGAACTAACCAATCCTCACTAAATTACTGTTCAGAAATCCTAATAACAACGTCAAATTTCAAATGGGCTTGAACAATATTCACAGTCTTTTCTCTTGCTGAAGCATACCCAAGATAAGGTTTACAGAAGCAATCTGAAAGAAGAAATTTTAAATGCATCCTGATAATGTAGTGAGTGTAATAGTACTAGAACTATGGTGATTTTGACAAATATAATTGGACTAGAGTAAGTAAAGCAAAGTTTCAATAAAATCAGCTATTTTAAAGAGGGATTCAAAACATTATGTTGGTGGAAAACTTGCAAGTGTATAAATTAGGGCATATCCTTCAATTTCTATGTAAACTTCATTCAAATAATTTATGCAACACTGGAGATAAAAATTTGCATCAAAATTTAGAAACAGTTTTTGACTCATCTTTTAAATCTTATTAGGTGTCCAAGATTCCTTATTGAGAATAAAATATGAGAAATCTTTGAAATGCTGCAGGAGATCCTTCACACTCAAGACATGTAAGAGGCTCCACAGTGGAGGGAAACCATGCTGTTGTACAGAATGTGTCAAGACCTTTGCCTAGTACTTCACTTTTAAAGACAATCAAAAAATCAATCCTGGAGAGAAAACTTATAAATGAGAAGAATGTGTCAATTACATATTACATTATATACTGCTCACATCTTCAAACCCACCACAGAATTCATTGAAGAGGAAAACACTATATGCGTACAACATGAGATATCCATTACCTACTTCTCAACTCTGAAAGATCAACACAGAATTTACACTAGAGAGAAACAATACAGATTTAAAGAATGTTACAAATCCAATGCCTTGAGCTTAGAGTTTATATTACTAAAGATTTATGTTGGAACAAAATTTGATAGATAATCATTGTCCTACTGTTTATACATAGAAAATATTCTTTAAAATAGAAAGACTTGACTAGAGTATACTAAACATTGTTCATGTCTTACTTGATGTCAGAGAAAATAAAAAAAGAAGGCATATGTATAACTTAAATTTAGAAACTTTTCACCAAGAAATGCAACTTACCAAGCAGCTTCTTGGTAAATAAGCTACAGAGACAACAAAATTTTGTACACAATGATTTAGAAATTATTTTTTTAAAATGGTTCAAATTTATGTGAAAATTGACCAAAGCAAAATGATTTAAAATATAATGACTTAAAGCCAGGTAGTACTATTTATAAACATCAATAAGCTAGGATATTAGTGTTTGTGTTATATTCTACATGAAGATTATTTTGTACATAGCATTTGCAATTTTAACTAAATGTATATTATAAAAAGTTTTAACATTAAATTATTTCCTTGACTAAATTCCCAATAAATGTTAATACGTTGTGTTCAATACCTGCTGCCTTAGCATGATAAATAATCATTTTGTGATAAACTATGTAATTAATATCATCTGCTCCATTGATCCTTATACAAAGTAAAATGTGTTTATTTCTTAGTACATTGTTTGACATAAAGTCTAACATAGAAATCAATAAATGTGTTTCTGGGGAGCAGAAAAACTTTGGAATTTGTGGAGGAATAAATGAGTTTCTTTTGTGTAGAGGAAAACATCTATGTCAGAGAGCACACACTCAGGCCCATGAGAAATTTGTAAAACAAACCACTTCAGGCTCAGCAGAATGAGAAAGCTTCCTGTGCTCCATGTGGATATTGATAGTGTTCAGGAAATATTCACCCCAGCCTTCTCCAACAGTGGTTTAAGCCTCAGAATTGCTCCTCTACAGAGACGGTCTCTCCTGATATGATCCAAACCTGCCCCCTTATTCAGTTGGATAGAATGTCCCCTCTACCTGTAGGTATTATCCCTGAAACATTGTTCAACTTTTTTTAGTGAATAGGCAAAGATTCCTGTTGATGTTGTTTCTCCATCGGAAGGAAAGATCCACCAAATTCCAGCCATTTTGTGTGTCCATTTTTCTGTTCATATATTTTTTCTTATTACATTATCAGCCACTTCACACATTTAATCCCACCACTGGAGAGCAAGAGACAAGCCAGTCTCTGTGAGTTTTACATCCACTGTGTTGTATACAGTGAGTTCCAGGACAGCCAAGTTGATGACACAGAAAATCCCTGTCTTCAAAAACTAAAATAAAAAATGTTAATTATATTACAAAAGTAATTCTAATAAACAAGGAGACAATGGGAAAAATTACCAAAGACCTTAGAGAGGCATGGATTGCCCTCATGCTTCTTGGCCCCAAACACCTAGGTTGAAATACTTTCATTTGCATCTACACAGATTTTGTCATTTGCAATGGGAGCATCCTTGTTGTTTTAATCAGCCATTAGAGAGAAAGAGAATGTATGGGTCCTTGGGAGATCCTTAAGGCTTATGAATTACACCTGTGCTGAGCCTCCATTTGAAATCGCTAGCTGGCATTGCTGGGTACATCAGGTTAATTCAATCTCATTCCCACCTCTGTAC
This sequence comes from Peromyscus eremicus, assembly GCF_949786415.1. Lineage (NCBI taxonomy): Eukaryota > Metazoa > Chordata > Mammalia > Rodentia > Cricetidae > Peromyscus > Peromyscus eremicus. Next base: position 8,133,730 of record NW_026734288.1, read on the forward strand.
TGAAGCCCTTGAAGATGCTGGTCTGAATGTACTAAAGGAGAACCTTCAGTTTGGTCTGCCTCTGAGAGCTGGGAGAACTCTGTATTTTGGCTCTGCTTTAGAACAGGGAATGAAGAATGTGATCCTTGCCTTCCAGTCTCTGTTTGTGGTAGCAAGCATAGGGTGCTGTTGGTGTTTGAAATCTGAAATATTATCAGGAAGGTGAAATTTTAAAACAAAGTTTCCTGAGAGGATCCACATGGAAGAAAAAAGAGAGATGACATATTCTCAGGTAAGTATATAAATGTAGATGAGATATGTTGACTGATGTTACAGAAATGCTTCATTTGCAGTAGCCCCTAATGTTTAATTTACCCCCTAGTTTTGACTTGGCTTTCTTTTTCTTTTTCTCAAGTGGTTTTGAAAGTAAACAGTTTAAATGCATGTGAAAGATGTGTGTTTACCCACTTTCACAGCTCTCCCACTATTTCAGTTTTTTTCTGGATAAATTTTCTCAATTAATGCATGATGTAGACTTTTTTGATATTACACACAAACATGTACACTCACTTCCTACTTAGAAGTAATTGAGTCATATTACTCAGTGAGAAAAGACTTATGTTCCATGATCCTTCCTCACAGCGATCAAATATCCATTACATAAAAGTCAAAGAAAGAGGCACAAAAGAAACAGGATGGAATATCTGCATTGCCAGAAATACTATTTAAAATAGAATTTCTATAAAAGATATACTGTGTCATATACTACGATGAAGTATTTAAATGTGATAAAACTTCCAAATGCAATTCATCAGGCATAATGCAGTGTGAAACTATACTAATAATAGTGTTTTCTTCTTTTAGGTTTTTTTTGTTGTTGTTGTTGTTGTTTTGTTTTTCTGTTTCTTTTTTTTACTAGATTTAAAGAGTCTATTCAACTGTTTCTCTTTGTCAGCTACAAATCTCTTAGTGAACCTGCAATGCCCTTCAGTTGTGCTGACACCTGCTACCAATCTCTTCCATGGGGGCTGAAGCTGATTTTCTTGCCCTGGCTGAAGAGTGTCACACTTGCCTTCATCACTTAGAGTTCACAGTTTTCTCTTTAGCAGTAGTAACAGCTTTGAGGAAATTTACAGAAGAATATGCAAATTTAATCAGGATTAATGTGGAAACTGGAGTTTCTCTTTAGGTATCATCTTTATTCCCTTGTGACCCAGGCGAAAAGGTCCAACATTCTGTATCTGCAGTCTAGCTGTTAAAGGCAGAGATGCTTAAGCAGGCGTAAGTGCTATGCCTTTACATGTGTATAGCTTACTCATGCTTGAAATGTGCCTTTGATCAAAGCCCATCCAAGATGAGAAACATCCTTAATGAAGGAACAACTTCTAGTCTCTGCTAAAGAGATCCACCTCCTAAGAGAAGAACATTAAAATAAATGAGCTTATGGGGTTCATTCAGTGGGAACACAACCCACTCAAAAGGAAATAAGCCATGCCTTTAACTGGCCCTTTCTTTTGATACATTGTGAAAGTCTATCCACAAAGACAAGGTAGTACCACTCATGTAGGTCATGTCCACTCAAACTGGGTTTTACTCAAATACATGCATATAGTTAAGAATATTTCTAGGATTAGAAGAGGGAGAATCGAGAGACAGGAAGAGGGAAGAGTTGGATCTTTGATATGTAAAATGAAAAAAATCTTAATAAAAAACAATACTTCTGTTGTGCTAGATTTATATTTGTATCTAGAGTCATTATCCTTCCACATAGTTTCTGAACTCTCCTACCCTCCAATCACTCATAAGCAATGTAAGAATTACAAACCTTAAAATATATTGTACTATCACTAAGTATTTGTTGATGAGAGGGTTGATTTCAATATCCTTATCTGTCTGTGAAGTATCATGCTCCAAATTTCTTCTGGTCAAGAATCAGTTGACAATAGCAATTCACATCAAAAAATCCAGATTTTTTCCATTATAAAACCAGTATGTAGTCTCCTAGAGGGTTTAGTAATATTAGATGTTCATTCGATTTTGGATATGACTGTGGAACATAAATAATTCCTTTTAGCTCCAATGCACTGATTCACTGATATATTCATTTGAAGATCTAGTTTTAGAAATAATTAGCTTCAGGCTTACATGTCACACTTCAACTTCTCCATCTGCTCTGATGGTATCATATGCCTATGTCCTGTGTGTGTTCTGCATTAGACCTTGCCTCAGGATAGCAGCAATTCCAAACATTTTTTTTTTGCTATTTTAATTAATTAATTTTCCCAGCCTTACTAGAGCTTCCCCTCCCTTGCTCCTCTCCTTCCAGTCCCTTCCTCCAACCATCCCTCTGCCTATCATCATTACTCCTTCTCCTTTTGATTCAGAAAATTGGAGGCACCACTTGTATTTTAGCCAAGCGTGACATACCAAGATGCTGTAAGACTAGGAACCTCATCTCCTAATAAGGCTGAACAAAGCAACCCAGTATTAGAAAATAATATGAAAAGCAGGAAACAGATTCAGAGACAACTTCTGCTCCCACTGTTAAGAGTCCCACAAGAAAAAAAGTTACAAAACTGTTACATATGTGTAGAGAGCCTAGGTCAGTCCCATGTAAGTTCTCTATTGCTTCAGTCTCTGTGAGCCCCTATGAGTCCAGTTTCATTGATTTTGAATTTGAACTATATCATTTTTATAGTTCAACTTGAAAGGAAAAGGAAGAGAGGGATCCCTTTCTTGTTATGGTATCACTAGAGAAATGTACATATAGGAATTCTGGAATGCCTTCGAAATCAAGTTCCTGTTTTTGCTGTGAAATCTACTGTTCTTCAATATTTCTTTTCAGACAATAGATAAAGGCCTCTTCATCCTTGTATATCTGGTGTATGTTCATCTGTCTTTCTGTGCCAGAGTTGTAGGGATGAAAATTGCCTTCATTTAGCTTGATGCTGGTCTTGCCTAAGAATCAACAAGCTAAAATTACAGTGCATTCCATTCTGGATTTCTCCTTTAATGCTGATTTATACCTCTCTACCCATCATGTCACAAGCACTTATTTCACACCATCGTCCCTCTCATAACCAATCTATTCAAATAATATGTATCAATTACTGACAAAAGAATGTTTTATATTTAACTAATTTTTCTCTGAGCCATTAATGCATTACATAAATGGACATAAGTTAGAACAGTATTGTTTTCTGAACCTGTTGATTGTCAAGGATGTGGCCATAGACTTCACCCTGGAGGAATTGGGTTGCCTGGAGTCTGCTGAGAGGCCTTTGCCTGGCAAAGACGAGTTGAAGAACTATACCAACCTGGTCTCTACAGGTAAGATTATATATTTTTTACTTGATAAGTAGTTTATCCCTAAGATTTCTATCAAGTGTTATTAGAAGACACACATATTTTGTGTTAATGAGTCTTACATGTCTTTTTTCAAATGGTTGAATTTTGGTATATAACACCCATTTATGTAACTCATTCTTGTTTTTACATCCATTCTCCTGCACATGATATAATTCTTACAATCTTGTATTATACATCGCTGCAAGCAATGTATACCCATCTTAACATGATGTTCCCTGCTTGTATTTCTGTTTTGTTGTAGTTATAATAAATATACAGAGAGATAAAACTGAAAAATCACTCAATATTTTAAAATATTTTTAACAAGGCATTTACAATGAGGAAGTCAAATATGGGTCTTCCATTATTTTCCTCTTACTCTGAGTTTAATGCTGTGTTAGGATTAGAACTGTATTGGATCATGTAAAGACAGTGTCATATGTCTCTTCTAATGCACAGGACATTCTGTGTCAACACAAGAGCTCTTCACCAACCTTGACCAAAGCAAACATTCCTGGAATGAGGCCATAGAGCAGAGAGGATTTGAAGAACCTGGTAAGTTGAAATGAAGCACTGAAATGGGCCATGGGTTCATAGCAAGGCAAATTCAATCCTGCAGTGGCTGAGGCCAGCTAGTTAGGAAAAAGTATTCCTGAAAAATCTCAGGTTAAATAATGTCCTCAATGTGCTTCCCAAGATGTGTGTAAGATGATCTTAGTCTGTTCACATATAAATAGTGTTGATTTGAAATTTAGAAATTTGGTATAAGCTTGGAAATGAATAAGATGGCCTATTTATGCCCATCTGCATTTCTGTATTTGTCAGCAATGGAGATGGTATTAAATTATTGTGGTTGCTTATAAAAATAAATCTGGAAATGAGGTAATATAGACCAAGGAAGTTTTTTTTCTATTTAGAAAATTCCTGACTTCTTCTTGATTTCATGAATTTCCACAATACATCCAAGATGACTTTATAAAATTCTGCAAGCAACCATCAGTAATTACATGGTCTGAAATGGTTCAGAGTCCAAAACAGTATTACTGTTTTGCTATAATCCTTAAGAATTAGGGAATGTTAATTTTAATTGATTTGAGGTCAAATAGGTTTCACAGAGACATTTCATGGTGTTCTAATTGACTGAGATTTTTCTTGTGTTCTATTATGATGTCTGTTTTAGAGGGTCTACCATGGATTGAGCATGGTATTTGATATTTGTATGGGATATTCTATAGATAACCCTTCTGGCTGCTTGATGTATAATTTCTTTTCATTTTTATATTTACCCTACTTACTTTTTTGTCCCTATCACCTGTATATATAACAGAGTGTTGTGATGAAATCATGTAATATTACTGTTTTTTGCTAATCTCAGTGTATATTTTAATTATTATGTATTTTTAGAAACAGTCTGTACATTAATTTACTGTATATATATATATATATATATATATATATATATATATATATATATATATATACACTTTGGGTAGTAATATCATCTTGATTGATTATTGAATTAACTGAGATGTTAATTCCTTCTTTATATTTTTCTTTTAAATTTTCCTATAAAGTTTATTTCATCAGATAATAGGGTTACAACAACTATTTGTTTCCCATTTATTAGAAAAAAATGTTTCATCCTTTCATGACAATTCTTATCTTTAGATCTGAGTTTTTTGGAAGTAATAGAAAGATTGGTTTCATTTTTTAATCCTTCATGTAACTTGCATCATTTGATTAGACAATTGATGGCATTATTATTTCAAGTTATTCTAGAAATGTATTTGTAGCATAAACTTTTAAATGTATATTACTCTTAAATTTTTTTATTTGTTTTTGTTTGCGTTCTTATTTGTACTCTGTGTTTTAGTAGTTACAAATGATTTTATTTACTTTATCTGCTCTCTGAGTTATGCTTATTTCTCTTTTTTCTTTCACTTTTAAAACAGTTTTTAATTCTAGTTTGATCACATACTTCCTCTTTCCCACTTCCTCCTACAAACTCTCCCTCTTCCAACCAACTGAACTTTAAGTTGCTTTCTGAATAAAACAAACAAAATCCCAATTCAACAGCAATGGCTCCCAAACCAAGGAAACAAAATAAAACCTACACAGCCAAACAAAGAAAAAAACACCATCATTTAACCAAGTAAAAGAACACACAAAAACACATGTGAGGTCCTCTGTATTTTTGGTCAAATACTCGTGAACATGAGAGCAGTTCTGGAGTGTTTGATAGATGAGTGTCACTCTATTGGAGAAAAGTTATGTTGTGTCTCAGCTGGATAAGTGTCAGTTTACTTGCTCACATTTAAAATAGTGGTTTGGTTTAATTCAATCTTTAATTTTCTAGATGTAATAAAATAAATTGTAATAAAATAAAACAAAACTAACATATTGAAGTTTTAAAAACTAAAACAACAGAACAGATGGAGTCAAAGAATAGGCATAATAATCAGAAATCAACTCATTTTCCTGCTCAGGAATACCATAAAACCATTAAACTGGCAGACACAATTTATACAAAGAAAACTTGTACAAACCTGTGCAGTCCCTGTGCTTACTGCTTCATTCTCTCTGAGATCATATGAAATCCCTCCATGTTAATTTAGAGGGCTTGTTTTCATGGTATCTTCTATCCCTGTGGCTCTTACACATTTTTTTACCTCCACTTCGGCAAGTTTGCCTGCGCTATGGAGAGAAGGTATTAGAGAGAAAGATCTCATTTAAAGCTGAATGTTCAAGATCTCTGTGTCATTGTAGAATGCCTGGCAGTGTGTCTATCTATCTATCTATCTATCTATCTATCTATCTATCTATCTATCTGTCTGTCTGTCTGTTTGTCTATCTATCTATCTACCTAGGTTTTTTGAGACAGGGTTTCTTTGTGTAGCTTTGTGCCTTTCCTAGAACTCGCTTTGGAGACCAGGCTGGCCTTGAGCTCACAGAGATCTGCCTGCCTTTGCCTCCCAAGTGCTACGATTAATGGCATGCACCACCACCACCTGGTATGTCCATATATTTTTGTATATTCTTTAAGAGAAACCTTCCATGATGTTATGTGACAACATGCTGATCTATGAGTATTGCAGGATATCATGATGAGTCATATTATCACTACATTTTTTTTTCTCTTTTAGACAGGTAGTATTTTGTTTTACTTTAATTCCATGGTTTTTCTATTACGAGGTTTGTGATCACCTAGAAAATGCCAGGTATGGTATCTATCTGGAGAAATGGCCTTAAGTCAAATCAATTATTTGTGGCTTGTCCCATCAAGCTTTGTTTTACCTTAGTCCTACCTTATCTTGCTGGGAGAATACATTGAAGATATAGGTTTTTTTTTGGAGGGGGGTAGTGATTTGGCATACATGTTTATGTCTAAAAATGCAGAGATTTTTTTCTTGTACCAAAGAAAATAAGAGTTGCAAGCTCTATGTAGTCACTAGACCTAAGTCTCCATTTTTGATAATTTTTATAATTATTGTCTTCAGCAAATAAACCATGCTTACAGTTCATGGAGATGTTTGTGTAGAACTGGCCACAGCCTGACTTGTTTTGATATAATATTTGGACTTCTTGGCTGACCACTCAATTGTATGTAATGTAATTTTCATAATGAAAACTGTGTTAGATTATAGGAGAGAGACAGTAGGGACTTTCGCTCTCCCATTATTTGGCAATGTTTTCCAGATATCCTTCATATATATTTCTGGAAGTTCCTACTGAACTTGGTTCCAATAGTACCCCTCAAATGACAATTTTAACAATCTTCCTCCGTATTCCTGCCTAGAAACCCATCTCCACTCCACTTGCACACTCCTATTCCGTTGTCCATCTATTTGTACTTGTTTATTCTATTTCCCTTCCTTAGAAGATAGATCTTCTTCATCCCTCCTGTGATTCTACAGTTTATAGCTTTGTTATCATTGTCTTAATGGCTCTTATCCACTACATGTAAATGGACAAAGAGTGAAAGGAGTCAACAGCAGAATGTCTGATAAAGATCTGGGGATGAGTTTGGGAGATAAGACATAGAAGTGAAGATGTACAAATAATCTCCTCGCTTCTCTGGTCAGGATGGCCTCTGTGTTAAAAGAGAATAACCCCTGGAGTTTCAGGTAGGAATAAAGCAATGAGATAGGAGATAAAGATTTGGGTTGGGAAATCTGTGTGATCCATTTTAGATTGGTGCAGGAGGGAAGGAATGGCTTCAGAAGGTGTTGTATTTTCTTCCAGATAAGGGACAAAACTTGGGAGATAGATTTAGAAGAACAAATAAAGGGGTGAAGATCAGTAATCCATTTCCCTAGTTCCCTTCCCAGTTTGGTTCTTGTGTCTTTGTTTCTGCTGGATTTGGAGTGTTTGACAACGCTATCAGGAGTAGAAGGAAGGTTTGGTGGTGGGCTGTGTGATCCCCCAGAGATAAGGAAGGCTGAGGTTGCTACAGTTTCACTACAGAGCTGGGGCTTAAATTAGTGTATTGAACTTAAAGAGCCAAGATGAGAGGTGATGTTCTGCAGTTAACCTACCTGCTTCCCTGGCAGGAGTGGCCTGTGGGCTTCAATAGATTTCCTGCCAGATTTGCTTGCTGAGATCAAGAAAGTTTGTGAGAATGATGTTAAAATTGGAAGATGTATTCTAATCAATGGAGATGAAGTCACAGGAAGCAGAGAATCTGCAGCAGACCATTTTGTCAAAGCTGTAGATTGGTCTGTGGGATTGGATTAAGAGGAAAAAAAAGTTGAGGTGAAGGTCTACAATTAGCATATCTGCTGTTCTAGCTGGAGTTGCCTGTGTCCATTCATCAGTCTTATATGCTATTTTCTATCTCTTGTTTTCTATTGGCCTGCATGTTATAAGCCATTCCATACATTCTAATTCATAACAAAATCTTTCTTTTTTGATTACAGCAGATAGTTTTGCTTAGTACAGTAGTCAGTATGAGCCCTTATTCCCTTTAGAATTGCACTGTTCTAGGCTATTTTGGTTAGTACCTTCTTCTGTGAAATCAACTTTTATTCTAATGGGCTTTTCTTTACATGAGATATTTAGTTCCCCTCTTCATATTTTAATGCTCTTGTTTTGTTCTGTACATTAACTAGGGCTTGCTGTGTGGTATTTCTTTTTATATTTTTCCTATTCAGTGTTGTGAATGTCCAGTATCTGCAATATTATGACTTTCTTGAGTTTGACAGATTTGACTTTCATGATCTTGAGGGAAATTTTATCTATGGCATTGAGGTAAGATTCTTATCTTACATATATACATTTATTTAAATTTCTTCACATTCCTATGGTGTAGAGCATTACCTGTGTAATTATCTTTGTGCTGTATTTAAATATACATATATATATATACACACACATATGTATATATGTGTGTTTCTGATCAGAAGTTAATTTACTATTCTTGTTTTATTGAATTTTAATATTCAATTTGCTATTTTTCTGTCTCACTTATAAAGTTTTATGTTGACTTTGCTAATTAGTTTCCTGTTATAACTTCACTTCAGACTGAGTTCTCATCAATAATTCTATAGCTTTTTTTGAGTTTTTTTTTTTAACAATGGACTGTCTCCATTTATGTCTCTGTGGTCTCTTACATCAGTCAGATTTTTAAGTTCCTCCTCACTAATTTTTAACCTTTCTAGATCTTTATAGGGGCAGAGAGAGAGAGAGAGAGAGAGCAAGAGACAGAGAGACCACTTAGAGATGGGGAGAATATGGAAGGAGAGAGTGCAGAAAGAGAGCTCTCATCACTAATTGTATTGGGCTGTTCCTTTTTATCTAATTTAAGCACTTTGACTACTTTAATAATGTTTATGATAGTTTTTCCATCTTCTATATCATGGTAATTATTAATTGAAGAATACTTCTATGAGATTGATAAATTTGGGGGGTAAATGCTACTTTAATTTTTTTTATATTCTATGTGTGATTTTCTGTTTTTGTGATGAAGCACCATTACCAGGGAAGTATGTAAAACAAACAGTTTCATTGGTCTAACAGTTCCATGAGAATAAGACTCCACTATGCCACAGAATGAAGTCAAGAGGCAGCAGACTTAGCAGAAAGAACAGATAACATTCAAATATCAAATTTCAAGCAGGCACCAGAACTAAAAGATAGTGTGTAGTTCTGACACTTCAAGGTCCTGACACAGATCTATATTTTATTCATTAAACCCCAATTTTGAGTCAAAGAATGTGGCTACTTGAAAACAAATTTGTCAAGTATCTGATCTTTAGGGAATATTAGTGTTTGAAGTAGCATACATAATGATCATGTTCTCATCATTAAAATTGAGCTTGTTAACTATTTAGTCATTTCTATGTCATTTTAAAAAACAGATTAAACAGACAACAATGAATGCAGGGAAGTTTATAAGTGAAAACTATATATAGCATGTGTGACAGGGTGTCTCAGGTACAGGGGCTGGGCAGAATTACAAAATATGCATCTCATTGTAAGGGTGAATATAAGAATATCCTGGACAGAGATTAGTCTAGATATGAGCACATGGGGTGGAATACATGGGAGAGCCTGGGATTGGTGAGGAAATGTCAATGAGGGAATATTGTTGATTCACCAATCTGAGATAAGGTGTAAAATGTGTTTTACCAGACTGTCATCAAAAGTGTTGATGATTTTCAGAAAGTAGAACTGGGAACTATTCTGTATTTCCTTGCTAGGGGTAGAAGAAAGCCAGGACCTTTTATTGTGTTTGTAAGATTTAGCAGCACAGGTTGTATTTTCTATTTTTATTGTCTGTGTAATAAGTGATCCAAAGTCAGGTTATCATATGTTACTTGTACAGCTGGTGTGGAAGAGAGGATATGCTGGCATGGACATAGTGACTCACTCTTATGGGAGATAGTAATAATGCAAAGGGGATGGCAGACATAATTGTGCAGTATCTATTGTGTTCCTAGAGAAGGGATGAAAGGCCTGATCTCTTTGTGGGAGGAAATCAGTTGGGGTGCAATACCAGTTACCCTGTTTTAAAAAAAGGAAAGAAGAGGCTGTTCACAAGGAGTAGTGTCAAAAAAAACCTTGTGATTTCTTAGACTATGATGTTTAAGCAGAAAGAATTATAGCAGGGAATTCAATGGGCATGTTCCTAATGCACATGGCAAGTGGGAGAGAGCTTCAATGTTTTTGAAAATTGTTGTCTAAGTTTGCCTATTACATGACATTTTGAAGGATAAACATTCTATGAGTTTCACTCACTTTTCATAAGCACAACAGCAGAACTTTGAAAATTTCCTATTATACAGTCATGACATATTCCCAGAACTGCTATCATTTTATGCATAATATTCATAGAGTGTTTTATTTTATTTTATTTTTTTACAAATCAAGAGTTTGTATTCTTTTATTCCAGCTCTGTCATATCACCAGACCCAGGAGGTTTTCCAACAGAAGTACAAACAAGATTCTTTACAGGGAGAAAGAGCAGGCATATTTGAAACTAGTGGTCTTGACATGCTACATACAAGGAAGTTCTGGGAATATCATGGTGACAACAGACAATATGAATTATGTTGTAATGAGAGTGTTTATGAAAAAGATACTAAAGGCATTACTTATGAAAAACATCATATACCTCTAATATCTCAAAAGACATCGTACTCTGTGTCAGTTACAAGTTCAGAACCAAATGAGTATATGGAAAAATATTTACACCAATCATGGACACTTGGCTATACTCTACATGGATATATGAAAACTTCACAAGGGGACACACAGTGTAACACTTCAAAGTCTTTGCAACACTTTTCAAGTGCTATGAAATTAAATGATACTCCAATAGTCCCTGAAAAAAGGAGGGATTTAAGCACAGAAAAATATTTGAATTGTCAGCAGTATGGTATTTCCTATACTCAAAATTCAGTAGCGGTTCCTGAACAATTACTTCCACTCTATGACAACCTCCACAATTTAGATCAACATAAATATTTTAGGAATGAAATGTGGCATAATATGTATCATAAGGAAAGAAGTTGTGAAAATTCCAATATATTTAGTGATGTTGATAATGACCTTGCTAAGTTTTCTTTGGTAAATAATTACCAGAATAGTCAGTTTGAAATACCTTTTAATGGCAAGAACTCATGGGCTTACTCTACTAATGGTGTAATTCCTAGTAATTCTCACATAAACACATACTCAACAGTTAATCATTTTGAAATCCATGAACATCAGAAAGTTTTTCATAAGTACTCAAACACTTCTTTGCAAAAACATGAACATAGCCAAGAGAAGCACAGGACAAGCAAACACCATGACCAAATTCTTAATGAATTCTCAAACTGTATTCAGAATAATGAAACTAGTACTCAAGAAATTTATGAGAGACTCAGACATAATGCATGTAAGAAGGTAACAATTGAATCCTCAAATTTGGAGATGGATAATATGAAGTATACAGGAATAAAATTTTGCCAGATTAAAGAATGTGATAAATTCTTTGATTTCAATTCAAATATCATTCAGAATGATTCAAGTTACACTGCAGAAAAGAAACCATACAGATATAATGATTGTAGAAAGTCCTATAGCAAACTTTCATACCTTCATATTCATCACAGAATCCATATGAGAGAGAACCCTTATAAATGTGATGAATGTGGAAAATCCTTTAGGAAAAGTTTATCCCTTCATGTTCACCACATAATCCATATAGGAAAAAAACCTTATAAATGTGATAAATGTGGAAAGCACTTTACTAGGTGCTCATCTCTTCATGGTCATCAGAGAATCCATACTGGAGAGAAACCTTATATATGTGAGGACTGTGGAAAGTCCTTTGGTAAGTCCTCTCTTCTTCAATGTCATAGAAGAATCCATACTGGAAAGAAACCTTATAAATGTGATGTCTGTGGAAAGTCCTTTGTCCAGTCTTCCCATTTTCAATGTCATAGGAGAACCCACACTGGGGAGAAACCTTATAAATGTGATGAATGTGGAAAGTACTTCAGGGATGGATCATCTCTTCATGTTCATCAGAGAATCCATACTGGAGAAAAACCTTATAAATGTGATGAATGCAGAAAGTCTTTTGTTAAATCCTCCCATCTTCAGTGTCATAGAAGAATCCATACTGGAAAGAAACCTTATAAATGTGATGTCTGTGGAAAGTCCTTTGTCCAGTCTTCCCATTTTCAATGTCATAGGAGAACCCACACTGGGGAGAAACCTTATAAATGTGATGAATGTGGAAAGTACTTCAGGGATGGATCATCTCTTCATGTTCATCAGAGAATCCATACTGGAGAAAAACCTTATAAATGTGATGAATGCAGAAAGTCTTTTGTTAAATCCTCCCATCTTCAGTGTCATAGAAGAATCCATACTGGAGAGAAACCTTATAAATGTGATGAATGTGGAAAGTCCTTTGTCCGGTCCTCCAATCTTCAGTGTCATAGGAGAATCCATACTGGAGAGAAACCTTATAAATGTGATGACTGTGGAAAGTACTTTAGGGATGGAACATCTCTTCATGCTCATCAGAGAATCCATACTGGAGAAAAACCTTATAAATGTGATGAATGTGGAAAGTCCTTTGTCCAGTCCTCCCATCTTAAATGTCATAGGAGAACCCATACTGGAGAGAAACCTTATAAATGTTTTGAATGTGGAAAGTCCTTTGTCCAGTCCTCCCATCTTCAACGTCATAGGAGAATCCATACTGGATAAAAAAACTTATAAATGTGATGACTGTGGAAAGTACTTTAGGGATGGATCATCTCTTCACGTTCATCAGAGAATCCATACTGGAGAGAAACCTTATAAATGTGATGAATGTGGAAAGTCCTTTGTCCAGTCCTTCCATCTTCAATGTCATAGGAGAACCCATACTGGAGAGAAACCTTATAAATGTCATGGCTGTGGAAAGTGTTTTTGCGATGTGTCATCTCTTCATGTTCATCATAGAATCCATACTGGAGGAAAACACTTATAAATGTTATGACTGTGAAAAATACTTTAGGCACGGCTCATATCTTCATGTTCATCATAGAATCCATACTGGAGGAAAACACTTATAAATGTTATGACTGTGAAAAATACTTTAGGCACGGCTCATCTCTTCATGTTCATCAGAGAATCCATACTAGAGATTAACCATAGAAATATTAAAATGTGTTGTCTTTTACCCATTTCTTTCTATTAAATTTCATCAGAAAACTAGCATCTGAGCCAAGCCTTATAAATGTAAAGAAGGTGAAAATTTCTTAACCAAATCCTCAACACTTCATCTTCCTTGAACCAATTCTAAAGAAAATATTTACAAATATGAAGAATGTGGAAAATACTTCTCATGAGCTCTCAACTTAGAAGACATCAGAAAAATCATAAGAATCTTAAAAAATTCTCTAATAATTATTAAATTTATTTTAGTATCATTATATTTATGCAATAAAATTTCCTTCAAAAATATATGGAATATACATGATATTTGATCAATATTCACTCCTTATTCAATATCACAAACATCACTTTAGGAAGCCCTACCATTGGTGTGAATTTGGAAGTGTTAATTCAGGAGTACACCTTATAATTACTAAATGCTTATTGAAAAATTTGCTATGGATATTGTTGTATTAACCTATCAACACATTAATTTCAAAGAGTTCTTGTTTGAAAATACTAAAATAACAGTAATGTGAAACAGAAGAATTTTTGCTAATAGATGATTATTGACTACAATAGAAAGTCCAAATAGCTACATAATATTTTTGCAATTTGTTGAAGATGATGTCTTTTGTGTGATATTATTATATTCTATATCACTATTATATTCCCAGTATTTTAGCTTTTGTAGAGTGTATATTAATGATTGTTTTTAACTTCATATTGATTCCCTGTTTTTACAAGTACAAATAAATGCAGTATACTTTTTGTTGATTTTTATTTACCTTGATGAGATGAATCTTCATTTAGTGTGAGGATGGCATAATGAAGATTAAATGTTCCAGAAAGGACAGTGCTAATAAAAACATATCATTAAAAACAGGTTGTATAGAAAACTGTACCAGTCGAAATAAGCATATGCAAATAGCAATATTATGATTCCAAAACGAGGGAGACAACAAGATTATTTTAAGTAAATTATGTCTCTATTTTCACATAGAAATAAGATAATGCTTGATCCCCCCTGGTTCCTACAATCCTTTTTCTCTCTATTCTAGGAACACACAAGTCTTAACCAGCAAGCAGCGAGCCTTCATGGGACCAAACTCCACCCTCTACATATATGTAACATATTTGTAGTTTGTCTATGTTTGGAACTCTTTACAATAGGGGCAGGGTCTATCCCTAATTCTTTGATTGGCTCTTTAGAGCCTATTCCTCTTACTGTATTGCCTTTCTTAGTTAACTACAAGGGGAGGTTCTTAGTCTTACAGCAACTTTATATGCCATGCTTTGCTGATATACATTGGAGGCTGGCACCTTTCTTATCAGAGAAAGAGGGGGAGTGGAATACAGTGTGGAGGGAAACTAGGAAGGTAATTGGAGGAGAGAAGGGAGGGGAAAGTGTGATCAGGATGTAAAATAATAGATTATTAAATTTTTAGAAGAATAAAGAATACAACCACACAGACAAAAACAAACATAAAATGTTGTTTGTATATTGACTACTGATGAATCTCAGTGTAGCACAACCATTTTTAACATTACTAATACTGTGATATTTTAATAGGTCTTCATTTTTTGTCACGTTAAACTATAAAAGTATTTTTGTTGCTACTTCATAAATATAATTTTGTTCCTGTTATAAATTTTCATGTAAATATCTGATATTTCTAATGGTCTGTGATGACCCTTGGTAAAGGGTCTTTGGACCCCCAAATGAATATGATCCACAGGTTGAGAACTGTGGCTGAATGGTTTCTCTAAACTGATTATGTAGAGAGATATACATATAAGCAACAATAAGAAAGATGTAACTTATTATTTGAATACTGTTAAGTGATTTCAAGCTAGACCCCAGATAGCCTAGTATTTTTGAAAACATCTCCAAAATTGACAAAAGGACTCCTCAAGTAACCTACAAATGTTTTGCAAGAGCTAAAATGAGTGTTCTATCCAAGTAAAATGAAATGTTGGACCCCCGTTGCAGCTGATTTTGATTTCATAAACTGTTTTGAGTTTAATAATATAAAGTAAAGCTATCTATATGTCACAGAAAAATCATCTGAACCTTTAAACTTTCACAAGTTATTCATTTCATAGAGAAAGTAATACAAATGCCCCAGTGTGATCCAATATAATTATGACATGCAGGATCTTTTCTTATAGAACTTAATCCTGAAATATATCATATATCCTCACCCACAATTATTTTTATTGAAGATTATTGTCACTCTTTAATCATTTAAAAGAATGTTGCAGAGTATAATTTGAATGAATATTTATACTTGATATTAAGGATATGGTATCCTTAACATCATAAAACTTCACTGAATATTTTCTTTTTTTTCTTTTTTTTTTAAATTTTTATTTTGCAATACAATTCAGTTCTACATATCAGCCACAGATTCCCTTGTTCTCCCCCCTCCCGCCCCCTCACCTTCCCCCCAGCCCACCCCCCTTTCCCATCTCCTCCAGGGCAAAGCCTTCCCCACAGACTGAGATCAACCTGGTAGACTCAGTCCAGGTAGGTCCAGTCCCCTCCTCCCAGGCCGAGCCAAGCGACCCTGCATAGGCCCCAGGTTTCAAACAGCCGACTCATGCAATGAGCACAGGACCCGGTCCCACTGCCTGGACGCCTCCCAAACAGATCAGGCCAATCAATTGTCTCACCCACTCAGAGGGCCTGATCCAGTTGGTGACCCCTCAGCCATTGGTTCATATTTCATGTGTTTCCGTTCGTTAGGCTAGTTGTCTCTGTGCTTTATCCAAACTTGGTCTCAACAATTCTCGCTCATATAAACCCTTCTCATTCTCGCTAATTGGACTCCCAGAGATCCGCTCGGGGCCTAGTCATGGATCTCTGCATCCAGATCCCTCAGTAGTTGGATGAAGTTTCTAGCACGACAATTAGGGTGTTTGGCCATCCCATCACCAGAGTAGGTCAGTTTGGACTGTCTCTTGATCATTGCCAGCAGTCTGTTGTGGAGGTATCTTTGTGGATTTCTGTGGGCCTCTCTAGCACTTTGCTTCTTCCTATTCTCATATTGTAGAATGCACCACGCTGATTTTAGCAATAAGTCAATGTCATGTTGGAGCTTTGAGATTCTGAAAATAAGAAAATTTTTATTCATTACTAGAAATCAAACCATTCAAACACCAAAAGTTGGAGCTATATTCATAACTCAGGCTGCATTTATTCTGTAATGAAAGTTCTATTTGTTAAATAAGAAGTACATCTAATTTGTTCATTTCTTTACCTTTGTTCCCTTACTTTGAAGCAAAGGTTTGATTGTTGTCAATATATAAGTGAATTCTTGTAGTAAAAATAAAACTTCCACAAATGAAAATATTAACAGAAAACTCAGTAAGTAAAAGAAATACTGAGTTCTGTTACACAGAAAGGTGATTCCAACAGAAAACCTCAGGAAAATAAGTGCATGTGGTATGTTCATTTGGGTATAGATAGGGGTGTGTATACCTATACTGTCATATAAAATCACATAAGATCATGAGCATTGAAGATCATCTCAAATGAAGAAAAGCTTATTTGAACCGTTGCCTGTGTTATTTCATTCCAAGGATACTTGGCTCAATTTCTATTCTTATGTCTTGGTACAGAATTTAATAGATCATGGAACACATGGACAAAAGACAACTCACCATGTAGAAGCCATTAGATCTATGCCATCCTCATGGATTGAGCCACTAATTAGCTCCTAAACTTCTGGTCTCATTATTAGGCCCCTCCAAATCACAACCACTTTCGACTGTTACGGAAAAGCAAAAAAGGGATCTGAACCACCACTTCTCTCAGGTTATTCCACTGCCTCGCTTTTTGGGACCCTCAATTCTGTCTGTTCTGTTTTATTGTTTTCTATTTTGTCTCCTTCATATTTATCTCTATGTTAATAAAGATATTATCATCCTGACTGATTATGATTATTATTTTTATTAGCTTATTTTTTAACAGACTTATTTTTCCTCTAAACAGCTTTGACATCATCAAGCAGTTATCTCAGTGTCCAGCGAGTGTTCTGGGGTTTCTCTAATGCAATGCCACTTGTACTATAAGTATGGATCTTGTGCCAGGTGGTGGTGACACATGCCTTTAATCCCAGCATTTGGGAGGCAGAGGCAGGTGAGTATGAGTTCGAGCCCAGCCTGGTCTCCAAAGTGAGTTCCAGGAAAGGCGCAAAGCTACACAGACAAACCCTGTCTCGAAAAAAAAAAACAAAAAAAAAAAGAAAAGAAAAGAAAAGGAAGTGTGGATCTTGTGAGCATTAGTAGACTTCTTCACTGATCATGACTGGAGAGTGTGTGAAACACAGCCAAAATCTACTGACTTCTCATAACTTATGTTGTTCTCTCTGTTTCTCATGTCACATTGTGAATTGGGTATGATGTGGATTCAGGAAGTCATATTCAAAGACCTGAATCACACAGAGAAGACAAAATGGAGGATTTTTTTCCCTTGACTATGGATACTACAGATCACACCTTTGCCGGAAAGTAGTGGCCTCCTTAAGTTCAATAATTCAACAGTATAGAATAGGGTAAGGGGCTTCTGTTTTATTAATGTTGTGTGTAAACTTGTTTTTTGTGGTGTGTGTGTGTGTGTGTGTGTGTGTGTGTGTGTGTGCTTCTGTGTTGTAGCTCCTTGCCACAGAGTGAAGAGAATTAGCTCTGACTTTAGAAAATGTTGGTTTTGTTTAACAAGTGATTTTGTCACATGTTAAGGAGAAGTGTCATTGTGGAACAAGTTATGTCAACAATACTGGTTCTTCCCTTAATTGTGTCAATTAAGTGGAGTAGTTGAATACTATGGTGCAAGGAACTGGTGGGTGTCTACGCTGAAGTAAAGGCTTGAATAATGTTAGACTCTACTCATTGCATATGTGCTTTATCATGTGTCTGATTGTAATCATGTGCAAACTTATTTATGTGAAGGCATGGAGGCAAATTGTTTCTTTTTATTGAAATTTCAAGGAAAATACAGAGTACTTTCCATTTCTAATGTGCCACAAACTAGTTCAGATGACTTTTTTCTGAATGTTGTAGTAATAATTAAAGTCAACAATAAAGAGAAACTTAAAGGAAAAAGGGAGGAAAGATTTATGACAAATAGATTATTCCTGTCTTACAAGTGACTTCTAACTGCAGTTTGAAAAAGGTGCAGATCCCAGTTTATTAGGAGAAAAGAGGCAGCATTTAACTCAAACCTAGTGGAGCATTTGCTCTCAGAGTGTTTCTCTGCCTTATGTCCATGAATAGAAATGTGTCTGTTTCAGGACAACACATGTATTCAATTTGTGCCAGATATATATTTTCCTTAATCTAAAATTAAAAATCATTGGTGGTGCTGGAGAGATGCCTCAGTGTTTAAGAGCACCAACTGCTCTCCCAGAGGTCCTGAGTTCAATTCTCAGCAACCACATGGTTGCTTACAACTACCTGTAATGAGATCTGGTGCCCTCTTCTGGACTGCAGGGACACATGCAGACAGAATAAAGTATACATAACAAATAAATAAATCTAAATTGAAAAAAAATTTAAAAAAGCAATGGTATAGAACCTCGTGGTAGAAGCATGAATGAAGAAGGTGGTATCTTTTCACTGCCCAGGCAGATTCCTCACCTAATCTCAATGAGTCTCATGAGCCTTCTGCAGGTGTGGAATTGATACAGTAGAGCTAGAGACTAGATAATACCAGTCAACTAATAACCATGCAATTCAGATACCAGATTTGTCTTGAAGGAAGCCATTAGATTGCACGCAGTTACCAAATAAATTTCAGGGAAAATACATGCAAATTAACATAGTTGTGATTTGTCATGCTTTCTGTGAGTAAGGAGAAGCACATGGCTGGTATTATTTGTTATAAACATGCTTCTATTTCTCTAAACTGATTACATTTAATTTTACCCCCATTTTTTCATTCCTCCTTCTCTGGGTTCCTGTCTGGTTTCTTTGTGCAGAATCTTGATATATACATCTTGAATGTGGTGAGAGGTTTAATCATTCGTGAAGGAAGTGGTTATGCTTCAGAATTCTATACCCAAACAAGGTCATTGCGCCTTCTTCAGTTTAGGTGTAGTTTCTCTTTAACCCTATTTAGAGCTTTTGAAAATTTGACTTTCCTTTTAATGAGAGGAATTAGTGTTCATTAGAATCCCATTTAAAAAATATGCATAGTTTGTAGGAAGTGAAAAATGAATATGGAAATTTAAGCAACACCGTGGAGTTTCTGTGCATTCTTCATTTCTGCACAAAGACATGCATGTTATACAGCCCGGAGTCTAGTAAATACTTTACCTTAGTGCCAGAAAAAGACAAAAAGTAAATAAAGTTTTGTCTAGTTAATTCCAAATATTAATAGAGAGTCTGAGTAATTACAATGCAATTCATGTAGAAAACAAAGATAAACTGAGTATGTGTGCAGATTTCTATGTGGTCAATGTCACTTCCAGGGAGTGCTCCATGAATTCCTCTTATTGTAACCATCGATATCTGATAAATTGCCAACAGAAACAATGAAGATAAAGGATAGGATTCAGTATTTTTTTTACTAATATCTTAAGGTATTAGAGTGTTCTTTGGAGCTCACATATTGTAAAGAATTGCACCCAGTTCTCCTCATTTTTCTTTCTTTTTTCCCTTTTTCTTTCTCTCTTCATCCCTCCCTCCTTCCCTCCCTCCCTCCCTCCCTTCCTTCCTTCCAACCTTCCTTCCCTCCTTCCATTTCTTCCTTCCTTTCTCTTTTTGATTTTTCAATATAGGGTTTCTTTGTGTTGCTTTTGGACCCTGTCCTGTAACTCAGTTTGTAGAGCAGGCTGGCCACAAACACACAGGGATTCACCAGGCTCTGCCTCCTGCATGCTGGGATTAAAAGCATTTGCCACCAGTGCCCATCTCCTCATTTTCACCCATAATTACTTAACAGTGTTCCTGGGTGAAGTAATGTCCTTGTGAATATAAATTTGTGAAAAATTTTAATAATGTCTTTCACTGCAAAGTTGCAGAACCTTAATATTATAAATTGTATCATGGCAACCAATGGGAAAAGTCAGTGGAGACTTTAGAGGGAAATGTATTGCCTTCATGCTGCTTGGACATAAGCAACTAGATTTTTTTTCCCAGTTGAATAATTACTTTCATGTGGGACTACATCACAGATACTGTTTGTTATCCTCCATGGAAGCCTCATTTTTGCTTTAATCAACCACCCCAGAGAAAGAGAATGTGAGGATCCTTAATGATTCTCCATGTCAGCTGTGCTCAGCCTTAGCTTGAAATACCAACCTGGCTCTGGTAGCTCTACCAAGTCAATTTAATCATGCTGCCAAGTCTGTACTAAAGTCTTCCATGCTGGCTAAACAGCCTAACTACCTAATGCATGAAAGTAGAACCTACCATTTTCTCTGTCTCTGGGAGTTCATGATTTTCTAAATCTTTGCACTGTTATAGTACACAGAAGGAGCTTTTTGATCCTGCCTTCCAGTGTCTTAATGTGGTAGAATGTATATGGGGCTTTTCCTGCTTTGAAATCAAAATATTATCAGAAAGGTAAAATTTTGAGATAAAGTTTCTTGAGAGAATCTACACAGAAGGGGAAGAGAGATGGCTTTTTCTCAGGTAAATGAATGCATGTAGTGGATGTGAGACATATTGACTGTTCTCATAGAAATGCTTCTTTTGCTGTGATCTCAAACCTTTACATTACCTCTAAGTTTCTACAAACCTTTATTCTTCTTTTTCTGAAGTGGTTGTCAAGTTAAAATCTTTTGAATGCATGCCCCATGTATGCTGCTTTCCACTGTTTTCTCATCATTTTATTTTTTTAGCATAAATTCTCTGAGTTAATGCATAATGTAACCTTTTGGAAGACAAAAAGAACATGCATACATACCTCCTGAGAATGGTATTGAGACATTTCCCATGAATGAGAAAGAAGCCATGTTCCATGATCATTTTGCCCAGGTATCCATTTGCTCAATATAGGCTTTTTCAAGAAGGAGGCACTGTGAAAAAGGATGACATGTCTTCCTTAAATGTATAATGTTTAAAGTAGTATTGCTATGAAAGACATACTGTGTTGTATACTAAGATGAAATGTTTAAATGCAATACAAATTTCCAAATGGAATTTGCCAGATATAAGGTGGTATGAAATTATTGTATCAGGCAAGTTTCTATCTTTTTTATTTTTCTCTTTTGTGACTAGATTCAGAGCCTATTCTATCATTTCTCTTTGCTAGCTACTAATATTACAATGAACTTGTAATGCCCTTGTGTTGTGATGACACCTGCTAACAATCACTCCCCTGGGAGCTGATGCAATATCACATCCCATGGTTATATAGTACATTTTTTGAACAAATGAACAAATGGAGTACTTGTAGGTACTTATATTCCTGTGGATTTCACAAATAATCAAAAAGTCTCAAAAAAGAAAATTTATGTGATTTGAGTTGAAGTGTCTTTATTAACAACCAAAAGTACTAAATTGAGTTCAGGGATGGCATTATTTAGATACAACATTTGCAAGTGAATCCAAAAGAAGCTCTTTCACTGTTTAAAATAAACTTAAGAGAGAATCTAATCATTTGCCTCACTGAAATACGGTAAAATGATGGAATCTTAGAAAGAAACATGGATAAAGGGAATGCCTCATTGGAGACACTGTTGAGGTATGATTTTTTTACTCTGCCTTGGTTGTAAGCAAGTATATTACTTACCCAGGGTGAGAAATACTTTCAGTTGAGGCTATCCCTCAGATTCCATCCACTATTTCAAATACAGGTGTCAGTTATGTTTTAATTAATGATCTCAGGAAAATGGAATGTGAGGAAGGGGGTCTGTAGAACTCTGTACAGCTGTGTTCAGACTCTATTTAAAGCATGTTACTGACACCACATACACATGTGGTATAGATTTCCATGATCTGAAGGAGTAAAGGATCTTCTCAAGGCTGGAAAGACAAAACTATGTTTTGGTCTGTCTGTAAATGTTCATGGTTTCTGCATCTCTGCTGTGGCACAAGTCTCCAATTGCAAATATTTTTAACCTGCTTTCTGATCTCTGAGTGTGGAATGCAGGTGCTGCAGCCTTTCACACAGAATAGTATCAGAAAGGTGAAACTTTAAGATAAACTTCCTGACAGGATCTATTAAGAAGGGCAAGGAAAGGTGGCATGTTCTCAGGTAAATTCATTCACAAGGATGAGATGGTTTGACATTCCACACATAAATTCTTCATTTACAGAGCTCTCAATCTTCACTATAATTCCTCACTAGAGGAAAACTATGATTTTGTGTTTTATTGTATTTCTAATATAAATTCTTTATTATCACTGTCATTTCTGTTCTACATTCTGCTTTCCACTATTTCCTGCCTCTTTTATTTTCCAGTAAGACCTAACTACATGAATTAATGACCTGAAATATTTACAAATTTTCTGATATTAGAGTTGACTATTGAAAAAAAAAATTCCTACTGTGCTCAACTTCAGACATTATTTATCACTGAGAAAACGTGCATATTTCATGAAATGTTTGGATGTTGGGTCCTTTGATTTCATGAAAAAGTCACAATGTCCTCCATCTTAATGTATAACATTTGAAAATTCCAGATTACTGATAATACAGAGAATTCTTTAGTTAAATGCTCTTTCCTGTGGCAAATAAGGACTCAAACCATCATAACAAAGAAAAATTGAATTTTCACTTCAGAGTCCATTGACATTCAAGGATGTGGCCATCAATTTCTCTAAGGAGGAATGAGAATGCCTGGACACATCTCAGAGGGATTTATACAGAGAGGTCATGTTGGAGAACTACAGCAACCTGGTTTCTGTAGGTGAGAGTAAATTATTTCATAATTGCTGATTAGCCCTATGAATATCTAGTACTTGTATTAGTACTTGAATTGTTTTCTATCAATGAATCTGAGCTCCCAATTACTACTAGATATTGGTGAGTATAGTACTTATTGAAAATTTTCTTATCTAAGTGTTCTTTTAATTTAACAAATACTCCCTTAAATCCCATATATATTTTTTTGCAGTCACTCAGTAGAAATAATGTGTGAATACAGTCAGATTCCCATAGTTTTACTTTTGGAATGGCATAATGTAAATAGAGTTGAATGTATATACAATTAATATTATGGATTTCTTAAAACTCTTCAACACCTGTCAAGTATGGACTAATAAAACTTCATTTCTGAATCTTTCCTTGTGTACCTTCATATCCACTGTGTTAGAACTCACCTCTTTTCCAGATCATGTAACTAAATTGTCATATGCCTCTTCTAATTCACAGGTCTTTCTGTATCAAAACCAGAGCTAGTCACCTGGCTTAAACAAAACAATGAACCCTGGATCATGAACATAGAAGTAGCAGAGGATAGAGAACCAGGTAAGTTGGAAGGAAGCAATGGTTTATATGTAGAGTACAAAACAAGAAACAAACCACAACTGCAGTGGGATTAGCCCAGCTACTTACTAGAAGTGATGTCTGAGAATTTCATTTAGAATAGTACCCTAGGATCTAGCACACAGAAAATTTTGCATGATTTTCCTCATTTCATCAGAAGAATGATTAGATGAAATTTAGTATGCCAATAACAATTTGACAATGTATGTGGTGCTTTATTTTGTGTTCCTATAAATGTCTGAATTTTTCTCCTGTATGTCAGTGATTCAGGTTTTTCCTTTACTTTTTGAAACTTTTTAGAATATGTCTCGATTAATATATCTTTCCTTCATTAATCTTCTTGCATACTACCCCTTACCACACTAACCCAATGTCATGATTCCCCAT
The DNA here is from genome assembly GCF_949786415.1 of Peromyscus eremicus. Classification (NCBI taxonomy): domain Eukaryota; kingdom Metazoa; phylum Chordata; class Mammalia; order Rodentia; family Cricetidae; genus Peromyscus; species Peromyscus eremicus. The sequence continues at coordinate 8,158,019 of NW_026734288.1, forward strand.
CTTTTCTCATTCCCTCTATCAAAGAAAAAACAGAAAATCCATAAAAAATCAAGGAATATTTGAGTTGGCCAACTGTTTCTGAACACAAGACTTTAAAAATGATTGATATACCCTGGTGTTACTCAACTGAAAAACAGATTTTCTAACCCTGGAAGCCAGGCACTGCAGACATGTCCTTGTCAAGGAGTTGTGACTTTGGGCCTACTTTTCATTTCACAAGCTGAGATTTCAAATGTCTTTGACTTTTGTGTGTTTTGGTCTTACTGTCACAAACTTGGTGATTGTATGGCCCTTGTTCCTATATTTGTAAACTTCTTCCCAGGAGTCATTTACCATTCCTTGCCTTTACGTTCCCTCTGCATCCATTTGTTCATAGGTACCTGAACCCTGATGCAAGGGTTAAGAAAAAGGAATCTTTATCTACAGGTTGAGCGTAGTTCTCCAAAATTTCCATATTAAGCTTCTCTAGTAAAGGATGAGTGATGCACAAATTTATGGGTATAGCAACATAGCATTAGTTTAATGCCATGTTTATCAAGCAGAAAAATAACAATTTTTTTTATCTAGGCCCATGACCAATTTGGTTTCAGTTTTTTAGCTGCAATAACAGTGTCAGATATGGGTTACAATATTGGAGTTGGCTTTTAGACAATCAAATTCTGTTTAGCTATTGCCAATACAATGTGCCAATTTTGAACATTTATTTCAGACAAGTCAGAATATACAGTCACATGGTTTGTAACGGGCAAAGTCTGATGAGGTCTTTTCTCCTCATGTAGCACAAATAGTGCCATCTACACTATGAATGAGTTTTACTTGTGTTGAAGTGTTTAGTTGATCACATGTTTGATATCTTTCCATTCAATATTTTAAGTATATGAGCCTCATCATGGAATCTTGGTGATAAGTAATTACAAAGGCTCTACCCGCTATGTTTGACTGTAACACAAGAAAACAGCGTAACCCATTACTTACTTGTACAGGAGGCTTTATTTGTTGGCACATGATTTCCAGTTTGAGTATTGACTACACCATTATACCATAATGACACTTAAATAGTTTTTAGACAAGTATGTGTTTTAACAAGCTTCTACAGAAGTATGGTTCCCTATGTTTCTTCAAAGATTTTTCATGTGGTCCCGAGAGATAACATAATGGGTAGAGATGCTTCCCTTCAAATATGACCAGAGTTCAATCAACAAGGCACAGACAGTGAAAAGATTTTTCTGAAAACTACTCTCTAATCATATGTATGCCACATACATAGTCAATAAATATATAAATATATTCTTCAGGGTATCATAAAAACGACTGTAATCATAGTTACTCCTCTTTGTATTTGCTATTCTACACTACTCTATCATCACTTTCATGACTTAATACTGTTTTAATTTCTCATTCTTTTTAACAATACTGTTTTAAATCATCCCTTCTGTGGAAAAGAACCCTATATCCTCAGTCTACCTAAACACTATAGAAAACAGGGAGACCCAAATCTTGAAAGCTAGCCTATAAATATTTGAGAAAATATGCAGTATTTGTCTTTCTGGGTTAAGACACTTAGAATATTTCTTTTCAGTTGCATCTATTTACCTACAATATACATAATATCAATAACAAATGCATGCATTTTTAGCATACATAACACAGATAAATCAAATGGCATAAATAATTCATTATGTCACATGTCCTAAAGTTGAATAGATGGAACAATGAAAACTTCTCAAATAAAGAAAGCCAGATGGATTCAGGACAGAAACCCACCAGACCATCAGAGAAGAACTAACACTAATATATTTCCAATTATATGACAAATTTGAAAATTTCCCCTTCAAAAACATCTCAACATAATTATCTACTAGGATCAAGGTGGCTTCATCCAAGAGATGTTAATGGAAATCAACTTAAGTAAATCAATACATGTAAAATATTAGGAGAGCAGACTATAAGAAAAGGACCAAATGATCTTCTCATTGAACACAGAAAGGGTTTTTAACAAAATACAACATTCCTTCATTATAAAAATTCAGCAGTAGGAAAAACATATATACATAAAAGAGAATATGTTATTTTTACAAGATAATTACCAACATAATCATTCTAAATGAAGGAAACTCAAAAGAGTTCTTCTATATAATTGGGAAAATAAAGGATACTCACTCTCTTCATACCTGTTATATGTTCTGTTTGAAGTCCTAAGTGTCAGTCTAAGATAAGATAAAGTTCAAGGACATATAGATAGGAAAGAAAAAAGTCATGGTGTACTCATTGCACATATTTATTTTATACCAGAAACTTTAAAACAATGCTTGTACTAGGTGCTATTGTTATTACTAGTCTTTCTTTCACCTTTTGTAATGATTTTCCATCTATGATAACTGAACAACCCTCCTGAATTTTTGTTTACCAATTTATAGTGTTCCTCTATCTCAAATCCCTAATCAAAAATTACAGACACCCAATGAATGCTCTGACAAGGAGAGTTGCCATCTGTCATAGGTTATCTCCATTATTGTTTGTCTAATGCAAAGTGGTGAGACTTGAAGTGATATAATCACTAATAATAAAGCTGGACTAACATTCTGAAGTTTTATATATATATATAGTATATATATTTGAAAAAATACATACATAAACACTTAAGAGTAACAATTATCAAATGGAGGTTCCAATATTGATTTGAGGATATGGGAAGAGTTGGAGCAAAAGTGGCTGGAATAAACTTGAAATGAAATAATATATTTTTAAATTAAATCTATATTAAAAAAGAATTTTCAAATTTCACATGTAAATTCTGAGTTATGATATTTCACTTTGAAATAGAATTCTACATTTCAGTCTACTTTGAAAATGTAACTTTTATTCAGTAGGGCTTTTATAATCTCATTGTTTTTTGGGGGGACTGAGTTTCTCTGTGTAACTGTCCTGGCTGTCCTGGAACTTGCTCTTTAGTCCTTGCTGGCCTTGAACTCACAGAGACTTGCTGGAGTCTGCCCCCAGAGTTCTGGGATTAAAACCACTGTCTCCTGAGTGCTGGGACTAAAGATATGTGACAAACCACTGCCCAGCTTGCCTTTTTTTCTGTTTCTGAATCCAAACCATATTAGAGATCTAAGACTCTTTGGAAAAACAGATTGTAATGCACTCTGGCCACCATTTATACTCTGCATTGTAGTCATTGAAGAGCACTTTAGGAAAAAGCCAGACTGTGATTCATATTGAAGGGCCCTCTGGGATGGTTCTATTAGTTATACTAGGAGAGGACATAGTGAGGCCATGATCAGCATTTGCATTCCTGACAACTTGTTTTACAGGGGAGAAACCCATGCATCTTAATGTTGCCCAGCGCCACTTGGCCTAATTGATTCTGTTGGCACTTTTTCCTGCCTGGACATATAATTTACTTTTCTTAACCCTCCCCTTTTTTGAGACAAGGTCTCTAACCATGTAGCCATGATTGGCCTGGAACTGAATATGTAGATCAGGTTGGCCTCATACCATAGAGATCCACCTGCCTCTGCCTCTGCTTTCCAAATGAGGAGATGAAAGGCCAGTCTTTTATCAATTTAAGATATTCTTAGGCATCTGAAAAAATAAAATTCTTAGAGAATTATCACATTGAGTGTGAGGATTTTGAAAATTTCTCTCCTCGTGGTCATAAAGCTTTGTGGACCTGATAGGTACATTTGTGTTTCATTATCATTTTATTGTTTTTTTATAATCACTTTCTCAGAATACCAATGTATTCACATGCATTAATAGTTATTAATGAGAGAAAATATATATACTATATTATTTTCATTTCTATCATTTTATCATTTATGTGTTTGGAAATGTGATTTTGGTCTAAATTGATAATGTATTTTCCAATTGAACAGAATGTGTTTAATAATGGCTAGTAGTTTCATTTCATATTCTAAAAATAATGTTTACAGCTGTTGATTTTATAACATGCTTAAAGAGGAACCTTTCAAATTTTACATATAAAATATAAATTCATGATATGGACTTCTCCATGTTCATCATTTTTGGACATTAATTCCTTATGGATGAAGTGCTGAATGTTTCTGTTACAAGTTTTTGCTACTTTCCACATATTGGTATCATTTTATGAAATGGTTTCTATATTATTTTTGTCTAATTCTACACAGTTAGATAATAATTGCCTTTTATTTCTTCCAGCTCTGTTTTTTTTATCCCATTCACTTGTTCCCAAAAGAGTATACTCAGGATACTTGCCAAAGAGAAATATCAGGACACTTTGGATGTAATAGCTTTGGGGAATTACTCATCAGGAAATTCTGGGCATGTAGATCTGACAATGAGGACCCTGAATCATATGCTGATGGAAATGATCTTCATCCAGCACCCATCACTGACATTCCTGACAGAATAGATGAAGAAGTTCCAGCTTCTCCTCAAAAAGCTAACTCTGTGTTATTTCAATTCAGATCCTGCAATATCCTTCCAAATATTCAAAATGAATCAAGCAACACTGAAGGGAAACAACCAAAATCCAAAGCATGTAGACAGTATTTCATCGACCCTTCAAAATTTGAGAGGGATCCAAGATTCAGTGTTGGACAAAAATATAAAAAATTTGTGAGGAGTTACACGAGATGTTCAGACCTCCTTAGAATTAATGTGGTTCATACTGGAGAAAAATTGTACAAATGTAAAATGTGTGGAAAGTTGTTTTCTATATTATCAGTACTTAAGGAGCATTATAAAATCCATATGACAAAAGAATCACACAAAAGTCCAGAGCATGACATGTTACTTTTACATGATTCACAATATAGAGCTCATTGTAAAATTCACACTGAAGAGAATGCTTTCAAATGTACAGAATATGGCACATATTCTGGGTTTTCTCTTCATCTTCCTCAGAGAACCAATACTGGAGAAAAACCTTTCATATGCGAAGCATGTGGCAAATCTTTCACTCAGAGTTCAACACTTCATATTCATCAGAGGATCCATACTGGAGAGAAATTATACAAATGTAAAGAATGTGGCAAGTCATTTAACAAGGCCTCAAATTTTCAAGTTCATCAGAGAATCCATAGTGGAGATAAACCTTACAAGAGTAATATATATGACAAGTCATTTACTCAAAGTTTAACACTTCAAATTCATAAAAGAATACATACTGGAGAGAAACCTTACAAATGTAAAGTATGTGGAAAGTTCTTTACAGTAGGCTCAGCACTAAAAGTTCATCAAAGAATACATACAGGAGAGAAACCTTACAGATGTCATGTATGTGGAAAGTCCTTCATTGTAGTCTCAAAACTTAAAGTTCATCAAAGAATACACACTGGAGAAAAACCTTACAAATGTAATGTATGTGGAAAGTTCTTTACAGTAGACTCAGTACTAAAAGTTCATCAAAGAATACACACTGGAGATAAACCTTACAAATGTAATGTATGTGGAAAGTCTTTTACTTTAGGCTCAACACTAAAAGGTCATCAAAGAATACATACTGGAGAGAAACCTTACAAATGTGAAGAATGTGGAAAGTCCTTTAGGCAGATCTCAACTCTAAAAAGACATCAAAATATCCACAAAGGAGAGAAAATTTACAAATGAAAAGAATGTGACAAATCTTTTACCAGGGACTGAACACTTCAAGTTTATCAAAGAATTCATAATGGAGAAGAAAGCTACAAATACACAGATTGTGGCTGACCTTTTGCCTATGATTCAAGTGTTCAAGGCCTTAACAGCCCATTGAATGCAGAATCCTTAAAATTGTAATGAATGTGTTACATGTTATATCTTTTTCTCATGATCATTTCTGCAAAAACTCACTAAAACCATACATTAGAAAAAGCTTACAAATACAAAGCATTTGGGAAAACCTTATCTGGGTTCTTAAATCTTGAAGATTATCACATAATCCATACTAGAGGGAACCTATACAATATTAAGAATGTGGCAAGTGTTGTGGAGTCCTCAGGTATTCTTGCCTAACAGAGTGTAAGTATCAGGAAGAAACTTAACAAATATACAGAATTTAAAAAAACTTTACAGGAAGTTTAAAATTTAGAGCATGTCAGAAAATTCATGAATGAAACAAACTCATTTGGTAAGTATTGCCCAGGACTCATACAATAAAAGCATTCTTTATAATGTGAGTAGTGAAAGGTAACTTTTAACAAATGTTCTAACCTTAATCTATGTCAGATGAGTGACATCAGGAAGCCCTATGCTTTGTGTGATTTTTGTAAACATTTTACCAAGAAATAAAATTTATGTTCACAAAAATATTCTTTGGAAAACAATCTACATATATAGCAATGTATCAAACTGAATTACATAATAATCATGTTATAAAATGATATAGGATTAATTTGACAACAGAAAAAACACAATAATTAAAAATGTGAAGTCTTATGCCAGGATAATTTTATGGATAACTATATCACGTCAAATTCACTATATAATTTTCTGTATATTTTATGGTTCAGGATATCTATCTGAGACTGCTGTAACTTTTTTACAAATATTTATGTTGCTAATATTTGAGATTTTATATAATATAATATATTGTTTTGAACGTCAAATTAGTCCACAATGTTTCTCAATTATCAGTAAATATAATAAAATTTGTGTTCAATTTTCTGATGCTTTGAGATGTTGGGTATTCACCATAATTTGCTCTTTTTAGATGTTTAGGCCTAAACAATTCAAGGCTAAAGAGATTGTAAGGAATGAGAGGAGTGAAGCATGAGTATGTGCATGGCTTTATATAGTAACCCTGCCTTTTTATTATCACCATGCAGTAAATCTTTAACTGTATTTGAATGTAGGTATTACTGACACAAAACTGCTAAGGTATTGTTGTTTCACCTCAGAGAGCACTGATCACATGATCCCAGCTTTCTTTGGGTCCCAGTGTTATATCTCTCTGTATTATCTTTATTATTACACAAGGCCACTTAGATCTATCTCTGGGGACATACTGGACAGGAAAGCTATAGAGAAATTGTCTATTTAAATGGAGAAGCAATTATTTGAGCATTTACAAAGAATCATATTTATAATTTCTCATTAAGAAAGAAAATTACCTAATTATTAAGTACTAATGAGCCTGAGATTAGAATTTCTGTAATAAAATTTTATAGACAGAAATGAACAATAACAACTGTCTGCAAATTCTACCTATTTTTAGAATACATGAAAGTAAATACTATACTAGTCCCCATATAAGCTAATAACTTGAAACTAGCTTTCAAATCTGGAAAGATAACTTGTTTAAAGCAGAAATTGTTTCTTCAATGCCTGATCTCACAGTTTTGTTCATGTACATGTTAATTTTTCAACTTGAGAAAAATTTAACTTATTTTAAAGAACATAGTGTATTATGTTCATTAATGTAATACAAAATGTACATCTAAGATAGAAAATTATCCACACAATTTAACTCTTCCCCATTACTTTTACCCCCAGAAAAAATTAATTTAGATCTCTTATAATTGAGACATAATGTTTGATTTCACTAGAAAAGACTTCCTGAAGAAATTTTTACTGAAGTAACATGCACAATACTGATGCTGCCATATCAGATGGGTAGGACAAAAGTCAGAAAGCCTTCGCAGCTGCTTGAAGAAGATCTAGAAAACCTGAGCACTATACTGGCTGCCATGCCATTTTTGGTTTTGAGCTCTATGTGTTGCATACTTTGGGATTTCTAATATTTGTACAATTTGGGGATTTTGGATTGCTGGAAAAATTATTATGAGTGATTTATGTCTTCTCCCAAGATTTCTGCTTCTAAGCTTCCACAGTAAAGTCCTGAGCACACTATACCTTTCACTTTTAGGGAGAGAGCTTTATCTAGTTCACTGTCCTCCTTATATCTTGGAAGTTGTGACACACATATAGAAGCCAGAAATCTCTTTATGAGGACATGCAATATTCTTAAAACATACTCAAGAACAACATAATCAAACCAAAGTAAACATGAAGGTCCACAAGATTCAGTGGGCTGAGAAGTTGGCCACAGAACAGATTGCAAGACCCTTTCCACTGTACACTCAGGCAATTACATGGCACATGAAGCAATATAGTAAAATTAGGAAAAGTTCCTCTGTCCCACACAGAAACTCATATTTGTGGGCAAAGTCTGATATGAAAAGATAATAAAATGATGAGGTGTCACAACCTCCCTTTCTTAGAAAAGTTAGCTCATGAAGAACCATTGTGCTGTCTGTGAGCAAGGAAGGAAAGAATGTCAGGATTAGACATATAACAAAATTCTACAAAGATATAAAATATTTATTTTGAATATTTAAAGATATAAAATGTTTATTGGCTTATGCCAGAAATTGAGTAATGACTGCAGCAACTTTGGCCTGGGGAAATTTCTTGGGCACTCTGACTATGAAGAGTTAATAATACACTGCTGGTAATATGGAAATCTTCCCAGCCTGGCTTGGAAATTTCATCTTTGTCTAGAGTCCTTAAAGCCATAAAAGCTACCAGCCTGAGAGCAGGCTGTCATATGCCTCTAGATTTGTATAAATTGGGTTATAGAGTTGATGAGGAAAATTGATTGTAAAAGATAATGGTTTATCAATAATTACTAAACTTCAAGAAAAATGTTTGTAAAAGGTAACATTGTTTTGTTATGTTTCATCAATTTTGACTAAACTTTTTTTTTTTGTTTTTTGAGACAGGGTTTCTCTGTGTAGCTTTTTGCCTTTCCTGGGACTCACTTGGTAGTCCAGGCTGGCCTCGAACTCACAGAGATCTGCCTGGCTCTGCCTCCCGAGTGCTGGGATTAAAAGCGTGCGCCACCACCGCCCGGCTTGACTAAACTTTTAACCGCAGATGTGCAAGAGAAAATAGTTAAACTCATGTCCAAAAACATGATTTGACCTATGTTTTGGACCAATATGAATCTATTCTTTCCCACTGAATTCTATATAAACAAAGAATTGCTCTGGTTACTAGTCAACCAGGCTGCAAGATTCTCTGGGTGATTATCCCTGACTCAACCTATCCATACCTACTCTTTTCCTCCTCTCCAAGACCTGGCCATAACCAGGTCAGATTGCTGGCAGAAAACTATTCTAAATGGCTATTGTAGTATAACAGAGGTATTGAATTTAACAAAAAATTATGTGCCATATTATGTGAATGCATTATTTGTAGGACATTATTCAATATTAAAATACTACACACACAGTATTTCCCATAACTCTTCTTCTAATCTCCTACTATTCATTATGTGGTTGTACCTATAACTTCAAGTACATTAAGTTAAAAATAGGTTTGTAAAGAGTCAACCTCTGATTAGTGTTTCTACTTATGTGTGTATATGTGTACATATGCCCATGTGTGATCTCATGCCTGCTGACATAGTTCTATTATGTAAGGAAATATTCAAGCAAGCAACATTAAGTCACTGAAGATGGTCTACTAAGTTCAATTGCTCTAAGAAAATTGCAGATGAAATATCAGCAAATGGATGAAAGGCTAATTTTGCCCCCATGTTTCTCTTATTTCAGTCAGTAATGATGAGAACATATGTACAAAATGCTACTCATCTCATTGAAACTTTATGGTCTATGTAAGATATGTGCTACAACTCTGATTATATCACAAAGGCATCATCTTCTGGTTAGGGCCTTCCTGTGCTTATAACCCCCCAACAGCGGAACTTCTGAACATAGTGCACAAATGTTCAACTACTTAACATTTGAGTCTCTGTCAGAAATTTTGGATCCCAACCAAAAAATTGGTCATGTTAACCAATGATAATATCTGAAATGAGCAAGAAAACCTGTTTTACTACTCTGCATGGAAATTATTTTTTCCATAACTTAACTGATGCATTAGTTAAGCAATCACTGTGTTCTCTTTTGAAGAAGTTCCTTTTTCTATTCTGAGCAATCCTTAGTTTCTTATAGCATTTTTGTAAAGTTGACGTGTCATGGGCTTTTCCTTGCCCTTCTCTGCATATCAATTGGTGCTGTACTTATTCAGATCATGTTTAGGCAGTTGTTTCTAAGACTAAATGAGTATAAATCTGACATAAAGAGATACAATCCACAGGAATTTCACTGAGCATCTGGCAATTAAATATTTCTGTTTCAACTTTCATAATATTCTCTAAGACATGGGTGCAGTCATTGTTTTAGACATGTCCATTGTGCCTAGAATCCACCACTATGATATTTAATTGGCTGTGGTTTTCTGTAGAGGACTTCGTATGTTGTCAATAAAAATTTCTTTGCTAAGTTGTTTAGACTAAACTGACATGTAAGTATAAGCCCAAATGTTTTTTTTTATTATTAGAGACTATACTGGTCCAGAAATTTGGTATTAGTAGAGACTTCTCAATAACCATGACTTCATTGGCACTGAATAGATAGATAGGCTTCCAGTACCAAGAGTGGTTTCTCTCTTTTTAAGCAGATATTAAGTCCAATTAAAATATAGTTTGCTGGAGGATGTCTTCCTATGCACTGTGAATGTTAGGCCCAGATAGGGACCCCAAAGACTTCACCACAGACCTTAGGTTCAGAATGCAACAGCATGGTTTATTTCTGTTTGTTTACAAGCCGCGGGCAGGGAAGCTCGATCCAAAGCACTCACTCGTAGTCGTGAGGCCAGGAGGAACTTGCTTTTTCTTTGTGTGGCTAGCTTTTTAAAGGCAAAATCCACAAGCCCTTCAGGGGGGTTGGGGGAGTTTTGCACGGGTGCAACTCAGATTGGTTTATTTTTATCTCTGTTCTCTTTTAATTGGGTGAGGGTATGTAACCTTTGAATTTACTGGTTGGTGGTTACAATTTATAACTTTGGGGGCAGTCCAGCACAAGTCCCAGGCTTTGTCCTTGAGCCACCATGGGGGCTGGCTGGTCAAGCACGTACTGCACATAACTCTAAGTTGGTGAGGGGCCCCAGAGAGTAAACATCTGGCTGAACTTTGAGCAGACAGAGTATGTGCAGAAAGGGAGCTACTTCAAGGACTATGTCTTTTGTTCATAGCCCTCCCAGAAACTGCTTGCTCAAGTCTCAGGAAACTGAAATTGAGGCCTGATCTCAGAGAGAAGACTGAGCAGCTTGTTATGGCATCTGCTTGGTCCTTTCAGTGAATATATGTTGTTCCCATTGGTTAATTAATAAGCTGATTTGGCCTTTGGACAGTCAGCTTAGAGGCAGGCACGAAATACAAGGTAGGAGACGGGAAAGAGAAAAATGGAGTCTGGAGAGATACCAGCATGCCACCCAAGGAACAAGATGCCAGCAGACCGGTAAGCCCTGGAACATGTGGCAAAATATACAAAAATAGAATTGGATTAATTTAAGATATAAGAGCTATCTTATGTTGGAGAGGATGTGGAGCAAGGGCAACACTCCTCCATTGTTGGTGGGAATGCAAACTTTTACAGCCACTCTGGAAATCAGTATGGTGGTTTCTGAAAAAATTGAGAATAAGTCTTCCTCAAGAGCCAGTTATACCACTCGGGCATATACCCAAGGAATGCTCAATCTTACCACAAGGACACATGCTCAACTATGCTCATATTAGCATTATTCGTAATAGCAAGAACCTGGAAACAACCTAGATGTCCCTCAACTGAAGAACGGATAAAGAAAACACGGCACATATACACAATGTATGAAACAATGATATCGTGAAATTTGCAGGCAAATGGATGCATCTAGAAAATATCATTTTAAGTGAGGTATCCCAAACTCAGAAGGACAAACATAGTATGTACTCACTCATAAGTGAATACTAAACGTGAAGGAAGGGATGGCCAGACTGCAACACACAACTCCAGAGAGGCTAGCTAACAGGGAAAGACCCTAGGAGGGACACATGGATGACCCTGTGAAGGAGAAGTGGATTAGAGCTACATGAGTAGACTGGGTGGGGGGCATAGGGCAAGGAGTGAGGGATGAAAACATCAGGAAATGGGAGGGTCAAGCTGGAACAGGGACACAGTGGGAGGGCAGGGAGGAAGATACATGATAGACGAGGACATCATGGGAATAGGAAGAAGCAGGGTACTGGGGAGCTTCTCACGAATCCACAAGGTTGACCTCAGCTTGGTCTGCTGAAAGTGGTCTAGTGGGTTCCTGGACTGGTCTACTCTGGTGACCAGTCTAGCAAATAACCTAGTTGTCATCATAGAGACTTTGTCCAGTGACTGATGGAGGCAGATATAGAGATCCATGGCCAGGCACCAGGCTGAGCTCCGGGAATCCAATTGATGAGAGAGAGGAGAGATTCTTCAGGCAAGGGAAGTCAAGACCATGATGGGAGGATGTGCAGAGATAACTGGCTATACTAGTAGGAAGCCCATGAACTATGGAATAATGGCTGTGGAGCCACCTGGTACCTGACTAGGCCGTCTGTACACAGAAGATGGTTGTTTGGCTTGAACTGTTTGGGGTCATCCAGACAAGGGGATCAGGATGTCCCTGGTCTATGGGCAGGCTTCTGAAATCTGGTGGCTGTGGTGTGACATCTTGCACAGCCTTGGTGCAGTGGGAAGGGGTTGGGACCTGCCTAGGCTCAGTGTGCTGGACTCTGCTGATTCCCCATGAGAGACATCAATTTGGGGAATGTGGGGATGCAGGTGGCTTCAGAAAAGATGGCTGGAGGTGGGAGGAGTTAGGAGTGTGAATCTGTGGATAGTATGTGGAGTTAGTAGAAAGTTTCTTAAGAAAACTGAAAAAAAATTGGCCTAGGGAGAGAGCTTAACAGGTAAAAGCAGCACCAGGTGTTGTTACATAAAACACAGGTTCCTCTGCACAGACAACTGGAGGCAAACATCCATATACATAAAATAAAATAAAGCTTTAAAATGAAATTCTCTGCAATGATGTCACAGCCCTGAGACAGATGGCAGGCAAGGCTAGTTAAAATAATCTCCTTCCTGTTGTGTCCAGCACCCAAGACCCCCAACCAAGACCACCACAGAGCCATTATCCAATGAAAGCACACAGAGGTTTTCAATAACAAAACAAGTAAGCTTGGTCCACACCCAACATCTGACACAATGAGCATGAGCACTCACTTTAAGGGGTTTATATAAGAAATGTTTACTTGCACCTGGGGATTGGACAATGAGGCTAGGGGTGAGGTAGTTCTTTGAAGTTACAGGCTGAACTATAAGCATAAGGTGACTGATGACTAGCAGGATTCAGGGTATCTACAGAGATATATTTTTTTTTACAACCTATGTCCTGCTTTTTTTAAACCCAAGATATACACATTCAGAATTATTGTTCCAGTTCTACTCTCCTCTGAGTTCAGCTTCTGGTCAATTGAACCCATTACTCCCTGTATCTTGTTTTGCGAAGTCCAGGATACATAGATTTATTGTCAAAGCCTTATAAGTTCAACTTCTGGTAACTTCTAAAACTGCTGGTTAACAAATACCTTTGAATGAGGGGAGGAGCAAACTTCTCTCAAAATGGCTACTGATTTTTTCCCTTTTTCTCCCACACTGCATGCTTATAAGATATTCTATGAAATCAACTTTCTACATAAATGGAAAGATTCATTCTATGCATTCTGATCATGTAGAGAAGCTTAAATAATACAGTTGTGTTTTTTTTTTAACCTGTCTATGAAAAAAGATGTGCTAGGTAACAATGGTGCTCATAAATGCATTCTTCCTGGCTCCATTACTCTCTAAGTATTCAACTTTCCATGAGGACTATTCTTTATTATTATTTATTTTGCCAAAACTTTGCTCTGAATTTCAGGAATAAAACTCCTAAAGCAATGGAGCCATATTCCACCTTCCTGATGGGAGAAAGACCTATTATATTGTTTGTGATCTACTTTCTGCTTTTTTTTTTTTTTGCTGTTTGTCTGCAGCCCATGTGACAACCAGGTAAAAAGTACCTTCAGTTCACCTGATGTCAGTGTTAAGTCACACAACAAACATTCTCCTTGTGTGTCTTTAAATATCTCTACAGTTGTTAAAATTTTGGGCACCCTTCTACCTGTGTGGCATCTAATCACTCCACCACACATAGTATAGTGGGCTGGACAAGCTAGCTAGCCACATTGTGTCCAGGAGGAGGAAGACAAAATGCCTGTGGAGAGCAGGAAGAGAGGAGGTCTACTTTGCAGCCTGGGGCAAGTGCTATTGAAATGCATATTTCTTCTGATATAGAATAAGTCTTTGTCTGGGGTGGGAAGGGAGGGACAAGGACCATTGTGCTCTGTTTTTAAGCACATTGTAACCCTATGGGATGTGCTCTTGTCACTCAGATCTCCCTAGCCAATCAGGTCCTCCAGGTGATCTGCCAGTCAAAAGTGGTGCAGGGTCCTTCCTGCTGCCACAGGTTTCTGACTTGGCTTTCAAGAGGAGTTGGTGCTATTGGCTTTGTGTGCTGTGCTGTGAGCCCTGCTACAGGGAGTTGAGCAGAGAGCATGGCTGACCTAGGAAACCATGAAAAGGTGAGTGAATTGCTTCTGTCTCCAGATAGGTTGAAGCAGATGGTGGGAACCTGCCAGTAGAATCTCTGTCCTCTGAGATCCCACATGGGACTTGAAACTCCCTAGACCCAGGGGCAGGCCTCTGAATCACTGCTCTATGTGCAGTATCTGCTCACAGACCTGGAAGTAGGGAGCTGTGCTTAAAAACATTTTTGAAGCTGGGCTGTGGTGGTGCAAGAGCCAGGTGGTGATGGCACAAGCCTTTAATGCCAGCACTTGGGAGGCAGGACCACGTGGATCTCTGTGAGTTTGATCCTGGTCTGGTCTACACAGTGAGATCCAGGACAGGCACCAAAACTACACAGAGAAACCCTGTTTCAAAAAACCCCAAAAAGCTGGGTGGCGGTGGCGTACGCCTTTAATCCCAGCCTTCGGGAGGCAGAGCCAGGCGGATCTCTGTGAGTTCAAGGCCAGCCTGGGCTGCCAAGTGAGTTTCAGGAAAGGCGCAAAGCTGCACAGAGAAACCCTGTCTCAAAAAACCAAAAAAAGAAAAAACACCAACAAATATCTTTGAACTTCAACAAGATTCTGGTGAACTCATGGAAAGTAGGATGCCAAATTTAGAGAATACCTTCTATTAACATATAGAGATTCAGTGTTTTGCATTTAATTTTTACATGTAAGATCCACTTAGAGTTAGTTTTGTGGGGGGTTGTAAAAGGCATCCCGTGCATTGGATAGCACTCCCCACTAAGGTGTGATGTAGATGAATAGAATTGGTCACTTAAAGGATTTACTAATGCTTAGGAGATAGTAATTCTCACAAAATAGAATTAAGAGGAGGGAAGACTACCTCTAATACACCCCAATGATAAGTACATGCTACCCAGGCTTATTAGAGATTAGAAGGGTAAAATGTACTTATGTTTGTCAGGATTGTCCAGATATTTGGCTCCAAAACATCACAAAGGACCCACTACAAATTTATAACAAGCCACTAGGCCCAAACATATCAAATAATTCAATTTTAACAAGCTGCTTATTGAGACGTTATAAAGTCAAACACAACCTTAAAGCCTGGCATGCCATAAAATTCCAGTTTTCTTGAGAAAAGCATAGATCTGCCACATAGGCAATATAACACCAGGTGACATTAATTTGAAAAGAAAAATACTGTTGTGTTAAGGACTGGCCTGATCAAGCAAGGCTTTCTTTTAGCCCCTCTGTTACAAAGGAGAAATATTCTTGGTAGAGCTAGCAATAACATGGAGTCTAAGCCTTGGGAGCTTACCCTTAGGGACTGATGTACTGACAATAAAACAAAGCTCCTTGCCTAAAACCAGAAATATGTTTGGGTGAACTGCTAATGTTCTGGAACCAGACCTTTTATGGTGGGGTGGCTTCAGATCCCACATGTAGCTGTGGTTATTAGTCCCAAGACCACTGGTGGTCTTACTCAGTAATGTTCTTGAGATGCCCTGTGTTCCCCTTTATGGCAATATTTGATTAGCCTCCACCTGAGTCTGTCCCATTGTATGATGGTTTCTGCTGACTTCATGGAAGTCATTCTTTCCCTTCCATTTCCCCCCCTAGAAGTAATATACAGGATGCTATTTTCCTTAAGAAGCTTACATGGCATACAATATAGCTTGTGCAAGACCTCCCCAACCCAGCTCTTATCTTTACTACCTTCCACTTTTCCCATCATTCTCATCCCCTGTCAGCTTTAGCCAGGCACAATGTCACTAAAGAATGACCTGCTGTCTCAGGTGTCTGGTATGTTTAAGAAATAATTCTGGGAATATTTTTGCTATCTAACTCATCCATCTGCCCAAACGGCAAGACCTACAAGTTGCTAGTCTCTATTTACATTATTCAAACTGGAACCTGGAGAATGAAGCTAAAAGACACAAGGATGAGTGCACATGGTGAATGCAAAATGTGTCCAGGCTGTCTCCTATTTAAGCATTTGCCAGAGATGGATGCATACTATCATTAAAGGTATTTTTCTATATTTGTATCCTAAGTGTGATTTCTCCCTGGGAAATCAATAATAATTCTAGGACAGCAGATTTTCCATCTTGTTAGAAAAATGTTTTGGAGACAAGCTCTTTTATGTTGACTCTGGTGTCCCTGATTCCATTCTCTTGCTCTCCAGGCCAATGATCTCACTGTTCTCTATACTACACCTTCAAAATTCTTAAATTAAATGATTGTAGCACCTCAGAGTTTTAAAATTATCCATTTGAGTCATGTAGTTGACTATCCAATGCAGTCACCAGAAAAGGTTTTGCATTGCTTCTGAGTCCAGACCAAATAGCAGAAACAGTTTATTGTGCACACTTCAGGGGGAAGCAGGGTAGACAATCACCTGCTGGAGTCACTATTATAAAAAAGACCTGATTGTGGTAAGAGGAGTTGTTTTATAATTTCTCATCATGTTTTAATTTATGTGATGTGAATGATCACAGACCTGATTGTGTGAGTGTAGAGTTTCTGAAAATTATCTTGAGCCAATGAATATTGAATTTGCTATTAGGCAATTCTCATATGCAGATATGTCAAATCCTGCTTGACACAGTTATGTTAGCTCAGAGGTTTGAGAAAGAGGTCAATGACTATAACTCGGTGTGCCAAGTTATAGATCTCAGCAGCCAACATATGCAAATGGGCAAGATCAATCTATCTCATATTAATGACATCCTGTCCACTAGGGAAGGGCTTTTCTTTTTCAAAATCAATATAGCAAAATTTTTTTATCTTAAAGTTGCATTATTTATCATTTTAAAGATTACTTATTGGTATCATTTTTATTGCATTACTGCTCTTACCTCTATCTGTTTCTGTTCTCCAATGTCTCTAGGTAATCAGTAGTTTTATTCCTTTTCTCTCAAGTGATGTTGATTTCTGTGTAGAGCAATGTCTCCTTTAGTTTAAGCTTTCCTCATTCTATGTAATTGAGAATAGCATTGAACAGCTAATCCTGCCTCTGCTTCCCAGTGCTGGGAAAAATGGCCTCCAATTCTTTCCATTCTAGGCCTTGACTGGTCAGTAAGAAAAAAAAATATACCAGTTAATGAGTAACCCCTAATCTCTCTTGCTTTTAGTGGAGAGATATAAATGAACAGGGACCTGTGCAACAATTGAGTTCATTGATCAATTTTGAAGCTGGTGGAGTCACAGTGCAGAAAGGGAGAGGCAGGTTGGGGGTTGACACATTTCCTACTTCAAGAGTACTTGAGAATAGCTTTGTGGAATTAGGCAATCAGTATTAGATGTTCCATAAATGTCCTGACTGGCCATTTCTTGGAGTCCCCAGGCAAGGGCAATCAAGAATCTGAATAAAGGACTGTCATTATCATGAAACCAAATTGCTATAGTTATAGTAGTTCAATCAAAAAAGAAATATATGTATATATATTATATATATTACATGTATATGTAAATGCATATATGTGTGTGCATATATATATAAAATGTGGCCATGCCTAATGGGACTATTATTTTGCAGATTTTAGATATACATCCAGAGGTAAAGGTTTGAGAAATCTTTCATGTGTTCTAATACAAATCCCTAGACTCTGGAGCACATGGCCATTATACCTGTTTCAACTTTTCAAAATATATTTTTGAGATTTTATCTACATCATATCCACATCCTCTTTCCTGTCTCCACGCCATACCATGATCACTCATTGTTTTCTAATGCATGGCCTGTTTTTCTTTATTAACAATTATGCAGTAACAACAGTTACTGTGTGAATATGACCTTTTTGCACTACACAATTTCCAGCTATGATGAGGCAATGGATTGGCTGCACTGCGTATTGTGTATATAATTAAATGTTCTCACACAGGAACCTGTGCTTTCGATGAGGAAGAGGCTATGCTCTAAGAGAGTAGAAGAATATCTACAAAAAGTAGAATCTTTCTAGACTAGGACCCTGTCCCCTGGGTTGGAAGCTCAGAGCTGGAAGGACTGTGTTTTCTGTGTTCTTGGATCTCTGATCACCCAGTAGGAGAACTGCTGATATTTTGAGGCACAACTGGGTGGTCCTAGCCAATGAAAGACTTATGGAATACTTTTCAATGAGTAATAAGAGTGGCAGGTAGCTTGCAGATTCATTCCAGGATTATGTTCTGCTTCTGCTGTAAATAGTTGTAGGGAAGATCAGCAGCTATGCCATGGTAATATAGGGTATTCAGAGCAGGTCTGTTGAGCTTTTATGTCTGTTGATATTTGGATGGATGATGAGCCAGACTGTGGTTCTGTTGGTTTATGTGGTGACCTGGGCAGTGGTCCTTGTAATTTGAGATTCACTGTGAAAGGATTTCTTTGGTAGGGGGAGACTACAGTCTTGTCATGGGAGGATATGATTCTTGTAATATCACTGTCCAGTGAGTACCCACAGACAAGCTTTTGGTGTGCAACTGGAAGACACATTAGAATACTTAATGTCTGATTTCTAAAAGGTCTGAATATTGCATTCCACTTTCAGGTTTCTCTTATAAATGTTTTCAATATTTTAGAAACTGGTAGAAAGATGGTGAAGTGGGTTGTGTTTCAGCAGTACATAATCAGAACACTTCTCACTTTCTGATACCACCAGCTGCAATAGTGTGATTCAGCAAATTTTAGTTCTAAGGGACAAAGGAGTTTTATGAGGTACAGAGGTTTTTTAGGTGTGCATGGTGTTCGGTAGATAGATAGGATAGAATTCACATTTAGTGCCATAATACATGTGATGTAAAGCAGATTATAATTTATTCTTCTCTGTTGCTTTAGGATTGGACATCAATGGGGCTGGTCTTACCTGAAACCACAAGGAGGCATAAGGGGCTAGAGAGCCATAGCAAGAGATCACCTCCTTTTGCAAAGAGAGGTCTAGAGCATTGGGCTTCTGCCTTTGTAAGAAATATCAGTAGTTTTCAGGTTAAAATCAATTGTTAAAGGGTCACTTTGAGTTAATTTTGTGGAAGTTGTGAAGTCTGTGCTTATTTACTTTCTATTCACAAAGAATCATAGGTAGCTGCGTAACATTGTTCAAGATCACATTTTTCCTGCTTAAGTTACCTTTGGTCTCTGATTTATTGTTGACTATATTTTTCTGCCTTTGTTTTTTGCTTTTCTATCCTCTTCATTTTTTTCACAGATGATACACTCATTCTTGATCACTATAGCTTAGTAGTAAGTATAGAAATCATATTATGTCAACTTGTGTACAATTTTTTCATAATCCCAGTGATCACTTTGAGTTTTTCCACTGTGAAAGCAGCTTTGTAATCAGTTATCCTGTTGTAAATTGTTGAGCATTGTTATTGGACTGTGTTCATTTTATGCTATAAATTTACCATAAGCAACAACTTCATTTTGATGCATCCATGGTCACAAGGATCATTTATTTGCTTCTGTATTTATTTAGGTTGTTGTTTATATGTGAAAGACTTTTGGTTTATTGGATAAAACATGTTATGATTTTGGCAGGTGGCTCAACACATATTCTTTTTGAGAATGACATGAGTTCTGATACCAACACTCAAGTTGAGAGGCTCATAATTATCTACTATTCCAGATCCTGTATATGTATAGGAAACATTCTTTCTCATGCACAAACATATGCAAACATTGGAAAAAAAACTTTTTTTCAAAATTCTTATGACTTATAAAGCAATTAGGTGTACACTGATACATTCAAAATCTATTGTTTTTTTTATTTTGTTTTTAAAAAGTTTTTTTTGTTTTGTTTTTTTTTTTTTTTTTTTTTTTTTGGTTTTTCAAGACAGGGTTTCTCTGTGTAGCCTTGTGCCTTTCCTGGAACTCATTTGGTAGTCCAGGCTGGCCTTGAACTCACAGAGATCCGCCTGGCTGTACCTCCTGAGTGCTGGGATTAAAGGCATGCGCCACCACCACCCGGCTTTAAAAAAGTTTTTATGTCTTCACTTTGATTCAGACTTATAGGCAATCATCAATCATAGGGGGAAAATGGTGTCTAAGTGTTCCTAACAGACTTCCTTTTCTTTATCATAAAAGAATGAGATCCTTTCAGAAGTCAAACTATTTTCTATAAAGTTAAAACATCAAAAACCTTGAAGTGAATTTCTCCAATTTTGGTGGCACACCCTCCTCGCACAATGTATTTTCTATTATTGGCAAAGGAGAGAATTATTGTACAGGATGTGTGTTGCTCAGTGGTTTCTTGTAGATTGATTTTGATTAGAATCTTTTTGTTTTTGTTTAAGGGATTATGATATATTTGTAGGTTTCTTTTTACATCTCATTTTTTACTGTGGTGCAATTGATGTTGTTAGTTTTATTATCATCTAATTATATCATTGTTCCTCTATAAAATTATGAATCGTCAACAATTTTGTATTCTGAATATTTCTTGTTATGAAATCATTGTTTATTTGTTGGTTTGTGAATTTTTTGTGGAGATACAGTTTTAGTTTTCTCTTCTTGATCTTAGATGCTTGTCTCTTCCCATTTCCAGGCATATGTGTGGTTTCTGGTTGTTGCTATCTTCATGTTTCTGTTTTTGCTGCTCAAGTGATTGATATAATTAATACATTGGCTTTGGATCTTTAAAACCTCCTCATATATTATTATCTTTCCCCCCTAATTGCCTCAGCTGTAAGCATGACATTGCCTAGAGTCATCTGGGGGTACCTCAGTTGAGAGTGTACCTAGAGCAAAATATCTGGTTGCTAAGTCTGAGAGAGATTGAGTTGATTTTGATTGATGTGGGAAGGCTCTTCCACTGAGTTGGTAATATCTCTAAGAAAGTGGGCCTGGGCTGGATAAGAGAGCTAGCTTAGGATGAGACAGTGACAGAGCAAGAGAGAAAGCTAGGAAGCAATGCTTCCCTATATTTTCCCTTCATTTATTACCTTGATTTCTATCCTAAGCTCCCACAAAGAAGGGACTGTGGCCTAAGGGTATTAACCAAAAAAAAAAAAACCCTGTTAATTATATGAGTTGATTCTGGTTAGAGGATTTAATTCCACCTATAGAGAAGAATTTTGGAATAAAAAAAAATAAAGTTACCTAAAATGTGATTTTTCTGACTGCAAAGGACTTGAAATTGTTAGGCCTCTCCTTACTCTCTTGAATAGAATTATTTTGTTGTTGTTGTTGTTGTTTTTTTTTTTTTTGCCCAGAGAGGCCACTGATTCATGGCATCTTTTCTCCAGCTTCTGAATGCTGGGGTTATATATCATGTGATTCTATTAATAATAAAAGATTAGTGTTAAATAAGAATGTCTGAGTTTATTGTTTCTTGTAGGGTTAGAAAGGAAAGTGGCTCAGCCAATAGAGCTATATAAGAGAGTCCACAGAGACTGAGGGCATTTGTTCACATCCATTGTGACATTCACTCAATGAGGGAATGATATGGGGGATTTAAAAACAAATACTCAACAAGTTTAGGATAATGGTAACCAAGTTTTCCTGCTTGCCAGGATTGCAAGAAGAGCTTACTCCAGCTTACTCAACACCATCTGAGTTACTCTGACTCATACCGGTTATGAGATGATCCTAGAAATAGAATTTTAAATAAGGATTATTTAAAGTTGGTATTTGCAATTTGCAGCCCTAGAGAGTTTCAGAGAAGTAGGAACTCTCAGGTTAGTATCATGTGGAATCTTCACACTAGAGTGATTATTTGCTAGTTCATGTAATATGTATATTTGAAAGTTTAAGGACTTCCCCGTCACCTGCCTATACTAATGGGTGGTATCATAATTTGTATATCTAGAGTTGCCAACTTTGTCCTGTGACAAAGGTATCTATCTAATGTTTAGCACTAGAGAAGTTTCAAACTGGTGTTAACAGCTTCGTAGACCAGTGGATATAGGAAATTTGGGTAATTGTAGCCACTATTCCTTTAGATAAAATAATGTTAACCACTAAAATCTCCCCAATCATGAAATCACCTGAGATGATTCTGTAGTAAACCTGAGTTAGTTCTTGTTTGTTCAAAAAACAATCACACAAGACAGTATATTTGCACTGACTTTAGGTGCCAGCAATTATTTTGTAAAGTTTATTTACATGTATTAATGAGATCTTGAGATGACTCATCAAGTCAATGCACATTGCTGTACAAGTGCAATAAGCTTGTTCCTGGGAACTCATGATAGAGAGAACCAAGTCCTCAAAGTTGTTTATTGGCCACTGTATATGGGGTCTAGCATGTATGTGCACTACACATCAAACAGATACCCACATGACACACACCTCTCTCTTTCACACGCACACACACATACAAATAGATGCACAATATATATATAAACATGCACATCACACAAAAATACACACACTGCACTCAAACACAAACTATACACACAAATTTCAAAACACATATACACACAAATACGTGGAGAAACAAAAAGACACACAAACATAAACAGAGACAAAGATCGCATAAACCACACACACCACACAAACACATACACACAAATATATGTACAAACATACACAATTCACACAAAGAGACATACACAGACCTATATTCACACATATACCCACAAAGAAACTTTTAAAAACAGTATTTAAAGAACACTTCAGATGTGTTGAATAAATTTACACAGAACTGGATGTTTTCCTTTGTTTTGTTATTTTTTACCTGTATGACATACCAGCATGTTCTGACCAGGTCTTACCTTATAAAAGTAGTCATTCCTGGTAGCCATAACATAAATATTTGCCAAGTATAACACTTGGAATACTTTGGCTAGTATGAGAAGTTGTATAAAATATTTTTGCATTTAATATTAGTGGTTTAGAAGAATGATTTTGAAACATTATCAGTACCATATGAGGCTAGAACTGTAAATTATGGAAGCAGATGCAGAGATCCATAACTATGGGCTGAGCTTCCAGAGTCCAGTCAAAAAGATGAAGGAGGGATTACAAAAGAAGGGAGATCAAGATCACGATGGAGAAACCCACAGATACAGCTAACCTGACCTAGTGATAGCTCAAGGACTCTGACAGTTGGGGAACCTCAATAAGACCAAATTAGATCCTCTGAATGTGGCTGACAGTTGTGAGGCTTCTGTAGTGTGTAGCACCCCTGAAAGTGGGAACAGGATTTATCCCTATTGCATGAACAGGCATTTTGGAGCATTTTGCTTATGGAGGGATACATTGCTTAGCCTTGATGCAGAGGGGTTGGGGGCTTGGTCCTGCCTCAGCTTGATATTTCAGACTTTGTCAAATCTGCATTGGAGACCTTGCCCTCTCTGAGGAGTGGATGAGATGGAGTGGGTGAAAGTGGGGTGAGCAGGTTGAGAGGAGGAACAGGGAACTGTGGTTGGTATGTAAGATGGAAAAATACTTTTAAATGTTAAAAATAAATCAATCCTAAAAAAATGGCTGTTACTCTTGGAGACACTGAAATTTTAAACACTCTTAAAGCTTAAGTAATAAATGATTTTATATTTTGATCTAATAAAAATAGACTTTGTTTGGATTTGGTTTCATTTTTGACACATTCTGTTTCTGTAGCCCTAGCTGTCTTGGAGCTTTCATATAGACCAGGCTGGCCTTGGACTTACACACAGATCCTCCTGCCTCTGAATCACAAGTGCTGTGAATGAAAGCTTAAACCAGCATGCCTGGCCTTCATTTAGGTTCTTTGAAAGACTCTCAATATGTTTCCTTAATGGGTCTGGCATTGCTGAGCAGAGCAGGCTGGCTTCAAACTCAGAAATCTGCTTGCCTTGAACTCCAGAGTCCTGGGATTAAAGTCTATGCTGCCCCATCTGGTTGAGATATTCTTTATACGACTACTAAATGTCAATGTAGGTTGTACTTTGAAAAAGCAGAATAAATCAAGGGGGGTAAAAATTTTTGGCCAGAATTACTTATTTTGTGACCTGGTCTTTAGTAGGCTGAGGTGACTTTTAATTCCATATTCAGGTGAGGATGGCCTTTTCTTGTAGCTCTCAGCCCCACACAAGTCACTGCCCAGCTTATGATTTAAACATGTAAACTGTGACAATGTTGCTCCTTTTTTCATATTGCACAAGTTTTGGATCAGAGTTAAAGTATAATCTTGTTTTTCATTCACATCTGCTTGATTTCTGTTTGCTCTTTGACCTGTGTGGCCCATGTATTCACAAATTAGTTCTAAATCATCATTACTCATTTTTTCTTTTAAAAAGCTTATTTGTTCTTAGAATTATGAATTTTTGGATATCCTGGATTTCTTATTCCGGACAATTTCATCTTGGAGTGAAACTCAGGCAGGGTTCATGCTAGGCATTGCTCTTCCACTGAGCTGCTTTCTTCCTTAGAAATACTTGTGTGATGATTGAACATTTTTTGGTATGATCTCAGTAAATAGATAAAGCTCTTTGCTTAGTAAATCTTTTGTATGAGATTTTACTTCCTCTACATTTCTTATAGTAGAAAATTTTGCTATTGAATGATTTCATTTCTCAGTTTTTAAGGCTTTTTGTTTCATATATCTTATCTTTGAACAAAGACTCATGTTTTTCTTGTGGATAATATTGAGACTCTGTAAGGAATTGTCTTTCATTTTGTCACAAAGCCTAAAAAAAATGTAGCTAAATTATATTTAGCTTGTTTTTAAAATTATAAATAATGAATTGATCAATATATCTGAGCTAGTTTTGTTGGGTAACTTTCCTGGAATTCATCAATACAGATCATGCTAGTCTCATTCTTGGGGTAATCCTACTACCTTCTAAGAGCTGGGATTATAGGTGTGTGTCCAATAAACTATCATTTATCTTCCAGTTATTTTCTCCCCTCATAAGTGTCTAATTAAATGATTATGTATTGCAGCAAATGTGAAATCAGCTAACAAATGTAGCTCTTGCTTACAAGTCGATAATCATTGGGCTAGATTTTTTTTATTCTTCAGTCGGAAGTTAGATAGGATTTTTGAATTCAGATTACTTAAATTCAGGACACATTTTCAGTCCTATGGTAGTATGGAGACATTATGTGTATTTTAGTGATGCTATTATTACTTTTTAACAGAAACAATGTTCCAGAATGAATTAAGGAATAAAGTTATCTTACACTCCCAGAGTATGTTCTTCTAGGCCACTGAGAACAGGTTATGCTCCTTTTAGGGAATCTCAATGCCTTGCTTTGTCACAGTGATAAATCTGTTTATCCAGTGTGGCTTTTAGGACAAGTTTGGGGTTTTCTAGAAGATAGTAATTGTAATTTAAGGTTTCCCATGTTTGTATTTTGCCCACATGTACATCTGTGTACCACTTGTATTTCTGGTACCTATCAAAGACAGAAGTGGATGTCAGATTCCCTGCAACTGGAATAAAAGATGGCTGTGAGCTTCCATGTCAATGCTAGAAATCAACCCCAGGTCCCCAATAAAAGTCATCAATGGTTTTACTTGCTAAGCCTTTGCTACCTCCTCTCAGTTTTTGCCCCCATTATAGGTAAGCTGGTTAATCTTGTCTGTGTTAGACTTTATTGCTATTGTGTATTTAGTTGAGTTTTTTTTTTTTTGCAACAGGCTCTCAGGTAGCCCAGACTGACCTTGAAATCCTTTGAATTCTTGAACTTCTGATCCTTCTTCCATGTTTCAAGAAGTGCTGAGATGACAAGTGTGCACCACTACCACAGCTATTATGGGTCACAGCATCTCCTCTGACTCCACCTTTCTTCTTGCTTTATCCCTCTTGGATTACGGATTTCATTCTATTCTGCCTTGTCATAGGCCATAGTAGCTTCTTTATTAACCAATGGAAGAAACACCCATTCACAGAATACAGAAAGACAATCCCCCGGCAGCTGTGTATGTCCCACTTTATGACTTGGTGGGTTGGATAACCTCCAGCTGACAATGGGCAGTTAAGTTCACATGATAAGGTGGTGGCCACTGTCAAATGTTCAGTTTCTCCCAGTGACTGGAATTAATGGAATGTGCTCTCATGCTTGGCCATATTTATTTTTGAAAATGATTTTATGGGCAGCAGTGCTAGAAACTTCAAATGACGTTAAGAGGTACAGTGTTGTTCTAATTCTCCAATGCTCTTTTTCTTGTATGTAATTCAGTTCTCTCTCTTGCTCTCTGTCTCAGTCTGTCTCTGTCTCTGTCTCTGTCTCTCTCTCTCTCTTTCTCTCTGTGTTTGTGTAGACTGTGGCACAGGCTTTAAAACTCACAATGATCTTCCTGCCTCTGTGCCCAGTTTGCTGGCAGTAAAAGAATGTACTACTGTTTGCAGCTTGAACAATAATTTTTATGGTCGAAGACTCCACTTCTTATTTTGTACAGGGAAGCAAGGAGATGGTGTCAGGACTCCTGATACTGGAGTTAGAGATATTAGTGACTCTCTGTATGTACTGGGAATGGAAGCTGGATGCTCTGAAAGAATCTTCAGTGCTCTTAACTGGTAAGGTATTTTCCAACCTAAGTTTTCTATTCTTGATCATGTTTCCTGTCCAAGGCAGCCCAGTCAAGATCAGATACCAGATGTTGATTAAAAAGTAGAGTTCTGAGAGAATTAACCTCAGACAAAGATGAGCTCCCTAATTATTTAGCCAATACAACATGGTCAGCCCAATATCCATATATATATATAAAGCCAATAAATACGGATGCAGCAGATTGTATTAATGTATTTCAGCATTCTTATTCATGCACACTTAAAAAAGTAGAATTTGGAAAGGATTTGGGAAGGGATGAAATGAAGAAATAAAAGGGGAAAGTGATATAATATCTTTCATTTAAAAATTTATGAAAATAAATTTTAAATAAAAAAGGAGTTAGATTGACAGCTCAGCAATTAAGAGCACTGGGTGTTTTTATAGAGGACCCAGGTTCCATTCACAGAACCCACATAGTAGCTAAACATTTGTTGTAACTCTAGTCCCAGTCATGTCCTGCTTTCTTCTGCCCTTGGTAGGCACAGCACACAGACACATACAGGCAAAACACTGTATAAATATTTTTAATAAAAAGTTATAGAAAGGAAAGAATGAAATTGTTTACAGTGATGTCACAGCCCTGTGCCAGAAAACAAGCCAGGGGTCATTCAAATGAACTCCTGCTGGTCTTGCACAGAAACAGCTGTGACCTTTTGCTAAGCCAGCCTGCTCCGAGGGAAAAGCAATTTTTTTCTGAGGTTAACATTTAACATTTCTCTATTCTATTGGTGGTTCTTGCCTTTGTAATTCCCCTTTGTAATCCTAAATTTTTCATTTCTGGAATTCCCTCAGTTTTTGTTTTCTTTATTGTTTTTATTTCTATTTTTAGGATTTAAACAGTAGTATTTGTTTCCTTTAATGATTTGTATGTTTTATATTTTTTTATTTAAGAGGTTTATTTTTTTACTCCAATTGTTTGCATTTTCCTAGCTTTCTTGGAGGAGTTTATTGATTTCCTCCCATTGTTTGTTTGTTTGTACTTTCATGAATTTATGTATTTATTCATCTTTTAAGGGGGTCTATTATCTCTATATATTTGGTTTTTACTTCTTTGTCCCTTGTATTTCAATTATTTTGTGTATTTAGGGCCTGCTGTGGTAGGACACCTGGGTTCTGGTGGTGACATAGTGCCCTGGCTTTTATTAATTATGTTCCTCTGCTAGGCATCTGGGTTTAGGGTGATAATAGGTCTAGGTGCTGGTTTATAACATCATCTTTATTGGATGGGAGTTTTGTTCCTGGGTTTGTGTTTTTTCTCTTGAGTTTCAGAATGCATGTTGAATGACTGTTGCCTTTTTCCTGGCCTTCTTGGCTGGTGTGTTCAAGGGAAAATTCTTGGTGGTGTTGGAAACTGGGGGAAGAGAAATGCAGGGGAGATGATCTTCAGACGCACTGGAGGCATGGAGAGGGAAGATAATAAGCTGCCTCTGATGTTCTACTCCACTGATAGGTGCAACTTTAAAACCAGCTGTGGGGTAAGAGACAATGTAGTAGATCTGCAGACATCCTAACTTATCTTCTGGAATATGTGGTGAGTAAATGACCAGAGGGTGTCCACCCCAGTTGGCTGATGGGACTCAGATATGAAGTGAGTAGGGAAGGGTAGGTGGGGATGGTCTTTGGAATCCACAGGAGACAGGGAAAGGGAGAGGAGAAGCTGTAGCTGGAGTTCTGTTTTAGCCCTCAGGGCAATCCTGAGTATTGGATCCCTGAGATTGGGGAAGGACTGTGGATAGTCTTCCTGGTCCCATACCCAACATCTTAATACTGATTCATTAGGTTCCCAGAGATCATTTATTTACTTATTTAGGCTTCTGTTGTGGCTAATCTGTGAAAGACATTTAGTTTATTGGAAAAAAAAGTAGTATTTGGGGTGCAAATGTCACTCAGCAAGTACTCTTCTTGGGGAAGTTCAGATATGAGCACCCAAGTTTGGAGGCTTATAATCAACTGCTATTCCAGATCCAGGGGATCTGACATGCTCTTTGTTCTGTCACCTATACACACATGGAAAATATTCCTTCTCATACATACAAATAGACACATACAATGGGTCTAGACTTGTTTTCAAAAGCTCTTGTGACTTATAAAGCAATTAGAGAAATCAGGTTGCTTTATGTATATAATAAAATCATACAATATCTTTAAAAATATTGTTTTTCATTTATTTAATTTTTTTTATTTCCTCACTCTGATACAGGTTTACGTCTAATCTTCAATCATAGGAAACAAAATTTTTTCTAAATTTTCTAACAGACATCCTTTTCTTTATCGAAGGAGAATGAGATAGTATTAATAGACAAAACTATTTTTCACAATGTAGAAATATCAGGCTTCAAGTGAATGATTCCAATTTTGGTGGAACAGTCTCCTTACCCAACCCATTTTCTATTATTGATGAAGGAGAGAACTGGAGTGCACAGGTTGAGTGGTGGTCAGTGATTTCTCTGATTTTGATTTTCATTAGAAACTTATAATTCTCTTTTAAGAGACAAAGTTATATTTGTAGGTCTGTCTTTCTGTCTCCTTTAGCAGTGGTACCATCTGTGTTGTATGAGGTTTTTTGTATTAGCTATGATGTAGTTATATTATTTCTCTGGCAAATGATGGAACTTCACTTATTTTTATTTTATGGAAAATTACTACATTATGTTAGGATCTCCTTAGGTTTTCCATTTGGAGATTTTCTGTAGAAGAATAATTTTAGTTTTCACATCTTGATCTTAGAAACTTGTATTTCTTCATTTCTTGGTGTATCTGTTTTGCTAATTGTTATCATCATCAATGTTTTTTTTTGCTATTTAAGTTATTGATGTAGTTGATTTATTGGGTTTGGGTTTGTAAAGTCTCATATATTATTGTCTCTGTGTCTGAATTACTTTGAGATGTCAACATTTCAGAGCCCACAGTCACCTTTTGGAACATCCGATGAAGATGTGCCACATTAGAAGAACTAGTTGCTAAGTCTGTTAGAGATTTTGTTGATTGATGATTTATGGGTGGTAGCCCTTCCACTGAGTGTGCAATATCCCTAAGAAAGTTGGCCTGCCCTAGATAAGACAGCAAGTTTGGCATAAAAGACAATGACTATGTTAGAGAGAAAGCCTGGAAACAAAGCTTCCCCATGGTTTTTGCTTTCAGTTGCTAGATTGAATATCTGTCCTAAACACTGACAATGGTAGATTGTGATCTGGCAGAATGAGCCAAATAAGCACGTTTATTACCTAGTTGCTTTTGTGTAGAGAATTGAATCAAAGCAAGTTGTAACAGAATGTGGTAAACCAAAAGTGATTTTGTTGTTCAAAGGTGCTGGAAATGATGACTTTTGGTGGGAATGTTGAGCATATCAAAATTTGGATATGTTGAGCATATCAAAATTGGTGAAGGAGAGAACTGGAGTGCACAGGGTGAGTGGTGGTCAGTGATTTCTCTGATTTTGATTTTGGCAGAGGATATAAAAGCTGCACACAGAGGTTAACTGGTTATTCTTGTAGTTCTTTGAATAAAGTACTCTTAAAGGTATTGTGAACAGTGGAGGTAGAGGTCAAAGGATTTTGGGGGGAATTGAAATTGAAGTCATCTGTATGATATTTTGGCTCCTAACTTTTCTCATTTTGCCGATGTCCTCAAGAAATTGAGTAAGTCAGAAATGAAAAAAAAATAATAATGGGGCTGATTTCTTAGAGGGAATATTGTCTCTCTTGGATAACTATTACTTATGATTCATTCAGTACTACATTAAAAAATCAAGAAATGGATCATAAAGAAATGAAAAGTCTCCAGGTTGTAGAGAAAAACAGCACTATGACTTTGCAGAAGGTAGTCAGAAGCTGAAGAGAGTCATAAATATTCAGGGAGATTATCACTATTAAAAAGATGTCCCTTACTGTACATTGGAAGCTTAGCAAGGTGCACTAAGGGTTAGAATCCATCCTTATATGCCCTCACTTAATGGAGAGACTAGGCAAAGTGATTGCCAGTCCCAGGAAGCACCTTTATTCAAGGTCTGCAGCAACTCTGGTCCAAGTATGGCAGAGGCCATCACAACTTACAAACCAAATTTGGGGGAATCATTGATGTTGACCTGGTTATGGAGACAAGAATGATATAAAATTTAAGATTATGCATTTTTAGTCTGCATTTTCAGATCAGCTCTGTTGTAGGCATCTGTGTTATTTGTATGGTAAGATCACCAATGAGAAGACTGTGTAAGTTCATTACATGATACTATGAGGATGAAACCTGAGTTGTATTTTGAGACCATAAGATATTGAAATACTTAAGCTATGAGACATCTTACGTGGAGAGCTAGCTACATATATGGAGTGGAAGTAATCATAGAGAGAGATGTATGGGAAGTTGTGGAGAGAGAGACATTTAAGCCCTTTGAAAATGAAGCCCTATGTCTCTGACACAGAAGTACCAGATTCAATTTTTGCCCTGCTGGGCTTCAGTCTTTTCTCACTGTGTCTTAGTTCCTCTCCTTTGGGATGGTAATGGATTTTCTGTGCCATTCACATGTTTGGAATATTTAAATTGTTTTCTCATTTTATAAGATGCCACAATCAAGAATTTGTCTTGATTGTCAAAAGAGACTTTGGACATTTCAACAGTGAAAGAGTTGTTGCAGACTATGAGAATCATTGAAGTGACTAAATATATTTTCTTCAAGGATGACCCTTGAGCCTATAGTGACCTGGGTGAGAATCTAGTCAACTGAATGAAAATCTCCCAGATAGGATGAGGTATTTGAATATGTGTCTCTCCTTGGTGACTTTCTTTGGGGTACTTGTAGAACCTCTCATGATAAAATATCTCATTGGGGTTTGTGATATGTGTTTCCATAGCCTCAACACATTTCCTTTTCTATGTATCTACTATGTAGTGGTTGAAATGAATCAGCCAACTTTCTTCTTCTGCTGCCATGACTTCACCACCAGTATAGATAGTATCACTAAATCACATAAAATACAATTGATGGAATTGGTATTCAATGTTAACTCACTTTGTTAGCCTGAATTTTTTAAAATTTTGTTGTTCCTATTTTTGTTTCTGAAGAAAAAATTTGACTGAGTAGCCCTGACTCTCCTAAAAGTATCTTTGTAAACCAGGTTGGCCTCCAACTCAGAGATTCACCTGACTCTTGCTCCCACATGCTGAGATTAACGGTTGTTCAACATTCCAGGTTTTTTTTTAATATATATTATTGTGGGATGGTCCTATAGTATATGTTGTTTTGCTGAGCTTTACCCCCCCAGTTTCAATTTTGAAATTCAGTAGAAGATACCATTCTCTTCCTAGATGTAGTGTCTGGGCCTTCTGAATCATTAGATTGCAATTGTGTGACATTCTTTTTGCTTTTTGTGTTTTTTTAATGTTTTTTTTAATGAATATGATTCTTTTGTCTATGTACGTGGATATGCACCACATGTTCACCTGTCCTCACAGTAGTCCAAAGAGAGTTTTAGAACCCACAAGCTTGGAATAATAAACAGTTGTGTGAGTCCCCCATATAAGTACTGATAATTGAGCCCATCTATATGCAAGACCAGTAAGAGCACACAACTTCTGAGCCATCTCTCCTTCCCTGTGTTGATTATTTATGATCATTAATGATATTGCTAATGTTATCTTCTTTCTATTTGTACCTCTTTAAATGCACAGTTCCTTTTTGTAAGATTTATTAAAGTAGTTTAAACTGGAGCAAATCAGTTTTCTGGAAGATTAATACAGAACTGGAGTGAATGCCGAACTCTTTGTAGGATCTTCAGTAAAAAAAAATCTGAGTTTATCTTATGTGTTTTGTTTATTTGAATGGAAAATTCAGTGCAGATACAGTTAGCATAGACTAGGCTAACTTTCACCTTAGAAGCACACATACCTGCTTCTACCTTCTAAGTTCTGGGATTAAAGGCATGAGCCAAAATACCCAGCTTACAAATCTTCCTTGTAGTTAATAATTGTTCATACAATTTCTCAGATGTGTGCTCAGTACTGTTGAAATGTTTGCTTGTCTCTCTATCTCTGTTAATAGGTATTTCTCTTGTAAGGTGATATCCTGTTCAAAGCATTCAGAAAAAAAGGAGGTGAACCTCCTATTCAGTTTCTTTGTGAAATAAGTTGATGATTTCATTGTATTGTCTGAGTTATAGAATATGTGTAGCCCTCACAAGAATTATGTGGCTATATTATCAAAGAACCACACATTTACAATGTTGTATCATGCTTCTTGTTTCATACATATGGATCGCATATTTATGTATGGCATATTTTAGAATACAGTGACCTATAATGATGTGCATGTCGACATCACTCAGGAAGAGTGGGCATTGATGGATCCTTCACAGAGGAATCTCTACAAAGATGTGATGCTGGAGACCATTATGAACCTCACTGCTATAGGTAATACTGTAAATTTTTCTTCACATTTTAAATAAGGGGACAACAGTTTCTTGTTATCAATGCTCTTCTGTAATTCTGACTGAGCATGAGGCAGAATGAGGTGAATAAAACAGGCTTGGTTCTAAGGATCACTGAAGATAGTATTGTAAATTTTTCAGTTTCCTGTAATATTTCATACATTTCCTTGTTTGATATTTTAGGCTACAACTGGGAAGATCTTGAAGTTGAAGAACATTGTTAAAATTCTCGAAAACATGGAAGGTAATTTTCTTGTGCAAGCTGATACAAATGGGCCTCTGGATATATTTAACTTATCTGGAAGTTTTAATGAAATGAAACATTGTAAATAAACACAGCTCAAAATGCATTGATGATCATTACATGCTTATAAACACACATACCTCAATGGCAGGTAAGTGAATTGTGTTTGCAAGTCATTCTTTTAAAAAGGAAGACAAGGAATCAATGCCTTAACAGAAATCATCTGTAGCTAGAGTTTTCCTGCCTGGCCCACCTCAGGACAAATCTCTCTCACCTGCCAGACCCACAGCTGCTCAGACCCAACCAAGTAAACACAGAGACTTATATTGGTTACAAACTGCATGGCCGTGGCAGGCTTCTTGCTAACTGTTCTTACAGCTTAAATTAATCCATTTCTATAAATCTATACCTTGCCACGTAGTTTGTGGCTTACCGGTACTTTACATCTTCCTTGTCCTGATTGCGGCTAGCAGTGTCTCTCTCACCCAGCTTTCTGTTCTCTCAATTCTCCTCTCTGTTAGTCCCACCTATACTTCCTGCCTTGCCACTGGCCAATCAGTGATTTATTTATTGACCAATCAGCAACACATTTGACATACAGACCATCCCACAGCAATCATCATTTGAATAATACCTTCATCATAGCTATGCTGTACAAATAACAATCCTTTAATTTCATACTATTCAAATTACAAAAGGTATACTCACTGAATGCATGATAAGAATATGTACACAACCTTTTGATAAGCAAATAATCCATAGTAAAAGCATTGTTACTCAAAAAGTTATTCTGTCTTTGATAATTTAGATAGGTGGTTAGAGTCAAGAATTAAAGTGGGGATGTTGTAGAGAAATAGTAATTCTTATGCTACATGTTGATGGGAAAAAGAAAGTCCAACAGTAAATAAAATGTGGAAACCTTGTTGTTATTCTTTCTTTAATAGTTATATCATATGTCACTTTGGATACCAGCCATATGAACATAAGGATATGAAAAGAAGTAATGTACATCTCTCAATCTCAGAACAATTACAAAACATGTAGTAGCCCCATGTTGAGCAAACTTGTTGAATGACATTTAAATTTACAAACAATTAGTTTTCCAGCTTAATTTGGATTAAATCAACAACACATCACAGAAAAGACCTATGAGTACTAGGCCTGTGTAAATGCTTCTGTTTGTTCTGGTTCACTTTGGAAATGTAGCATTCATAGTATAGGAAAGCTTATCAATAGAGTATGTGATGTAAATGTCTGAATTCTCCCAGTTATCTTCAAATATTAAAAAAATCTTAGAGAAAAATGATGCCATAAATATGAGCCAGGTAATAAAGGGTTTTACTATGACAGGCATGTTCAAATATGCAAAGCCATCCTTAATGCAGGGAACAACATGAATGTACACATCATGTTAAAAACTAAAGATAACATAACTCTTTATAATCACACAAAATTGTAAAATTAATTCATGCAGATATAAAGACTCAACAATGTAATGAATGTGGCAAAGCTATTAAATGTTTCAATTATCCTTGCAGGTGTGAAATAAGTCATACTACAGAGAAATCACCTGAACACACTCAGTGTGGTCAAGTCTTTGTACATCATAGTCATCCTCCAAAGTATAAAAAAATACATACTGGAGACCAACGCTATGAATATAATCAATATGGTAAAGCCTTTGCTTACCCCACTCATATTCGAGTACATAAAAGAACACATTCTGGAGAGAAACCCTATGAATGTAATCAGTGTTGTAAATCCTTTGCTTATCACAATACTCTTCAAAGGCATAAAAGAACACATACAGGAGAGAAACCCTATGAATGTAATCAGTGTGGTAAAGCCTTTGCCTGTCACAGTACTCTTCAATTGCATGAAAGAACACATACTGGAGAGAAACCCTATGAAGGTAATCAGTGTGGGAAAGCCTTTGCACAAAACAGTGTTCTTCAAGTGCATAAAAGAATACATACTGGAGTCAAACCCTATGAATGA
The DNA here is from genome assembly GCF_949786415.1 of Peromyscus eremicus. NCBI lineage: Eukaryota > Metazoa > Chordata > Mammalia > Rodentia > Cricetidae > Peromyscus > Peromyscus eremicus. Next base: position 8,193,529 of record NW_026734288.1, read on the forward strand.
CATCAGTGTGATAAAGCTTTTGCTCGTCATAGTGATCTTCAAAAGCATGAAAGAACACATACTTGAGAGAAACCCTATGAATGTAATCAGTGTGGTAAAGGTTTTGTTCATCACAGTACTCATAAATTCCATGAAAGAACACATACTGGAGCAAAACCCCATGAATGCAATCAGTGTGGTAAATCTTTTGCTTATCACAGTCATCTTCAAGTACATGAAAGAACACATACTGGAGAGAAACCATATCAATGTAATCAGTGTTGTAAGACCTTTGCTTATCACAATACTCTTCAAAGGCATAAAAGAATACATACTGGAGAGAAACTCTATCAATGTAATCAGTGTTGTAAATCCTTTGCTTATCACAATACTCTTCAAAGGCATAAAAGAACACATACTGGAGAGAAACCCTATGAATGTAATCAATGTGGTAAAGCTTTTGCTCATCACAATACTCTTCACTTGCATGAAAGAACACATACTGGAGAGAAACCCTATGAATGTAATTAGTGTGGGAAAGCATTTGCTCGTCATAGTTATCTTCAAGGGCATGAAAGAACACATACTGGAGAGAAACCCTATGAATGTAATCAGTGTGGGAAAGCGTTTGCTCGTCATAGTACTCTTCAAAGGCACGAAAGAACACATACTGGAGAGAAACCCTATGTATGTAATCAGTGTGGTAAAGCCTTTGCTAATCACACTGCTCTTCAGTTTCATGGAAGAACACATATTTGAGAGAAACCCTATGAATTGAAACAGTGTGGTACAGCCTTTGCACACCCCAGTCATCTTCAAGTATATAAAAACACATACTGGAGAGAAACCCTTTGAACATTATCAATGTGGTAATGCCTAGTGAAAACACAGCAACCCTATAACTGTAAAACTTTTAGTGTGTAATTGGTATCTTAAAGCCTTAGAATATAACATTAGACTTTGAAGATCTGAAAAAAAAATACCAAAGGAAATCTGAATATATATAAATTGGTATTATCTTTAGCCAACATACTTACATTCAATTACACAAGATTAATTATTTTGGAAAAAAATCTAAAATGTGTCAATAATCTTTTCAAGCATTATAATATCTCTTTATTTTGTTTACACCTGTCAACTAATATGGATAGAAGGCCTATAAATTTAAATGATAAGGTAACCCTCCTAGATTTCATAATCTGTTCAAATACATGAAATAATAAATTCTGGTATAAAATTTCATAGATGTGTATCATTGCTTTTCTGTTGCTTTGATAATGGATGATATCTAAGTGAACTTAGAACAGTGTTTAATTTAGCCCTTGGATCTAGAGCAATACATGAACCCTGTAAAAGTGTCATGTTAACAAGTGACAGACATGGCAGTTAAAGCAAGAGGCTAAGAATTCACATTATTGTCCTGCAGCATGAAGAAAAATGTAAATTGGAAATGGTATGCAGATGGAAACTCTCAGGCCAATCCCCAGTGACAGATTTCTTACAGCAGGGTACCATTTCTTAAATCTTTCCAAAACATATCATCGACTGAAAATGATTTATTTCTCTAACTTCAAGTCTCTATGCTTTCTTTCTCAAACATGGACCAATTCATGATAGAAAAAAACTCTGTAATCATTTAGATGCCTCAAAACCCATGATACCAGAATTATAATAGAAAAACATTCATTATTGAAAGTTAGTTTTAATATTTGTTTTTATTTTAATTAAGCAATATCTGTATATGTTTCTGTGGGTATATGTATGTGCATTCTAGTTCCCAAGAAGGTTAAGCCCTTGGCCCTTCTTATAGCAGGAATTACTCCATGTCATTGAAAACCAGACTTTGGTCCAGGAAATGAACTTGTATTATAGGCTTGGCCATTTCTCTATCCCTGTCAACATTTTAATCAGTATTTCTGCTTTTTCCGTTTTTCGAGACAGGGTTTCTCTGTGTAGTTTTTTGCCTTTTCTGGACCTCACTGTGTAGACCAGGCTGGCCAGGAACTCACAGAGATCCACCTGCCTCTGCCTCCCAAGTGCTGGGATTAAAGGCGTGTGCCACCACCGCCTGGCCCCTGTCAATATTTGAAAGCTCTTTATATTATCTTGATACCAGGAAATATATATGTACTCACACAAAAGAAACCCTACTTATGTTAACTTTATGTGAGACTTTAGACATCACAATTGTTTTCAATTTCAAGGAAAAAAAACCTTGTTTTAAGTCTTTTTTCTTGTAGCTTTGAAGTAAGTAAGTTATTAACCAAGTTCACTAAAGACTGATGTGAAGACTACATTGTGGCTTCTATTTTGCAACATGAGAGATATTAAAGGGTGCTACATGTGTGACAAATTCAATTAGTGAAGTTTATTTTGTGGTTCTTTCATTTCTTCTGTGGTTTTTGTTCATCTTTTTTGACTTTAATGTAGTAAGAGGTATTTGTCTGCTGCAATATATTAGAATGAGATGGCGATCATCTAAGTTTGATTTTTATTTAAGTCTCAGGCAGTATGTGATCACACTTTTCAAGTAAGGGTGTTTGTGAAAGTGTGGTGGATTTTTGTTCTTGATTTTGTTTTTTAACATTTTTTCACAAAATCCCTTGAAATATTGTTTGTTATCCAGCTTGGTTTGAATGTCAGTAATTAGTCATGGATACATTAGAATTCATGATCCTTGTGTGTCAGTTTCCTGAGCACAAGTCTAAGTGTATATGATGTACTTCCATTGATTGTTGTTTTGTCAAAAGTGTAGGGAAAAGGTGCTGGGTAATGAAACCAAGAATGGTGGGTGGTGGTGGTGCATGCCTTTAATCCCAGCACACAGGAGGCAGAGGCAAGTGGATCTCTTTGAGTTCAAGTCCAGCCTGGTCTCCAAAGCAACTTCCAGGAAAGGTGCAAAGCTACATAGAGAAACCCTGTCTGGGGAAAAAAAAAGAATCCCAGAATGATCCTGGAGCCCAGAACTAGGGAAAGATGATAAGGCCAGTTTAAAAAAAACACACACAAAAAAAAGCAAACAAAAAAACAAACAAAAGAGAAACAACACAGTTTGGCTCAAATCATACTATCTCTTCCCCTGACCAACTGACTTGTAAAACGAACCAATCACAGAACAGGATAGTAGAATCCTGTCTCTAGGGCCCAGGAACAGGGAAGGAAACACAACTTGTATTTTATACCTGAGCCAGGGACCTGAGCCAGAGAAATGAAACAAGAAAACATGCCCTGACTCTGAAATTGATTCCAAAATAATACTCTTGGTCCCTAGAATCAGAGTCAGTGAAAGAAATGAGCCCTGGCCTTAAAGGTAGTGCCAAAAAGCCAAGAAAGGCCACTGAAAGAAAAACAATTTTTCTTTGTAATCAGGACCATCTCTGTCCCTAGCCCACAAAACTAGCCAATCCCTGGGCAGAAAAAAAAAAAAAAAAAAAAAAAAAACGATTGTTTGACTCCATCCCCAAAACATCCTATATAAACTGACCTGTCTGGTCAATGGAGAGTTGTACTCTCAACCCTGGTAGATGCAGATACTCTCCTGGACTCCTAATTCCCAAATAAATCACTTTCTCAAAATTGTTTTGGGTGTGAAGACCTTCATTCACTGGTTCACAGAAAAACCTTGTTGGATTGAGCAAGGGGAAACTGAACAAAAGAACCTTGCTGAGATGTCTCACAATGGCTTGAGCAAGGGGGAACTAAATGGAAGATCCTTCCTGAGTAGACAGAGCAAAAGAGCTGAAAAGTAACACTTTTTTCCTGAGCCAGAGGAGATTGCTATATTTTTGTAATTTCTTTGGCCAGAGAAACAGGGATTTTCTAGGAAGCCCCCTTAAGTGGGCGCTGAGCAAACTCAGCTGTAGTGACTCTTCAGGAGAGGAGCAGGATTGCTATATCCTGCAGGGAGACCATCCCCCATCACACCAGGTATAGCCTGACTTTCCTGAAGAGTCAGAAAACCCTTCCCTGCTTAAGCATTTCCAGGCCTGAGTTTCCTGAGAAATCAGAAAATCTTTCCTCCAGGCATGGGCTAAAAAGCTCCAGGTGTCCAAGACACCTTTAGGGCAGAGTTGTTGTTTTGAGCAGCTTGAGGTGTCTGGGATACCTTGCCATTCAGGACAGAACTATCTCCTTGCAGTTACAATCATCAGAGAAGTGCTAAACAGCTCCAGGTGTCTAGGACACCTTCAGGGCAGAACTACTTGAGGTGTCCAGGTTACCTTGTCCTCCAGGGCTGAACTGTCTCTTTGCAGTTCCAGCTGTCAGAGTTGTCCTAAGCTGCTCAAAGTGTTTTCTGACTCCCAGGTACTCAGGACACCTTTGCTCAGAGTTGTAAATCTCACGTTTTGGTGCCAAAATCTGGGACCAAACCCAGAGTTGTTGCAACCAATTTACTTACAAGTACATTTTAATGGTGTTAATTTTAAAGTACTTAATAGATAATATAAAAAATCATTAAATACTTCATGTATGTATCCAAAGAAATATTTTCTTCTATCCCATGCATCTCCATGTCCTAATCTGTTATGCATTTGGCACTTCATCCCAAAGTATTGTTTTCTAAGGGAATTATAATGTAATAGCAGTGAGATTTACTTTGCGAGGTCTACTTTTGTCCAACTTCATATGGTGATCAAGATAACATTACAGCCTTGCACAAGAAAGGCATTTCCAACACAGCTGTCTCATTGATGCTAAAATAAGATTAGTTGTATTATTAAATCAATAAAATACTGCCTTTTCAGATTGTAAACATATTTTCAATGAAAGATAAAGCAAAGTAGAAGAAATTGAATGATAAATCCTATTTGCAAGTGAAAATGGTATATTGCTATATCTTTTGTTTTTCCTTTTATTGCATGTAAAATTATTTAGTTTATTCTGAGGACCAAACATTTGTTCACAAATGTTTCTCAGATCAACAAATGAATGTGAGAGAATATCTTGAATGTCAGTTCTTAGTCATGGTTATTATATGAATTCATGAACTTCATGTGTCAGTCTCCTGAGTACAAGTCAAGGGGTGGATGACTTACTTCCAATAATTGTAATTTTCTCAAAATATTTTAACAATGTTAATGTTAGAATACTTAATAGAGAGTATAAAAACATTAAATACTTATGTGTCTATCCAAAGAAACATTTTCATCTATCTGGAAGACATTTAATAATTTAAGTTTATCAGTAATCAACTGAATATTTTATAATAGAACTTGATATACTATGTATATGTATATGTATATGTATATGTATATATTATTTGAAGTTCTGTGCATCTTCATATCCTCAACAGTTATCCATTTGTCATAATGTCTTGAAGTATTGCTTTTTAAGGGGTATTATAGAGGTACCAGATAATGTAATAGCAGTGACATTTACTTAAAAAAATCTGGTGTGTGTGTGTGTGTGTGTTTGTGTGTGTGTGTGTGTGTGTGTGTGTGTGTGTGTGTGTGTGTGTGTGTGTAATGTCACTATGGGTTTTTAGGCCATGACAGAAATGTGAAGAATAGAAGACAACTTTGTGGGGTCTACTTTTGTCTGTCTTCATATGGTGATCAAGATGAGGTCACAGCCTTGTGCAACACAGACATTTCTAATAGAGCTGTCTCATTGATGCTGAAATAAGATTAGCCGAAACATTAATACAGGAAATTATTGTTTTTTTCTGATTGAAAACATCTTCTTTTAAAAATAACGGAAAATAGGAAATATTGATTAATAAATACTATTTGTAAATAAAAATGATATACTGATATCTCTTTTTTCTTTTTCTTGCATGTGTAATGAGTTAGTTTATTCTAAGAACCAAACATTTTTTCATAACACTTTCTCCAAACAACAAATCAATGTCAGGGAGTAGTTTCTATGAGTAAAGGAGGTTGCTGCTAAGCCTAGTGTCCTGAGTTCGTAATCTAGGAGCCCATATCACTCCTACAAATCTTTCTCTTATTTCTACACTTCTGGTGTGGCATATGGACACTCACATGCCAGCACATACATAAATAATTTCAAAATACAAATAGGTGCCATTGAGGTAACTGGCGACCAAGTGATTACCTGGCTTTCATCTCTGGAACTCACATAGGATGAATAGATACCAGACATATAAGTTGTCCTCTCACTGCTACATACACATCATGGCAAAAGAATAGCATCAGTACATACTGGACTTCATTTCTGAGGACGCTTTCCTCGATAGCATGATTACACTCTGGACTTCATGTCCCAGGTTGCCTTTCTTTATAGGGTCATTACATATAGACCTCATTTCCCAAAATGCCTTTCTCTAGAGCATCATTACATTTGGACTTCATTTCCCAGTTTGCAATTCTCTATAGCATCAGTACATTCTGGAATTCATTTCCCAGGATGCTTTTCTCTAAAACATCACTACATGTGTGATTTCATTTCCCAGGATTCCTTTCTCTAGAGCATCATTACATTTTGGACTTCATTTCCCAGGATGCCTTTCTCTACAGCATCAGTACATTTGGACTTTATTTTCTAGGATGCATATCTCTACAGCATCACTACAGATTGGACTCCATTTCCCAGTATTTCTTTATGAATACCATCAGTACTTTATTGACTTCAATTCCCAGGATGCCTTTCTCAATAGTGCAACTTCATGTTGAACTTCATTTCCCAGGATGCCTTTCTCTCTACATTGACACTGTACTAGAAACTACATTTCCCATCTTGGCTCTTGAGTTGGTAGGAAACTTCCTTTTTCCTCTTTTGAGCATCAGAATGCTTTGGACTTTGTTTCCCAGGATGTCTTTCTCTACAGCATCAGTACATGTAGGACTTCCTTTCTCAAGATGACTTTCTCTTTACCATCACTACATTTGGATTTCATTTCCCAGGATGACTTTCTCTACACCATCACTACATTTGGACTTCGTTTTCCTGAATGCCTTTCTCTAGAACATTACTACATTATGGACCTCATTTCCCAGGATGCCTTTCTCTATACCATCACTATGATGGACTTCATTTCCCAGGATGCCTTTCTCCATAGCACCATGACATTTTGAACTCCATTTCCCAGGTGTCCTATATCCTCAGGAGTTTCCCTATTTCTTCAGCAGGTGTCCAGGGCTCTCAGCAGGTGTAGGGCCTCAGAAGGTGACTTGATTTTCTGAATGTTTGTTATCCTCAGTAGTGTGATGATGGGGGTCAGGGTCAGGGGGTCAGGGTCAGGGTCTTAGGTTTAGGGTTATTGTTAGGGTTAGGGGGTTAGGTTTAGGGTTAGGGTTAATGGTCAGGGTTAGTGTTAGAGTCACAAGTTATGGTCAGTAGGTTCTGGTTAGGGTTAGGGTTACGAGTTTTCAGGATTTGGGTTGAGGGAGTTTGTGATTACAGTTAGTCATTAAATTTAGGGTTAGGGTTCGGGTTTGGGTTAGGTTAATGTTAGGGTAAGGGTAAATTGCTGTGTGATGGTCTGTATGTCAAAAGTATTGCTCTGATTGGTCAATAAAAAAACACTGTTTGGCCAGTATCCAGGCAGGAATTATAGGTGGGACTAACAAAGAGCAGAATTAAGAGAACAGGAAGGTGGAGGGAGACACTGCCAGCTGCCTCCATGACAAGTGGCATTTGAAGATGCCGGTAAGCCACGAGTCACGTGGCAAGGTATAGATTTATAGAAATGGATTAATTTAAGATATAAGAACAGTTAGCCAGAAGCCTGCCATGGCCATACAGTTTGTAAGCAATATAAGTCTTTGTGTTTACTTGGTAGGGTCTGAGCAGCTGTGGGACTGGCAGGTGACAGAGATTTGTCCTGACTGTGGGCCAGGCAGGAAAACTCTAGCTACAGTAAATTATATGTGTTTTTAGGGTTTTGGTTAGGGTTAGGTTTGGTTTAGGTGTCTCTTTGATCAGGACTTCATTTTCCAGGATATCTTGCTCTATATTGTCACTATGTTTTGGACTTTATCTCCCAGGATGCCTTTTTCTCTATATCAGCATTGGAGTAGAAACTCCATTTCCCATCATTGCTCTTGAGTTTGGAGGACACTTCCTCTTCACACTTGAGTGCAACAGTAGGTGTTGGACTTCACTTCCCAGGATGCCTTTGTCTATAGCATCACTTTACTCTGGACTTCATTTTCCAGGATGCCTTTCTCCATAACACCATGACATTTTGGACTCCATTTCCCAGGTGTCCTGTATCCCCAGGAATTTTCCCCTTTTTTCAGCAGGTGTCCAGGGCCCTCAGCAGGTTTGGGCCTCAGCATGTGAACCTGACCTTCTGCAGGTTTGTGTTGCCTCAGAAGTGTGTGGGTATGGGTCATGGTCAAGGGTCATGTTCAGGGGGTTAGGGTCAGGTTGTTAGGGTTAGGGTTAGGGAGTTAGGTTTAATGTTATGTATAAGGGTTAGTGTTAGGGTCAGGGGTTACTGTCATTGGGTTCTGGTTAGGGTTAAGGATTACGAGTTTTTATGGTTATGGTAGAGAGATTTTGTGGTTAGGGTTAGGGCTAGTTTTAGGGTTAGTGGTTAAATTTAGCATTAGGGTTAGGGTTAGTGTTAGTACAGTGTTACAGCTATGATTATTGGTTAGGGTTATTGGTTAGGGATAGGTGTGTCCTTTGCTCCTCAGGGTTAGGGTTAGGGTAAGGGTTAGGTATTGGGTTAGTATTAGTGTTAGAGTCAGGTTCCAGGTATATGGTCAGGATCAGGTTCCAGGTTTACTGTCAGTATCAGGGTCAGGGTTAGTTCTCTCTCCATCTTGATTTCATCTCCCAGGATGCCTTTCTCTCTACATCTGCAATGTTTTAGAAACTACATATCCCCACATGGAATTTCAAGTCGGGTGGAAACTTCCTGTTCTATCTTTATATCATCATTTCTTTTTGGCCTCCATTTCCCAGGATGCCTTTCTCTACATTGCCAGTGTGCTGCAAACTACATTTCCCATCATACCTCTTATGTCCTATTCCAGGATGCCTTTGATGATACCATCAGTATGGATTGGACTCCATTTCCCAGGATTCCTTTTCAGTACATTAGAATGGTTCTAGAAACTGCACTTCCCATCATGCCTTTTGGATAATTTCCTAGGATCTCTTTTCTTATAGCATTGCTCGATGTTGGACTCCATTTCCCAGGATGCTTTTCTCAATATTGGCCTTATATTCCAAACTACGTTTCTCATCATGCCACTCGCGTCATTTCCCTGGATGCCTTTCCTTTTGGCAACGCTACCTGTTGAACCCCATTTCCCAGCATGCTTTTCTATGTATTATCGATGCCAAAATGTTTCCCATCATGCCTCTTGTGTCAAAAGCAAGCTTCCTATTCCCTGTTTATACCATGAGTGTGCTTTGTACTCCATTTCCCAGGATGACTTTCTTTTTATTGTATGTCTATTATAAACTACACTTCTCATCATGCTACTGGGGTTATTTTCCAGGATACCTCTCCTTATTGTATCAGAGTTTTGTGCTTTAATTCCCAGGATGCCTTTGTGTATTGTGTCACTATATTTTAGACTCCATTTCCCTTGATGCCTTTCTCTACAGCATCAGTACATATGTACTTCATTTCCCAGGATATCTTATTCTATGGCATCACTATAGTTGGACTACATTTCCCATGATGCCTTTCTCCATAGCACCATGACATTGTGGACTTCATATCCCAAGATGCCTTTCTCTTCAGCATCACTATATTATGGACTTCATTTTCCAGGATGCCTTTCTCCACAGCACCATGACATGTTGGACTCCATTTCCCAGGTGTCCTGTGTCCTCAGGATTTTCCCCTTTTCTTCAGCAGGTGTCCAGGGCTCTCAGCATGTGTAGGGCCTCAGCAGGTAGACCTGACCTTCTGCAGGTTTTTTATCCTCAGCAGTGTCTGGGTAGGTTCCGGATTTACCATCAGTATCAGGGTCAGGGTTAGGTGTCTCTCCATCTTGACTTCATCTCCCAGGATACCTTTCTCTCTACATCTGCAATGTTCTAGAAACTACATTTCCCCTCATGGATCTCAAGTCAGGAGGAAACTTCCTGTCCTATCTTAATATCATCATTTCTTTTTGGCCTCCATTTCCCAGGATGCCTTTCTTTACATTGCTAGTGTGCTACAAACTACATTTCCCATCATACCTCTTGCGTCCTCTTCCAGGATGCCTTTGATGACACCATCAGTATGGATTGGACTCCATTTCCCAGGTTTCCTTTTCAGTACATTAGAATGGCTCTAGAAACTACATTTCTCATCATGCCTCTTGGGTCAGAAAGGAACTTCCTGTTTCCTCTTTATACCATCATATGCTTTGACCTTAATTTCCCAGGATCCCTTTCTGTGTATTGTATATTAAAAACTACATTTCCCATTATGCCTGTTGAGGGAGACTGAAACTTCCTGTTCCTTCTTTATACTATCAATATGCTTTGGACTTCATTTCCCTGGATGACTTTCTCCACAGAACTCTAACATTTGGACTCTATTTCCCAGGAGTCCTGTGTCCTCAGGAGTTTCCCCTATTCTTCATCAGGTGTCTAGGGCCCTCAGCATGTATCCTGGGCCTCAGCACGTGGACGGAACTTTCTGCAGGTTTGTTGTGCCCTCAGCAGTGTGAGGGTGGGAGTCAGGTTCATGGAGTTAGGGTCAGGGGATCAGGGTCATGGGGTTAGGGTCAGGGTTCAGGGTCAGGTGGTCAGGGTTAGGTTTAAGGGTTAAGGTTATTCTTAGGGTTAGGGTTAAGTGAGAGTTAGGTTTTGGGTTAGGGTTAGGGATAGTGTTAGGGTCAGAGTCAGGGTCAGGAGGTAAGGTCAGGGTCAGGGTCAAAGTTAGGGTAAGGGTTAGGTATCTCTCAGCTCTGGACTTCATCTTCCATGGTGCCTTTCTCTCTACATCGTCATTGTTCTAGAAACTACATTTCCCGTCATGGTTCTGGAGTTGGGAGGAAACTTCCAGTTCACATTACATCATCACTAGGTGTTGGACTTTGTTTCCCAGGATGCCTTTCTCAGTATTGTTAGTGTATTACAAACTATATTTCCCATCATGCCCCTCAGGTCATTTCCCAGCATGCCTTTCTCTACAACATCTCAGTATTGTTAGTGTATTACAAACTATATTTCCAATCATGCCCCTCAGGTCATTTCCCAGCATGCCTCTCTCTACAACAGTCCAACATCAGTATGTGTTTGACTTCCTTTCCCAGGATGCCTTTCTCTGTTCCACCACTACTTTTAGTAGTCAGGGCTCATGAGTCCATGGTGCTGGGTCTTCTGTGGCTCATCTGCCTGCACTTTTCTGGGCTGGGTACTGGGGCTCAGTAATTCCCATGGGAACTGGGGTCACATTGGTGCTAGAGTCTCAGTCCTTCCCATTGGTGCTGACACTCAGTCCTTCCCGTGGGTTCTGGATCCTCAGTTTTCCTTTGGTTCCTGGGTGCTCAGTCTTTTCCATGGGTGCTGACACTCAGTCATTCTTATGGGTACTGACACTCAGTCCTCCTTGTGAGTGTTGACAGTCCCTCCTGTAGGAGCTGACACTTTACCTGGATTTGGACTTCAGTCACTGAGAGCAGCCTTTGATTCCCTGTAAGAAGTAATGGCCTCTAATTAGCATACTGCAGAAATTCCCATCCCTGATTAGCATAAACCTGTGGAAATGGCCTCTAATTAGCATTCTGAGGAAAGCTCCACCCCTTATTAGCATAAACTTGTGGAAAGTGCCTCTAACTCAGGGACTCGGCCTCTAATTAGCATACACATTGGGAAACACCCTCTGCCTCTCAGTGCTCAGGCTGGGGTGCACAGTAATGTAACCAACAATGTAAATATAATTGTTAGAATATAAAATGAAACTATTAGCCATTATTAAACCTTCTGTTCACTTGGAAATTGCATTATCAATTTAGATCAAATTATCCTATCCAAACAGGTAAATGATAAAGTGATAGAAATGAAAAAATATCATATATAGATTTTCTGTGATTAATGATTTAATACATGTTAATATGTGCCCCGGCCAGCAGGACTTCAACGGGAACTCAACCACCCTAAGAATGGAATGATAGGGACAGGAGACACAAAGGAATACACCAAGACAGGATTCTGATCAAGGTTCAACTTTATTTTTCTCCAGGAGGGTTTATATAGTTCCTGCAGGTTGGGTGGAGCAGGAAGCTGTTATCTGCATAGGGTAGGCAAGTTAATAGGATGCTTGTGTTGGATCTTTATGCAGGATGTTTACAGGGTGAAAAGGTCAAGGGCTCTGACTCAATGTCCTGTCACTAGGCAACCTGACCGCAAGATATTCTAGTTCCCTGTCTTATCGGGGGGTCTGTATTTTTCCATTAGCTAGATTTCTATCCTTGTCCCTGACATCTCCCCCTTCTTAGTAATAAATCTAAGGGCCAACATAAACCAGGTTCGAATGGTCTATAAGGAGGGCTCTGAAAGAGGCTTTGCATGGAGGATTACAGAGGCCCTGTCCCTCTAGAGATTGTGAAAAAAGGTTCGAGAGGGAATGTCTCTCCAGACTCAAGCACCACAGGCGTCCCCATAGTGCAGGAATCAATGGCCTATGCAATTTTTTGAGGGAGCAGAAATGGGTAAGCACAAAGCTGCTACTGCACAACTGCTATGCAACAGGGCATATAATCCAGGCTCTCGGGATTTTGGGGTACCATGGTCCCCAGCCTGTGAAGTCCCAGCTGCACTCCAATCATGCCTTGAGCGAGCCTTTTTCCACAAACTGGTGCAGCCTCCCCCAAGTGAAGTGGTCTGTGTGGGACATCTCTTGTCAGGGGAAATTTCAACCCTAGAGTCCTGCATATCAAGACAGTGGTAATGAACCTGGATCTGCCTGGCCCACAGGTCTGTTATTTGGCTTCAGATGAACTGAGTGAGCCGGGAAAGTGCCCATGGCCCAAAGACAAGGACCAGGACTACAACAGGTCCTAGGAGGGAGGAAAGAAGAGTTATTAGCCAAGGGGAGGTGGAAAACCAATTCTAGAAACACCCGAGCTCTTGTTCTCCTTTTATTTTTCTCTTTTTTTAGTCCATTTCTAACCTTAGCCATACTGTCTCTGACTACCCCAGTGTGGTCTGTAAAGAAGCAACATTTCTCTTTGAGCATAGTACAAAGGCCACCCTGTTGTAGAAAGAGGAGATCCAGGCCTCTCCTGTTCTGTAAAACTACCTCAGCTAGGGAGGAAAGGGATGACTCGAGGGCAGAAATTCCCCATTCAAGGTGGGCAATATCCTCATCTATGGAAAATTGAAGCTCAGAGTAATGTTGGTTGGACAGGACCAGAGGGGCAATCCCTGTGCCTGTTCCTGCTCCTCCAACCCCCAAAAGGACCGCTAAGGTGATGGCAGTAACAGGCTCCCATCAAAGTAGTCGTCTCAGTGTGGCTTCTCTTCCTAGAGATCTAGGAATTGATTTGAAAAATAATAGGTTAGTCTAGGTGGAAGGAACCTGAGTGCCCTGAGTGGCAACACAGTGACCCCACCCAGTTATCTGCAGGTGCACTACATATGATGGGATCGGTGGGCTTCCTCTGCCATCAGTGTTACAGGATTTTTTAAAGAGTATCATTGTAAGCAGAAGGTTAGAATCAGCTGAGCAAGGATGATTTGAGTCTATGGCACATGCATGTGCCTAGTACAAGGCATCTTCTACCATTGCACCAGTGAGGATGATGAGGGCTCCTGCGATGACTATCCCTGCTCCTACTCCTGCTCCAACTGCTGTACCCGCTGGTCCTTCATGGGTGCCCTCTCTTTGGTGCTGCCCTATTTGCTGTGCTACCTGCCCAACAGGGCTATGACTACCTGTGACACCAAGGCCAGCAGGTCCAACAAGCCTTTCTGACTCTTTGGATGAAATTTCAGCACTGCTCTTGGAAACATGGCCCCTGCTGTCAGACTGGATTTGTGACAAGCAGTGTCCCTGCTCAGGCCAGAACATGATTGACTATGGGACTTGTGTGCTATGTGAAAGTTCTCAAACACAGTTTGCTGTAAAAGTTCCCACTGTCCCCCCCCCACAGGAACTCTGAAAAGCCAACATAGCAATATTAATCAGTAATAAAGATCGTTTCCTCATCTTTTTGTTTTTCACGTGCCATTCTAACTGACATGCTTGCTAGAGCTCAGCCAATGGAACTCCAAGGAGAGGGAACGGAAGTTGGTGACCCACACACTTCACAAGCTAAATCAACAACCACTCCTTTCATAAAAGGGTGGAGCAGAGTGATAACAGAGCTAAAGGGCTGGTGGGGGTTGCTGTGGGTGAGGACAACAGCCCGGAAGGCTTTCTGGAGAGACAGCATTTGAAACAGAAGAAGGTTCCTCAGGAGAGGGGCTGTCTCTCCTGGGCAGATCAGGTATATCTACAGCTCTAACCAGGCATTCTGGTAACCATCTGGGAGCAGAGTATATCTCTTTTATGGCACCATTAACAGGATTTAGTCTTTCTGTGATGATCAGCAATGGTGTTAATGCTGAATGTTCTCCTACCTCACATCATGAGAATCAGAAAGCTGCTGGCCTTCTCAGACTTTCCTTCTTTCTGTTGGCATTTCTGACTCTCTCTTCATGATGAAGGAGTTGGCAGGTGCCAAGGTGGAAAGGCCTTCCTCTCCATTCTCCATGGCCCCACAAGCTTCCCTCCCTCCAGTGCCACCAAGACTTGAACTTCTACAACAGCAAGCATATAGTCCTGCCAGCACTTCAGTCTTGGGAACTACTTCCAAGGTTGGTTCTGGCTACCTTCACAAAGACAAACCATTGCCTATACCTGCCACACTTCGAGATCTTCCACCACCACCTCCTCCAGACTGACCCTACTCCATTGGAGCAGAAACATGATCTCAGAGATGGTCCCTGCTTTGTACACCAGGCGATTGCCCATCCAGAGACAAACCACACCCTATCTCCTCCAGCCACCCAGGGGACTCAAGATTGCCTTGGCAAATCCCAAAAATACCAGTAGTTACCTCATGCCCTAGTGATCCTTGGAATGGAAGAGAACTGACTAATCAGCACTCACTTCCATTCTCATTGCCTTCACAAATGGAATCTAGAGGAGATGTTCATAGACTTGTAAGCACATTTAGTCTGGATACTTCCATGACTATGAATAGCAGTCCAATAGCAGATCCAGAGAGTGAGCACCCAAAAATGAAGCCTTCCTCATCTGCCAATGCCATTTACTCTCTGGTTGCCAGGCCTCTTCTTGTGCCAAAACTTCGAAATAAGTACCCTCGTTACCTGCATTCTCTAGCCCAGTGATGGCCCTTGTTCCAGCGGGGGCAGAGAGTGGAAGGCAGGGGCCTCATAGAGGCTGCCTCCTGGGCTGGCTGGGTGTGGGGCTGTTACCTTTCTGGGGATGTTCACTAGCGAAATGTCTGGGTTGTTTGCAGGAATAACAGGTGTGGGCTCCAGGCTGTTGTGAATCCCTCAGAGTGGCACCAATTGCTAATACCACGGCATGGGCAGTGCCAACACCCAAACAGAGTCTGACATATTCAGTCAGGTCTCCTCTGTTTTTATGAGGTCGGAGGACTTCCTGGCAGGAAGAGTTTGCTTTTTCAAAGGCCAAGTGTTTAATGAAGGTACTTTCGTTTCGCTAGGTCTCAACAGTCTCTCAGCTGCATCATTTAAGCGAGAGACAAAATCGCTAAAAGGATGATCAGAGCCCTGATGAATCTTTGCCAATGAGGTGGTAGCTGAACCCTTTTGGGGCAGGTGTTTCCAGGCCCAGACCCCAGTGTTTTGAATCTGGGCCAGGAGGCCAGGAGGGAATTTAGCATTGCTGCATTTGTATCATAAGGGGAGTTGCTGAGGTGTTTCTTTAGCGTTGAAGTTTTTGAGGCTGTTCAATGTTTTTTTGAGCAACTTCTTGACAATTTTCTGTAAATTCTGTTTTCCAGAGGACAATGTCACCCCAGAAAGAGCTGCGAGGGCAAGGAAATACCAGTCATTAGTGGTCAACCAATGTTTGCTCTGGTTTTCCACCAAGGCTATTGTAAAAGGAGCCATGGAACCACACTGAGCACAGGCGGATTTCAGTTTTTCAATAAGGCAGAAATTTAATTTGTGATAAGTCTCACGTGGCGGGGTGTGGGGGACCCTCTGATGACAGCTCTTCCTCCTCCTCCTCCTCATCCTAATTTTGGTCTTCCAAACCCTCTGAGGGGGCGCTCTGGACAGCTCCCTTGGATGAGTCCCCAGAGGTCTGGCTCCGGGTAATGGGAAATGCCAGGACAGGCTGAGGCTTAATTTTTGATTTAATAGATTTTTGCGATGGTTTTAGCAAGCCGGGAACCACCACTTCAAGGACAAGATCTTTAAGTTCTTTGTCAAGTTTTCAATTCTCTTAAAAGCTCAATATGTTCCCTGCTATCCTGGAGGGCCGGTTCCAGTGAGCCGAGATCTGGGACAGGGGGAGCCAACTCATCAAGAATGGCCGGCAAAAGTGGGAAGATGGAGAAACATAGGGAGGGGGCATTGCAGAAGGGGGAAATGCCAGAGATTTTTCAGGTGGTATAAAAGGGCCCAAGGACTCCTGTTTTAAGGGGAGATTTTTGTAGGGGGGCCAGTCTGGATTGTGGTAATGGGCCGCCCCTTTTTCTTGCGAAGCCTCCTTGGTGGGTCTAGAGGGGAGTTAGAGGTAAAATTATTAACAGAGGGATAAAGATGGTCAGGGGCGGACTCCTGAGGATTCTTAGGAAAAGCCATGAGCGTCCCCTCTTCCATAGAGTGCAGGTCGTGATCTTAAGGACAGACCAAAGGCAGACTAGAAAGCACTCATGGGTCTTATGGCAGGTAGAAGGGGAGTGGAAGGCTTGTTTTAAGATTTTTCTCCTATATTGATAACCTCTTGTATGTCAGGGAAATGTTTATAGACCCTAAGAATGTCATTAATAATCAAAAAAGGCTTTAAGGTCTGTTTTCTTTACCCTAGATCCTTATGTCTTGAGGGGTTCTTTTAGGCCAGAAATGAATAAATCTTGTGACAAAGTTGCCTGTCCCATGGCTCGTTACTTTCTTATGTGCATCACCTCTGCTCTCCTCCGAGATCACGTCTTGAATCGGGCGATTTCAGAGGGATCCAACAACTTCACCAAGTCCTTGGTCTTTCCTCCTGGAGACGACATTCTGGATCCTCAAGAGGTGGTTTCATCCACGTTGGGCACCAGTTACCCCAGCCAGCAGGGCTTCAATGGGAACTCAATCACCCTAAGGATGGAATGATAGGGACAGGAGACACAAAGAAATACACCAAGACAAGATTCTGATCAAGGTGCAACTTTATTTTTCTCCAGGAGGGTTTATATAGTTCCTACAGGGTGGAGGGGAGCAAGAAGCTGTTATCTGCATAGGGTGGGGCAAGCTAACAGAATGTTTGTATAGGATGTTTACAGGGTGAAAAGGTCAAGGGCTCTGACTTAATGTCCTGTTGCTAGGCAACCTGACCGTAAGATGATCTAGTTCCCTGTCTTATGGGGGGGGGTCTGTATTTTCCACTAACTAGAGATTCTGTTCTTGTCCCTGACATCAACTATTGGTGTAATGAAATCAAAACCCTTCTCAGAAACCAGCAAAACCAAAGCTTGGCAGGTGGGCTTCTTTGGGGTTTGCATGTTTCAAGTTCCCACAGTGGGGAACCTTCAGGTGTTTGGGCTGTCAGAGCAACCAGGGTGGACTATAAAAAGCTGTGGTGTCAGAGTGAGTTACCCCCTCCTTCAGCAAGTAAGGGGTGGGTTTGCTGCCCAGACTGGGGTTAGTCACTGAGTTCACTTCCAAATGCAAGAGTTCACTTCCAAAATGCAAAAGTGAGAGACACCCTCCTGCACTCCTGGCTCATCCACATTTATGTGACAATTTACATGACAGAGAAGTGTTCTGGGAAATCACTAACACTGCCAAGAAAGTTGGAATTCAAAGCATGATTCTACCAATCACAAACAAAGACAGCCACGGCTGCAGGAGACAGCCCAGGAAACTAGCTACAAAGCTCCCACCTTCCACACCTACTTATTTTTCTTTAAAAACAAAAGTTTATGGAACATTTGGCTGAGCTTATTTTTAAAGAATTCTACCAAAAACAAATGATGGAAAAAACAGGCATGAAGATCACTTCTTTCAATAATGGCTTTATACATGTGCTCCCCAATGCAAATGTGGAGTGATGTTACAGACAGACGTTATAGACCCTCAGCCAGAGTGCACAATGTGCAGCTACAGTTTAAATAAATCTAGCCAGTTTACCACCAGCATGACTCAGTTTGCTCCCCATCATCAGCACAGTCTTCCCGCTTCAAAGCTGTCCTTAATTCCATCTTGGATATGTGCATATTATCATTATCCTCATATACAATATCTAGAACAGTGTTGGTCCTGGGTAGTCAAGTGGAAAATGTATTTAAAACGTGCAACATTATCTGATATTTTAAGTTTGGGTCAGAAGCTCCCAAATTAGGGTCATTCCAACACCTCCCTTTAAGCCATCAAAAAAGCCTTCCTTGTAAACTCTCCAGTTGAGAACATAGAAATCTATTACCATGGAAGAATTCACCATCCAAACACTCCTAACTGAAGCAAGAACAAACACAAAGCACAATGACAGCAACTGTGTCTCGACCCTCGGAGAAGGAAGTTCAAGTCTCTCCTGCCCTCCAGGTAGTTCATTTTGTGGGGTATCTCTGTTAAGACCCTAGGTGCTGATTTTGGCTTGGTCATTTTTTATACTGCTCCAACTGCAACCTTCCTTGTCCATTTTAAAAAGCAGTAGCCACAGGTAAAATATTTGTGAAATCTTACAGGTTGTTTAAAGTTTATATTTTTTGTTGCATCATGAAAATGCTTTTCACTAAAGGAAAACAAAAAGCTGTGGGTCTCCACTTATGGTACCATGCACTAGGGGTAGCTCAGGCATTCATTTGGCACTAGAGAAAAATTACAGGAAAAATTATTTTTACTTTCATTATCATTCCCAGCATCAGAAGAAGCAGGTGTTCCTTCAACTTGAATTTCTGTGATGCTTAAGAGAAAAATCACAGAATACTTTTGAGAATTGAAATGTTGCTGATATAAGAAAGCAAAAAAAAAAAAGACCTCAGTAGCACATTCTGTGGTAGGAAAGTCTGTCGTTCTGAGATATACCTTCCATTGGCATTGAGAATCATTTTCCTCATCAAATACTTCATTTCCCATACCCTACTCCCGGGTTTCCTACATCGTACAATGGACTAAGTAAAGACATCAGAAGTGTGTCCTCATTCATCTTAAACCTAAGAGGGAGACAGAAATAAATGTCCTCTGGAAAGGCAGTTTCCAAATTTTAAAGATACAACACAAGAAGAAAGGGCTAAAAGGCGACAGACAGACTATCTAGCTATACTATGACAATGTTTCATAACACAGCTTGCTCCTTATTTAGGGCTGTGAGCCAAAAATCAAATGCATGATGGCAATTTAGAACCTAGTTTTAATTTAAATGATACATTGTTGTTAGCACTGTCATTTGTGTAACAACTAATCTTCATAATGCCTTCCTCGTATTTAATGAAGATTCAACTCATCAAGGCAAATATAAATAAACCAAAGGAATAATACATTTATTTGTACTCATAAAAACAGGGAATCCAAATGAGGTTAAAACAATCACTTATACTTTTCAAAATCTAAAATACTGGAAATATAAGTGATATAGAATACAGTAATATCACACAAAATAAAACATCATCTTCAACAAATTGCATAAAGTTATTATGTAGTTACTTTGTATTGCAGTCAATAATTATCTATTAGCAAGAATTCTTCTGTTTCACATTGTCATTGTTTTAATATTTTCAAACAAGAACCCTTTGTAATTAATGAGTTGACATTTAAAAAACATGCATAGATATTTTTTCAATAAGCATTTAGTAAATATAAGGTCTGCTTCTGAATAAACACTTCTAAATTTGCATCAAGGGTAGAGATTCCTAAAGTGATACTTGTGATATTGTGTAAGGAATGAATATTGATCAAAGATTTGTATATTCCACACATTTAGAAAAAAATTTTATTGCAAAAATATATGATAATAAAATAAATTTGATAATTATTAGAGAATTTCTTTCTGTTTCTTTCTTGTGAGTTTTCTCGTGCCTCATTTTCCACATTCTTCATACTTGTAAAGTTTCTCTCTAGTATGGGTTCAAGGAAGAGAAATGTAAAGGTAAAGAGATTTGGTAAAGGAATTTCCATATTCTTTACATTTATATGGCTTAACTTAGGTACAAGTTCTGTGATGATCATTGACAGAAAAGCAATGGGTAAATGATTTGATGCATTTTGACATTTGTATAGTATATCTCTAGTATGAATTTTATGATGAGCATGAAGAGAGGAAACATGCCTAAAGTACTTTCCACATTCATTACATTTATAAGGTTTTTCTTCAGTATGTATTCTCCTATATCATTGAAGATTGGAGGACGTGACAAATGATTTTTCATATTCATCACATTTATAAGGTTTCTCTCCAGCATGGATTTTCTGATAAACATGAAGAGATGAGCTATACCTAAACCATTTTTCACATTCATCACATCTGTAAGGGTTCTCCCCACTATGGATTCTCCTGTGACATTGAAGACTGGAGGACTGGACAAAAGACTTTCCACTGTCATCACATTTAAAAGGTTTCTCTCCAGTATGGATTCTCTGATGAACATGAAGAGATGAGTCCCTAGTAAAGTGCTTTCCACAATCATCACATTTATAAGGTTTCTCTCCAGTAAGGATTTTGTGGAGAAGAGGAAGGGATGAACTTTTGCTACAGGACTTTCCACATTCTTCATATTTATAAGGGTTCTCTCCCATATGGATTCTGTGATAAATATTAAGGTATGAGAGTTTGCTTTAGGACTTTTCACAATCATTACATCTGTATGGTTTCTCTTCTTCAGTGTGACTTGAATTATTCTGAATGATATTTGAATGGAAATAGAAGAATTTATCACAGTCTTTAACCTGGCAAAATTTTGTTTCTTTATGCTTTATATTATCCATCTCTGGATTTGAGGATTCAATTGTGACCTTAGTACTTGTTACACCTCTGAGTCTCTCATAAATTTCTTGAGTACTAATTTCATTATACTGAAAAAAGTTTGCAAATTCATTAAGAATCTGGTCATGTTGATTGCTTGTCCAATGCTTTTCTTGGCTATGGTCAAGTCGGTGCAAAGAAGTCTTTGAGTACTTATCAAAAACCTTCTGATTTTCATGATTTTCAAAATGATTAACTGTCCAGCAGGTATTTATGGGAGAATTACTAGGAAGTATATCAAAAGTAGAATAAGTCCATGAGTCCTTGCCATTAGAAGGTATTCCAAACTGACTATCCTGGCAATTATTTAGCAAAGAAAACTTAGCAAGGTCATTATTATCATCACTAAAAGTGTAGAAATTTTCACAACTACTTTCCCCATGACACATTTTAAGCCATGTTTCATTCCTAAAATATTCATGTTGATCTAAATTGTGGAAATTGTCATATAGTGGAAGTAATTGTCCAGGAAACTCTACTGAATTTTGAATAGAGGAAATACCATACTGCTGCCAATTCAAATATTTTTCTGTGCTTAAAGCACTCCTTCCTTCAGGAACTGATGAAGTAGCATTTGATCTTTACAGCACTTGAAAAGTGTTGCAAAGAATTTGAGCTATTACTCTGTGTGTCCCTTTGTGAAGTTTTCACATATCCATTTAGAGTATAACCAGGTCTCCATGCTTGGTGTGAATATTTTTCCCTAAAATCACTTGACTCTGAACTTGTGACTGACACAGAGTATGATGTGTTTTGAGACACTTGAGGTTCCTGATGTTTTTCATAAGTAATGCCTTTTTTTATAAACATCACTCTCATTATAACATAATTCATATTGTCTGTTGTCACCATGATATTACCAGAACTTCTTTGTATGTAGCATGTCAAGACCACTAGTTTCAAATATGCCTGCTCTTTCTCTGTGTAAAGATCTTGCTTGTACTTCCGTTGGAGAACCTCCTGGGTCTGGTGATATGACAGAGCTGGAAGAAATGAACACAAACAAACTCTTGATTTGCATAATAACTTATGATCACCCGACTCTGAATCATTTCCTACACACACAATAAAGATAGAAGCTACAACCTCACCTGCTAACTCTTACAAACACAGTGAATGGCCCAGGCTTTCTTCTATCCCTAGCAAGGGAGCACAGAATACTTCACAGTTCTACTTTATGCAAATCATCAGCACTTTTGATCCCTTTCTGGTAACATAAATTTTATACTTGTCCTCAGACTGGTGAATCCACAATATCCCCTCCTCCATATTTCCTAACCATTCCCAGGTTCTAGCCTATATTCCACCCTATGTGCCCATGTCTAGACTAATAAGCTCTGTCCAGAATATTCCCACATTCACCCTTACAATGGAATGCACACTTTGCAAACTGCCTAGTCCCTATGCCTGAAAAATCTACACATGCTACATATAGCTTTCACATATAAGCTTCCCTGCAATTAATGTTGTCTATTTAATCTGCCTTTTGAAATGACATAGAAATGACAAAATAATTAACCACACCAATTTTGATCACAAGAATATGATCATTATGTATGCTACTTTGAAGTATATTCCCTAAAGGTCAGATACTTGGCAACTTCATTTTCAAGTAGCCACATTATTTTACTCAAAATATGGGCTTAGTGAATGAAATGTAGAATTGTGTTAAGACCTTCAAGTGTAAGAACTACACACTTTCTTTAGTTGCTTTTCTGGTGCTTGATTGAAATTTGATATTTGAATATTATCTGTTCTTTCTGCTAAGTCTGCTGCCTCTTGAATTCATTCTGTGGCATAGTGGAGTCTTATTGTCATGGAATTGTAAGACCAATGAAACCCTTTATTTTATACATTTCCCTGGCAATGGTGTTTTAACACAACAATAGGAAGTCACACATAGTATATAAAAAATAAAGTCAGCATTTAACATCCCCCCCACCAAATTCTATCAGTGTCATTGAAATACTCTTCAATCAGTAATTACCATGATACAGAAGATGGAAGAACTATCACAAACATTATTAAAGTAGTCAAAGTGCTTAAATTAGATACTAATAAACAACCCAATAAAATTAATCAGGAGTACCTAAAAACCTGAGTGATGTAAGAGACCACAGAGACTTAAATCAGGACAGTGCAGTCTTTAAAAAACTCAAAAAATGTATAGATTTATTAATTAGAACTCAGTCTGAAGTGAAGTTATAACAGGAAACTAGTTAGCAAAGTCAAGATAATGCTTTATAAGTAAGACAGAAAAATACCAAATAGAATATCAAAACTCAATAAAACAAGAGTCATTTAACTGCAGATCAGAAACATACACATATATGTATATATATATATGTATATATATATATTTGTATATGAAAATATAGAACAAAAAAGAATTACACAGGTAATGATCTATACCATAGGAATATTAGAAATTTTAAAGAAATATGTATTAAGAATCTTACCTCAATGGCACAGATTAAATCTTCCCCCAAGATCATGAAAGAATTTGCCAAACTCAAGAAGTTATAACATTTCAGAAACTGGAAACACTCATGACACCAAGTAGGCAAAAATATAAAAAGAAACACCACACAGCAAGCCCTAGTTAGTATACAGAACATATACAGAACAAAACAAGAGCATTGAAATATCAAGAAAGTAACAAAATGCCTTATGTAAAGGAAAGCCCATTAAAATAACAGCTGATTTAACAGAAGATACTGACCAAAAGAACCAGGAACAGTGCAATCCTAAAGAGTAAGGACCTATACTGACTAGTGTACTAAGCAGAACTATCTGCTGTAAATGAAGGAGAAGGGTTTTTTTTTATGAATTAGAAGGTATGAAATAATTCATAACATGCACATCAATACAGGAACCATTATTTTAGACTGATGAATGGACACAGGCAACTCCAGCCAGTACAGCAGATATATTAATTGCAGAAATTCACCTCAACGTTTGCTTCCCTTAATCTAATCCTACAGACCCATCTTCAGCTGTGACAAAATGGCCTGCTGCAGGTTCCATGCTGCCTGTGACTTCACCTCCATTGGGTAATATACGTCTTCCAATTCTAATCTCCTACTCACAACCTTTCTTGATCTCAGCCCCCAATTCTGGCAGGAACTCCCTGGAACTCTATAAGCCACTCCTGCCAGGGAAGAAGTTAGGTTAACTCCAGAACTTCACCTCTCACCATGGCTCTTTAAGTCCAATACACTAGTTTCAGCCCCAGCCATGTAGCAGAACTGTGGCAGCCTCAGCCTTCCTTATCTGTTGGGGATCCCACAGCCCACCCCCGAACGTTCCTTCTACTACTGATTGCATGGCCCCACACTCCAAATCCAGCAGAAACAAAGGCTGAAGAACCACACTGGGAAGAGATGCAGGTAGGTGTATTGATGATCTTCATCTTTTTCTCTGCTCTTTTCAGTCTATCCTGAAAGTCTCACTCCCAGATCTGGAAGAAAACACAACACATTCTGAAGCCATTCCTTTCTTATTGCACCAATCTAAAATGTATTACACAGATTTCCCCATCCATATTTTCATCTCCTAACTCATTTCTTTCTTCCTAAGTGAAACTTCAGCAGTCATTCTCTTCAAATACAGATGCCATCCTGACCAAAGAAGCAAGGACACTAGTTGCACATCATCACTTCTCCCTCATTGTCCCTAAGTCCTGTCTCTCAATGTCATCCTCAGATCTTTTTTTTTTTTTTTTCAAGACAGGGTTTCTCTGTGTAGCTTTGCGCCTTTCCTGGAACTCACTTGGTAACCCAGGCTGGCCTCGACCTCACAGAGATCCGCCTGGCTCTGCCTCCCGAGTGCTGGGATTAAAGGCGTGCGCCGCCGCCGCCGCCGCCGCCGCCGCCGCTGCCGCCGCCACCACCACCTGGCTCATCCTCAGATCTTTATCAGACATTCTGGTGTTGACTCCCCTCACTCACGGTCCACTTATATGTGGATAAGAGCCATGAAGACAATGATAAAAAAGCTACAATCTGTAAAATCACAAGGGGGATGAATCAGTATATCTTCTTAGGAAGGGAAATAGAATAAACAAGTATGGATAGATGGGACACTGGAATGGGAGGAAGTAGTGTGCCAGGTGAGTAAAGATGGGGTTCTAGACAGGAATACATGGAGAGACTGAGAAAAATTAATGGGTATTTGAGGGGTAGAATTGAAACCAAATTCAGGAGCAACTTCAAGGAATAGATATAGATATAGATATAGATATAGATATAGATATAGATATAGATATAGATATAGATATAGATATAGATATAGATAGATAGATAGATTGATAGATAGATGATAGATATTATATATATATATATATATATAATATCTAAAAAATATTGTCAAATAATGGGGCAAGCAGAGTCCCAAATGTCTCTCTCTTATGATCTAACACTTATTTCAGTATGAAAATTGTGTTCAATACAATTGAATGTTACTCAAGTAGACCAAAGTATATACCCAAAGAAGCCAGGCTATTGCCAGTTCTATACCTTCCTCTCCATGAAATGAATGCAAGATTTAATTGCTGAAGACAATAATTATACAAATCATTGAAAATGGAGACATAGGCCTAGTGCCTACAGAGAGATTTAAACCCCTATTTTCTTTGGTACAAGAATGATCTCTGCATTTTAAATAGAAACATGTATGCCAAATCAGCCACAAAAGCCTTCATCTTCAATGGTTTTCTGCAAGCAAGATAAGGTAGGACAAAAGTGGAACAAAACTTGAAGGAGCAAACAACTTATAACTGATTTGACTTAAGGTCATTTCTCCAGAAGAATACCTTTTCTGATGTTTCTTAGGTGACCACAAACCTGATGCTAGAGTGCCAAAGGAATTATAATAAATCAAAATACTACTTGTCTAAAGAAAGAAAAATGTAATGATAAAATAACTCCTCTTGATATTCTGCAATACTCATAAGTCAGTGTGTTGTTCACATGATGTCACTGAAGGTTTCTCCTAAAGAATATAGAAAATGTATAGACATACAGCCAGACATTCCACAGTGAGTCAGAGATCTTGAACACTATGCTCTAAATGAGATCTTTCTATCAAATACCACCTCTCCATAACTCAGGCAACCCTGCAGAAAAGAAGGTGGAAATAGCACAAGATTTCTTGTAAGATACCAAGAAAACAAGGCCCTCTAAATTAACATGGGAGATTTTTATATGAACTCAGAGAGAATGAAGCAACAGGCACAGGGACTGCACAGGTTTGTACAAGTTTTCTTTGTATAAACTGTTGCTTCCAGTTTAATGGTTTTCTGGGATTCCTGAGCATGACAATGAGTTGATTTCTGATTATTATGCTTATCCTTTGACTCTTTTTGTTGTGTTGTTTTGTCTTGTAAAACTTCAATATGATAAGTTTTGTTTTATCTTATTACAATTTATTTTGTTGCATTTAAAGATAATCAAAGACTGAGTTAAAATGAAAGCATTATTTTAAATGTGCACAAATGAACTGTCACTTAACCAGCTGAGACATAACATAAAGTTTCTCCAATAGAGTGACACTCAACATATTAAACACTCCAGATTTGACCTCATGTTCATGAGTATTTGACGAAATATAAAATGAACCTCCTATGTTTTTGGTGTGTGTTCTTTAATTTGGTTATATGTTGGTGGTTTTTGTTTCTTTCTGTGTCTGTTTGTATAGGATTGATTTTGTTTCATTGGTTTGGGGGCCATTTTCATTGTATTGGGTTTCTTTTTCTTTTTTTAGAAAGCACTTAAAACCCAGTTGGTAAATAGAAGGAGAGGATGTAGAAGAAACTGAGAAAGAATAAGTACATGACTGAAATAGAATTAAAACTGTTTTAAAAATGATACTAAAGAGAATAATAACCTTAACTCAGAGAGTAGAGAAAGGAAATAAAATCAGCTGTAAATACTAAAGCACAGAGTACAAATAAGGACAAATTAAAAACAAATCCAACAAAATAAAGAATAAAATATATTTAAAATTTATACTGCACATACATTTCTAGAATAGCTTGAAATAATGACAGCATCAATTCTCTAATCACATAATACATGGTAGGTGGCTGGATTGAAAAATGAAACCAATCTTACTACTGCTTCCAAAAAACTCAGCTTTAAAGATAGGGAACTGCCATAAAAGGAAAGGATGAAATATTTACTCTAATAAATGGGGAAAAGAAGATGTTTTTACCCTACTATCTGACAAAATGGACTTTAGGGGAAAATTGATAAGAAATATGTAAAGAGGAATTAACATCTCAATTAATTCAGTAATCAAGAAAGATGACATTACAACCACAAATGTATGTACATTAAATTGAGGTATAACCTATTTCATAAAATACCTAATACCTTATACACTGAGATTAACAAAAAATATAATAATACATGATTTCAGCACAACACCCTGTTATATACACAAGTGATCAGGACAAAAAAGTAAGTAGATAAATATAAGAATTAAATGAAATCATACATCAAGTAGACAGAAGGGTTAGCTATAGAATGTCCTATATAAATATCAAAGAATATGAATTCTATTGCTCAACCCATAGTAGGTCCTCTAAAATAGACATCATAATGGAACACAAGACAAATATCAGTCAATTAGGAAAACATGAAATAACTTTGTTTATAACTCTGGACTCAAAGCAATTAAACTTAACATTCCCTATTTCTTAAGGATTAGAGCACAACACTAATATAGTTTTGAACCCTGATCAATTTCAAACCACAAATTACTGATACTTGCTTGTAGAATTGAATAATGTGATCCTGGATATATTGGGAAAATTCATGTAATCATGAAGA
This sequence comes from Peromyscus eremicus, assembly GCF_949786415.1. Taxonomy (NCBI): domain Eukaryota; kingdom Metazoa; phylum Chordata; class Mammalia; order Rodentia; family Cricetidae; genus Peromyscus; species Peromyscus eremicus. The sequence continues at coordinate 8,221,411 of NW_026734288.1, forward strand.
ACTCAGGAATGTTCTAAATAGAAAAAAAATCTTCCTTGGTCTATATTTTCTAATTTCAAGATTTATTTTAATACAGCAATCATAGCAATTTAATACTATTTCCAATGCTGAAAAACACAGATTGGTATAGATATGCAGAGGGGTATAGAATAGGCCCTCACATCCATTTCCCAATTTATATTGAATTTCTATATTTCCAATCAACACATTTCATGTGTGAATAAGATAAGGTCTTCTAACACATATGTTAAAGATATTATTCCACCTGAAATTTTCAGGAATGTTTTTTACCAAATAGCTTGCCTTGGGCCACTGCAGGACTGAAATTTCCTTCATGTGGACCCCAGGCCCTTGTCAATGCTTCATTTGAACTTACCAGGTTCTTTGAATCCTGCTTGCTCTACAGCCTCATTCCAGGATTTTTTGCTTTGGTCAAGGTTGGTACATAGCACTTGTGATGATACAAAATATCCTGTGCATTGGCAGAAACATGACACAGTCTTTATATGATCCATATAGTTGGAATCCTAACTCAAGATTAAACTCAGAGAAAGAGGAAAATAATGGAAGATCTATATTTGACTTTCTGACTTTAAATGCCCTATAAGATGCTTTAAAATATCGAGATTTTTTCAGATTTCTCTCTCTGTACATTTAGTGCCATTTGAATTACAACAAAGCAAAACTACAAGCATGGAATATCATGTGAAGATGGGTATCCATGTATTATATAATCCATGAATTATATTCTACAGAGTGTATGCAGCGATGTATAATACAAGATTGTAAAAATTATATCATTGTGTAGGAGGATGGATATAAAGACAAGAATGAGTGACATAAATGGGTGTTATATACCAAAATTCAACCATTTGAAAAAAGACATGTAGGACTTATTAACAAAAAAAATTGTATGTCTCCTAATAACACTTGATAGAAATCTCAAATTTAAACTACTAATAATATAAAAAAATACATAAACTCACCTGTAGAGACCAGGTTGGTGTAGTTCTTCAACTTGTCATTGAAAGGCAAAGGCCTCTCAGCAGAGTCCAGACAACCCAATTCCTTTGGGGTGAAGTTAATGGCCATATCCTTGAAAGCCAACAGGTTGAGAAAAACATACTGTTATAACTTATGTCCATAAATGTAAATGTTTTGATGGCAGAGAGAAAAATTGGTTAAATATAAAACATTCTCTTGTCAGTAATTAATGTATATTATTTGAATATGTTGGTTGTGAGAAGGAGGATGGTGTGAAATAAGTGCTGGTGACATGATGGGTAGAGAGGTATGGAATCAGCGTTACAGGGGAAATCCAGATTGAAACGTGTTGTGTGATTTTGGCTTTTTGATTCTTAGGCAACACCAGCATGCAGCTCAGCCAAGGCAATTTTCTTCCCAATAACTCTGGCAGAGAAAGATAGATGAACATACACCAGATATAGAATTGTGATGTGACCTTTACATATTGTCTAAAAAGGAACATTGGAGAACAGTAGATTTCACAACAAGAATAGGAACTTGATTTCTAATGCATTCCAGAATTTCTATATGTACATTTCTCTAGTGATATCATGGCAAGAAAGGGATCCCTCTTTCCTTTCCATTTCTAAGTTGAGCTATACCAAAGATATAGTGGAGATTCAAAATCAAATAAACTGGACTCATAGGGTCTCACAGAGACTGAAACAACAAATGGAGAACATGCATAGGACTGAACTTGGTCCTCTTCACAGATGTAAAAGCATTGTAGATTGTTCTTGTTGGACTCCTAAGAGAGGGAGCAGGGGCTGTCTCTGAGTCTGTTTCCTGTTTTTCAAACACATTTCTAATATTGAATTGCCTTGTTCAGTTTTAATAGGAGAAGAGGTGCCTAGACTTACAGAACCTTGATGTGACATGTTTGGCTAAAATACATGAGATATTGCCACTTTTTTGAATAGAAAGGAGAAGGATTGGGTGGTGATAGGCAGAAGGATGGTTGGAGGAAGGGACTGGAAGGAGAGGAGCAAGGGAGGGAAATCACTAGTCAGGATGCAGATATCAATTAATTATTTAAAATAGGAAAAGAAATAGTTGGGATTGCTGATATTCTGAGGCAGAGCATAGTATGGAACACACACAGGACATAAGCATACAAGATCATCAGAACAGATGCAGAAGTTGAAGTGGGGAATGTAAGCCTGTAGCTAATTATTTCTGAAACCAGATAGTCCTATGAATGTATCAGTGAGCTGGTGCAGAGGAACGAAAGTGTGTAAGTCATTCCCCACAGTCATATCCAGAATTGAGTGATCATCTAACATTACTGAACTCTTTGGGAGACTGCAAACTGGTTTTATAATTAAAAAAATCTGGATTTTCAGATGTGAACTGCTGTTTTCAACTGCTTCTTGCCCAGAAGCAGTTTGGAACATGATACTTCACAGAAAGATAAAGATATTGAAACCAAACCTTTCATTAAAAAAAAGTAGTGATAGCTAATATATTTTTTAGCTTTATACTTTTTACAAGTCTAATGGAGAATGGGAGAGTAAGAGGGTTCAGAAACTATGTGGAAAGATAATGACTCTAGGCATGTAAAGCTAGCAGGATAGAAATATTCTTGAGTACATTTGTGTATTTGTATTAAACACAGTTTGTGTGGACTTGACCTACATGGGTAAAATGACCTCTTTTTGACACCACAATCTATCCAATGAAAAGGCCAGTAAAAGGCTTGGCTTTCTTCTTTTCAAGTGTGTGGTGTTCCCTCTGAATGGTGCCCAGAGGCTCATTCATTTGAATGTTTTTCTCTTAGTAGGTGGATCTCTTTAAGAAAGAATTAGAAGTTATGTCTTTATAAAGGATGTTTCTCATCTTGGATGGGCTTTGATCTATCAAAGGATTATTTCAGGAATGAGTAAGCAACACAAATGTAAAGGCATAGAACTTAGCCCTGCATCAGCATCTCTGTTTTTAACAGCTAGAGCGCATATACAGAATGTTGGACGTTTCCTCCTGTGTCAAAAGGGAGTAAAGATGATACCTGAAGAGAAACTCCAGTTTTTACATGAATCCTGATTAAATTTGCATATTCCTCTGTAAATTTCTTCAAAGCTGTTACAACTCCTAAAGAGAAAACTGTGAACTCTACGTGATGAAGGCAATTGTGACACTGTTCAGCCAATGCAAGAAAATCAGCATCAGTCCCCATGGGAGAAATTGGTACCAGGTGTCAACACAACAGGAGGGCATTGTGGCTTTCCTTGGAGATTAGTAGTTAACAAAAATAAATGATGGAATAGACTCTTTAAATCTAGTCAAAAAACAGAAGAGTAAAAAGAACAAAACACTTCTGTTAGGATAATTTCACACCACATCATGACTAATGAATTCCATTTGGAAGTTTGTATCATATTTAAATATTTCATCTTAGTATCCAAGACAGTATGTCTTTCATAGAAATTTTACTTTAAACATTATAATTGGGTTGCAGACATACCATACTCTTTCTTTCTTGTATAATATTAGAGGGACCAGCCTTAATATTATACATCCCAGGGACTCAGGAGAGAGAACTACTAAGGGCGAGGACTATATTCGGGAAATAGAATCTCAGCACACCAAGCTCTATAGTCCACTTGCTTTAATTCCTCTGACATAACATCCTATATACACAGCTTTAGTTCTGTTCTCGTGCCTAGCTCCTTTCTTGCCTGATTTCTCTCTGTTTATCTACTGCTCCCTCTTAAATTGTATCTTAATTCTCTCATCTTAATTCTGCCTCATCTAGGTCCTTTTCACCTTGTTCTTACCCAGCTAGGACTTCCCCATCTGGCTCTTCATCATCTTCCATCTCATTCCTCTAGTACTCTCTTCTAGCCCTTCAATCTAGTTCTTCCCCATTTCAGTTTGTTCCTCTCAAGTTCTTACCCATCTGGTTCTTCCATTCTCTTTTCTCTTCTCCGTCCTCAGTTATATCAAGCCCCTGGTTGAGCAAGGTCACGAGGCTTGAATTCTACAGGGTTATAAAGGCAGGCAAGAATTTTCCTCAGGCAGTGACCACCAGGCTTTTTTTCACAATCCAAAATGGGAGTGGTAAAAGAGGAGGTCAATTGAGTGCTAATGACAGGTTAGCATATCACTGTTTGTCCTTGAAAGTGGCTAAGGGAGATATCTGATTCCAGCGAAAGCCTTTCCTGAGGCTGTTCTCCAAATATCTGGAAAGTGTATGTCCAGAGAGTGATCAGTCCACACTGTTAGCATTTCTTAGGGAAAAGTCAATTGGGAAAACTATGAAGGCACACATGATTTTCATAACAGAAGACAGCTGCTATATAACAAGCCAAATAACACCTAAGGCTCCTTGGATTTTGGTTTCCTCTGGAGGAAATCCTTGATCTCTCCTGGAAGTGACTTTGCCATAACCAGCTGAGTTCTTATGATATATTCCTGTGGCCTGCAGCATTTCTTTGTCCCCCTTTCTTTGGCTTTTAAATAATGGGCAATTGGTTCCTGGGAGAAAGGATCATGGAACTGGGTCCTCCTCAATTTTAGAAATGGCTCAGTTACATTCTAAGTAGGAAGTGAGTTTCCATGTTTGAGTGTAACATCAAAAAATTCTAAATTATGCATCAATTGAAATAATTAATACAGAAAAAATAAAATAGTGGAAGAACTGTTAGAAGTGGAGATGCACACATAGGTGACATGCATTCATAAGAATTTACTTCCACAAGCACTTCAGAAAAAGAAAAAGAAAACCTTGTCAAAACTAAGGGGTAAATTAAACATTAGGAGCTACTGCAAATGAAGCATTTCTGTAATTACAGTCAACATACCTCATCTCCATTTATATATTTACCTGAGAATATGCCATCTCTCTTTTTCCTTCCATGTGGATCCTCTCAGAAAATTTTATTTTAAAATTTCACCTTTCTGGTAATATCTCAGATTTAAAACACCAATAACACCCTCTGCTTGCTAATACACACAGAGACTGGAAGGCAAGGAACAAAATTCTCATTTCCTGTTCTATAGCTGAAATGAGATATAGTGCACTATGGCTCTCAGTGGCAGACCAAACTGAGGGTTCTCCTTTCATGCATTCAGACCTGCATCATGAAAGACTTTAGAATAGAGATGGGAATGTGATTGAATTAACCTGCTACACACAAGAGAGTCAGCTAGGAATTTCAAATGGAGGCTCAGCACAGGTGTTATTCAGGAGCCTTAAGGACCTACATATTCTCTTTCTCTATAATATCTGATTAAAACAACATTGATGAAAATTTTTTCTTTCTCTCTGTGCCCAGCCAAAAAGGAGTTGCAGAACTGTCTTCCCTGCACTGGGCAGCAGAGGAAGGACTAGGTATTCAAAGAAAATTCTCAATTACATAGCATGAATCAACCCTATGCTTCAGGAGACCTTGCTCTTCACAGAAATCAATAATCAATAGCTCTGGAGAGAAAAGGAATGAAACAATTAATGACCTAGAAACATTAAAGAACAGAAACAAATAGGTAATAGTAGTGATGCACTTAAAGAAAATGTTAAAAATAATACCAATAAGTGACACTTTAATATGATAAAAATAATGTATTTTTAAGATAAAACTTAGCTATATTGACTTTGAAGAACAGTTTAGGTCCTTCTCTAGAAGAGGGGATGTCATTCATAAGAGATAGATTGATTTTGCCTATATACAGCTGTTGGCTGTTGAGATCTGGATCTTGACACACAGTGTCATAGTCAATGGCCTTTTTCTCAAACCTCTGAGTTGGCATAGCTGTGTCAAGCAGAACTGAATATATCTGCATAGGAGAGCTACTTAATTGAAAATTCAATATTCTTTGATGAACTTAAATCTCCTGAAAGTGTACAAAAACCAGTCTGGTTTATCTTCATTCACAAAACATCAATTAGTACATGCTGGAAAATTGAACAATCCCTCCCCCTGCTACAGTCAAGTCATTTTTCATAATGATAATCCCAGCAACCTGTTGTCTACCTGTTTCCCCATCAGTGTACACAATAAACTATTTCTTCTATTCTGGTCTTAAGGTAGAAACCATGCTCCACATGAAAATCCTTTTATTGCAATAGATATTCAATTCCACAACTCAAATGGGCAATTTTGAAACTCTGAGGTGGTACAGTCATTGAATTTAAGATTTTGCATGTATAATATAGAGGACAGTGAAGTCACTGATGTCAGTGTAAGAGATCTTGTTTCAGAAAGATTTTTCTAACAGGATCAAAATGCAGATGTTCTAAAATTAATATACCTTCTCAAGGAGAAATCACTTCACACACTTAAGAGATTAATAAAGAAAATTTTCTTTTATTATACAGTGTATCCATCCCTGACTAATGCTCAAAAAGGAGCCAGCCTAGAAGAGATCTTGCATTCTACATATGCTATCATCATTGTGACATTTGGGTTCAGGCTCCAGGTAACACTTGAACAACTTAAATAGGTACAGAAGACTTCATGTATACTCACTTAGACAGATGGGAGACTTAAACAGTAAAGACATTTCCAAAATCATTTCTTAAGTACCCCCGTGATGTGAAACAGAAGGATCTTCTTTAATGACAGGGTCCTGAGGTGAAGGTCACAGGGAATGAGAAAGAGAAGAAAAGTATAAGGTAGAAAAGATAAAAGCTGAGATGGGGAGGTGTTACAAAATCTATGTCTCATGTCAACTAAGCTTCTTAAGAACAGTAGCATTCTGGCATTGGTGGACCATGCCTTTAATCCCAAGACTCAGGAAGCAGAGAAAGGCAGATCTCTGTGAGTTCTAGGTCAGCCTGCTCTATGAAGTAAGTTCCAGGACAGGCTCCAAAGCTACAGAGGAACCCTGTCTCGAAAAAAAAAAAATAAAAAAAATAAATAAATAAATAAATAAATAAATACAAACATACATAAATAAATAAGAAGAATAACACCCTGTATACAACTTCCAAGGGGGACATGGAAGGAAATGGGAAACTTCTAGGAAGTCAGCAGAAAGTATCATATAATTGGGTCGACACAAAGAGGAGGCTAATCAAATAATGCTGCACAAGGGGATACAGGGCATCACAAGAACATGACTGACTAAGCCCACAAAGATCTATGGACTGATAACTACAGCCTCATGTGGTAGAAGGCGTTGGATTCTCATGACTTGAAACAAGCCTATCACAAAGGCCCTGATAACAGACCATTACCAGCTCTCCCAAACGTAATCCTGGTTTTAGGGAAGGAGTCCTGTTTTATTGTCAATATATCAGGCCCTTAGTGAAAGCTCCCAAGGCCTAGGCCCCAGGCTGTTACTAGCTCTCTCAGCAATGTAGGGGAGAGTATAAAAGAAAGCCTTGCTTGATCAGGCCAGTGCTGTGGGATGGTCTGTATGTCAAGTGTGTTCCTGATTGGTCAATAAATAAATCACTGATTGGCCAGTGGCCAGGCAGGAAAACTCTAGCTACAAATGGTGCCCAACGAGTTAGCAAGAGTTTCCACATAAAACCTGAGAAAAGATTCTAAAACAGAGCTAAAAACAGTGTCCTAACTGTCTCTCTCAAGTGAGCGGCAGCTGCTGGTTTGAGCTACTTGTGGGTTCCTCGAGTGCAAGCTCAACCTGCCGTATGGCGGGAATGAGGCCTCTGCAAGTGGCACATTAAACTGCATGATGGATTTAGCCTTTGCTAGTACAAAACAAAAAAGTGGTTTCTGGACTACACACTGCTTGGATAAAAGTATAGACCCACAATAGCTCCCAGAGCTGGTGGAAAACGTACCACTGCCATGTTGGGAAGCTGAGGTGGGCAGAGCCAGCAGCCATAGCACTGTTTCAGTCTTGGAATGCTGCAGTTTAAAGCAATAGATTTACAATAAGACAGATTCAGATGTAATAGTTTACAATGTGTGTAAAATATACATAGGCTTGAAAGAGACAGAAAAAGTGGTATATACAGTTATATAAACAACTACATAGTTTTAAAAAATAAAGTCTTTAAAGAGACAGTAAATTTAATATAAAAAATAAGCCACGTGAAGATGAATATTACACAGAGAATCTGGATTGTGTTGTCTTTGGGATTTTTAACTGCAGAAAAACATTTGATCGTAAAAGATGTTGAGTTAAACCAATATGTATATTTTAAAGATACTTTGACTTCAAAATTTGGATGTAAGGGTGTGTTGCTTTGAAAGAAGACTCTGCTTTTGTTCCCACAGAAAGCCAGAGGCTATGGATTTGTTCCAGATTAAGATACATCAGGTTTGACCAGCCAAGACCCCCTGAAAGGTCTCTGATGACACCATGGCCCAGATGATCCAACATCCAGAATGGTTGAAGGCAACTGGCTCAGACAATACAGCCTCACAGACTATTCCATAATCCCCAAATTTTCTTTGTGTCCCCATAAGATACAGTGCCCGCCTCCAGCAGGAAGTAGTAAGAGAAGCTACGCCCAAATTCACACATTATATGTAATTTTACTTTGTTAATGTTAAAACCTTCCTTTTTGAAAAAAAAAAAAAAAAAAGGGGAAGTGCTGTGGGATGGTCTGTATGTCAAGTGTGTTGCTGATTGGTCAATAAATAAATCACTGATTGGGCAGTGGCCAGGCAGGAAGTATAGGTGGGACAAGAAGGAGAATAAAGCTGGGAAATGAAAGGCTGAGTCAGAGACACTGCCAGCCGCTGTGACGACAAACAGCATGTGAGGATGCCGGTAAGCCACAAGCCACGTGGCAAGGTGTAGATTAATAGAAATGGATTAATTTAAGCTATAAGAACAGTTAGCAAGAAGTCTGACACAGCCATACAGTTTGTAAGCAATTTAAGTCTCTGTGTTTACTTGGTTGTTTCTGAGTGGCTGTGGGACTGGCAAGTGAGAGAGATTTGTCCTGACTGTGGTCCAGGCAGGAAAACTCTAGCTACAGGCCAGTCCTTAACACAACAGTGTTTCTCTTTTCAAACAGTTGTCACCTGGTGTCATATTGTTGATGTGGCAGAACTATGCTTTTCTCAAGAAGAAAATTGAAACTTTATGGTGTGGGGGTCCCCAAAACAGTTTGACCATACAGCTGCCATGACAGGCTTAGAGGCCCAGACACAGTTTCTGTGTGGCAAAACCTGGACCCATGAAAAGCCATAAGCTGACCATACACAGTGGGGCCTGCATCTAAGAGGAAATACTTCACATTCTGAACATTTCCTATATCCCTATACAAAGTCAGCCAATCAGGGTCCTGAACCCTGGAAATCCTTTCACCCCAACTTCTGCTATGATTAAAAACCTCACCCTGCCTGGGCTCTGGGTTCTCTGCCCAAACTGCTCCATGAGACAGAGTCCAATCTCTGAGCTTATAAATAAAAGTCTCTTTGCTGCTCTTTTGATAGTCATTGCAATCTGTGCAAAACGTTTGGCACACCAAGCCTTAAGGTTGATTGTGACCTTGTAGTACCTCAATGAGCATCTTGTTAGAGTCCCATTCTTTGATAAAAGTTTGGCCTAGTGGCTGGTTGTAACTTAGCAGTGGCTCCTTTGTAATTGCTTAGAGCCAAATATCTGGACAATCTTGATGAACAAAAGTATATGCTACACTTCTAAACTCTAATTGACTGGTTAGCATGTACTTATCTTTGGGGTGAATTAGGAGCAGTCCTCCCTCAGCTAAATTCTAGTTTGGGTGATTTACTATATGCTAAGCATCAGTAAATCCTTTATATCACCAATTCTACTCTTCTACATCTCATCTTAGTAGTGGAGTGCTCCCAATGCATGAGATGCCATTTACAACCTACACAAAATTAACTATAAATGGACCTTACATATAAAAGTTAAATGCAAAATACTGAACCTCTAGAAGGTACTCTCCATGTTTGGCAGACTGCTTTCCATGGGTGCACCAAAGCATTTTCAGTTTGCCTACAAAGATATTTTTAAGCACAGCTTCCTACTTCCAATTTTGTGAGCAGGTTCAGCCCACAAAGCAGTTATTCAGTGGCTTGTCCCTGGTTCCAGGGAGTTTCAAGTACCACATGGGATCTCACGGGACAGGTTCTGCAGGAAGGTTCCCACCCAGATCCGGGGAGGACACACCACACTTGCTCTTGCACCTCACCATCTGCTCCATCATTCGGGGAAACAGCACCTCCTCACTCACCATGTCATGGTTTCTCAGCTCAGCTTCCTGCAGCAGCAATCACAGCACAACACACCACATAAAACTGTTGGTGCCAACTCTTTTTCAAAGCAAATTCTGAAGCCTGTGGAGGCAGGAAGGACCCTGTACCTCTTTTGACTGACAGATCATCTGGAGGGCCTGATTGGCAAGTGAGAACTAAGTAACAAGAGCACATCCCATGGGTTACAATGTGTTTAAAAACACAGCACAATGGTTCCTGTCCCTCCCTTCCACCCCAGACGAAGACTTTTTCTAGATCAGCGGGGATATGCTTATTAATAGCACTTGCCCCTGGCTCTAATAGCAGACCCTACTCTCCTCCTGCTCTCCATAGGCACTTCGTCTTCTTCCTCCTGGAAACAATGGGACTAGTTAGCCTGAAGAGACCACTATATATTATGTGGGGTGGAGTCATTCCCTGTCACACTGGCAGAAGAGTGTCTGGGATATTAACAACTAAAGAGAGATGTAAAGGCACACAAGGAGAGTGTTTGTTGTGTGACTTAACACTGACATCAAGTAAAATGAAGGTATGTTTTATCTGGTTGTCACAGGGACTTCAGACATGCAGCAAAGCAAAGCAGGGACATGATCACAATGAAGATAATAGTTACATTGCATTGGGAGTTCTATACCAAATATTCAGAGCAAACTGTTAGCAAATGAATGATAGTAAAGAGTAGTCTTCATGGATAGTTGAATAATTGAACTAGCAAGAATGTGTTTATAAGCACTATTGTTAGTCAGCACATCTTACTCAGTGGGCAGGTGTCAAAAAATACAATTGCTTTATTCAAGGTTCTCTACATGATCAAAACTGGTAGAATGAATTTCTGCATGTATGAAGAAAGTAGATTTATCTATCTATCTATCTATCTATCTATCTATCTATCTATCTATCATCATCATCTATCTATCTATCTATCTATCTATCTATATCTATCTATCTATCTATCTATCTATTTATCTATCTATCTATCTATCTATCTATCTATCTATCTAATCTATCTATCTATTATTTATTTATTTATTATATTTATTTATTTATTTATTTATTTATTTATTTATTTATTTATTTATGTTTTTCAAAACAGGGTTTCTCTGTGTAGCTTTGGAGCCTGTCCTGGATCTCACTCTGTAGACCAGGCTGGCCTCGATCAAACTCACAGAGATCCACCTGCTTCTGCCTCCTTAGTGCTGGGATTAAAGAAGTGTGCCACCACTGTCTGGCAGAAAGTGGATTTATTAGAATGTTTTACAAACTGTGGTTCAGGTAGTCTAACAATGGCTGCTACCAATGGAAATTGTAGAATTCAGTGATTATTCAGTTCCTGAGACTGTATATCTCAATTGGTCTTCAGTGCACACCACAATTCTAAGGAAGTAGGTTTTAATGTTGTTAAAGGAAAGAACGTGGTAGCCAGATGCAGGACAAGCAGGCAAAGTTGTGCTCCCTCCTCAGTGTTCTATATATTTAAGCTGTCTCCAGAATGTATGATCAAGAGTGAAGGTGGAGCTTATACTTTATTTTTTTTTGGTGTTTTGAGACTGGATTTACCTGTGAAGCCCTGGAACTCATTCTGTAGACCAGGCTGGACTCAAACTCAGAAAGTCCAACTGATTCTGCCTTCTGAGTGCTGGAGTTGAAGATGTGCACAGCCACCAAGTAGCTGAAGGATGATATCACCTCAAATGACCCACATTAAAGATAAGACTTTTATTTCAAAACCTTTTTAAAAAATCCCTCACAAGTGTACCCAACTCTTCAGGTTTTAGCTATGTCCAAATATAGTAGTTGGACTACCAAAAATAACAGTCACAATAGTCAAGACAGAAGAAAGAAGAAAAACTTCTTACCAGTAGGAGGCCAGTAGAGTAATAGATGATTTTCCAATGCTTTTCCTAAACAAAGTGAACATGTTCATTTTACTTAGGGTGTCTGGACATGTTTATGTAGAGTTCCCCTATTCCTAAACAGGCTAGGTTAACAAATCCATTTTTGAACATGATCACAATGCAAAAGCAAAGGCATTTAGGGGAATTCTTATCTCAAAGTAATGTAGAAACTTAGATAAATTATAAAAATGATAAGAAGAAATGCTTCTGGGATGTTCATCTTGTACCACAAGGTCTTAGCTGAAAATCAGGTAAATGACAGAGTGAAAGTAGATTGCTCTTGAGCACATGTGACCTGTCAATCTTGATGTTATAAAAAAGATAACTGTACCAATGCCACAATTCACACAGATACAAAAGAGAAAGAATACAAATACAGAAAACATCCTGGAAAAGTCACTTAACTGTACTATATATTCTGCTCTTAGATGAAGAGTTATGATGATCGCTATTAACCTCAGAACAAGGATGCTTTTCCTCTGAGCAGGCTGGCTTAGGAGCAGAAGGCCACAGCTGCTTCCATGCAAAACCAGAAGAAGTTATGTTTAACTAGCCCTGGCTCCTGTATCTCTCAGGTTTGTGCCCTCACTGTAAAGAATTCCATGATTTTTCTTTTTCTAACATAAAAACTTAGTTTTATGATGTTTTGTCTGTGCACAGTACTAACAGAGGTTAGAAGAAGGCAGGGGATGCCTGGAACTGGGGTTACAGCAAATTTTTAGCTTCCATGTGTGTTCTAGAAGTGAAACCTGGGTCTTCTGTAATAGCAGCCAGTGACCTTAATTGCTAAGCCACCTCTCTAGCCCCTTTCTATTTAAAATTTACTTCTATAAATTTTAATTAAAAGATATTACATCACATTTCTTTCCATCTCTTCATTCCATCCCCTCTCAAGTCCCCTTTTCAGCCAATCAGGGTCTTGAACCCTAGAAATCTCCTCACCCTAATCTCTGCTATGATAAAACCCCCAAACTTCCTGGACACAGATCTGTCTGCTCTTACTGCTGTGTACCACAGACCAAGGTCTGAGCTTGAAAATAAAAGCTCTTTGATTTTATATATTGAATTTGGTCTCTATGTTGGTCTTGTGGGGGTTCCCTGCAATCTGGTCATAGCAGTAGGAAATGCAGATCTACATTCAGAATAAGTATCCACTCCAGTAAGGACAAAGAGTTGTTTTTTTCATGAAGAAAGCGCTGATTAAAAAGTGGAATTCTCCTCCATTTGAGAGAATTAGCCTCAGGCAGAGATGAGCTTCATAATTGTTTATTCAGTACAATATGGTTAGCTGATTATCAATATATGTACAACTAATAAGAATGGACACAGAAGGTTGTATTCATGTATTTCTTAATACTTGTTCACCCATAACTAACAAGGAAGAAGTTCAAAGGGATTTTTGAAGGGATGGAATGAAGTGATGAAAGAAAATGTGACATTAATATATTTTAATTAACAATTTATGGAAATTAATTTTAAATAAAAAGAGGGGCTAGAGAGATGGCTCAGCAATTAAGTGCACTGGCTGTTGTTACAGAGGAACTAGGCTTTATTTCTAGAACCCACATGGTAGCTAACCATTTGTTGTAATTCCGCTTACAGGCATCTCCTGCCTTCTTCTGGCCTCTATAATTACTGTGCTGAGACACGTGCATGGAAAACACCCATATAATTTAATTTTTTAAAAGTTAGAAATAGAGACTGGGTGGTGGTGACACATGCCATTAATCCCAGTACTCGGGAGACAGAGGCAGGAGGATCTCTGTGAGTTTCAGGCCACCTGGTCTACAGAGAGACTAGGCTAGCCTGGGCTACACAGTGAGTTCCAGGAAAGTCTCCAAAGATACACAGAAAAATCCTATCTCAAAAATTTTTTTTGGAAAAGGGAAGAATGGAATTTTCTACAGTAATGTCATGGCCTTGAGACAGACAGCAGCCACAGCTAGATAAAAATGACATTGCTACGGAAGGAGTTCTGGCATTCCACTGAGCCAGCCTGTTCAGAGGCAAAAGCAGCTTCATTCTGAGGTTAATATAGTTCCTCATAACCATTCATCTGAAAGCAGAATATACAGTGCTGTTAAGTGACTTTCCTTGAAGTTTTTGTATTTGTGTTCTCTATCTTTTCCATCAGTGAGCATGGCATTAGTACAGTTAACTTTCAGATTGAACATCAAGATTGACAGGTTGCATAGGCTCCAAAGCAATACTTTTTCATTGTGTCCCTTTTTGATTTTTAGCTAAGACCTTGTTATACAAGATGAACATGCCACAGGCATTTGTTTCCATCATTTTTATAATTTATATATGTTTCTGCATGACATTACAGTAAGAATACCCCTAAATATCTCTGCCTCTTCTGAACATGATGACAATGTAAAAGCAGTTCAGAAGATTTGTTTACTTGCCTGCTTAGGAATAGAGATAACACTACATGAACACGTCCAGACTTTCTAAGTAAAATCCACATACTTCATTGTTTAGGAAAAGCATGCTTTCCCTGCTTCTTGCAGGTAAGACATTTTTCTCATTTCTTCATTCTTGGCTACGGTGATGGTTATTCCTGGTAGTCAAACTGACTACTTCTGGAATTAACTAAAACAAAAAGAGTTGGGTGTACCCATGATGAACTTTTTTTAATGTTTTGAAATTAAAGAAACATCTTTTATTTGGATCACTTGAGGTGAAATCCAATTTTAGATGTTTGGTGGCTGTGTACAACTTTAACCCAAGCACCCAGGAAGCAGACATAGTTGGAATTTTCTTGGTTTGATGCTGGCCTGGTCTACAGAATGACTTCCCAGGCTATACAGATAAACCCTGTCTTGAAAACACCAAAAAATAAAAAAAAGTTTAAGATGCATCTTTAGTCTAGATTGTACCTCAGGAGGAAGCCTGCATATATAAAGTATATTGAAGGAGGAAGCTCTGTCTCTGTCTTTATCTGCTTGCCTTAGCACTGGCTAAAGTTCATTCCCTCACCAGCATGAAAGCCTACTTTCTTGGTATTTTGGTGTATACTGAAGGTCAGCTGAAATATCCATCCTTATGAACTGAACATCTACCAGACTCTTCAAATTTCCATTGACAGGCAAAAAAAGTTGTACTGCCTGGACAACAGATTGTGAGACATTCTATTAAATCAGCTTTCTACATACATGGGGAGATGCATTCTCGTAGTCCTGATCATGTAGAGAACCTTGAATAATACACTTGTGTTTTTTCACCTGCCCACTGAGGAAGACGTGCTGGCTAACAATGATGTGCATAAAGACATTTGTTCAAGCTCCATTATTCTCTAAGTATTCAACTTTCCATGAAGAAAAGTCTTTATAAATATTTAATTTGCCAATACCTTTCCCTGAATTTCAGGAATAAAATTCCTGGTTTTCTGAAGTCCCTGTGACAACCAGTTAAAAAGTACCTTCAATTCACATGATGTCACTTTGAAGACTCCTAACAAACATCTCCTTTTGTGTTCTACAATCTTGCTTTAGTTGTTAATATTCAAAGTACCATTCAAATGCATGACAGAGAATCACTCCACTCCACATAGTATAGTGGGCTGTACAAGCTAGCCACATTGTGTCCAGGAGGATGAAGGGGAAGTGCCAATGGAGGGCAGGAAGAAAGCAGGGTCTACTTTTTGAGCCAGTGGCCAGGTCCTATTGAAATTAAAATCTCTGCTGGTTCAGAAAACATCTGGGTCTGGGGTGGAAGACAGGGTCAGAAACCTTTGTGCTGTGTCTTTAAGACCAGTGTAATTGGACTCACAGAGATCCACCTGGGGCCTAGCCATGGATCTCTGCATCCAGATCCCTCGGTAGTTGGATGAGGTTTCTAGCATGACAATGAGGGTGTTTGGTCATCCCATCACCAGAGTAGGTCAGTTCGGGCTGTATCTGGACCATTGCCAGCAGTCTGTTGTGGGGGTATCTTTGTGGATTTCTGTGGGCCTGTCTAGCACTTTGCTTCTTCCTATTCTCATGTGGTCTTCATTTACCATGGTCTCCTGTTCCTTGTTCTCCTTCTCTGTTTTTGATCCAGCTGGGATCTCCCGCTCCCCCAAGCTCTCTTTCCTTCGACCCTCACCCTTCACTACCCCCACTCATGTCCAGGCTGTTCATGTAGAACTCATTCCATTTCTCTGTCATTGGGCGATCCCCGTGTCTTTCTTGGGGTCCTGTTTTCCAGGTAGCCTCCCTGGTGATGTGAGTAGCAGCAGTCCAGTCATCCTTGTTCCACATCTAGTATCCTGGGAGTCCAATTAGCAAGAATGAGGAGGGTTTATATGAGCAAGAATTGTTGAGACCAAGGTTGGATAAAGCACAGGGACAAATAGCCAAACGAATGGAAACACATGAAATATGAACCAATGGCTGAGGGGTCACCAACTGGATCAGGACCTCTGAGTGGGTGAGACAGTTGATTGGCCTGATCTGTTTGGGAGGCATCCAGGCAGTGGGACTGGGTCCTGTGCTCAGTACATGAGTCAGCTGTTTGAAACCTGGGGCCTATGCAGGATCGCTTGGCTCGGCCTGGGAGGAGGGAAGTGGACCTACCTGGACTGAGTCTACCAGGTTGATCTCAGTCTGCGGGGAAGGCTTTGCCCTGGAGGAGGTGGGAATGGGGGGCGGGCTGGGGAGAAGGTGAGGGGGGCGGGAGGGGGGAGAACAAGGGAATCCATGGCTGATATGTAGAACTGAATTGTATTGCAAAATAAAAATTAAAAAAAAGACCAGTGTAACCCTATGGGAGGTACTTTGTCACTCAGTCCTCACTAGCCAATCACATCCACCAGGTTACCTGCCAGTCAAATGTTGTGCAGGGTCTTAGGGTCAGCTTCAGGCTTGGCTTTGAGGAGGAGCTGGTGTCAATGATTTTATGTGCTGTGCTGCGCTGTGAGAGCTTCTGCAGAAAGCTGAGCAGAGAGTGTGGGCAACCTGAAAAACCACAACATGGTGAGTGAGGGTCGGCTGTCCGCAGACTGGGAGGAGTGGTCAGTTGAGTCATAGAAGCCAGTTTGGTGAGTCTTCCTCTGGCTGAGTGGGAGGCAGTGGCCGGATGTAGAGTTTGGCATGTTCTTGCATGGTCCTTCATGGTCCAGCGTGGTTCTGCTCACCCTGCATGTTCCAGCTTGTTTCTTTGTGGTCCTGGGTGGTGTTTCAAATTCCTGGGCTGGCAGCCTCTGTGTAACTTCGCTCTGTTGACTGCATCAGTGCAGAGCATTGAGAGTGGGACTGTGATTTGAAATAACCTTGTTGTTGACATCACTGTGAAATGCCGGTATGTTGTCACTATGGAACCCAGGTTTGCTGAACTCAGAGAATCATGGTCCGGTATATTCCAGAAGTGCTGCATTTTGAACTTTTCACATTTAGGTTTAGGATCCATCTGGAGTTAATTCTATCGAGCTCGTAAACAGTATCTCCTGTGGAAAGTATTACTTCATTGATAAAATGTGATGTAGAAAAGTGGAATTGATGGAAAAAGGTCTCACTAGATCTTAGGAGACATTAATTCTCAAAGTAGTATTTAGGTAAGGGAGGACTGCATCACAAATACTCCAAAGATAAATAGTATGCTAACCATGCCTGCTGGAGATTAGTGTAATAAGATGTAAATAATGGGCTGGAGAAATGGTTCAAAGGATAAGAGCACTGGCTGCTCTTCCAGAAGAACCAAGTTCAATTCCCAGCACCCACATGGCACCTCACAACTGTCTGTAACTCCAGTTCCAGGGCATCTGTCACTCACACCAATGCACATAAAATAAAGTTAAATAAATTTTAAAAAAGATGCAAATATTTGTTCCCCAGGATTAAGAATCTACATTCCGATAACAAAGGTGATGACTCTGATTTATAACCAGCTGAAAGGAGTATCACTCCATTAAAAAACTGGCTTCTAAATGCTGCTCAAATGATCATTACAAGGTCACATCCAACATTAGGTCCTGGTGTGCCATAAAGGTATATTAATTTTAGAACAGGGGTCTCTACAGTCTTTTTGAAAAGCAGTTTGGAGTCAAGGTATTCTGCATTGGTTGAGGCAGATTTGGACCCTCTCTGCAGCCTGACAAAACACTGCCATTGCTATTCTCATGACTAACCACCCTAAATTATTGGATTACATGTCTGCAGCACCACAGAGTTCTAAAATGACCCGTTTGAGTCACATGGTTGACTGTCCATTGCAGAACAGGGAAAGGATTTATATGTGGACCATGGCTTTTCCCTTCAGACAAGAAGAGGAGGAACAGTGTACTGTGTACACTGCAGGAGGAAACAGACTAGACAACCACTAGATCACAACTGAAGTTAAAGGCTGTGAGATTCAGGGTTCTCCAATACATAGAAGGACTAATGGGGCAGGGAGAGTGACTTTCTCTGTAATTTTCCTGCATGTATTAATTCCTTCCATGTTTATAAAAACAGATAGAATTGGTGGGTGTACAGTTTAGAGAGAATACCTTGAACTACTACATAATTATTTTCCAGGTAGCAAACTCTCCTATGCAGATATGTGTAATACTGGTTTACACAGTTAAGTCAGCTGAGAGGTTTGAGACATAAGCCAATGGCTGTAACTCTATGTGTTAGCTTACAACAATCAGAGGCTAATACTTTACATGGTACAAAGTCATAAACTCTCCTATAAATGGTATTGACTTTACCATGGAGGTGCCCATTCCATTTCAAAGTCAATATAGCTAAGTTTTCTTCCAATTATTTTTATCGTGTTAAAGCATCAATTATTGATATTTTAAAAATTCATTTTCTTTAATTGCATTGCTGCTTTTTTTCCTTTTTTTTTCAAAGTTTCTCAGTTTAACAATATCATTCCATTCTTTTTGTAAGTGCTCTTTGTTTATCTATTTATTTATATTAATTTAGAGCACTGATTCTCAACCTTGGTCATAGCTCCATTTAGGGGATCAAATGACCATATCACAACACTGACCTAAAATGACTGGGAACCACAAATATTTATATAATGCATAACAGTAGCAAAAAATTTCCTTAAAAATTGACAGTGAAAATAATTATATAGTTAGGGGCATAACTGCATCATGAGGAACTGTATAAAAGAGTCACAGATTTTGGGATGTTGAGAACCACTGGTTTAGATCACTGATTTCTGTAGCTTACGCTTGTCTCACACCACAAAATTAAGAATTGCTTTAAAAACTGAATCCTGCCTCTGGGGCCCAGTGCTGGGAAGACAGTCTTAAAACTCCTTCCTGACTGGATCTTGACTGAACTGTGGAAAGGGAAAATAGATCAGTGATTGAGTATCCTCCAACTTCTCTAGATTTTATTGTGAATAAAGTAGGACCTGTGTAAGAATTGAGTTCACTTGCTAACTTTAAAACAGATGTAGTCACAACACAGGAGAAACAAGAAAGAGGGTGAAAGCTTTCCTGCGGTGACAATAGTTAGTATGAAAAATGTGTAGTAAGGTAATCAATTTTAGACCATAAATAAATATTCTGACTAACCATTTCTGGG
This sequence comes from Peromyscus eremicus, assembly GCF_949786415.1. Taxonomy (NCBI): domain Eukaryota; kingdom Metazoa; phylum Chordata; class Mammalia; order Rodentia; family Cricetidae; genus Peromyscus; species Peromyscus eremicus. The sequence goes on from NW_026734288.1 coordinate 8,240,986, forward strand.
TTCACAGACAAAGCAATCAGGAATCTGGACAATGAACTAAATTTCATGAAATCAAATTCCTGTAGTTATGTTGTGCCCAGATTGTGACCCCCAGAGAGACCACCAAGGACGAGCAAGCCGGAATGCAAAAGCAAGCTTTAATTCTGGATATCCAAAAGCAATACAAGCCTAGGCAGGGACTTCGTCCAATACATCCAATGTAGTGGAGGCTGGAAGAAGTGCCCACCTATCTGCAAGCTCAGTTTTTAAAGGGAAAAATCACAAGATTACATCCTTTAGGGGTGCTAGTACAGGTACAATTGTGATTGGCTCGCTTCTAGGGGCTTTCTAGAAATCATGGCTTAATCTTACTTCTAAGGGAGTGGTTGCCCACCACCATTTCTCATTGGCTGCCCACAGGTGGGGTCATTTTTATAATCAGTTACCTTGGAAACCAGGGAGAAGACATTCCATAGTCAGGCAGGCATTACCTCATGACTACCTTGTGACACTGTACTTTTACACTTCCTGGTTTCTGGAAGGTGAACTGACTGGTTTTAGTAACTAATGGCCTATTTCCAAAAGGAGAAATCTTAGGCAAAAATTTTAGGGTGAAATCTTTTTGGTCTTATTTCTAAGATGGCTCATTTTGGTCTCACATTTCCCCCTTTTCATGTGCCTAATGGAACCCAATCATGGGTTTTGGGCAGTTAACTCAAAAGTATCCCTCTCTAATAATGGCCATGTATAGTTAGCCATCTTGTATTTATACCAGGGAGTTTTCTTTTGACCTAGCATTTCAACCTTTTCTGAACAGGGAACATGGGTGACGTATTCTCTTCTGGAACTGCTTTGAGCTGGCATTGGGGCGCCATTGGCAGGGGCCCCCAAAGGGCTGAAAAGCTTGTCAAAGAATGGGCAAGGGGGCATTTGTCAGAAGTGTGTGGCTCTCTGACCCTGTAGAGCCAAGGAACAATCACGTTGGGTGGGCTGGTCCACATCAGCTTTTAGCAAGTCTGGAACTCACAGTCATCTGGAGCAGTGGAGTCAGTGACTGAAACTTGGAGGTGACTGCCCGCCAAGTGGAAATCTGTTGAGACAAATTTAAACTAGGAACAGAAGTTAAAATTTATGAACTTATTTGGAACCCTTAGGTCCATACCCTTAGTAATGGGAAAAGCAGTAGTCTCAAGACCAGGAGAGAGAAAAAATACCATCTTTAGGAATACTTATCTGGGGTCCTTTTGACCTCTGTGAAGGTTTTTATGAATCTTTTGATCCTTTGAGGCCTACTTACAAAGTGACATAAAAGTTTTAGACTGAAATCCATATTGTAGACAAAGCTGGTAATGGGTATCTTGTAAAACAGCAGAAGTGGACTCATACCTTTGAGTCCCAACAAGAAGTCCAGATTTGGGTTAAAAACTTGTGCATTTTCTTCTGTCCAAAAAGCCAGGTATAAATTGGACAGAGATTTTTTGACCTGATGAGAAGTACTTTTAGGTTTACATTTAAATATATTTAGATGACATCTAAAGCAAATCCAAAATGTTGAGCTTGTGACTGAACAGTAAGTAGTCATTGTTCTACCAGCTCATCAGGGGTCCTAAATGTTAAGCTCTGAACCGTTGAAGAGGAGAGTAATCTGAAACATATCTTATTATAGACTCATATCTGAACCTTTATGACTTAAACTTTTATATCTTAGAACATTTTCCTAAAAGTGAGTTAAGAAGCTTGCCATAGCCTTGCAGAAGAATCTGGTTGCCTGATGCTGCCATGCTGACAAAGTTAGAGCTAGCCTAGCCATCAGTACTATCAGAAATCTGAGAAGGATAAACTATATCTGAGTGCAGACCATGAAGCTTCCAATCCTATAAATTACAGGGACCAATTCATACCCAGGTCTCCATATTGTTGGAGGCACCAGTCAGAACAGCATCAATCTTCTTCCACCATAAGGCCCATAAGGCAGAGTATTTTTCCTGTGGAATAGGGACACGGAAGACTGACCTTGACCAGGCAAAAGTGTGCAATCAATTGCAGTGTCCTACTGCTTGTCCACAGTCTGAGCTGGGTCTTGGCGGCAGGTGTTGGTTGCATTGGGGCATCTTGCCCTATGGTCAGTGTTGTCATATTTCAGGCAGAGACATTGTGGTGCCTCGTACAGAATCTTTTTCAGAGACCTTGGGTCACTGCTAGGATCTGGAAGCCTGTCTGATATAATAAGCTTGTAGATCAACATTTAAATGCCATATTCTGCAGATTTCTGAAGTATGAGGGCTGTCCAGGTATATCTGAATAGACAAACTTTGTTTCTAATTACTGGTTTCAAGCTCAACCCTGAGAACATATGCAAGGGACTAAGTAAATGAGTAAACATCCCTGTAATATTACATCAGTACTTACTTCCCCTGACTACAATTAAAAAAAAACTTGATTACTTATGACCGATTATTTATGTTCTCTAACAGTCTACAATAAGTAGCCTAAAAACAATGCTTTTAAGTTGAAGCTCTTCTATCATCAAATACAGGTTCAGTAAAGAAACCAAAACAAAATATCAATATACAACATTCTTAAGCCTGAACATATCTTGGGTAAGGAGAAACATTTTTTAAGCCATTGATTTTTAATTATAAACACTGTTCTTGAAAGATTAAAATCTCTCAAATGTCTTTTGTAATATCAACAATAAAGTATTTTCTCTTACTTTAAGGGGGAGAAAACATGGCATCATCACAATCTGTATAAAGTAAAACCAAGCTCCAGAGTACAATCTCCAAGTTCTATATCTCGGATTTATTTATAATCCTTTTAGTTCTTTTACTTAGAGGCTTGGATGATTTCTTTGACCCTACCTTTGTCAGCACATACATAGCCTGCCTGCTCTATTTTATTATGGCTGGTGCTTCTGGTGATCATCACCTGACACTGGCATTTTTTAAAACAGCTAAGGACCACCACTGTAACTAGACTCTTTTTGGAACTCTAGTCCTGCCGTACATTTGCAAACCTCAGCTGTTTCCTATGATTCTTTTATGTTACAAAGTTTAGCTGCCAGAGCAAGGTATATTCCTAAGTATAAAAGCATTGATGTGCAGCTTTAATATTTATTAAGTATCTTATTTATTAAACGTATGTTGCCATTTATTTAAATTCTCTAGAAACTTGATGTTGAACACTTGGTAAGGACATAAGTACTTAGGTGTTAACCCGAGTAGATCTTTATAACCTTAGTAAAAGATGGCTGCCAGCCACATGGCTGTCCATGAGGTCACCAGCCAAGATGGAGGGAGCCATGTGGTTGCTGTTTAAAGCTCGTTTTTCTAAACAATAATTACTTGCACACATACACACAGTTAGATGCAAGTTACACACATACATATGTACAGTTAAAGCTTGCTTACATTTTCAAGTCACACACATAAGCAGTTTGCAGAATCATTAGCCATCCTTAAGATGAAAACCAACAAGAATTAACTATTAAATTCAGTATTTGCAGGTATAAGAAACCATAACAGTTTACATCACATCCCCTCTGACTTTCTACAACCTTCCATGTACCCTCAGTCTGTTTCTTTGATGCCTCAGACATTTACTCTAGACAAATTCTGCTTTTTCTTTTCTTTTAAAACAGAAACTCTTACCAAAGTCTTTCTTGTGATTTCCCTCAGTAATCTAGAATATATTATAAATTTACACTATTTTAAACAAGAACAGAAATACATGTATGTACCATAACAAGAATAACTCTCAATTTACATCAGCACTGTACCACAGATAAGAAACTGTTGGTGACATTCCATTCTTGGAGCCAGACCTTGATCAGGTTTTAGCCCCAGGGCAGGTCTTGGGAGCCCCACCCAACAGCATGGAAGAGGAAGAGGACAGGAAAAGCAAGCACCATGGGGACAAAAAGATTGCTGTTAACCTCAGATTTTCAAGAACACGAGAATGGCAGACTGGAAGTGACTCCATGCCCTGGCTGGGCCCACAGACATTTAGGCCACTCCACAGCTGTGACCCTGAAGTGGTAGTTAGTTCTCCACCAGCCCCCACACTGAGCTCCTTGAGGCTCCTTCTGGCTCCTGCCAGCTCTGCCCCGTGTCCACACAGGAGCCCAGCCAGAACCTGCTGGCCATATCTGGGCCCCACAGTGCTCATAGCCTGCCGTAGCACACAGCCATGCCTAGTTCCCATGTGGCCTCTGGGCCAATCTGGCCACCACCACATTGTGCTGTAAAGTCTCTACTCCAAAGCTCTCTGAACAAGCTGGGGCCCCAAACCCGCTGCGTCTAGGCCCCCTGTGATGCTCACAGGCCGCCTAGCTCTCTCAGCGGCACCCTGGGTCTCCGAAGTTCTGCTGTCTGCGCTCTGGTCAGAGAGAGCAAGGAAGCAATGTTAGGTTACTCTGTGCCAGTTCAACCACCAAAGGGGTCTCCATCCCTTTGGCTGGCAATCCAGCCCACAAGTCCCAATGCATACACAAGCTCAGGCATAAAACACTCACACATGTGGCCACAGTTTTCACACATTTATACATTTATATAGGTATAACAAATCACACTGAGGGACAAGATAGGCAGACAAAAAGGAAGAACAAGGGCCCTACAGATGGTCCAGGCAGACGAGAGTCCAGAGAGGGAGCCTCGATTAGGCCAAAGAGCATACGGATGGGACAGGTACAACTCAACAGAGTCTCCCGATCCCCACAAAACAGACGGACCCCTCACAGGTGTCCAAACAGATGGACCCCTCTCGGGCATCCTATGACGGGGGGACCTGTGGGGACCCCCGCATCCTGATGAGGGGTTGGGACATCTCCGAACTCCTCCAGGGTCACCTTACAGGCGTGTCCACCAAGGTGAGAGCCTGTCAGATTCAACCGCCGGCTTCAGATAAGAAAAGGAAAGTAAAAGGAAAGCAAAGACAAGAAAATGGAGTGTTTTTACCAATTGGTGCAGATGGACCTCCGGAGCTCTTAGGGGTCCTGGCGGGGGGTCACTGGGGATCCTGGAGAGCCCCCAAATGTTGTGCCCAGATCGCGACCCCCAGAGAGATCACCAAGGACGAGCAAGCCGGAATGCAAAAGCAAGGTTTAATTCTGGATATCCAAAAGCAATACAAGCCTAGGCAGGGACTTCGTCCAATACATCCAATGTAGTGGAGGCTGGAAGAAGTGCCCACCTATCTGCAAGCTCAGTTTTTAAAGGGAAAAATCACAAGATTACATCCTTTAGGGGTGCTAGTACAGGTACAATTGTGATTGGCTCGCTTCTAGGGGCTTTCTAGAAATCATGGCTTAATCTTACTTCTAAGGGAGTGGTTGCCCACCACCATTTCTCATTGGCTGCCCTCAGGTAGGAGCATTTTTATGGTCAGTTACCAGGGAGAAGACATTCCATAGTCAGGCAGGCATTACCTCATGACTACCTTGTGACTCTGTACTTTTACACTTCCTGGTTTCTGGAATGTGAACTGACTGGTTTTAGTAACTAATGGCCTATTCCCAAAAGGAGAAAACTTAGGCCTTAATTTTAGGGTGAAATCTTTTTGGTCTTATTTCTAAGATGGCTCATTTTGGTCTCACAGTTATACCAGTTGAAATTAAATAGAAGAAATCGGATAAAATGGTATGACCCTGTCTAATATGTATGTGTTTTATACATTTAAGATGTGTACTCCAAGAGAAATGATGTGAACAGAACTTGATGTGCTCTCAAGCAAATCACTAGGCTCTGAAGCAAATGGCCATAAAGTCTGTGTCAATTTTTTCTTTTTCTTTTCTTTTCTTTTCTTTCTTTCTTTCTTTCTTTCTTTCTTTCTTTCTTTCTTTCTTTTTTTGTTTTTTTTTTGAGACAGGGTTTCTCTGTGTAGCTTAGTGCCTTTCCTGGAACTCACTTGTTAGCCCAGGCTGGCCTTGAACTCACAGAGATCTTCCCAGCTCTGCCTCCCAAATGCGCTCGGCCAGTTTCAACTTTTTAACAATATGTTTGGGGATTACCATTACATTATTTCCACTGTCTCTCCTGCCCCCAAGCTCTCCCACAGACCCTTCATTTTGTTCTAGTCCATGGCCTCTTTTTGCTTAACAACAGTTAACATTTGAATGTGACTTGTCTTTGGTTTCAGGACTTCCCAGATATGAAGTAAAGTGTGGGGTGTACTGGACATTGGATATGATATTTTCAAAATGGAGGAAATTTAATTTAGGTGTATGAGTTTTACCTGTGTGTATATCAAGTGCATGCCAGGTACCAGTGGATATCACTGATCCTCAGTGCCTGTAGTTAGAGATTGTTGTGAGCTGTATTTTGGGTGCTGAGAATGAAATCCAGGCCCTGTGGATGAGTAGCTCATACTCTCAGGTGTTGAACAATTTATTCAGCCCCATGAACATGTCATGATAGCAGTAAGGTGTGAATGTATGATCCTGATTTACTCTTTACCTCAGCTTTGAGCTCTCAAAAGAAATACAACGTTGACATCATCCAAACCTAATATAGACATTGTTCTTAAAAAAGTTTCCAAGCCCAAAAGTGAGAGAAGAGTAAAAAAAAAGATCATGAGAGAAACTGACAAGTCTTTAAAGTGTCTGATGGCTTGATCAAAGCCAGAAGACTGTGTTTATCATCAATGTCAAAAAATTAGCAGCAATTTGAGCCCACAAAGACAGTTGTTAGGTGGACCTATGCTGGAGTTTATATCTCTTGTTAGGAGAAACGAGGAACATGCAGGCATGAAGACTGACTTGTCTGAATGGGATGATATTCTGCTTTTGTGATGCTTTTAAAACTTTCAGTTAGGAGCCCTGAATGGTGGTGACTCCAGATGACATTGTCAGGGGATCCAGAGACTCAAACAGAAGTGGCTCTAAGTCTGGGGAAATCAGGCATTTGCAAAGAGCTATAGAGTCTGAAAAAATCATTAGGAAGAGAGTTTTGAGTGTGACAGCCCGGGGTCAAATGACTACACAGGAATGTGTGGGGTGTACCTGAGGAGAAGCTCACTTCTATTGTGCTCTCTGTATCTACTAAGCTGTAGGAAACTGGTGTACTCCAGGCCTTCCACTCTTTTCTGTTTTAACATCTTCATGTAGCTGTCAGTCACAAGTTCCTGCAGCCCCAACTGTGTGATCCTCACTTGGGCCTTAAATCTCCTCTGTCCCCACCCTGTAAATCACTGTAATCTACATTCCTGGTAGGAATAAGAATATTCTAAAGAGACATTTATATCTCTCCCTTTGGCTAACAACTAGGAAATAGTGGACCACATGAAATTCTAATTTCACTGGGCATCTGATTGTGGGAAAAGACTTGAATCCTCCAGATGAGAATGTGGGAGGGTTTTTTTTGTTTGTTTTTTGTTTTTGTTTTTGTTTGTTTGTTTTGGTTTGATTTGGTTTTTCGAGACAAGGTTTCTCTGTGTAGCTTTGCGCCTTTCCTGGAACTTGCTTTGGAGACCAGGCTGGCCTCTAACTCACAGAGATCCTCCTGGCTCTGCCTCCCGAGTGCTGGGATTAAAGGCTTGTGTCACCACCGCCCAGCTAGGGAGGGTTTTAAAGATTGGAAAAATTAATTATGTGGCTTCATTAAATGATTTAGTTTTCCATATCTTTTGCCTTCTATCTAAACCTCTTAGGAGCCCAAAGATGGATTAGTTATCTTATAATTTCTGTGTTGTTCCAAATTAGTGAATTTGAATAAATATTATGTTTTAAATTTTTGTTAATAATTTGCTTTATTCCCTTTTCCCTTTTCTTTCTTTTTTTTTCTTTTTTTGTAATGAATAGTATTACTATGATTCCTTGGCTGTCCTGGCACTTGAAGTGTACTCTAGGCCATCCTTTGACATCAGAGAGATAGGCCCAACTTACCTCCAGAGGGCCTGCAATATAAATGGTCATGTCACTCCCTGGATAACTTGGTTCATTTAATTGACTTACTGAGGATGAATGGCGAACCCTGACTAGTTAGAATAACCAGGGCACAGGTTCTGGTCCTATCTCCAGTAACAGAAGAAGGTTCCCATCAGATGTAACCTTTCTGCCTTAATGGCCACTATCTTCCAACTATGAGAAATTTTATTTTTCTTTGTTATTGAGTCTGTTATAACTCATTACTGACCTAGGAAGAGTTTTTTCCTTATTTTGCACATGGTGAAACTGAGGCTCACAGAGATAAGTAGTTTTTTTAATATAGTTAAGTGTAACTGCTTCTGTTACTCACATGTCATTCTAATTCCTTACTAAATACTGTTGAAGCCAACTTACCTAGGTATGATGGCACAGGCCTGTAATCATTGTACTTAGAATTTGGAGGTAGGAATTTCTGGATTTCAAAGTCATGCAAAATAAGAATGGTTATTGGAGTATGAGGAGAGGACCACAGAGACAAGGGAGACTGTGATTGGATCAGGACAATGTCCACAGTCTTCCCCGCAGTTCCTGAAATTCAGGGCCATGACACCAGTAATTGTTAGCTGAGGTATTTACCACCTCAAGTTTACTATTCTTGATAATATTTTCTATTCTTGATAAAGTTTCCAGTCCAAGACACCTAGATCATTTGGCAATAAGACTCTTATTGCATATTAAATAGTGGAATTCTCCTGCAGGTAGGAAAATTAGCCTCAGGCAGGGATGAGCTTCATGTTTGCATCTCCAGTACAATGTGTTCATCCTTGAATCCCTATAAACACAACCAACAGAAATGGACTCAGCAGGTTATATTCATATGTTTGTGCATACATATTCTCATTTGATTAACAAAGAAGAAAATGGAAGGAAAGAATTTGAAAGGGAGAGAGAGGGCAAGAAGGGGGAAATTTTTTAATATATATTAATTAAAGTGATTAGAAATAAATTTTAAGGAAAGAAGTGCCCTAGGGATATAGGTTAACAGTTAAAAGCAGCACCATGTGTTGTTACATTGGACTCAGGTTCCATTATACCTAACCATCTCTTGTAACTCTCTTCTGGCCTCTGCAAGTACACTGCACAGACTCCTGGAGGCAAACACCTGTGCCCAAAACAATAAAATAATGCTTAAAAATGGAATTCTCTGCAATGATGTCCCAGCCCTGAGACAGACAGCAAGCAGGGCTAGTTAAAATTATCTCCTTCCCAACCTGAATGCTTGTAAGACATTGTATGAAATAACTTTCTACATACATAGAGAGATTCATTCTAACAGTCCTGATCATGTATAGAAGCTTGAATAATACAATTGTGTTTTATTTTTCACCTGCCTATGAAGGAAGATGTGCTGGCTAACAATGGTGCTCATAAATGTATTCTTCCTAGCTCTATTATTCTCTAAGAATTCAACTTTCCGTGAAGACTACTCTTTATAAGACTACTCTGTATTATTTAATTTGCCGACAGTTTGCTCTGAATTTCAGAAATAAAATTGCTAAAGTAATGGAGTGATCATCCAGCTTTCTAATAGGAGAAAGGCCTGTTATCTTGTTTGTGATCTAGTTCCTGCTTTTCTTTGCTGGTGCCTGAAGTTTTTTTTTAAACAACTAGGTAAAAAAAAAAAAACCTTCAGTTCACCTGATGTCAGTGTTAAGTCACACAACTAACACTCTCCTTGTATGTCTTTAAATGTCTCTTTAGTTGTTCATATTCTGGGCACCCTTCTATCTATGTGGCAGGGAACCACTCCACCCCACATAGTTTAGTGGTCTGTACAAGGTAGCTAGCCACATTGTGTCCAGGAGGAAGAAGAGGAAGTGCCTATGGAGAGCAGCAAGAGAGCAGGGTCTGTTTTTGAACACGGTGCTGTTGATATACATATTTTTGCTGATCTAGGAAAAGTATTTGTCTGGGGTACAAGAGAGGGACAGGAACTGTTCTGCTGTGTTTTTATGCACATTAAAACCCTATGGAAGATGCTCTTGTCACTCAGGCCTCACTAGTCAATCAGGTCCTCCAGTTGACCTGCCCGGCAAAAGTGATTCAGGGTTCTTCCTGCTTTCGTAGGCTGCATACTTGTCTTTAAACAGGAGCTGGTACTATTGGTTTTATGTGGTGTGCTCTGAGGGCTGCTACGGGGAGCTGAGCAGAGAGCATGGCTAAGCTGGGAAACCATGACATGGTGAGTAAAGGGCTGCTGTTTACCAAAGGGTGGAGCAAAGGGTGAGTTGTAGGATCTAGTGTATTGGGTCCTCCCTGGATCAAGGTGGCAACCTGCCTTCAGAATCTCTGTCCTATGAGATCTCTTGTGGTACTTGAAACTCCCGGGACCTGGGGCAGGCCTCTGAATAACTTTGCTCTGTTGGGTGAATCTGCTTACAGAATTGGAAGTTGGAAGCTGTACTTAAAACCATCTTTGAAGTTGGGCAGTGGTGCTACATGACTTTAATCCCAGCATTCAGGAGGCAGAGCCATGTGGATCTCTGTGAGTTCAAGGCCAGCCTGGCCTACAAAGCACGATCCAGGACAGGCACCAAAACTGCACAGAGAAACCCTGTCTCCAAAACAACAACTACAAACCAAAAAAAAAAGCAAAAAATCTTTGAACTACAAAATTCTTTTGTTGAACCCATGGAAAGCAGGCTGCCAAGCTTGGAGAGTACCTTCTAATATCATATAAAGTTTTAGTACTTTGCATTTAATTTTTATATATATAATCCATTTATACTTAATTTTGTTGAAGGGTTGTAAAAGGCATCTCATGCATTGGGTAGCACTCAACTACTAAGGTGTGATGTACATGAGTAGAATTTGTCATATAAAGCATTTACTAATGCTCAGGGCATAGTAAGTCTCACAAAATCAGATTTAGCAGAGAAAGGACTACCTCTAACACACCACAGCAATAAGTACATGCTACCAAGGCATGTTAGAGATTAGAAGGGTAGGATATACATTTGTTCATCAGGATAGTCCAGACATTTGACTGCAAAACATCACAAAGGAGCCACTGCTGATATATAACCAGTCACTAGGCCCAAACCTTTATCAAAGAATGACATTGTAACAAGCTGCTTATTGAGGCATTACGGGGTCACAGACAACCTTATGTCCTGGTGTGCTGCAACATTTTTATTTTCTTCTTAAGAAAAGCATAGTTCTGCCAGATGGGCATTATAAAACCAGGCGACAATTATTTGAAGAGAAAAACACCATTGTGTTAAGGACTGGCCTGATCAAGCAAGGCTTTTATCATTTTTACCCTCAGTCACGGAGAAGGAACATTCTTGGGAGACCTAGTAACAGACTGGGGAGTAGGCCTTGGGAGCTTTCCCTATGTGCCTGATGTATTGACAATAAAATGGAGCTCTTTCCATAGAATCAGGAATATGTTTGAGTGAGTTAGTAATGGTGTGGAACAAGGGCTTTTTTGGTGGGGTTGCTTCAGATCCCACATGGAGCTGTGGTTATCAGTCCAAACACCACTGGTGGGTTTATTCAGTAATGTTCTTGAGATGCCCTATGTTCCCCTTTATGGCATTCTTGATTAGCCTCTTCCTGAGTCTGTCCCATTATATTGTAGTGTCTGCTGATAGAAGTTCCCAATTTCTTTCCACTTCCCCCCTGGAAATAGTATAAAAAGTGTTATTCTTTTTTAAGAAGCTTACAGGGCATGCAATATTGCTTGTGCAAGACCTCCCCACCCCAGCTTTTATGTTTTATTTTTATTTATTTTTATTTTTTCTACCTTCCACTCTTCCCATCATTCTTATCCCTTGTCAGCTTCAACTCAGCATTTTTTATTTTTTTTTCTACCTTTCACTCTTCCCATCATTCTCATCCCTTGTCAGCTTCAACTCAGCACAATGTCACTAAAGAATGACCTGCTGTCTCAGGTGTTTAGTATGTTTAAGAAATAACTCTGGTAATATATTTGCTGTCTAACTCACCCATCTGCCCAAATGGCTAGACCTACAAGTTGTCTGTCTCTATTTAAATTGTTGAAAGTAATACCTGGTGGAGCATGCAGCTAAAGACACAAGGATGACAGCATGTGTTGAATGCAAAATGTGTGTAGGCTATCTCCTCTTTGAGCATTTGCCAGAGATGGATGCATACTATTATTAAAGGTATTTTTTAATAATATTCTAAGTGTGGAAATGATAGAAAGATGGTTATGTGGATTGTCTTTCAGCAATAAGTAATTAGAATGCTTCGAACTTTCTGCTACCACCAGCTGCAATGGTGTGATTTAGCATAGTCGAGTTCTAAGTAATAAATGGAGTTTCTGAGCTGCAGAGGTTACTCCATTGTGCATGGTGTTGGGCAGGTAGATAGCGTAGAATCCATATCTTGTCATAATTTACATGACAGAAAGCAGATTTGAAATTATTCTTCTATTTTGTTTTGGAATTGATCATCTGTGGGGCTGGGTTTCCCTGAAACCACAAGGTAGCAAGAAATCACCTCCTTTTGCAGCTAGAGCTTTAGAGCATGGGGCTTCTGTCTTTGTAAAGAATATCAGTACCTTGAGGGTCAGAAACAATTGTTCAAGGGTGACTTTGAGTTAATGTTATGTTGTACTTGTGAAGTCTTGGCTTATTTAATTTCTTTTTTTTTTTAATAATTTATTATTCCTGTGTATGTGTGGCACAGTATCATTTGAAGGTTGGAACACTGGCTTGTGGAGTTGGTCCTCTCATTCCACCTTCGGGCAAGACTTGAGTATTGCATTCAAGTTGCCAGAGAAAGCATGTTAATGGGGTATCTTTCATTTTATTTTTTTTGTAAGACTTATTTATTATTATGAATTCAGTGTTCTGTCTGCATGTATACCTGCAGGCCAGAAAAGGGCACCAGTTCTCATTACAGATGGTTACAATCCACCATGTGGTTGCTGGGAATTGAACTCAGGACCACAGGAAGAGCAGTCAGTGCTCTTAACTACTGAGCCATCTCTCCAGCCCCTGCTTATTTAATTTCTATACACATAGAATCACTGGAAGCTGGGTAACATTGGTGAAGTCACACTTTTCTTGGATAAGTTTCCCTTGGTCCTTTGATTAACAGTTGACTATATGTTCCTTCCTTTCTTCCTGGCTTTTTCTCTCTATCTTCTTTATTATTTTACAAATATTATAATATATTCTTGATTATTATAGTTTTGTGGTAAATATAGAAGTTATATCAATATGTGTACTATTTTTCATAACTCTATTGAACATTCTGAGTTTTTCCATTGTGAGCACCATTTTGTAATCAGCTTTCCTGCTATAAATTGTTGGGCATTGTTATTGGATTTTATTTATTTTATGCTGTAGATTTACCATAAGTAACATCTTAATTTTGATACATCATTTTCCCAAGGATCAGTTAGTTGCTTCTTTATTTATTTGGGGTTTGTAGTTCTTGTCATTGTTAATCTGTGAATGACTTTTGGTTTATTGGATTAAAAGACTTATTTGTCTTTGCAGGTGGCTCAACACATATTCTTCTTAGGGATGACCTGAGTTCAGATACCTACACTCAAGTTGAGAGGCTGATAACTCTACTATTCCAGATCCAGCAAATCTGGTACCCTCTTATTTTGTATGTCATTTGTAAACATATGGAAGACATTCTTTCTCATGCACAAGTATGTATAAAAATAGTGACAAACAACGTGTTTTCAGAAGTGCTTGTAACTTATAAAGCAAGTAGGATAAAACAAGTTGCTGCAGGTATAATCAAAACTATTTTCTACAAAGTTAAAATATAAGAAAGCTTCAAGCAAATCTCTCCAACTTAAATGGAACAGCTCTTGTAGCCATATTCATGTTCTATTCTTGGCAAAGGACAGAACTAGAGTGCAGAGGGTTGTCTTTTTGTGGTTTAAATTTGATTAGAATCCTGTAGCTCTTTTTTAAGGGACCATAATTTGTATTTGTAGCTCTGTTTTGTGTCTTCTTTTGCCAGTGGTGCCATCCATGTTTTTGATTTTATTAATTATAAATACATTATATTGTTCATTTCTAAGCCTTTTTTTCCATGAAGTCTATCTTTGAACAAAGACTCCTGGTTATCTTGTAGATAGTGTTGAGTCTGTGTGTGAGGAAGTATTTTTCATTTTGTCACAAAATGTTGTAGCTAAATTATAACAGCTTCATTGTCATAGAAAAGACACTCCTAAGCAGACACCCTAGTCTTCCAGGTCTTACTGGTCTTTCTGTCCCTTTCCAAAATGTTTCGTGTGTGTGTGTGTGTGTGTGTGTGTGTGTGTGTGTGTGTGGTGTGTGTCTGTGTGTGTGTGTATACATACATACATATATATATATATATATATATATATATATTGTGTTGGGTGTCCCATTTGTTCCTCACCTATTGACAAGTTGGGTGTTTCTGATTTGGATTCAGTGTATTGAAGAAGAAGCTTTATCATGAGTGGCCAGGACTATGCTTATCCAGGCATAGAAGAATAAGTTTCCAGAATTATACTGATTCAGGAAATAGGAAGCATTGGTTCTCCCTTAGAGTCTAAGACATCACTAATCCTAGGTACTTGGCTAGGTTTACAGTAACAAACATAAATTCCCTTCTGTTGAGTGCCTTAAAGATGTCTAAACAGGTGATGGTTACCCCAAATATAACTTCCCACAATCACATCTTTGAATATATCTTGCTGTGATAGTCTTTATGGTGGTTCATAGGCTTACTGCTGAAAAATTATTATAATTACATTTATTTCTCTTTTTTAAACATTTATTTATTTGTTTGTTTGTTTATTTTGTGCATCTTTTTCTGCCTGCACACTAGCATTTATTTATTTATTATTTATTTATTTATCTATTTATCTATTTATTTATTTATTTATTTATTTATTTATTCATTCATTCATTCATTATGTACACATTTTTCTGCCTGCATACCAGCAGAGGGCACCAGCTCTCATTATAGATGGTTTTGAGCCCCACTGTGGTTGCTGGGAGTAGATCTCAGGACACTAGAAGAGAAGTCAGTGCTTTTAACCTCTGATCCAGCTTTGGGTGGCCCCCTGGTGGAAAGATAAGAATCCATCCCTCATGCATGAGTGGGCTTTTTGGAAACCACTACCTATGGTGGGACACCTTGTGCAACCTTGAGTCAGGGAGAAGGGCTTAGACCCATGGGAGGCTTTGCCTTCTTGTGGGTAGGAGTAAGGGGTGTTGAGAGGGGGAGACTGAGGAATAGAAGAATGGAAGAGGGGGACCTTTGTGTGTAAAATGAATGGAAACCATTATTAACTAAAAAAAAAATTGTGTTTCTCTCTTGGCAATTTTTAGCACCTTCAAATATTCTGAAAGCTGGTCCTCAGGGAGGAGGTTTCCCAGTCAATTCCATGTCAATTCTTGCATGTCTGTATCTGAAGTATGTGGTGTCTTCAGCAATAGGGCATATCTTTAATTTCTGGGAAGCAACAAAATGAGTGTCCACAGCTTATATGTTTGTGAGCTTATTTTGGATTTCCCTGAAAAATGACCTAGAGAAAGGTTTCTCATGCCTGATATTGAGATTCTTGTAAGATGGTTTGTGTATCTTAGGGAATTGCTATCATGCCAAAAGTGCAATTTATTTAACATTTATATGTAAACACAGACTCAATTAGTTATTTCATACATGTATTTCTAATTTTACTTTTTATTAGATTTTTCTTTCAAATATATATTTTTATCATATTTTCCCCTCTGTGAATGACTTCCCAATCCTTCACACTTATCATTGAATCCAATTTCCTATTTTTCTTATCTCTCTTAAACAAAACAAAGCGTAAATGGAAATCTTAACAAATAAGCAAAACAAATCAATGAAACAATGTCCGAAGAAAGAAAATCAAAAGAAGCCCTCTGCCCAAAACACACAAAATAAGAACCCATGAAATATATCTTGTGTGGCCAACTACAACAAAATGCATGACAATTCCTGGGAGTGTGGTTGAAATAACCATTGAAACACCATTCTAGAAAATGTTGTCTCTTTTGCAAAAGGCAAGAACTGCAAACTATTTCTTGTTTAGGGATGGTATTTGAGTCCCTGTCTACTTGTTAGTACTGTGATATTTTTTGGCTGGCGGGACTGCAGATTTTGTGTTTCCAATACTGTTGTGATTTCATGTGATTGTCTATTCCTGTCGATTTCTAGGTTATAATGCTTCCATGAAGACATCCAATACCTCTGCCTCTTTTATATATTTCCACATCTTTTTCCATATAGATCCCTCAGGTTTGAGTGTTGGGATTTCTCTATAGTACCAGCTGCTGAGGTGATATTCCAGCGGACAACACTTACTTCTGTCATCAAATATGAAAAAGTCTACCTGGTGTTCAAGGAGAATCCTTTCCCTTACTATCATGCAAGTTGCTAGAAAGTACTCTTCAGGATACCACATAGAAAAATAGGTGGGAATAAAGACTAACAGGGTTTATTTATGAATGATTCCTCCCATTCAACATATACATTTAGAATAAAGCAATCAATTCATCTACAAAACCCTCCCAACCTAAGGCCCAGGGAACATTGAGGAAAGAATGAAAGATCTTGAGAGCCTTAAGATGAGGGATATTACTGTGAGAATATGTGTACTATAAAGAGTACAATGTATAAAGTCTTACCCACATTATCACCAAAATGTGTTCAATAAGGATGACATTATAAAACTTGATAAACTGGATGGGAAAATGATGAAAGCTGAGAATGGAAGAGGGAGTCATTCCAAGGAAATGGAACAGAGATATTTTAAGTGTCATCTAAAAATCTTAAAACTAGGAATGAGTCAGTAAAGTGATTTATCCCTGAACTTTTGAAGAGAATTTAAATCTGGTCTCATGAAAATAACATAACATTTTGGGACAAAGATGCACCCTAACAACCCTGCACTGGAGGCCAAGATGGAGAGGACCTCCACAACCACCATGACCTTCCCCTTAGTGCTGTGATAGACAGGGAGGAAAGTGACCCACACAGTGCAGAACACCAGCATGCTGAAGGTCAGGAATTTAGCTTCATTGAATCTGTCAGGAAGATTCCGGGCCAAGAAAGCCACAGTGAAGCTCCCCAGAGCCAAGGAGCCCAAGTATCCCAAGACAAAATGGAATGCAATAGCTGAGCCTTTGCTGCACACAATGATAATCTGTCCATGCTCAGAGTGTGTATCTGTGTCAATAAAGGGAGGGGCCGTGACCAGCCAGATTCCACAGAGAATGAGTTGGATCAAGGTACAGATGGGAATGACTAATTTAGGTGCCCCTGATACCAGTATCCCTCTCATTCTTTTTCCTGGAGTCGTGAGCTTGAAGGCCAAGACAACCGTAATTGTCTTGGCCAAGACCGTAGACACAGCCACTGTGAAAAAGACTCCAAATGTGGTCTGCTGAAGGATGCAGGTGACTATGTGGGGATGCCCAATGAAGAGCAATGAACAGAGGAAACAGATTGTGATGGAGATCAGTAGGATGTAGCTGAGAATGCGGTTATTGGCCTTCACTATGGGAGTGTTATTATACTTCACAAAAGCACCAAGAACAAGAGCCGTGAGGGCAGAGAAGCACAGGGATATGCAGGCCAGAGTCATCCCCAATGGGTCTTCATAAGCTAGAAAGGAGACATGTCTTTGCAGGCAGCGTGTGTGCTCTGGGTTGGAAAACTGATCCTCTGGACAGTGAACACACTGCTCCATATCTGCAGAAGGAAATTAAAAATTCCATCATTATAGTCTTAATCTTTTAGTGTCTGTATTAATCAGAGGACAACTCAATAACTGTTTTTGTCTTCATTGACAATTTTTTCCTTGTTGCTATGTGGAGCAGCGAGGACAGGCTGCTCTGTAGCAATCCATCCTTGGTGATGGAAATCACCACCTTTACCATAAAGGGAATGGAGTAGCTTCTTATTCCCATTTATCAACTTCCATATTTATGCAAGTTTTTAAAATAAGAAAAATACTTGTTTTCTTAGGGCTTATAAGTGGTAATAAAAACAGCTCAGATTGGTTAAATTCTCAAACATTATACTTATTATCTACAGATCTTTGTTCTGTGAATGTGTGGTGGATAAAGTGAGAGAGGCTTCTATATGCTCAGAGATGTGATTGCTCAGTCACTAGGGAATGGACCTATTTGAAAAGATTAAAATGTGTTCTTATTGGAGTAGGTTTGACTTTGTTGGGAGAAGTGTGTCACTGAGGATGGGCTTTCATTTTTTCAAAAGCTCAAGCACACCCCAATGTCTCTCTCTTCATGCTCCTGAGGATCTGTATGTAGAACACTCATCTTCTCCAGAATTGTGTCTGTCTCTGTTCAGACATGTTCCCTGACATTATGACAATGGTTTAAAACTGTAAGCAAGCCCCAATTAAATGCTTTATTCATAAGTCTTGTCATGGTTATGGTGTCTCTTCACTGTAATATAGCACACATGAAGACAAAAATAATAGGGAGGAGTGAAATATTACTGTGACAGGCCCTGCCATGCTTCTCATTGCCAAAATGTGGCCTTTGGAACTAGGGATTAGGAAAGCAGTTGAATGTTTTAAGTAAGGCTTCATGGGCCATGCTATTGGGATCATGGAAAGCAGTCCTGAGGGATATTTGAACAGTGTGAACCTCTGAAACTCAAGCAGTTTCATAGGCATAAAAATTAGTAAAACGGCTCAGAGGATATTCCTTTATATTTTGCCTAAGAGTGTGGTTCCTACTTGTTCTGGTCCAAAAATATGTCTGAGGCCAAACTGAAGAGTTTTGAATTAGGAAAACTGAGGAAATTTTAAGACAGTCTAGTGTTGACTTGCAGGTGATGTTGTGAATGTGTTGCTCTGATTGATTGATAAATAAAACACTGATTGGCCAGTAGCCAGGCAGAAAGTATAGGATAGTTGGGACAAGCAGAGAAGAGAATTGTGGGAACTGGAAGGCTGAGTCAGGAGATGCCATCCTGCCATCCAGGAAGCAACATGTAAAGGCAACAGGTAAAGCCATAGAACATGTGGCGACATACAGATTAAGAGAAATGGGTTAATTGAAGATATAAGAACTGAATAACAAGGAGCCTGCCACAGCCAAACAGTTTATAAGTAATGTAAGTCTCTATGTGTTTACTTGGCTGTGGGACTGGCCAGTGATAGACATTTGACCTGACCATGGGCCAGACAAGACCAGGAAAACTTGAGCAACATTCACTTCCTTATGTAGTTATTAATTGATACTCTTATTCAAATCCACAGTGAAAAGGAGCTAGGTGAGCATGGAAAAATACTAAATAAATGGTTTGAGAAGAAAAGGAGCCCCAGGAAGTGTAATGCAGGTAATTCCAGAGCTTAAAGATATAAAACATTTCAAGGAAAGCCTGTTGCTAAATGGAATAAAGGAAATGACAATATCAAGGTAAGAATGCACTGAGCTAAGCTTCCAACTTGTGAAATGAAATACATTAGGTTTTGGTGAAAGAAATCATTGAAAATAAAAATCAGGTAAAACTGTATTAGAACATCCTAATAAGCAGAAAACATTGCTAGATTTGGTCACATGGTTCTGGCTTTGAGCAAAGGATAGAAGAAGGCAGGTGTGGAACCTCCATACATAGCTAAGTAAGGCCACTAGGACAGGTATTTGTCCAAGGTGCCCCTACATGGAGGACAAAAGATGCCTTTGAGAGAAACAGGGAAGGTGAAGCACAGATTTCATTGGAGATCCCAAGATGTTGGACATGCCGGAGTCATGAGGCACCTGCCAAGATACCTGCAGACAGGGTGATGAACCAGCCCAAGAGAGAGTAGTTTGTTACAATCAACAAAACAGAAAAAGGTATTGGAGATTTGAAGAGTGCTTTAAAATAGACACAGAGATGCAGAATTTGGAGTTCCCCTGCTGGACTTTTTAACTTTGGACAAAATGCATTTTGAATTATGATGTGCCTATGAGCCTAGGGGGACAAGAGACCATTATGTAGGATTTTGAGTGAGAATGACCCCCAGAGGCTCCTAGATTATTATGCTTGTTCTCCAGGGAGAGGCATGATTGAAAAGGATTAAGTGATTTATTCTTGTGGTACCTGTGACATTTTTGGAGGAAGTGTGTCACTGACAATGGGCTTTGGTTTCTGAGTAAACACAAGTAGCCCCAGTGTCTCTCTCTTCCTTCTGACTGAGAATCTGGAAAGAGAACACTCAGCCACTTCTCCAGAACCATATCTACCTGTGTGCGGCCGGGCTCCTTGTAATTACAACAATAGACTAAACCTCTGATAGTGTCAGTGAGCCACAATTCAATGCTTTTCTCAAAAAACAATGTTCATGTTCATGGTGCCTCTTCATAGCAACAGAACACTGACTAAGACAGCATGTCCAGATCACAAAGGCAGGGGATACAATGCTATGTATGTGCGTTTTGCTTGTGCCGTTGGTCTGTATCTTCATACAGAGTCAATGATTGACAATTCTCTCAGGTACACACTGTTTGCATAAATCACTGTTTCCATTAAAGAAAGCTGTACTCTCATGCACCAAAATGCCCTAGTTTTAAATTCATAACATCAACATTTAATATAAATATTTGGACAAAAGAACACATACTTTTTCTACTATGTTTTATTCCAATGACGTCTGGTATATGGATATCTATAATTTCACAATTACCTTGGTTCTTGCCACTACTCACCATGTATTAGAAGAAAAAAATCCAAACAACTCATGAATTTTGAATATGTTACAACATAAAAATTTAGATATTTTTTAACATTGTATTTAAAATTCATCCATTCATATAATGTATTTGGATTTAATCTACCTTTCTAGTCCTTTTGCTATTGACTTGAGAATTGAGTAGACTTGTCACTGTGTTTCAAGTGAGGCTAATGCTGGTATTGAAGGGAGAAATGAAGAGGGCATAATTAATTTTAAACTAAAAAAGATTTAAATTAAGTATATGCTTATACTTACATGGTATGCATAAATGTGTACATATGACTTTTTGAGTGAGTAATTTTTATATGTCATTGTGAGCACACATGCATCTCTGCATGTATTAGTAGCTCAGGAGACAATCATCAGGTATTTTTCTTCAGTTTCCTCTCTTTTAGAAAGTCTCTTATTGTTCCCAACTGCACTTTCCAACCTAGATGAGATACAAGATTATGGCTATTCTGAAAACTGTCCTTATTTCTTGGTAGGATGTGATTGCTGAAGAATACTATCACATCTTGGGGTATATTTTTGGGATCTGAATACTCATCCTAATCATTTCATAATAATTGCTTCTTTCTAGCCAGACGGTGGTGGTGCACGCCTTTAATTCCAGCACTCGGGAGGCAGAGCCAGGCGGATCTCTGTGAGTTCGAGGCCAGCCTGGGCTACCAAGTGAGTTCCAGAAAAAGGTGCAAAGCTACACAGAGAAACCCTGTCTTGAAAAACCATTTTTTTGCATCTCTTCTCTTATGTCTGAGAGAAACTGAATTCCCTGGTCATCATCTGAGACAACCAGCCCTACCCAGGTCCATGTAAAATAAAGCATCAAAGAGACCATGGCCTTGGGCAAACATGTATCCTTGTGTGCTATCTGGTAGATATAGGGAAGTAGGACATTATCACTTAGGATAGGGTGAAATGGTCCAAAAAAAATCTGAAAGATGAAGAACAAAGAAATCAATGTGGGGAATGTAATAGGCAGGAAGTTCATTCCTAGATATGACTTGTGTTACTCACCTTCCAGAATTCCTACAGAGGACAGATAGATTAACCTGTCAAAGTTGTGTTTTAATTCTATTGGATTCTAGAATATTTATGACAAGTCTGAAGGTTCAACAAAAGTTTTGCATTCCCCCCCCACCAATCTATCTATTCTTGTAATTCAAAGAAATGTTGGTGACACACCAAAAAGTGATTTCTTAATCCTTTAGAATATATACATCAACACACATCAACTCATGCTGCTCATTCATTCTCTGTAGAAGCTTGGGATGGGCATAGACAAGCTGTTATCTCTACTTTTTATCACTCTGTCTCACCTTTGGAGATTTGATAAGGGTTGCCATTTTTATAGATGTACTCCATGACGGTCCTATAAGTGATATATCACATGTAGATTTTCTACAGCTATAATTAGGATGTAATGGAAAAATGTATTGTGGTGAATGTATTAGATCGATTACATTTGTTGTATTAGAACACATTCCAACAAGGATGGAAAATAGCAAAGACATGTTGGGTAAAAGATAAGGGTTCCTGTTGATCTCTTCAGTAGCAAAAATCAATGCCAGAAAAAACTCCAATTTCTCTGTCGGTACTCTAAAAATGACACAAGAGCATCATAGAGGATATTACAAATATGAAATGTTCAAAGCCAATGAAATAAACCTTTTTCTATGCCCCCTCTAAATTTGTATATTAATTCTGTATTTCTTCATATCAGGGTATGGAAAAAGTGATCTTTAAAGATGAAAGCATTTCCAGAACTCATCTAAATAGATCATTCTGAGATAACAGTTTTCTCTTTGTGAAAATACATAAGGGGCTTTTGTGATCCCTGAATGCCATCTACAGGCTTAGACATTCAGTCTGCTCTACATTTGTTTTGTGATTGTCATTCTCTAGAGAAATATGAAAAAAACAATTACATGAACCATATATCTACAGAATGGCATTTTATCCTTAATTTGTTAAAGGATAACTAAAGAAGGATTAAAGTTGAGCAGATTTTATTCATTAAAATTTTCATTCATGTGTACAAAGTTTCTTGACCATATTGAGTATATCAAAAAATCACACAATAGATCCTGGCCTTCAATCCAATGTAGATGTCTCCTGCTCTTCCCAAGCTCATGCTGTAATTAGAAATTAAAAAAGATCAAGTGTATACAAATAAAAAAGGAAGAAGTCAAACTATTAATATTTGCAGAGGTTATTATAGTATACACAAGTGACCCTAAAATCCTATCAGGTAACTGCTACAGCTGATAATCACATTCAGTGTTGTGCATAAATATAAGATTAACTCAAAAACATCACATGTCCTCTTATATATGAATGATCAATGGGCTGAAAAAACAATCAGAAAAACAACCCCATTGACAATAGCCACAAATTAAAAAAAAACATATGGGTATAACTCTAACCAAGCTAATGAAAGTCCTGCATGACAAAATCTTCAAGTATTTGAAGAAAGAAAGAGAAAGAAATCTCAGAAGATAGACACATCTCCCATGCTCAAGAATTGGTAGAGTTAGCATAGTTAAAATGTCAATCTTACCAAAATCCAAATATAGATTCAAAGCAATTCCCATCACATTCCAAAACAATTCTTTACAGATCTTGAAAAAAACAATACTCAATATCAAATGGAAAAAAAACCAGGATAGATAAACAATTCTCTACAATAAAATGACCCCATACTTAAAATTGTCTCTGATTTCAAGCTCCGTGACAAAGCTATAACAATAAAAACCACAGGTAATACAGGGTATTAGGATAAAAACAGGGAGTTTTTCCAGTGGGATTAAGTGAAAGGTCCAGATATTAAACCAAAAATTGATGGACCCCTGGCTTTTGAAAAGGAAACCAAAATTATACAAAGGAAAATAGAAAACATCTCAAAAAAATGGTGCTGACATAACAGTACATCAACATGTAGATGAATGCAAATAGATCCATATCTGTCACCATGCACAAAACTCAAGTCCATGAGGATGAAAGACCTCAATATAAAACAACTTACACTGAACCTAATAGAAAAGTAAGTTGCAAAGAGCCTTGAGTGCATGGCCAGGTGACATGTTCTTGAACACAATACCAATAGTGCAAGCTCTAAGACTGAAAATTAATAAATGGTACCTCATAAAATTGAACAGCTTTTGTAAGGCAAAGAGAACCATCAACAGGGCCAAAAGACAGCCTACAAAATAGGAAAAGGTCTTCAATAACTCCCACATCAGACAAAATATAAAAAACTGATTTCCAAATATATAATGAGTTGATTTCCAAAGCATATAATAAACTGAACTAGACATCAACAAACTAAATTATCCAATTAAAAATGGAGGACAAATCTAAACAGAGAATGTAAGTAAATTGGTTGCAACAACTCTGGGTTTAGTCCCAGATTTTAGCAGCAAAACGTGAGTATTGAAACTCTGGGAAAGGTGTCCTGACTACCTGGGGAGTCAGGCAACACCTGGAGATGCTCGGAATAGCTCTGATGGCTGAACTGCAAGGGGACAGTTCAGTCCTGGAAGATGAGGTATCCTGGACACCTGGAGTTGCTGAGAACAACAGATCTGCCCTGAAGGTTTCCTGGACACCTGGAGCTGATGTGCAGAGCTCTGACTGCTGGAACCACAAAGAAGCAGCCAAACCCTGGAAGGGACAATTTTTCTGACTTCTCGAGAAAGTCATGCCTGGAACTACTTCAGCAGGGAAAGGTATCCTGACTATTTGGGAAAGTCATGGTATAAATGGTGTGAAGGGGGGGTGATCTCTCAGCAGGATATAGCAATCTTGCTCCTCTCCTGGACAGCTGCTACAGCTGAGCTTTGCTCTACACCTACTTAAGAGGGCTTCCTAGCAGAGCTCTGCTTCTCCAGCCTAAGATGATGCTTCTTTACTTCACACTGCAAAAGGAAAAACCCCTGCAAAAATGTCACAATCTCCTCCAGCACCAGAGAAGAGTTATTTTTCAGCTCACTCTTGCTGTGTCTACTAGAGACATCTCAGCAAAGATCTTCTGTTCAGCTCCACCTTGCTCTGCTCTTTCAGCTCTCCCTTGTTTGGCCTCTGAGGGACATCTCAGCAAGGATCTTCTCTATGCCAGTGAATGAATATCTTCACACCCAAATCTCTTTTGAGAAAGAAATTTATTTGGAAAGGAGGTGTCCAGGAGAGTGGCTGCCTCTACCAGGGAGGAGAGAACAGCCATTTTTTCTAACTGACCAGGTAGGGTGATTTATATAGGAAGTCTTTGGAGTGGAGTCAATGAGAGTTTGACTTGGGGCACAGGGTTCTACTATTCTGCTCTGTGATTGTTTGGTTTCACAACTCAATTGGCCAGGAGCAGAGATGGTTCTGATCTAAACTGAGACAAACTGTGGTTTTTTCTGCCCTGATCTTCTGGGCTCATGTTCAGGGTGGGTTTCTTTAGCCACCCCCTTTTCTCTTCACACCCTTGTTTTGTTTAGTAATAAGCAGCTGGGGATTGGAAAGGTTAATAAGCAGCTGGGGATTGAAAAATGTAATAAAGCCGGGCAGTGGTGGCACACGCCTTTAATCCCAGCACTCGGGAGGCAGAGCCAGGTGGATCTCTGTGAGTTCAAGGCCAGCCTTGGCTACCAAGTGAGTTCCAGGAAAGGCTCAAAGTTACAAAGAGAAACCTTGTCTCGAAAAAACCAAAAAAAAAAAAAAAAGAAAAGAAAAGAAAAGAAAAGTGTAATAAGCAGTTGGAGGCTGGAAAGAGGGCAAAGTTATCATTAGACTGCTTCCTGCTGTATTGAGGTATCAAGGTTCTTGGTAAAATCTTGATCTTCCTCCTCAAGATGTAACCAGGTTCTGCAGATGTCTGGCTTCATCGGTAGGGGCTGGTAATTCCGTAATATTAATTTGTTCAGAGTTTGGTTTCAAATATTTTGGATTGTTGTGCCCAGATCGTGATCCCCAGAGAGACCACCAAAGATGAGCATGCCAGAATGCAAAAGCAAGGTTAAATTCTGGGATATCCAAAAGCAATACAAGCCTAGGCAGGGACTTCGTCCAATACTCCCAACACAGTGGAAGCTGGAGGGAGTGCCTGCCTGTCTGCAAGCTCAGTTTTAAAGGGAAAAATCACAAGGTTACATCGCTTAGGGGTGCTAGTACGGGTACAATTCTGATTGGCTCGCTTCTAGGGGCTTTCTAGAAATCATGGCTTAATCTTACTTCTAAGGGAGTGGTTGCCCGCCACCATTTCTCATTGGCTGCCCGCAGGTGGGGGCATTTTTATGGTCAATTACCCTGGAAACCAGAGAGAGGACATTCCATAGTCTGGCAGGCATTGCCTCGTGACTACCTTGTGACTCTGTACTTTTATACTTCCTGGTTTCTGGAATCTGGACTGACTTGTTTCAGTAACTATTGGCATATTCCTAGAAGGAGAAATCTTAGGCCTTAGTTTTTGGGTGAAGGCATTTTGGTCTTATTTCTAAGATGGCTCATTTTGGTCTCACAGGATTTGTTGTTGAAGAAATCTAACCAAGATGTTTATGAGGCAAGGTGCAAATAGTAGGGCCAGGAAAAGTAAGAAAAGATGGGATAAGAAAGGTAGCATTCATTTCCATATCTGACTATTAGTGCTCTACGGTCTGGGGGCATCAAGCTGTTTCTGATTTGAAGATTCATTTGAAGTTGTTGGGTCTTATCTTTCACTAACCCTGATTGATTGATATGAAATCAACATTCTTCCCCCAAAAAAGAGGCAAGGACCACTTCTTTCTGCTGTTACGAAATCCAATCCTCTCTGATTTTTCAATACTACAGTGGCCAGTGAGTCTATTTGTTCCTGAAGAGTAAGGATGGTCTGAGCTACTTGTTGGAAATTCTGGATTAATTGTGAGAAAATATGATTGTAAATAGCTGGAGAAGTAATCAGTTCTGATATTCCAGTGGCTATACCTGCACTTATGCCCAGGGCTGCTAGAAAGACTATTATTTGGATGGCTCATTTGTCATGCCTTGCTGCTATGAACTTGGTGATGGGGATTGACAAGGGTTCTTCACCAGGTACGATCCATAATTTAGGAAACAGGAATATCATGGCACAAGTCCCAGACTATCTAGCAGGTAAACAGTGATAAACCTGAGTATCACAGAGAATAGAGTCATTGTGAATGTTTGGACAAAGGGGCTTTTTAGTACCAAGGGTAATAGTAGTATTGTAGTCTTCAGAACCCAGAGTACCCACAAATTGTATTTCTGAGGAGTTAAAGCAGTTTGTAATGCCAAAGAGAATATGAGAGAAATAAGGGGTAATGGTGACATTTGGCTTGAAGTAATTAATAAATGGTAAGGTGAGAGAATCTAATAGGACAATGGGTGAGGCCACAAATGATGGATGAGCATTTGACTCTGGAAGGACACATAACCAGCATTCTCCAAAATTGTCAGCCTGAACATCATTCAATAGCTGATATGTGGTACTTAGTGTCTGAAACAAGAGATGGTGTGACAAGAATGTGGGATCAAAAAAAAAGGTGGTGACATTGAGGATGTAAGAGCCTTTGAGAATCTTGGACTACTTCTACTCTATCCATTACTAGGGACTGAAAGAGCGGAATGTGCCCTCTATTATTTGAGCATATCTGGTGGGCAAATTTGATAGGTGCTATAGTAAAGTTTCCCAATGACTCCCATTTTTCAATTGCAATGCCTTGGGTCCTTAATCAGAAAGTAAAAGATTCTCCATTTTTTTATAACAGGCAGATATGTTTCCTGCATATGCATTATGTTTCCAGCAGTCTCCAGAGCCTACCACATGAGTGGTCTATTTGAACAGCTGGGCACATGTCTCTTAAATCTTTAATATCCAAATGTAGAGTTTAATAGCAATTTGAGTGAGTGGGAAGAAGTAGAAGGAGAAGAGGTAGGGCACGGCCTGATAGGGTAGGGCATGATCCTTGAGAAGTTGATGAGGTCTCATTATTCTGAGACCAGGAGCAGGCTGGTGGTCTGTGAATAGTTTTTGGGGTTGTCTCTTTGCTATTTAACAAGCATGGGTTAGAACTATCAGTTCAGCCTGCTGATTTGTGGTATGGGCTGGAAGAGCTTGTGTTTTGACCATTATGGTATCTGAGACAATTGCATATCCTACTCCATATACTCCTTGTATATGAAGGTGCTGCCATCTGTACCATGTGTAAGTGGCCGAAGGTAGTGCTCTTTCTTGCATGTGTATCAGATAGCTTAGTAACTCTTTTTGAGTCTCAATGTATGAGTGTGATGACAAGTATTCTAGGACTGGTTGCGAGAGAAGGTTTGAGATATTAAAAGGTGTCCCATGCTGCCGTGGACTTCCCATCTGGACAAGAGGTGAATGCCTGGACTCAGCCTAGATCCCATCCCTGGGCACCAACCATTCTGGGGAAGACCTGCCAACTTGACCCCAGGTTCTGGCCATCAGGCAGGATCCCTGTCACCACCACCGGGAAGGCTCCCCTCCTCCAAGACCCCCGGCAGACCCGGCAATCTCCACGCCTTCCTCGCACGCCCATTATCACCCGAGACCCCAGCCACTTCCTGAGACTTAGAGACCAGGCCCCAGCTCCCATCCTACCCTGGACTTTCCATCTGGACAAGAGCACCCATCCAGTCCCGGATCTCCCATCTGGACAAGAGAGAGAGACTTCCTGAATCTGTCAGCTCTGTCTGGAATGAGTGTACTGATAAGACCAAGAATGAAACCACAAGGAGATGGGTAGACATCAAGGCAGAAATACATACAACAAAATAAAGAGCAATACAGCATCACCAGAACCTAGCCCTCCTCCAAAATCTAGACCTGAACATCAAAAATTGGAAGAGGCAGAAGAAAACAGCTTTATGAATAACATAATGAAGAAGGTAGAGGCTTATATAGAATTAATCATGAGGAAAAGACAAACAAAAAATGGGAAGAATGCTATAAAAAACTAGAGAAAGGAATAAATAAAGCAGAAGAAAACAAGAAAGCCCTGGAAGAAAACAATAAAGCCCTGAAAGAAAATCATGAAAGCAATGAAACAGATGAAGGAAACAGTCCAAGACCTGAAAAGGAAATATGTAGCTTAAGTTTTCCTGCCTGGCCCACAGTCAGGATATATCTCTTTCACCTGCCAGTCCCACAGCCTCTCAGACCCGACCAAGTAAACACAGAGACTTATGTTGCTTTCAAACTGTATGGCCATGGCAGGCTTCTTGCTAACTGTTCTTATAGCTTAAATTAATCCATTTCCTTTAATCTATACCTTGCCACATGGCTCGTGGCTTACCGGCATCTTCACAAGCTATTTCTCATCATGGCGGCTGGCAGTGTCTCTCTGACTCAGCCTTCCACTTCCCAGCTTTATTCTCCTCCTTGCCCCGCCTATACTTTCTTGCCTAGCCAACGGCCAATCAGTGTTTTATTGATTAATTAGCAACACATTTGCCATACATCCCACAGCAGAAATAGAAAAAATGAAGAAGAAACAAACAGAGGAAATGCTGGAAATAGAAAATCTGAGAAAAAAATAGGAACTTCAGATGCAAGTATAACCAACAGAATGCAAGAGATGGAAGAGAGGATCTCTGGCATTGCAGATACGGTAGAAGAAATAGATTCATCAGTCAAAGAAAATACTAAAGCCAACAAAGTCATGACCCAAAATGTCCAAGAAATTTGGGACACCATGAAAAGACCAAACCTATGAATAGTAGGGATAGAGGAAGGAGAAGAATACTAACTCAAAGGCACAATAAGATCATAGAAGAAAACTTTCCCAACTTAAAGAAGGAAATGCCTATGAAGATACAAGAAGTCTACAGAACACCAAACAGACTAGACCCCCCAAAAAAGTCCCCTTGCCACATAATAATTAAACAACTAAATGTACAGAATAAAGAAAGAATATTAAGAGCAGCAAAGGAAAAAGGCCAAGTGACTTAAAAAGGCAAACCCCTTAGAATAACACCAGATTTCTCAGTGGAGACTTTGAAAACCAGAAGGACATGGACAGATGTAATGCACACACTAAGATACCATGGATTCTATCCTAGACTAATATACCCAGCAAAACTTTCAATCATCATAGATGGAGTGAACAAGACATTCCAAGACAAAGCCAGATTTAAACAATACTTACCCACAAACCCAGCCCTACACAAAGCACTAGAAGGAAAATTCCAACCTAAGGAAGTCAGATATACCCTCAAAAACACAGGCAATAGATAAAACCACAGCAGTAAACCCCAATGAAGAGAAGTACACACACACTACCACCAAAAAATAACAGGAATGCACAATCACTGGTCATTAATGTCCCTTAATATCAACAGACTTAACTCACCTATAAAAAGACATAGGTTTACAGAATGGATACAAAAGCAGGACCTATCTTTCTGCTGCATACAAGAAACACACCTCAAATTCAAAGATAGACACTACCTAGGAATAAGAGGATGGGAAAAGACTTTCCAATCAAACAGTCTAAAGAAACAAATGGGTGTAGCCATGCTAATATCCAGAAAAATAGACTTCAAACTAAAATCAATCAAAAGAGATCAAGAAAAGCATTACATACTCATCACAGAAAAGATCCAAGAAGATGAAGTTTCAATTCTCAACATTTATGCCCCAAACACAAGGGCACCCACATATGTAAAAGTAACATTACCAATGCTTAAACCACATATGAAACCCCACACATTAATAGTGAGAGACCTCAACACCCCACTTTCACCACTGGACAGATCTCCCAAATTGAAACTTAACAGAGAAATAAAGGACTTACCTGATGTTATAACTCAAATGGACTTAATCAATAATGATAGAATATTGCATCCTAACAAAAAAGAATATACCTTTTTCTCAGCACCCCAACGAACCTTCTCTAAAATCGACCACATACTTGGCCACAAAGCAAATCTTAACAGATACAAAACAATTGGAATTATCTCCTGTGTTCTATCAGACCACCATGGTTTAAAGTTAGGTTTAAATAACAACAAAAACTGCAGCTAACCTACAATCTCATGGAACTGAATAATGCTCAACTGAATCACCAATGGGTTAAGAAAGAAATAAAGAAAGAAATTAAAGACTTCCTAGAGATCAACAAAAATGAAGACTCCACATCCCTAAACTTATGGGACACTATGAAAGCAGTGCTAAAAGGGAAATTCATAGCACTAAATGCCCACATAAAGAAGTTGGAGAAATCTCACACTAGTGACTTAACAGCACACCTGAATGTTCCAGAACAAGAAGCAAAGTCTCCCAGGAAGAATAGACACCAGGAAACTATCAAAGTGAGAGCTGAAATCAATAAAATGGAAACAAAGAAAACAAAACAAAAAAATTAATGAAACAAAGAGTTGGTTCTTTGAGAAAATCAACAAGATAGACAAGCCCTTATCCAAACTAACCAAAAGACAGAGAGAGCATCCAAATTAACAAAATCAGAAATGAAAAGGGGGACATAACAACAGACATTGAGGAAATCCAGAGAATCATCAGGTCATACTTCAAAAACCTCCACTCCACAAAACTGGAAAATCTAAAAGAAATGGATAATTTTCTGGATAGATACTACATACTTAAGTTAAATCCAGAGCAGATAAACTATTTAAATAGTCCAATAACCCCTAAGGAAATAGAAACACTCATTAAAAGTCTTCCAAGCAAAAAAAGCCCAGGGCCAGATGGTTTCAGCATAGAATTCTACCAGATCTTCAAAGAAGAGTTAATACCAATATTCTTTAAATTGTTCCACACAATAGAAACAGAAGGAACATTACCAAACTCCTTCTATGAGGTTACAATTACCCTGATTCCTAAACCAAACAAGGATACAACAAAGAAAGAGAACTACATACCGATATCCCTCATGAACAATGATGCAAAAATACTCAATAAAATACTTGCAAACAGACTCCAAGAACAGATCAAAACAATTATCCACCATGATCAAGTAGGCTTCATCCCAGGGATGCAAGGGTGGTTCAACATATGAAAGTCTGTCAATGTAATACACCATATAAAGAAACTCAAAGGAAAAAAACCACATGATCATCTCAGAAGATGCAGAAAAGGCATTTGAGAAAATCCAACACCCCTTCAAGATAAAGGTCTTGGAGCGAACAGGAATACAGGGAACATACCTAAACATAATAAAGGCAATTTACAGCAAGCCAACATCAAATTAAATGGAGAGAAACTCAAAGTGATTCCACTAAAATCAGGAATGAGGCAAGGCTGTCCACTCTCTCCACACTTATTCAATATAGTACTTGAAGTTCTAGCCAGAGCAATAAGACCACATAAGGAGATTAAGGGGATACAAATTGGAAAGGAAGAAGTCAAACTTTCCCTATTTGCAGATGACATGATAGTATACTTGAGTGACCCCAAAGATTCCATCAAGGAACAGATAAAGCTTATCAACACCTTCAGCAACATAGCAGGATACAAGATCAACTCCAAAAAATCAGTAGCCCTCCTATATACAATTGACAAACAGGCTGCGAAGGAAATCAGAGATACATCACCCTTTACAATAGCCACAAATGGTATAAAATACCTTGGGATAACACTAACCAAGCAACTGAAGGACCTATATGACAAGAACTTTAAGTCCCTGAAAAAAATAAATTGAAGTTTTCAGAAAATGGGAAGATCTCCCATGCTCATGGATAGGCAGGACTAACATAGTAAAAATGGCAATCTTACCAAAAGCAATCTACAGATTCAATGCAATCCCCATCAAAATACCAACACAATTTTTCACAGACCTGGAAAGAATAATACTTAACTTCATATGGAAAAACAAAAAACCCAGGATAGCCAAAAGAATCCTGTACAATAAAACAACCTCTGGAGGCATCACAAATCCTGACCTCAAGCTCTACTATAGAGCTACAGTAATACAAACAGCTTGGTAAAGGCATAAAAACTGACATGGGGATCAATAGCATCGAATTGAAGACCTTGACATTAATTCGCACACCTATAAACATATAATTTTTGACATAGAAGCCTAAACTGTACAATGGCAAAAAGAAAGCATCTTCAACAAATGGTGGTGGCATAACTGGATATCAATGTGTAGAAGGCTGCAAATAGATCCATATCTGTCACAGTGTACAAAACTGAGGTCCAAGTGGATCAAAGACCTCAAAATAAATCCAGCTACTCTGAACCTGCTAGAAGACAAAGTAAGAAGTAGTCTTGAACACATTGGCATAGGAGGTCATTTCCTAAATATAACACCAGTAGCACAGATACTGAGAGAAACAATCAATCAATGGGACCTCTTAAAACTGAGAAGCTTTTGGAGAGCAAAGGACATGGTCAACAAGGCAAAGCGACAGCCTACAGAATGGGAAAAAGTCTTCACCAACCCCACATCTTACAGAGGACTGATATTCAGAATATATAAAGAACACAAGAAATTAGACATCAAAAATGCCCAACAGTCCAATAAAGAAATGCGCTATATTACTAAACAGAAAATTCTCAACAGAAGAAACGCAAATGGCTGAAAAATATTTAAGGAATTGCTCAACATCCCTAATTATCAGGGAGATGCAAATCAAAACAACTCTGAGATACCACCTCATGCCTGTTAGAATGGCTAAGATCAAAAACACTGAAGACAGCTTAGGCTGGAGAGGATGTGGAGCTAGGGGAACTCTTCTCCACTGCTGGTGGGAATGCAAGCTTGTACAACCACTTTGGAAATCAATATGGCACTTTCTTAGAAAATTGGGAATCAATCTCCCCAAAGATCCTGCTATATAAC
Source organism: Peromyscus eremicus (assembly GCF_949786415.1). Lineage (NCBI taxonomy): Eukaryota > Metazoa > Chordata > Mammalia > Rodentia > Cricetidae > Peromyscus > Peromyscus eremicus. The sequence goes on from NW_026734288.1 coordinate 8,274,383, forward strand.
TCTTGGACATGTACCTAAGGAGTGCTCAATCATGCCACATGGGCACTTGCTCAGCTATGGTCATATCAGCATTGTTTGTAACAGCCAGAACCTGGAAACAACTTAGATGCCCTTCAACTGAAGAATGGATAAATAAAATGTGGAACATATACACAATGGAATACTACTCAGCAGAGAAAAACAATGATATCGTGAGATTGGCAGGAAATGGATGAATCTAGAAAAAAATCATTCTGATTGAGGTAACCCAGACTCAGAAAGACAAATATGGTGTGTACTCACTCATAGGAGGATACTAGATGTAAAACAAAGATGACTAGACTGCTACTCACAACTCCAGGGAGGCTACCTAGAAAACAGGATTCCAAGAAAGACACAGGGATTGCCCAATGACAGAGAAATGGATGAGATCTACATGAACAACATGGACGTGAGTTAGGGTAATGAGGGGCAAGGGTCGAGGGAAAGAGAGCTTAGCAGAGTGGGAGATCCCGGCTGGATCAAGACCAGAGAGGGAGAACAAGGAATATAAGACCATGATAAATGAAGACCACATGAGAATAGGAAGAAGCAAATTGCTAGAGAGGCCTACAGAAATCCACTAATATACCTCCAAAATAGACTACTGGCAATGGTCGATGGAAAGCCCGAACTGACCTACTCTGGTGATAGGATGGCCAAATACCCTAATTGTGCTAGAAACCCCATCCATGACTGAGTGAACCAGATGCAGAGATCCATGGCCAGGCCCCAAATGGAGCTCCAGGAGTCCAATTGGTGAGAAAGAGGAGGGTTTTTATGAGCGAGAATTGTTGAGACCAAGGTTGGATAAAGCAAAGCAACAAACAGCCAAACGAATGGAAACTCTTTAACTATGAACCAATAGCTGAGGTGCCCCCAACTGGATCAGGCCCTCTGGATAAATGAGACAGTTGATTAGCTTGATCTGTTTGGGAGGTATCCAGGCAGTTGGACTGGGCCCTGTGCTCAGTGCATGAGTTGGCTGTTTGAAACCTGGGGCTTATTCAGGAACACTTGGCTCAGCCTGGAAGGAGGGGACTGGACCTGCCTGGACTGAATCTACCAGGTTGAACTCAATCCTTAGGGGAGTCTTTGCCCTGGAGGAGATGGGACAGGGGAAGAGCTGGGGGGAAGGGGAAGGGGGGGGGAACATGGGAATCCATGGTTGATATATAAAATTAAAATAAATTCTAAAATAAAATAAAAAAGGTGGACATGTTGAAAAGTCATTGTTGTGTTCTCTACCAATGCCACCTGAAGGGAGAGAACTTAAGAGGGAGGTGATATTTGAAGGCCCTTATATGTTAAAGGTATGGCAGATGGTAAGGAGAAAGACAGTAATGGGTGACCCAAAGGTTGACTTCATAGGAGGTGCTTTCCATCTGGGGTCTCAGGATCCAGGTTGGTACAATATGAGAGGGCCTGCTCTTTCAGCTCTCCATTGTTTTGTCCACTGGGGGATGTCTCAGCAAGGATCTTCTCTATGCCAATGAATGAAGATCTTCACACCCAAAACTCTTTGGAGAAAGAGATTTATTTGGCAAAAAAGAGTCCAGAAGAGTAGCTTCTTCTACCAGGGTGGAGAGAGCAGACTTTTTTCCTAACTGACCAGGCAGGCCAGTTTACACAGGCTATCTTGGAGTCAATGAGGGGTTGACTTGGGGCCCAGGGTTCTACTGTCCTGCTGTGTGATTGGTTGGTTTCACAACTCAGTTAGCCAGGGGCAGAGATGGGTCTGATCTGACTGAGCCAAACTGTGTTACTTTCTGTCCTGATCTGATCCATTTTTCCCTAGTTCTGGGATCCAGATTGAGGGTGGGTTTCTTTAGCCAGCCACTTTTCCTTAAGGAGAATTCTCCAAAGAGGAATATCACATGTCCCAGAAGTTTTAAAGAAATGTTCAATATCCTTAGTCATCAGGAAAATGTAAATCAAAACTTCACTGAGGTTACATTTTATATCTGTCACAATATTGAATATCAGTAACACAACTGATAGTTCACCCTTATGAGGATGCAAAGCAAGTGGAACACTCCTCCACTGTGGATGGGAGTGGACACTTATACAGCCAATATGGAAATCAGCATAGTTATTTTTCATGAAGATGAGAATTATTCTATCTCAAGATCCAGATATGCTACTCTTATGAATATACCTAAAGGATGCTTCATCTCATCAAAACGACATATTCTCAACCATATCCATTGCTGCTCTATTCTTATTTGCCAGAAAATGTAAACAACATAAATATCACTAAATGGAAAAATTGATAAAGAAGATGTATGGTACATTTCTACAATGAAGTATTACTCAGCAGTTAAAAAAATGACACCATGAAATTGGGAGACAAATGGGATGAACTAGAAAAAAATTACTCTAGGTAAGATAATGAAGACCCAAAACATAAATATGGACCATACTCACTTATATGTGGATATTATTTGCTAAGTACATGATAACACAGCTACAGACTGTAGACTCAGAGAGATGAGGTATAGAAGACATGACAGAGAGCATGTGGATTGCAATGGGGGTGGAGAAATAGAATACAAATTATGGGTGGACTGGGAATGGGAGGGTGAAAATGTGGAAGAAGGCATTAAAGTATTTTAACTGTGGTACACCTGGTCATGAGAAAAAATTACTCTCAGGGTGCTCCTAGAAGCAATGCTTCTTATAGAAATAACCCAAACAGGAGACCTCAACCTCCTGGATTATGCAGAAGATGTGGCAAAGGCTGACACTGGACCAATGAATGCAGATCGACAAGACATACACATGGCAACCCTTTACCATTGGAAAACAACTCAGAGGACCTCCTCCAGGCTGCCAGATTGAATGTGATCCAGTCATTTCCAGTCATTGTGGAGGAAATTCCTCCACAGGACAATAAAATATTCCAGTACCTATTGCAAAGCACAGTAATGCACTGGATGATAAAACAGCTCTGATCAAAAACTTCCAAAAACATAATATAACAAATATTTTGGAAGACCTCCATGAAAGAACAAAGACCAAATCTTTGAGTATGAATTGATCACATTATTCTTGAAGGCTTTGAGGACACAGGTGCAGATCTCACTATAACTACACCAAAATCACGGCATCTGTATTGTCCTCTTCAAGAGGCAGATGTCCAATTTCTGGGGATTGGAACCCCATCTCAGGTAAAACAAAGCTCAAGGTATGTTGAATGCATAGGGCCAGAATGACAATGGAGAAGGCTGAAGCTGTATGTGACTAATGTAGCAGTGAATCTTTGAGGCAGAGATCTGTTTCAGCAATGAAATACCGAGATCAACATTTCTCCAATCTCAGAAGTGGAATATAGACCAATTTATGTTTCTTGGAATAATATTATGATATATGATAAATATAGCCTCCAACCATTCAGGCTGTACACAAACAGAGCACAACCACCATTAAACCATATACCTCTCATAGGTACCATTGGCACTGCTTTTGAAATAGCTAGCTGGTAAACCTCTCTGGGTTGGACCATACCCTATGACACAGGACAAACTACAAGCCTTAGAAGAGCTTGTTCAGGAGCAGTTAACTGCTCAACATATTGAAGAATCTACCAGCCCTTCAAATTCTCCTGTATTTGTGATTAAAAAAAAATCTTTTCAATGGAGAATGCTGATAGATCTAAGAACCATCAATAATGTCATTCAGTCAATGGGATCTGTACAGCCTGGAACACCTTTGCTTTCTCTGTTACCTAAAAGATTACCTATTATATTTACTGACTTAAAAGACTGTTTTTTAACACTACCTCTACAAGAAAATTATAACTGTAACTATCTAATCTTCAATCCCATCAAAGAGCACAGAAGGAAGATTTTGGGACTCGAGAAAACACAAATTGCAAGCAACCAATTACCAAAAAATTGTGAGAATAGACAGAGACAGCTGGCAATATGGACAGTCACCTAAAAATTGGCAGCATCACTGTGGCATCCATTCTGATTACAGTCCTAGAATATCTGACAGACAATTTCTAGAAGCAAGAATTTGGAAAACCATCTTATTTTGTCTTGGCAAGGTTTATCAAAAATATTTCAAATAATATCATTTCCAGATTTACATGAACTCAGGTCAGATGGACAGGTAGTCTTCAAATGTTTCATAGACCTAGAGACTATGGCATTTATAGTTTTGATAATTTATAATTCTGTTGATGAGAGACACAATATCTCCTGGCATCACTGATCTACTCCTGAGAGAATGTTGGGGTTCTAAGACACTCCTTCTATAAGTGTGTCTTCTTCTTGGCACAAAATGGCCTGCTGGGCAAAGACTGCCCTTGCCTCAACTGCTGACAGTATGCATACTGTCCTTTTTGGATGAGTGGGACAAAAGGAAAAGAGACTACTGAACCTTGCCAAGACAAGGTAAGATGGTTTTCCAAAATTCCTGCTTCTAAAAATTGTCTGTCAGATATTCTAGAACTGTACTCAGAATGGATGCCACAGTGATGCTGCCAATATTTAGGTGACTGTCCATATTGCCAGCTGTCTCTCTCTATTCTCACAATTTTTTGGTAATTGGTTGCTTGCAATTTGTGTTTTCTCGGGTCCCAATATCTTCTTTCTTAGATCTTTGATGGGATTGACGATTAGATAATTACAGTTATAATCCCCTCATATCTTAGCTAAGAAAACCTTAGATACTAAAATTGGGATATTCAGGCTAGGCCAGCTATTGGAGTCATCTTGACAATTAACCATTTACCTATGATCCACACATGGAGTGTGTGTTTCTTGTTTGATGTTGTTCTTGTCAGTTGTAGTTCCATTTATCTTTATGTGATTTACCCTTTGTATTTCCTGGATAACATTTGATAATCATTCTTACTGTATATAGTTTGCATTAGGTTTAGAACATTCTTATTGAGACAAAATAGGAGGAAATATAAGGGTATTTGCTTTGCCCATAACCTGGGGCTATGGAGCCCAAAGAAGCCAGTGCTTCTTAACATTGCATATGACCTCTTAAAAGGAGGATAAAAATAAAATAAATGGATAAAAGGGAGAAGAACTTCATGATCTCTCTTTCCTCTCCTTTTAAGAGGTCACATACAATCGCAAGGAGCACTTTATATGGCCCAAAGTAAGCTATGTTACCCAAAGTAAGCAAATACCACTACAAACTGAAGGCAAAAGAGTAGGGAGATTGGGTTGAGGGAGGGAGTGTGGGCAGAGACATGTAGCATTTAGGGCATTTGAGTGACAAGGAAATCCAATGCAGTGAAATTTATCTTAAATATGTAAAAGTGATCCTAATGATGTCTCCTAATCATGAAGGAGATGGCATTCCAACTGGCAACCCCACTCACCAAATAATACTTCCAGGACTAGAACTGGTTTACATAAATTTTTTTTGTTGGTCAATGAGGTACCATGGAAAACCCAAACACCACAAACTCTTTGGAAGATAACAGTATGCTCCTGCAAATGGATAGCAAGGCCTCATTGCTAAAGATGACATCCATACAATGCATTGACTATGCAGAGGTTAAGCCGCTGCCTTCATACAACCTTTGCACAAACATTCTAGTATCTTTGGCATGGGAAGGTACTCTGAAGGCTATGAAAGAGAAACTTAAAAATATTTCACCCAAAATTGATCACATACTTGGACACAAAGCTAGTCTCAACAAATACATGAACATTGAAATAACACCCTGCTATCAGACCCTCATGGAATAAAAGTATATTTCAACAACAACCAAAAGATGACAATTCATTTGGAAGAAGCACTACATTAAATGACTCCTGGATCAAGACAGACCTAAAGAAAGAAATTAAAGACTTTCTGTAGTTCAGGGAAAAGGAATACACAATATACTAAAACTTATGAGACACCATGAAAGTGATGCCAGCACTAAGGGTGTGTATGAAAATAATTAGATACCACACTAACTACTTCACAGCACACCTGACAGCTCTAGAAAACAGGCAAGCACACAGAAGAGAAGTCGATGACAGGAAATCAACACAGGGCTGAAATTGAATAGATTTTTGCACTTGGACTGGGAATGGGTGGTGATGTTAACAGGAGAGATCAGGTGTGGGACACATGGAGGAAGAGAGAGAGTACAGAAAAGACAACTGCAAGTTGAATGGCTCAGAAATGTAGAGTAAAACCAAACATGACTAACAGGAAGAAAGAAAAATAAGGAAATGAAGAACAAAAGAAGAAAAAGAAAGAAAGGAAGGAAGGAAGGAAAGACAGAAAGAAATAAATGAAATGATTTCTAATGTTATTCTAATATACCCATAAAACAGTGTAGTCTGATCATCATCAGAAAGATTACTTTGAGCACCTAATGGGATAAGGTGCAGAGACCCACACCTGAAAAACAGGCAGATTTAGGGAACCCTGCAATAGAAGGGGAGGAAAGATGGAGGCCCAGAGTAGTCAAGGACCCTAGGAGAACACAGTTCATAGAATCAACAAAGAAGGGCTCCTACGGGCTCACAGAGATTGATGTGACAATCAGAGTCTGCAGGCTCTGTGCTATGTCCTCTGCATATGTTATGATTGTTTAGCTTTCAGTTTTTGTGGGACGTTGAACAGTGGGAGTCAGTGTATATCTGACTCTATTGCCTGCTTGTGACCATTTTCCTTTTACTAGTTTGCCTTGTCCTCCTTGATATGAGTGTTTGTGCCTCATCTTAAGTTATGCTGAATACAATAAGTACCTATGATAATTAAGAGTTCATCAAATGTCTGGTTTCCATTGGTGAAGATAGAAAAACTTTCTATGTTTAATGTTCTATGCTATTTATATGTAAAAAATTATGTGAAAGACCCTAAAAGCTATGTGATGTGTGTTTAAATTTGGTTCAATACATTTTGCAATAAAGAATCAGCCATGTGAATAACTTTATTAAAGTGTCATTAATGAGAATTTTCATTATGAGGTAGAATATCAAAGAGGAGGTGACAGAAATGCCAACCCTGTTGACCTGAAACTGAAAAACAGTAATGGGAAGCAACCACCAGAATTAAAGTGTGCCCAGGACTTAGTAGGGCTAACAGTTGCAATATGTTCTTGAAAATTCCCACAAGAAAGCACAAAGAACCTCAGTACATGTATAAAAAAGGCTCAAGCACATTATACAGCAGCAAAGTTGAGCAATTTCAATACTATGTCCCCATTATCTCTGCTCTTCATCTACCAGTTTCAACATAGGATCTGAAAACCTCATCGACAAATTTCATCTCCTTTTCCAATAAGAATATTTTAGTTCTCCAATAATTCTCTTCATGTTGCATTTACTAATTAATTCAAAGGAATATCGATCACCTATCTGATATTAATCATGCCCTAAATCTGTGATTAGGCACAAGTGAAGCAAAATAAAACTGGGTTGACATAGAATCTGACCACTCATGGTTTTATTTTATCCATCATCATTTTCAGCTGGAGAACATCAGAGACTGGTATAGAGATGATTTTGAAAGTGATGTCTATGTCTACTCACACATATCTATGTAATACTTGACTGGCCATCATATACACTAGTCACACACCTCTATTTCTATGTGTGAATATCTGCATTCTGGTTAGAGACCAAAATTAAGAAACTTCTTTATGAAGGGTTTGGTTACAATTAGTGATGGAGGAATCCTTGGCACACACTTGAAGAGACACTGTAACACAGCCTCTAAACACAGAACTCATGCCAGTGGTTTGTATTTGTGTTTTCATGTCCTATTCTGAGACCCTGGGCCATGACAGCTTTCACAATCAGGAGAACCATGAGGAGACAAGAAAGAGAAACCCGTCTCTCTCACCTTCCAGATTAGTGAATTGGAATCTAATCTAAGAAAACTGCAGTACAATAAATTGCATGAGAAAATACCAAAATAGCGATCAATAAAGGAGAAAATTTTCTGTGGTTCAAGCATGACAGAGGGAACCACAGAACAGAACTTCCTGAGTTTTCTTACACACACTTCTAACTTATGACATTGATGCTGGAAATGAAGAAGTGAATGACTTACATAAAATCCGTCATATTATTATACAAATCTTCCTCAGGCGGTTCTGGAGACAGGTAAAGTAAAAACTGACAGGCATTCCTCAAACCTCCACCATCCTCTTCATCATGCTTTATTCTCCAAAAGCAGCTGGTTTCTGTCCAACTGTACAAGATGAGAGAAAACTTCAGGAGCAAGAGGGAAATCAGGAGAGCACACCGCTTCCGCATGGCTCCCGGAATGTAATACTGAGAAGTGAAACCCTTTTCTCCTGCAGACCAACATCACACATGCCTTTAAGTCTAAGTGCCTGTTTTCTTCCTCTAGCCACATGGGGAGCATGTGTGTAGATCGCGGTTCCCATATGCCCATCTGTGTCATGATTCCTGGAAGCATTTGGAAATTTCTGGCCTAAGGATCTGCACCTGAGGTCTGCCACCTTGCCATCAACACTGGTATGAAAACATGTTGTGAGAATCACAGTCTGCAGCCGTGGGTGCCATGATGTCATTCATGCCCAGAGTGTCAATGCCCCAGGGACACTCTCCTGATGAGCAGCTGGGGCCCCCGTCCTGTTTCAACACCCATGTGCATGAACACCACTGGAGATCATTCCAGTGGGTTTCCTCAGCTTTTCTGTATTAGTGAGAGGTGAGAGGGTCTTCAAGGGCCTGTGTCATTCAGAGCTTGAGCTGAATCATGGGACAACATGTACTTTTTTGTCTGTGATAGGGAAGGGCAGTACCACATACGCCTTGAATGTTGTTCATGCTGTAGTTTGTGTGCAAAAGTATGCTAGTCACACATGCAGAATCTCCTGAAAATACCTGTGTCCTGACCTCTGGAGAACCTGTCATCAGGCCAGATTGTCTGGTATTGATCAGAAAATTAATGAATTATTGTGATTCAGCACCCACTCAGTCATTCAAATAGTCTTACCAATGCAGACATTCACAATCTAACCTAGTTCTAAAACGTGACCTCCTGGTTGTTCTTCAGTTCCTGTATTTAGTGCCTTGTAGTGAAACATGTCTCCACCCAGCACTGTGGTTTCCTCCAAACTCACTCCTGTTGCTGGGTATCACATCTAATTTCAACATGCCATCTCTTCTTTTAAGATTTTATCTACAAATAGAACCTTTGTTGGGTTGGAATTTAGGAAATCCATTGCCTAATAGAGATTCTTTGAACAAGTGTGGATGTGTTTCTTTCATGCTTTATTAAGGGTAACAGAGAAAACGTATTCAGTCTTTCAAATCAGTGACTGCCACATTGATTTATGTAAAAAATATATCTTATCTATTTTTCATTTCTCTAATGATATTATTTATACAGTTTCCATATCTTGACTGCCCTAAGTTATCTTGTCAATTGATATGGATATGTCTTAGTATGTCGAGTGACACATGTGGGCTCCATTCCCACAAGTGGTTAAGAGAGATCACTTTAGTTTGAATTCTCATTGTTGATCCAACCTTACACTGATTTCCACAGTGGCCATGGTAGATAGATTCCATGTCCACCATGAAAAGAAGCGATTCATGCCCACTGCATCCTCACCTACAATGCTAAAATTAGTTTTGAAATGTTTGCTTCTTCAGTGGGTGGGGATGGAATCTCCTGAGGATTTGACATGTTCTTTCTCCATCAGTATAATTTTGATCTCTTTTCATAAACTGTTTGAAAAATGTATTATTTTTAATATTGTCTGCTCATACTTGAATGTTTGAGATTTTTCTTTCTCAGTGTATTATGGACATGAATTACAGGTGAAATGAATAGAAATCAGACATTCCCCACACTAGAGGCCATTTCTCCCTGGCTTCCTGACCACGCAGAGAATTTGTGACTTCTTGGCCCTAGACAGCCATCCGGGATGCTACTCCCTGAGTGCATGCATCAGAACAGGATTCAAATAATATTCAACTTATAAATTCCTGCAGGTCAGAAATCATTATTGAATTTTTCCCATAGAATGAGAGATAAAGTCCCATCTTATTTTAAGGCACAGGGATTGAATGTGTACATTATTATTCTGTCTTGATGTTTAATTATTCAAGTCCTATGGGGAATGTGTGACAGGTATGTAGAACTGACATTCTAGTTCTTGAAGGGAAGAGCATTGCAATCAAGGATCTGTCTGGGAAAAATGACACATCCAAATATGTGACTAGCACTGTTCCTGGATGACAAAGTCATTCTTCAATGACAGCATCCTGAGAACAAAGGTTCAGAGAATCAGAGATAAAGATAATAGAACCTTTTGCCTCAGGAGGTCTTGCGTACTCTATTCTTTATGCCAAGCAAGATTATTACAAAGGACAGCATCTCATAGGCTCTTTTGAAATGGGACAGAATCAGCAGAAACTGCCATACAATTGAATGATGTCAATGGGAGCAACTGAACAATGCTGCACACGGGGAACACATGATGTCTAATGATAATTACAGACTGAACACACAGTGGTCTTAGGACTGACAACCATTTTCCTGTACACAGAGAGATATTGGCTCTCCAGAAGCTGGACATTGACTCCTTGGATGCACTGGCTCCAGCTCCAGACTGACTTTGCTTTGTCTCCTCCTGGGCAAAGACACTGAATTAATGTTCTCTTAGTCTTCTCTTTGGGGTCTCAGAGAAAGTCTTGGGAAGGTATGGCTCCAAACAGGCTTGAGACCCTAAGAGCATAAACAGAAGAATGTTGGCTGAACACCAGCATTAATTTTCAGCTTCCTGACTGCATATCATGTGACCAACATTATTCCCCACCATAATGTCCTATGTCCATTTGAATTTTAAACCTCTGTCAACCACTGCTCCTTTAAATTGCCTATTGTTCCAGGAACACAAAACATTTAATAATATTCTTCCCTCTGTTTTCTGAGAAATTCTTTGAAAAGTTCTCCTCTTTTGTTTCATAGTAAAGAAAGCTATTTTAATACTTCTATCTAAAATGTTTCAAGCAAATGGATACACGGATCCCAATTACAATTTTAATTCTATCAGGAAAGATTTTTCTTATTGCCTAGAGAGTTTTAAAGAATGTTTTCTTTCTGTTTTTTCAAAGCATTCTATTCTGACTTAACTTTTCATGGTGAATCTACCCATAAATGTTACAAGGACAACTTTGTCAGAATCTATTGAGTTTATATCAAAGGGGGAATGGAGAGAAAGTTGTCACCATCACTCAGGTTACCAGCAGGATCCCTGGCTGTTGGTTGGCAGGATATATGTTAAGGTACTGTCACTGATGATGTGCTGTAATATGACAGTGACAATGTCACTTTCAAGTCCGTGTGAAACAGGATATTGACATTTAATACTGAAAGCATGATTTGTGTTTTTTAGAAAAGATAGATTTTCTATTTTGAACATAAATCATTTTATGTAGAGTTAGGGTAAGATGGACATTAGAAAATCTTTGACAAGAAACTTTAAATGACAGAAACAGGAAGAGTTGTGGAAGAAAATTTTTTATCACAGGGTGATGCCACTTGTCATACAACAGAAGGCAAAGGTACTGACTTTCCTACCCTTAACTCTTCCAGATGCACATGTCTGTGTGCCACTGTTTTGAATTGGATAACTGACTTTCTGGATCGTTTAAAGTCAATTTATAAATATTTCTATAGAAATTTGACTTTTCTTTATAGATCCATATCCTGCAATTTAAAACTAACAGTGTTGTATTCATTTGATGACACTTATCCCTGTGTACTATGAGCAGGCTTGATTTGGAATAGCACTACATTTGGTTTGTCTCCAGTGGGTAAGCACTAATTTTCATATGGTTATTTTATGTTTATTGGAAACGTATTATTTTTTATAATGATTTAAAAAATGCAAAGTATTTTGTGCCATTCAAAATGTAAAGGAAAATGTTTGTATGCATAAAATGTTGAATATAATCTCTGGTTCTCTATGATTTGTCCCCAAATCTGCTTTGAATGGTGTTCATATGTGAGTGAATCAGTGAGTTTGTGTGTGTGTGTGTGTGTGTGTGTGTGTGTGTTTGTGTGTGTGTGTGTGAAAATGGGTCTTAATGTAGATGGATATATGTACATAAAGTAGCATTTGTATTAATTTTGATTTAATGGTCATTCAGTTATAATTTCAGATGCCCAAAAATATTCCATTTGAGAAGGGGTAGTTTAATTTTCAAAAAGCATTAGAGCTTTTACTTTAGGGAATTTTATTCCCAATGCTTTTTGCCCACACACATTGAATTACATCACACAAAGAACAGAAGTTGGTATGACTCTCAAAGAGCAATTAGGAACAGGAGTAATTTTGTGTTAGTTCACTCTTAGAGGACACAGTAATAAAGTAAAAAAAACACCTATGATGCATGTTCTAGTCTGTTTCTATGGTTCTAATAAAGACATTGATTTCCATAGTAGCAGTAAATACTTGTAGTCCCAACAGCCATGGATGGAAATTCCTCTTTTTCTAAATTCTTAAGAGCATGAGCTGTCATTTGTTTTATGGATTATTGGCCGTTCTGATGGGTGTCAGAAGAAATCTCAGTATCATTTTTATTTGGATTTCCCTGATGACTAAGGACGCTGAACCATTTTTAAATGTGTCTCATCCATGTGTGTTTCTTCTTTTGAGAATACACCGTTTAGTTCCATACCACATTTTACTTGGATTATTTGTTGTCTTGATATCTAGTTTTTTAGTTCTTTACATATTGATATTAACCCTTTGTCAGATATGTATTTGATAAACATATTTTCCCATTGTGTAGCCCACTTCTCTGTGTTAAGGATGGTATCTGTTGAAAAACAGAAGCCTTTTCAGTTTAATGAAGCCCCATGTATTCATGGTTGTTAAGTTTCCTGTTCACAAAGTCTGTTCCCATTCTAATGTGATCAGGACTCTCCTCCACTTTCTATTTTTATCATACTCAATCCAACTGGTCTTTGGTTGAGATCCTTATTCTATTGAAAGTTAAGTTTTGTGCAAGGTGAACAGTATTAATCAATTTGCCTTCTGTAATCAGTCATTGAGTTGGAAAAACACCACTTGTTGAAAATGATCTCTTTTTTCTAGTGTGTATATCTGGCTTCTTTATCAAAAATCAGGTTTCCATGGTTGTGTGAATGTAGACGGATTCCTAAACAGTCTTGCTAATAAGAAACACAGAGCCAAATACAGAGTTAATAGCTAAAGAGATCAGAGCAAGAGCCATGACTAACTAGCTTACCACCAGCAGTAGCTTCCCCAGAGAGAAATCTCTTCCTACCTGACTTGTGTTTTTGTTGCCTTTCTGTTCTACCTTCTCATTGGCTCTAAGCCCAGCCACATGACTTCCTCATCACTGCCTGTCTATACAGACATCCAGGTCTCTGTGGTTGGTACTAGGATTAAAAGCTCCTGTCACCATGCTTAGCTGTGTCCTTGACCACACCCAAAGTCTGCCTGCCATGTGATTGGATTAAGGGCATGTGATACCACTTCTTGACTCTGCTTAGAGCTTGCTTTGACCTCTGATCTCCAGGCAGCTTTATTTATTAACATATAAATAAAATCACATTTCAGCACAATTAAAGTATCACCACATTTCCCCCTATTAATCAAATAAAAAGAAAAAAAGAGAAAAAAGTTATAACTAATATAAGAAAAACTCTATAAAATAAGTATAATAACTACATACAATATATACAGGCAATAAAACCTCAACAATGTATAGTCAATTTGCATTTGACAGACTCAGAGAAAATATTCCATTATCTATCCTATTTTTGTAAGTTCAACATGGACCTAATTTACTTTCTATCATGTCTTGTATTAATAACAGATAACTATCTTATAATGTCTTTCAAATTTATACACTTACCCTTCTTTGGTGAGTTTCTTTTCTGAAATTCTTAACAAGGAAAACTGTAACTATAACTACCTAATCTTTAACTATAAATATCTAACCTTCAACTCCCTCAGACCCAAGAAGGAAATAATATTACCTAGTAAAACAGGAAGTGCACACAAGCAGCTTCCAAAAAAAATGTGAGTTAATGGAAACAGCCAGCTGCCTGGACAATCAGCCGAGTTTTCTCTGCAACATTGGGACATCATCTTCAGTCTATAGGCATAGGGTATCTGACAGACTCATTTGTGTAGTACGATATACAAAAGGCCTACAGTTCAAACTCACGTTGGTGAGAGTAGTCCATGTACCAGAAACACCTGAATTCCACCAGTATCCTGTCATGATTCAGGATTATAAATTCTGGAAAATGTTGATTTTTTTAATTCAGTTGTCCATTCATTTTGGCTTGTGAGTAGCTTCATCTCTTTTATTAAATGCCAGCCTGCCATTGACAATTTAGACTCTATCAGCTAAGTTACTCTTTCAAGAGTAACTGTTTCAGGTTGTTCCACTGCACACCAGAAGCCACCAGTCCACTGCCTGTTCAGCTGCTTTCTAGGAAAAGGGCATTATGCTTTTCCACATTGCAAAGGCCACTTCAGGGATGGTGTCATATTGTTCTGGCCTCAGAAGATGCCTGTTGATAAAGGCACACTTGTCTTGGCAAGAATCGGTAGTCCATAGTTTCATGTCCTGTCTGTCTATTTTGTCATGTTTGTCAGCAGTTGATTCGAAAATACTTTGTTGTCCAGTGGCTAACTTTTGCCACAATTAAAGTTAACTCCATATGCAGTTTCTTCAATGCCCATGTTTTCTCTGAAGTAGATTGGTACTGCCAGGAGCCAACATGTCTCATAGTAATAAAAAAAATTTCTAAGTTATTAAAACATTTTAAATGCCATATTCTGTGGACCTCTGAAAGGTTTGAAGATGACCTATCTAAAATATACCTGCTCTATCTTGAAAACATACCTAATAAGACTACATGTTTGATTGTAATGTCTAACTACTAACTTTCATTTGTTTTTTCTTTCTTTTTTTTTTTTTTTTGGTTTTTCAAGACAGGGTTTCTCTGTGTAGCTTTGCGCCTTTCCTGGAACTCACTTGGTAGCCCAGGCTGGCCTCAAACTCACAAAGATCCACCTGCCTCTGCCTCCCGAGTGCTGGGATTAAAGTCGTGCGCCACCACTGCCCGGCCAACTTTCATTTCTTTATATCCTAATAGTTGGTAATAATAACATGCAAGGATCAGCAAATTGCATTACATTGGTAAATGAGCAGTATATGTACAATATCTTGAACAAGTTTAGAAATATACATATAGCTTTTACTAACAATATCAATCTCAAAATATATAATTTGTATACAATATACAAAAATCCAATCTAAAGTATTTAAAATTAGTAATTGTCTTTTAAAAGTATATTCAATAATCTATCTTTTCATCTAAATCATATCTATATATTCTCTTTATTTTTCTGAGTAGATTCAATAATCTACTCTTTATTCAATCACTTCCATATATCCTTTTTTTTAAACAGGAACCTTAAATCTAATCTCCTTCGCTTAGCCCTTTTTCTAACCCTTAACAACAACTTATAACCAACCCTCCTAAACAATGAAAATTATCTCAGACCCAAAACCCATTAAAAGACCAAAAAAACCACCTGCCCCACACTGCCTCTTTGGGAATGTAAGCCTTGTATTCTTAAAATTGCTTCCTGCTGGATATGGGCGAAGGTATCTTTATTCTGAAAAGAAAAATTTTGGGTTAATTGTCAAATTCTAGAAAAGGTAGCTATATCCTTTATTGTCCAGTCTGAGCATAATGCCAAAGTTCAGGGCTTATCTGAAGTCCTTATTCAAGTAGTCTTTGAAACTGGATCATCTCAGCTAGCCATCTCAAAATTGCTCTCAACAATTTGTAGTCCAAAGCTGATCTGTAAATTATGTTTGACAGCTCAGTGGTATTATTGTTGTCCACATGGAACTGTTGTTGTGGTGGTGCTCCATTTTCTTCCTGGAGACTTCAAACTTGATGATAGGCCTCGCCATGATTT
This sequence comes from Peromyscus eremicus, assembly GCF_949786415.1. Classification (NCBI taxonomy): domain Eukaryota; kingdom Metazoa; phylum Chordata; class Mammalia; order Rodentia; family Cricetidae; genus Peromyscus; species Peromyscus eremicus. Next base: position 8,290,332 of record NW_026734288.1, read on the forward strand.
CCTACAGAAAACTGATAAAGACTTGAACACAAAGTCATGTATAGGCAGCTAACTGAAGCCTTTTTTCTAGATTAGTTAGTACTCTATATGATCATTAATATCATAATAAAAGTTTAAAATATATATGAATTTTATAAATCTTGATATAAAATTCATACTTTAAGAAATGTTTAAAGAAACAAATTCGAATCAAAAATTGACATTAGTAGTTATTGAATAGTTCTTCAATTATTTTTTGATTGTTTGTTTTCTCCTGTCACATATCAGATGATGGCTCTTTCTTCTGGCATGATACTGGGAGTTCACATTTTCATTTTAACAATGTGCTTGGGTTTAAAGAAGAAGAGAGTCACTCTCCAGCTCCAAAGTCAGCTTTAATTTATAATTGAACTGGGACTACAAGAAGACCCATAGTGTTAAATGTCTTTACAGAAGATCAGAAACAAATATTTAAGAAGACTTAATGAAATTTTTTAGATGGTATATCAATAGGTCATTTTACTTTTTTTCTTAAGACTAATGATTCGTCCTTTTTCTTCAGTTGTCTCATTTGTCCAGTTTTCTTCATATTCCTTAGCTTTTATTCTTCTAAAAGACAAAAACAAGAAACCTTACCCAAGACTAACTTAGGGGAGGTTCCCTTTTGGCATGTTATAGCTGACTAAATGAAAAGGTATGTGTTAATGTTATAAGTTAGTTTAAATTACATGGTAATGCTGTAATGATTTATTATCTCTTCTAATTAAGAGGTCTCTCTTGTTCAAATCTAACCTTTATCAATTTTGATGGTATCCACAACTTATCTTCTCCTATAGAAACAAAAGCAAATCCTCATCCCCAATGTAACACATATGCTCGTTTCCATTCTGAGGTCAGCACATCCTTAAAGTATATAGGCCGATTTAATTCTGTATATTTTTTCTATTATTCAATGTCTCTCAGTAGTTGTTGTTCCTTTCTCATTAGCATTGAGAAAATTTTAAGTAAATAGAGCATTATGCAGTCTATTTCTGGGGGTTTTGTTACCCCTTCTGTTTATTTAGCATATCCTTTAGAGTTCTGTTTGATCTTTCTATAACTGCTTGGCCTGTAGGATTATGTGGTATACCTGTAATATGATTTATACTGTAATAAGCAAAACCCTTTCATTTTAACAGAGACATATGCTGGAACATTGTCAGATTTAATTTGTGCATGTATAACCATGATGGCCATAACTTCTAGAAAATTAGTGATTACAGAATCAACTTTTTCAGAACTCAAAGCAGTTCCCCATTGAAATCCTGAATAAGTATCAATGGCATGGTGTACATATTTCAGTTTTCCAAATTCTACAAAGTGAAACACATCTATCTGCCAGATTTCATTCCTCTGAGTACCCTTTGGGTTATATCCTGCTATTAATGCATCTGATTATAAAAGGAACACGTAGGGCATTTCCTTATAATTTCCTTGGCTTATTGCCAGGTTATAGAAAAATCCTTTTTTAAACTTTTACTATTGACATGATAGTTTTTTTTTATGAAATTCTGAGGCCTCAAGGACATATCCTATCAATAATTTATCAGTCTTATCATTACCTTGTGCTAGAGGGGCTGGCAGACCAGTATGGGATCAGATGTGAGTTTCATATAAAGGATGACTCCTTTTCCTGATTGTATCTTGTAATTGACTAAATAGTGAATTTTGAACCATCAGGGATAATTTCTGCAGTCTCAATATGTAATACCACTTTTTCAGCATACTGAGAGTCAGTAACTATGTTGAGAGGTTCTGAAAAATCCCTTAATACCAACAGAATAGCATACAATTCTGATTTTTGAACTGAATTATAAGGACTTTGAACCACTTTACTTAAATTTTCTGATTTGTAACCTGCCTTTCCTTGTTTGTTGGCATCTGTATAAAATATACAAACTCCAGATACAAGTTTTTTTTTCTGTATAATTCGAGGCAAGATCCAATGAGCTCTCTTTATAAGATCAATTCTATCGCTTTTGGGATATTTGCTGTTAATTTCTCTCAAAATATTACTGCAAGCTCTTTGCCAAGGTTCACTTTTTGTCCATAATTTTTCAATGTCCTCTTTAGCTAAAGGTATGAAAATTTCTGCTGGGTCTATTCCTGCTAATTGACGAAGTCTCAATTTTCCTTTCAAAATTAAGTCAGAGATTTTTTTCTAAACGAGTTTTTAATTTTTTATTCAGTTTATTTGGTAAAAATATCCATTCCAATATAACATGTTCCCTCTGTATTAATATTCCTGTAGGAGAATATCTAGAGGGTAAATTAACCAAAATGCAATCCAGCTTCGGATCAATAAGATCCATGTGTCCTTTATGTACTTTCTTTTCTACCAAGGCCAATTCTTTCTCAGCTTCAGGTGTTAATTCCCTTGGACTATTTAAGTCCTTGTCACCTTCTAAGGTTTTGAACAAATTATTCACTTCATCATTTTTACCCCAACAATGGTTTGTAGATGAGAAATGTCTCCAAATAATCTTTGAAAGTCATTAAGCGTCTGTAGTCTATCTCTCCTTAATTGCACCTTTTGGGGTCTAATTTTTTGTAGCTCTATTTTGTATCTGTATTAATAGAATCTCCTCTTTGTATCTTTTCAGAAGCAATTTGTAATCCCCAGTAAGGCAAAATTTTCTTTACTTCTTAAACATTCTTTCTAAGGTATCTGCCTTTGATTTGGCTAGTAAAATATCATCCATATAATGATAAATTATAGATTTAGGAAATTTTTTAACTATCACTTCCAATGGCTGTTGCACAAAATATTGGCACAGGGTTGAGATATTCAACATTCTCTGTGGGAGGACCCTCCATTGAAATCTTTTAAACAGTTGAGAATTATTTTAAGTAGACACCATGAAGGCAAACCTTTCTCTGTCTTTTTCTTGTAAGAGTATTGAAAAGAAACAGTCTTTTAAATCAATAATTATGAGAGGCCATCCTTTTGGTAACAGAGTAGGCAAAGGAATTCCAGATTGTAGAGAGCCCATTGGCTGAATTATTTTGTTAATTGCTCTAAGGTCTGTTACCATACGCCATTTACCAGATTTCTTTTTAATAACAAATACTGGAGAATTCCGAGGGCAGGTTGATAATTCAATATGCTGAGCATTTAACTATTCTTCTACCAGCCCTTCTAAAGCCTTGAGTTTCTCTGTTGTTAAAAGCAATTGCTGAACCCATACAGGCTTGTCTGTTAATTATTTTAAAGGTAGAGCTGTTGATGTCTTTGGAAGATCATCAGTTGTTGTGCCCTGTTCTTGTATAATATAGATGGCTGGTGACCACTCATTAGAATAATACCTTCTAATATTTCTCTCAGAAACGTGCTAGTTTATGATTTGTTTCTGAGGTTGGAGGGATGTTAATTTGAGTATTCCATTGTTGCAACAGCTCTTGACCCCACGGGTTCACAGCTATGTTAGCCACATATGGTTTTAATTTTCCTCTCTGACCTTCTGGACCTATACATTCGAGCCATCTTTCACTCTGTTTCACTTGAGATAATGTTCCAATTTCTAACAGTTGAATGTTTAGCTCCTGAAGAGGCCAAGTTGGATGCCAAAATTCTGGTGCAATTATGATCACGTCAGCACCTATGTCTTCCAGACCAGAAAACAAAACACCATTTATTTTTATTGTAAATTTTGGTCTTTGTTCATTTATAGAAATTTGCCAAAAAATTTTCTTTATGATTTCACCTGAATTTTCTGTTCTCTCTGTTTCATCATTCCAAGCAACCTGGTTTATTCCAATAGGCATTTGGTTATTTAATTGGTCTGAGTAGGGGTTTCCTCTATGACTGCAGGAAAAGTCTGAACTGGATTTGCTGTGGGGGCATGCCTGAGGACACTCTGGGAGTTTACCAAAGACCAAGGCAAAGCATTACCTTGCCTGTCCCTTATTGATTTACATTCATTGGTCCAGTGTTTTCCCTTACCATACCCACTGCATTCTCCAGAAGGAAGGGGCATTCTGTTGCCATTGTTTCTTGAAGAAACATTGTTTCTAGAAATACCCTGTTTACAGTCCCTTTTCAAATGTCCTTGCTTTCCCCATCCAAAACATGTGACATTCCTCAAACCTCTTGAAATTGCCTCTCCTATCCACATATCATCATGTTCATGAGCCTCAACATTAAACATATCTCTAATCCAATCTTCCAAGGGTGCAGATCTTGCCTTTAAAGGCCTGATTATTCTCTTACATGCTGCATTCCTGTTTTCAAAAGCCAAAGATTCAATTATTATCTGACTAGCTTCTGAATTCGGGACCATTCTCTTTACTGCTGAAGTCAGTCTTTGTAAGAAATCTGTGTAAGATTCTTTTGGACTCTTTATAACCTTTGTAAATGACTCAGTTTTCTTTCCTCGTTCCTCAACTCTGTCCCTTGCATTCAAGGCTGCCATTCGACATAGAAGGTTTGGATATCATATAAACATTGTGTTTGTAGTGCAGCATATTGGCCTTCTCCAAAAAGCTGATGCTGGAAGACTTTTATACCTTTATCCCTACATTGTTTTGCTATGTTTTTAGCTTCCTCTTTGAACCACATTTGCCACTAGAGCTGTTGTCCGATTTCCAGAACAGCATGTGCCAGCTTTCACCAGTCCTTTGGCATATTCCTATTATAAGTTGACCAGGTGTTTAACATTTGTTTTACGTATGGGGAATGCATGCCATAAGATACTGTTGCCTCCTTAAACCTTTGTAAATCTAACATTTCAAATGGAGTCCAAATATTTTGTGCATTTTTTTGACGAGATAGCTGATGTATGGCTTCTGGATAAATTAAGGATCATTGTGTGAAAACAGACTTTCTTTCTGTACCTTTATAATCCAATCCTGAAACAACTTCACTGTTAATTTCTTCTGTCTGAATCTGAATTTCTCTATAATTCATTTTAACAGGTTTAACAGGTTTTTCTAAAACTTTTATCCTGGCACTTAAATTGACTATCTTTTTAAAGAGTAAAATAAAGATAAGAAAAGTAATAATGTGCATAATTTGATCAAAATTAATCTTCTCATGCAGTTGTTCCATTGTGAGACAGCCTAAAATTTCAAACAAAGCCCAATTTTCTTCCAATGTACACATAAAACCCATTTTTTTAATGTGGAAAAAATTCTCTTTTAAATATTTTTTACCTTTAAAATATCTGATATGTTAATTGAATTACCAAGTCTGTGTAGAAATCTGAGGGAATTTCAAAACAGCTACCTAGCTTCCAAGTTGGCAATACAGAGAAAGAAAGAGAGAGAGAGAGAGAGAGAGAGAGAGAAAGAGAGAGAGAGAGAGAGAGAGAGAGAGAGAGAGAGAGAGAGAGAGAGAGAAAGTATAGCCATGAGCTCTGGCTAAAAGGTTAAATCCAACCACGTGATCCCACTTGAGACGAGTGAGTGGACCCTGGGCTCCAGCTTCCTTAAGCTCTGACCCCATGAATTGGCCTTTCAGCGTAGCTGTTGCAATTACAGTCGAGTGCAGTCAGCTGGTACCTCCAGCAGGCCTGAGCTGTTTGTAGCACCAGCTTTAAGCAAGTAGCTCCAGCTTTGGGTAACCGCTTGCAGCTATGGTCAGTCAGACCTGAGACCTAAGCCGAGCTGGGCCCAAGCTAGGGAGCCAGGCCTGAGCTAGGTAGCCAGGCCACCCAGGTGGGAAACCGGACCTGCCACCGTGCCAAGCCAAGCCAAGCAATTTTTAATGAATTCTTGCATGTGGGTGCATTTGGTTAATTAATTGGTCTGAGTTTGGGTTTCCTCTATGACTGCAGGAAAAGTCTGAACTGAATATGCCAGTAAAAAGGTGGTATGAAATTATCCTATCAGGCAGATTTTCTTCTGTTTACTGTTATTTTTTGTGACTAGATTCAAAGAGTCTATTCCATCATTTCCCTTTCTACCTACTAACCTTACCATAAACTTGCAATGGCCCTCTGTTTTGCTGACATCTACTTATAATTACTGCCCTGGGAGCTGATGCAATTTTACATCCTATGGTTATATAGTACATTTTTTAAATAAACGAACTAATGGAGAACTGGTTCGTAAAGTGTACTTATTTTCATGTCGATTTCACAAACAGTCAAAAAGTCTCAACAAGAAAAATTTAGGTGGTAGGAGTTGAAGTGTCTTCATTAACAAACAAAAGTATTAAAATGGGTGCATGTATGCCATTATTTAGATACAACATTTGCAGGTGAACCCAAAAGAAGCTTTTTCACTGTTTAAAATATACTTATGAGAGAATCTAATTACTTGTTTCACTACAAAACTGTAAAATGGTGGAATTTAAGAATGGATCATGGAAACTGAACAGAGTGCTTCATTGGAGACACTGGTGTGGTATCAATTTCCTGCTGGGCCTTGGCTGTAGGCAAATATATTACCCAGTGTGAGAAATACTTTTAGCTGTGGCTAGCCCTCAGATTCTGTCTGCTATTTCCAATACAGATGTCAGTTATGTTTTAGTTAACAATCTCAGGGAAATAAAATGAGAGGAAGGGTCACTACAACTTCTTACTGCTATGTTTAGACTCAATTAAAAAATATCTGTGCACAGTACAAAGCAGGGTGCAGAAGCCACATACCCAGGTTGTAGAGATTTCCATGATCTGAAGGAATAATGGACTCACCCAAAGCAGGAAAGGAGAAACTAAGTTATGATCTGTCTATAAAACTTCATAGTTTCTGCATCTCTGCTGTGGCAGTAGTCACCAATTGGGGTCCCTGAGTGTGGTAACAAGGAATGCAGGTGCTGCTGCCTTTGCACACAGAATAGCATCAGAAAGGTGAAACTTTAAGATAAACTTCCTGATAGGATCCAATAGAAAGGGGAGGGAGAGATGACATGTTTTCAGGTAAGTGTAGGCACAAAGATGGGACAGGTTGATGACATTCTACACATAAATGCTTCATCTGCAGAGCTCTCAGCTTTCACTATAGTCCCTCACTCTAGAAAACCATATTTTTGTGTTTTGTTATAGTTTTAATATACATTCTTTATTATAACTGTCATTTCTGTCCTACATCTTGCTTTCCAATCTTTCTTGCCTCTTTTATTTTTCAGTATGACTTTTCTACATGCATTCTTGATCTGAAATATTTAAAAATTTTATGATATTAAAGACGAATGTTGAAACTGAATTCTAATGAGGACAATTTCAGACATTATTTATCTCTGATGAAAGAAACATATTTCATGATATGTTTAGAAGCTTGGCACTTTGAGCTCATGAAAAAGTCACAACATCCTCCCTTTTAATAAATAACATTTAAAAATTGCAGATTGATTAATGATAACACAGAGTTCTTTAGTTAAATACTCTTTTCTGGGGCAAATAAGGACTCAAACCATCATAACAAAGGAAAATTGAATTTTCACTTCAGAGTTCATTGACATTCAAGGATGTGGCCATTAATTTCTCCAAGGAGGAATGGGAATGCCTGGACACATCGCAGAGGGATTTATTCAGAGAGGTCATGTTGGAGAACTACAGCAACCTGGTTTCTGTAGGTGAGAATAAATTATTTCATAATTGCTGCTTAGATCTAGTAATATCTAGTAACTTGTATTAGTACTTGAATTATTTTCTATCTGTGAATCCCAGCTCCCAATTACTACTAGATATTGGTGAGTGTAATATTTATTGAAAATTTTCTTATTCTAAATGGTCTTTTAATTTAGCAAATAATCCCTTCAATGCCCAATTTTTTTTTAGGCAGTCACTCAGTGTCAAAAATGTGTGAATACAGTCTGATTCCCACAGTTTTATTTCTCTAATGGGGTAACATAAGGAAAGTTGAATGCATACACAGTTAAAATTATGGATTTCTTAAAAGTCTACAATGCCTGTCAAGTATGGACTAATAATACTTCACTACTGAGTCATTCCTTATGTAACTTCAGATCCACTGAGTATAAGCTTCTGCTAGAATCCAACTCTGGTGCTCATCATGTAAATAAATTGTCATATATCTCTTCTAATTTACAGGCCTTTCTGTATCAAAACCAGAGCTAGTCAGCTGTCATGAACAGAATAAAGAACACTGGATTATGAAAACAGAGGAAGTAGAAGTCAGAGAACCAGGTAAGGTGGAAGGAAACAATGGTTATGTGTAGAGTACAAAGCAAGAAGCAAACCGTAACTGCAGTGGGATTACCAAAGCTCCTCACTAGAAGCAGTGCATAAGAATTTCATTTACAATAGTATACTAGGATGTAGCACATGGAAAATTTTACATAATTTTTCCTCATTTCATCAAAATAGTGATTGGATGAAATTTAATATACCAATAGCAAGTTTACAACATATGTGGGACTTCATTTTTGTGTTCCAATAAATGTCTGAAATTTTCTCCAGTATGTTAGTGATTTTAGGGTTTTTCTGCTTTTTTTAAACATTTTTACATTATGTCTGGATTAATATACTTTTCTTTCTGTTACCTCCTTGAATACCATCCTTGTACCACACCAATTAAATGTCATAATTTTTGCACCACATCTCTATCAAAGAAAGAATGGAAAATACATAAAAATCAAAGAATATTTGGGCTGGCCAACTCTTTCTGAACACAAGACTTTGAATGTGATTGATAAACCCTGGCATTACTCAATTGAAAAACAGATTTTCTTACTTCTGAAAGCTAGGAACTGCACATATGTTCCTGACACAAAGTTGTGATTTTGGGCCCACTTTCCATTTTATAAGGTGATATTTTGTCTGTAGTATTGAGCTTGTAGGGTTTTTGGCCTTGTTGTCACAGACTTTCTGATTGCATGACCATTGTTCCTATAATGATTGTAAACCTCTTCTTCCCTAGAGTCATTTACCATTTTTTGATCTTTATGTTCTCTCTGCAATTACTTATTCATAGGTGTCTGAACCCTAATGCAAGGGTAAAGATAAAGGAATTCCAGGTAGGGCTTAATTCTTCAAAATCTCCATATTAAGCTTCTCTATTGAACGATGAGTAAAGTGTTATTCTGTGGCTGTAACAATATAGCATTAGTTTAATGCCATGTTCATTAAGCAGAAAAATATATTATATATTATTATATCATATATATCTTATATATTATTATATTATGTATCTCTAGATTGTATATATATATATATAATCTAGAGCCCATGGCCAAATTGGTCTCAGTTTCTTAGCTGCAATAATAGTGTCAGCTTAATGTTCTGTCAATGGAGTTGGCTTTAAAACAATCAAATGCTGGTTAGCCATTGCCAACACATCTGTGCAAATTTTGCACATTTCTTTCAAGTCAGTGATAACATGCAGTCACATAGTTCCTAATGGGGGAAGACTATTGTGTACTTTTCTCCTTGAGTAGCAAAATTATTCCAATGCTATGAATTTATTTCAGCTGGGTTAAAATGTCGAGTTGGGCACAAGTTTGATATCTTCCCGTTCAATATTTTAAGTATGTGAGTCTCATCATTAGGTTCCTGATAATAACTAATTACAAAGGTAATAACTGCTATGTTTCAGTATAACACCAGAAAACAATGCAACCAATTACTCGTACAGGAGGCTTTATTTGTTGCACATGATTGCAAGTTTGGGTATTGTCTACACCATCATATAGTAATGACACTTAAATAATTTTTAGACATATATGTGTTTTAACAAGCTTCTACAGAAGTATGGTTTCCTATGATTCTTCAAAAGATTTCTCATGTGGTCCAGAGAGATAATATAGTGGGTAGAAATGCTTCCCCTCAAATCTGATGAACAGAGATCAGTCACCTAGTCAGACCCTGGAGAGAGATTTCTGAAAACTGTCATCTAATTATATATATATATATATATATATATATATATATATATATATATATATATATATATATATTATATATATTATATATATATATATTCCTTTAAGATTATCAAGAAAGGCATGTAATTTTAGTTATTCTTTTATTTGCTCCTATATACTACTCTATCCTCAATTTTATGACAATACTGTTTCAATTTCTCCTTCTTTTTAACAGTATTGTTTTAAAGTATCCCTTCTCTGGAAAAAACCCTACATTCCCATAGTGCTACAAGCCCCCAAAATAAGAAAGTCAGATTTCATCTGATTATGACAAAACTAATACCTGGAAAAGGCCAAGGGCCTTCCAGAAGTCAAGCTGAGGCTCAAGAAAACTCGATAATATTTGGCTTTTGATTATTAGCCATTTCCTGCTATGAATTTCTCATGTCCTATTGAATCTTTTCCATCATTTATTGGGCACCATTTACCCTCTACTAATGGAATATTTAGATAACCTTCTGCACTGACAGCTGTTGCACTGCCAGGACCCCATTTCAAGCCTCCCTATAATTCTTGTAATTAGCAGCATCTGACCAGGACCATCCCCAAAGGGACAAAAGGATTTTAGTAGAGATACCTCTGTACTGTCTCAGAACAGACTTAAGTATCCAAGGCTAAATGAAACAACAACTATCTTCTAAGTCAAGCAGATAGCTTTATTTCTTGTGCAATCTAGTGTGAGAACTCCTTTCTTACAGCCTTACTAACATTATAGACTTCTAACTTCTTACCTAATCACCTCTAGGAATGTGGACTGAGCACATAGATCCCCTTCTTGATATACTAACTGACCATTAGCGCTCAATTGTACTCCTCCTTTACCACTCCTGTTATGGGTTGTAAAAGAAAGCCTGATGGTCACTGCCAGAGGAAAATTCTTACCTGCCTCGATGATCTCATAGAAATTCAAGCTTGATGACCTTGCTTGGCCAGAGGCTTGCTATGACTTGGGTTTATAACTGAACACCTCAGAGACTGAGGGAAACTGAGGTATAAGGAGAACAAAAAGAGGATATTAAGGATTGTGACTGGAGAGGATTTTGATTAGAGATCTTGAGGATAAGATGGTATATGAGGAAGAGCCAAATGGGAAAGTACTAGATAGTTAAGAATGAGATGAGAAAGACCTAGATGAAGCAGAATTAAGATAAGAGAATTTACATAAAGCATAGAGGAGACAGCAGATAAAGGTAGAGACAGACCAGGCAAGAAAGGAACTATGCTTGAATACAAAACTGTAGCTGTTTAGATAAAAATTTATCCCAGAGGAATAAATTAGATGGACAAAGAGCTTGGTGTACTTATATTCTTTTCCTGAAAATAATTCTCACCATTTGTAGTTTCTCTTCTGGGCCCCTGAGAAGTATATTATTAAGGCTGTTCCTATAGTAATATACAAGACTATTGACCTCAAACTAGCTAAGTAAACTCTACAGAAAACATAGAGACCAAAATCTTAAATGCTAGCATCCACAAATTTAAGAAAATATGTAGTATTTATGTTTCTGGTTTAAGTCACTTAGAATAATTCTTTAAAGTTCCATCCATTTACCTACAATATGTATTATATAAAAAACAAATGAATGAATTACTTAGCAAATAACCTAACAAAAATAAATAAAATGACATAAGTAATTTATCATGTCACATGTTCTGAAGTTGAATAGAAGGAACAATGAAAAAATTAAAAAAATAAAACATAAAAACTTAAGAAAGCCAGGTGAATTCAGGACAGAATCCCATCCGATAATTAGAGAAAAACTAACACCAAATACATTTCCAATTGCATGACAAAATGGAAAATTTCCATTTCTAGAACACCTCAAAATAATTATCTACTAGGATCAAGGTTGCCTCATCAAAGTGATGCTAATGGGAATCAACATAAGTAGATCAATACATGTAAAAAACATTAGGGAGCAGACTATAAGAAAGAGACCTACGGGGCTGGAGAGATGGCTCAGAGGTTAAGAGCACTGACTGTTCTTCCAAAGGTCCTGAGTTCAGTTCCCAGCAACCACATGGTGGCTCACAACCATCTGTAACGAGATCTGGTGCCCTCTTCTGGCCTGCAGGCATGCAGGCAGAACACTGTATACATAAATAAATAAATCTTTAAAAAAAAAAAGAAAGAGACCTAATTATCTCATCATTAAATGCAGAAAAGGCTTTTGGCAAAATACAATATCTCTTCATTACAAAAATTCAACAGTAGGAGGAACTTATCTACCTTTAATAGATTAAATTTATTCTAAGTATTTACCAACATAATCATTCTAAATGGAGAAAACTCAAAACAGTTCTTCTATAATTGGGAAAATAAAGGATACTCACTCTATGCATAACTGTTCTATGTTCTGCTTGAAGTCTTAAATGTCAGTCTATGATAATATGAAGTTCAAGGGGATACATAGAGGAAAGAAAGAAGTCATAGTATCCTCATTACACATAATATTTATTTTATACCAGAAACTTTAAATCAAGATTCTTATGCTTTGTTCTAAGGTTGTTGCTAATCTCTGGTTCTTTTGTGTGGTATTGTCAGCCTGGAAGTCATTACTTCCTTTATTTATGTGGTGTAGAATTGCTGGAAAATACAAAATAATATATTTCTTGAGGAATTGTTGGGCAACCTTGGTGTTATTTGTCCCTCAATCTTCCTTCACCATTTCTACCAACTTTCCTTCCATTATAACTGAATAACCATCCTGAATTTTTGTTTCCAAATTAATAGTGTCCCTATATCTCAAATCTGTAACCAATGAACTAAGGACAACAAATGAATGGTGTGACAAAGAAAATTACCCTCTGTCATGGGATATCCCCATTGTTGCTTGTCTAATGGAAAATGTGCTGGACTAACATTTTGAAATTATATGTAATTTGTATATATATTTGAAAAAGTATATACATAAATACATAACAGTAACAATTATCAATTGGGGGTTATATTATTTATTTGGAGATATGAGAAGAGTTAGAGGAAAAGTGACTGAGATAAGCTTAAAATAAAATGGTATAGTTATATTTAAGTTAAATTTACATTTACAAAAATTATATATTTTACATATAAACTTTGAGTTCTGATATTTTAGCTTTGAAATAGAATACTACATTTTAATCTACTTTGAAAATATAAATTTTATTATGTAGGTCTTTTATCAATTTGTTATTGTTTTTTGGGACAGAGTGTTTCTATGTAACTGCCGTGAGTGTCCTGGAACTTGCTCAGTAATTTAGGCTGGCCTCAAACTCACAGAGATTTACCTGCCTCTGCCTTCTGAGTTCTGGAAATAACAGCATATGCCACTGCTTCCCAGCTTGTTCTTTTTGTGTTTTTGAATCCAAACATACTAGAGATCTAAGACTCTTTTGTAAAAACAGAGATTAAAATGCACTCTGGTCATTATTCGTATTCTGCATTCAAGTCAGTAAAAAAAAGCCAGATTCCCATTTAAGGGCCATCTGGGATGGTTCTATTAGTTAGTTACACTAGGACAGGATACACTGAGGCCAACATTAAGGTTTGATTTGCTGACATTTAGTTTTGTAGTGGAGAAACCCATGCATCTTAATGTTGCCCAGGGCCACTTTGCCTAATTGACTCTTTGGCAGTTTTTCTTGCCTGGACATATAATTTACTTTTCTCAGCTTTCCCCTTTTTTGTGAGAGGGTCTGTAACAATGTAGCTATGATTGGCCAGAAGTGAGTATATAGATCAGGCTGGCCTCATACCCATAAATAATCACCTGCCCCTGCATCTGCCTCAGCCTTGCACATTCTGAGATGAAAGGCCAGTCTTTTATCAATTTAAAATATTCTTAGGAATCTGAAAATTTGAAAGACCTGAAGAGTTATCAACATAATTTTGGGGATTTTGAAATTTTCTCTCCTCATGTCCATAAATATCTGTGGACCAGATAGGCATATTTGTTTTTCATGATCATTTTATTCTTTCCTTTTCAATAATTACTCTCCCTGGGTAACTACTTATTAACATGTATTAAATCATTAATTAGGAAAAATCTATACATGATATTTTTTTCATTTCTATCACTTTATCATTTATCTGTTTGGAAAGGATAATTTGACCTAAATTGATATTGCAATTTCTAAATAAACAGAATATTTTTTTTGTCATTGTTTTTTCGAGACAGGGTTTCTCTGTGTAGCTTTGCACCTTTTCCTGGAACTCACTTGGTAGCCCACACTGGCCTCGAACTCACAGAGATCTGCCTGGCTCTGCCTCCCGAGTGCTGGGATTAAAGGCGTGCACCACCATCGCCCAGCAGAATATTTTTAATAAAGGCTAATAGTTTCATTTTGTATTCTAACAATTATATTTTCAATTGTTGGTTACATTAAATGCTTAAAGAAGACTTTTTCAAAATTTTTTTTTTCAGAGCTACAGATTGAACCCAGGCCCTTGCGCTTGCTAGGCACACACTCTACCACTGAGCTAAATATCCAAACCCTTCAAATTTTGTATAAAATACAAATTCATGAAATGATATTCTCCATATTCATAATGTTTGGATATTAATTCCTTAGAAGAAGTGCTGAAGATTTTTGTGTAATCTTTTTGCTACATATTGGTGTTATTTTATAAAAAATATTATGTTTGTCTAATTCTACACAGTTAGATAATAATTGCCTTTCATTTCTTCCCACTCTGTTTTGTTATCCTATTCAGGAGTCATTCCCAAAAGAGTGTACACAGGATACTTGCCAAAGAGAAATATCAGCAGAGTTGAAAGTAATAGCCTTGCTGAGTTACACATAAGGGAGTTCTGGACATGTAGATCTGACAATGAAAAGCATGATGGAAATGATCTTTTTGTAGTACCCATCACTGACATTCCTGACAGTATAGATGAAGAAGTTTCAGCCTCTCCTCATAAAGCTCACTCTGCATCATTTCCATTCAGATGCTGCAATTTCCATTCAACTATTCAAAATGACTCAAGCCACACTGAAGGGAAACAATTACTACTCAAAGCATGTAGACAGTATTTCACCCACCCATCAAAATTTGAAAATTCAAGACTCAGTGTTGGACAAAATCATAAGAAATTTGGGAAGAGTGACATGAGATGCTCAGACCTCTTTAGAATTAACATGGTTCATACCAGAGAAAAAATGTGCAAATGTATATTATGTGGAAAGTTGTTTTCTATGTTATCAGTACTTAAGGAGTATCATAAAATCAATATGACAAAAGAATCATACAAATGTCCAGAGCATGACAGGTTCCATTCCCATGAATCAAAATATAGAACTCATTGTAAAATCCACACTGAAGAGAATGCTTTCAAATGTACAGAGTATGGCAAGTCACCTGCCCATGGGTTTTCTCTTCATCTTCCTCAGAGAAGTGATTCAGGAGAAAAGTCTTTCATATGTGAAGCATGTGGCAAGTCTTTTGCTCAGAGTTCAACACTTCATATTCATCAGAGTAGCCACACTGGAGAGAAACCTTACAGATGTAAGAAATGTGGCAAGTCATTTAACAAGGCCTCAAATTTTAAAATTCATCAGAGAATTCACACTGGAGGGAAATCTTACAAATGTAATATATGTGACAATTCATTTACTCAGAGCTCAACACTTCAAATTTATAAAACAATACATACTGGAGAAAAACCTTACAAATGTAATGGGTATGGAAAGTCCTTTACCACAGGCTCAAAACTTAAGGTTCATTAAAGAATACACACTGGAGAAAAACCTTAAAAATATTCAGATTGTGGGAAGTCCTTTACTGATAGTTCAATACTTCAAATTCATAAAAGAATCCATACTGGAGAGAAACCTTACAAATGTGATGAATGTGGAAAGTCATTTACTGTTAGCTCAAATCTTAAAGTTCATCAAAGAATACACAGTGGACAAAAAACCTTACAAATATGATGTATGTGGAAAGTCCTTTATTCACAGCTCAACACTAAAAGATCATCAAAGCATACACACTGGACAGAAACCTTACAAATGTAAAGAATGTGGCAAGCCCTTTAACAATGCATCAAAATTTCAAGCTCACCAGAGGATCCACACTGGAGATAATCCTTACAAATGTAAAGAATGTGGTAAGTCCTTTACTGAAAACTCAACACTTAAAGTTCATCAAAGAATAGACACTGGAGAAAAACCTTACAAATGTAAAGAATGTGGAAAGTCCTTTACTGCAAACTCAACAATTAAAGTTCATCAAGGAATACACACTGGACTGAAACCTTACAAATGCAAATAAAGTGGAAAGTTTTTTAGGACAGACTCACATCTTCAAAGGCATCACAAAATACACAGGAGAGAAAATTTACAAATGAAAATAATGTGACATATCCTTTACCAGAGCCTCAACACTTCAAGTTTATCAAAGAATGCATAATGGAGAATAAAGTTAAAAATATACAGATTGTGATAAGTTCTTTGTTCATGATTCATGTGTTCAAGGCCACTAAAGACCCACTGAATGCAGAACCCTTAAAATTATAATTAATGAGCCAGGCGGTGGTGGAACATGCCTTTAATCCCAGTACTCGGGAGGCAGAGCCAGGCGAATCTCTGTGAGTTTGAGGCCAGCTGGGCTATCAAGTGAGTTCCAGGAGAGGCACAAAGCTACACAGAGAAACCCTGTCTCGAAAAAAAAATTATAATTAATGAGTTATGTCCTTTTCCCATGTATCATCTCTGCAAAAACTCAATAAAACCATACATTAGAGAAAGCTTACAAATACAAAGCATGTGTAAAAACATTATCTGGGTACTTAAATCTTAAAAATCATCACTTAGCGCATACTAGAGAGAACCCATACAACATTAAGAAAGAAGCAAGTGTTATGGAGTCCTCAGATATTGAAGCCTAAGAGAATAAGAGAATATCACTATGGGAAGAAATTCAACACATGTACAGAGGTAAAAAAAGTCTTTATAAGAAGCTCAAAACTAGTCGGGCGGTGGTGGCACATGCCTTTAATCCCAGCACTCAGGAGGCAGAGCCAGGCAGATCTCTGTGAGTTCAAGGCCAGCCTGGTCTCCAAAGCGAGTTCCAGGAAAGGCGCAAAGCTACACAAAGAAACCCTGTCTCGAAAAACAAAAAACACACACACAAAAAAGAAGAAGCTCAAAACTTAGAGCATGTCAGTAAATTCATGAAAGAAACAAACTCAATTAGTAATTATTGCCCCAGTATTCATATAATAAAAGGGGTCTTTGTAATGTCAGTAGTAGAAGGAAACCTTTAGCAAATATTCAAACCTTACTTAATGTCAGATGAGTGACATCAGGAAGCCCTATGCTTAGTGTGATTTTAGAAATATTTTACCAAGAAATAAAATTTATGTTGACATAAAATTTCCTTGGAAAACCATCTACATATATAGCAATGTATTACACAGAATTACACAGAAATTATGTATATAAATGGTATAGGATTAATTTGACAATAGATGAAGGTAATAATAACTTAAAATGTGAAGACCTAATGTATGCCAGGAATAGTTTACTAATAGCTATATTGAGTCAAAATCACTGCATAATTTTCTGTATATTTTATGGGATGATATATTGATCTCAGAATGATGTAACTTTTATATAAATATTATTGTTTTTCTAGTATTTGAGATTTTATCAAATTAAATACAGATTGTTTTAAATCTCAAGTTATTCATCCTTTTTCTCAATTATCAATAAATACAATAAAGCTGGTATTCAATTTCTTCTTCATTGGAATGTTGGACACTGATCTTATACAGGTATTTTGTACTTAGTGTCAGCCATTGCGTTACAGAATATACAATAAAAACATCATGAAAACACAAAGTAGAATTACTTTAGGAAAACAATAACAGGTTCAATTATTTGAAGTATGTGTGTGTTAAGGCCTGAGTGAGTTTAAGTGTGAACTTGAGCTGTTTACATTAGCAGATATAGGTAAAAAACTGTAATCTTAGATACACACAAAAAGGCAAACAAACTTCCTGTCATTGCTTGAGGCTTGAAATATAACAAATCATGTGATCATGTGAAGATATTGTTAGTTTGTGTGCAAGCTGTTCACCATAAAAATCTCTTCAGAATTTTAGGCCTCAGCAGTTCAAGGCTACAGAGACAGAAAGCACTTAGATGAGCCAAGCATGTCTATCTGATAACTTTAGATATTAACCCTGCCTCTCTATTATCAATATGCAATATCTCTTTGAATCTATTTGAATATAGGTATTACTAATACAGAGCATCAAGGTTTTTGTGGTTTCTCATCAGAGAACAGAGAACACCTGATCCCAACTTTTCTTGTCATCTCTGTGTTAAATCTGTCTGTGTTTTTTTCATTCTTAAACCAATCCTCTTATATCTGTCACTAGAGACATACAGGGCATGAAAGCAACAGCCAATAGTCTCTATTCAAACAAGGAAGGAATTATTTGAGTGTTCACAATTAATTGTATTCATAATTTCTCATTAAGGAAGAAAATTGACTGCTTATTAAGTACTAATGAGCCCAAGAATAGGACTTTCTCAATAAAATTTTATAGACAGAAATGAGCAAGAGTAGCCATCAGCAAATTTTACCTATTCTTTGACTATATGAAAGTAATGCTAAACTTGTCAACAGATATGCAATTAATTTGGAAGTAGTTTTCAAAATTGGTAAAATGACTCATGGTACCCAGATACTGTTTCTTCAATGTCTGATCTTACTATTTTTCATGTACATGTGAATTGTTCATCTCTTTTTAAAATTGATGGAAGTTTAAATTATTTTAGTGAATAAAGTATATTATATTCATTAATATAATAGAAAACCTAAATCAAACATAAAAAAAATTTTCGTATCACTTAACTTTGCCCCATTATTTGTTCCTCCAGGAAAAGTTAATTTGGATCCTATTTAAATGGGGCATGCTGGATGATTACTCTAGAAAAGACTTCCTACAGAATTTTTTAGTGAACTAACTTGCACAATAATGGTGTGGTCATATCTGATGAGAAATGCAGGTCACAGCTGTTTGTAGATCCAGCAAACCTAAGCTTTATGATGGCGTCTGTGTCATTTTTTGGGTTTGATCTTGACTAGTTGCATGCTTGAGGGACTTTTAATATTTGTACAATTTGGGGATATTGAATTGATAGGAAATTTCTTATAAATCATTTATGCCTTCTCCTAGGAGTTCTGCTTCTAAGCTTCATCAGGAAAGTCCTGAGCATACTACCCCTCCCACTTTTAGGGAGATACTCTTATCTATTTCATGGTCTTTCTGACTCTTTGGAAAATGTGACAAACATATAGAATCCAGAGGCTTCCTTTAGAGGATATGACATATTCTGAAACATATGTCCTTGTACTTTCTCAGGGACAAGATAATCAAAACAAAGTAAACTTACAAAGGTCAACAAGATACAGTGGGCTGAAGCAGTTGGCCACAGATCAGATTGCAAAACTCTTCCCAGTGTACTCTTAGGTAATTATGTGGCACATACAGCATTAAAGTAAAATTAGCCCCACAGAAAAACATATATTGATAGGCAAAGAATGATACAAAAAGATGATAAAAGGATGAGGTGTCAGGACATACACTTCTGAGAAAAGTTAGCTCATGAAGAGGCATTGTGCTGTCTATGATGAAGGAACACAAGAATGCCAGGATTAAACCTGTAAATAAATTCTATAAAGATATAAAAAATATTGTGTTATGCCAGAAATTTAATAATAACTGCAACAACTTTTGCCTGGGGATTTTTCTTGAGCATTCTAACCATTAATAGTTAATAATAAATTTCTTGGGACATGCCAAACTGCCAGGCTGGCATGAAATTTTCATTTTTGTCTAGAGTTTTTGAAGCCACAAAAGTTACCAACTTGAGAACAGCCTATCATATGTCTCTAGTTTCTTAAAAAATTAGATTCTGTGGTTGAATTGTAAAAATTATTGTAAAAGATAACTGTTTATCAATGATGACTAAACTTGAGGAAACATGATTGTAAAAGATAACTGTATTTTGCCGCAGTTCATTAATGATGACTAAACTTATAATCACAGATGCACAAGAGAAAAAGGTTAAACACATGCCCCAAAACAAAATAAAATTTGTTTTATCTATGTTTTGGAACAATGTGAATCTATCTCTAATTAATGAATTCTGTATAAATAATTAATCACTCTGGCTGCTAGTCAGTCAGGCTGCAAGATTCTCTGGGCAATAAACCCTGCCTCATCTTACCCGTACTTACTCCTTACCTTTTCTCTGGGACCTGGCCACCTTGGGGGAGGCCTCAGGCATAACACTATTCTAAATGGATGTTGTAGTACTACAAGGGCATTGGATTGAATACAAAAAATAATTTACTATATTACATAAATGAATTATTTGTACGTCCTTAATCAATATTATAATACTACAAACAGTATTTCCCATATTTCTGTTTCTAATCTTCTACTACTCCTTATCTGGTTTTACATTTAACTTCAAGTATATTAAACTAAAAATATACTGTAAAGAGTGAACCTCAGATTAATGTTTTTGCTTATGTGTGTGTGTACTCTCATGCCTGCTGACATATTCCTATAATATAAGGAAGTGTTCAACCAACCAAGATATATTCACTGAAGATGGTCTACTGAACTCCATTGCACTAAGAAAACTGCAAAGGAAATATCAGTAAATGGACGAAAGTCTTATTTTTCTTATGTTTCTCTTATTTCAGTCACTAATGGTCAGAACATGTGAACAAAATGCTACTCATCTCATGGAAACTGTATGAACAAAGTAAGACACTTGTTACAACTCTGATTAGTTCCCAAAGTTATCAACAACTGGTTAGGGCCTTCCTGTTCTTATATCATCTTAACAGTTGAACTTCTTAACACAGTTCACAAGTGATCACCTATTTAACAGCTGAGTCTCTGTCAGAAATTCTGGATTCCAACCTAACAGTTGGGCATGTCAAGCAAATGAAAATATGTAAATTGAGCAAGAATTCCTGTTTCACTACTCTGCATGGAAATTCTCTTTTCCATAATTTAATTGATGCATTAGTTAAGCAATCATTGTGTTCTTTTTTGAGGAAGTTCATTTTTTCACTCTTAGCAATCCTTAGTTTCTTATAGTAATTTATGCAAAGTTGAGGTTTCATGGGCTTTTCCTTGCTCTTCCCTGCATATCACGTGGTGCTGAGCTTATTCAGATCATGTTTAGACAGCTGTTTCTAAGACTAAATGATTATAAATCTGACATAAAAAGAGACATAATCTCACAAGAAATTCACTGAGCATCTGGCAATTTAATATTTATGTTACCACTTCCATAATATTCTCTAACATATGGGTGCAGTCATTGTTTTATAGACATGTTCATTGTGCCTGGGATCCACTGCTAGATATTTAATTGGCTGTAGTTTTCTGTGGATGACTTCATATGCTGAAATACAAATTTCTTTGATGAGTTGTATAAACTACACTGACATGTAAGTATAAGCCCACATGTTAATTGATTATTAGGGACTGTATTGGTTCAGAAAATTGGTATTTGTAGGTAGTCCTCTAATAACCATGACTTTATTGGCATTGGATAGAGACATAGGCTTCAAGTACCAAGAGTGGTTTCTCTCTTTTTAAGCAGATATTTAGTCCACTTAAAATGTAGCTTTCTGGGTGATGTCTTTGAACGTGCTATGAATATATATAACCCATTGGTTAATAAAAAAAATCTGCTTTGGCCTATGGCAAGGCAGCTTAAAGGCAAGCAGGAAATCCAAGGTGGGAGACAGGAAAGAGAAACATGGAGTCCTGCGGCCCAAGAAACAACATGCCAACAGACTGGTAAGCCATGAAACACATGGCAAAACATAGATTAATAGAAATGCATTAATTTAAGATATAAGACCCAGATAGCAAGTAGCCTGCCATATACAATAGTTTGTAAATAATAAAAAGCCTCTGTGTGTTTACTTGGTTCTGAGCAGCTCTCGGACAATTGGTGGGAGTGATTTGGTGGAACTAGGAGGGTCCAGGCAAGACCATAGAAACCTTCTGAGTACATTTGGCACCCAGATGTGATAGCAAGAATTTCCATGCAAAACCTGAGCTTTTAAAAAAGATTATAAAATGGATTTAAAAAGTTCTTCCTAGTTCTGTCTCTTGGGCAAGCAGTGCCATACAGACTTAAGATACAGTATGGTGGGTTCAAGGCATGTGGGCTAGAGCCCACCATGATGGGTTCTCAACATGGTACATTGTGCTGTCTACAAGCTGCACAGCATTCTGTGTGGTGGATTTAGCTTTCGCTACTATAGACAAAAAAGTTTCTAGCTATATGCTCCTTGATGGAGACATCAACCCAATGCCTTCCAGAGTCAGCAAAGAGCCTGACTCACAGAGCTGGAAGTAAATTACCTTCAACATGTTGGGAATCTGAGGTGAGTGAAGTCAGCAGCCAAGGCTGCTGCTTTTCATCCTAGCAATGCAGTTTAACAGTTTAAAATCTCTCCTGGAAATAGAAGGATTACAGATTCACGATAAGACATATTCAGATGGAATAAAACTCTGAAATGTTTATAATGTGTGTAAAAATGTACATAGGCCTGGGAAAGAAAAGGAATATATGAAGTGATAAAACCCCCTAAAAGGTCTTCACATGTTCCAACATCCAAAATCAGCTTCAAAGCAACTGGGTACGACAATCCATCCTCATAGACTACAGCCAAAGTTTAACTATAATTGTTAATTTTCTCAGGATTCCCATAAGTATGGAAATGCCCCATGAAGCAAGGAGTAGTATGAGAAGCTATGCCCAAATTCCCAAAATATTATTTATAAATATTTATTTTTATTTAAAGGGGTTGGTTACAAATGCAATTCCTCTCTAAAAAAGAAAAGAGGATAGTATAGATATAATAGGATAAAAGGGTAGATTACTGAATCTACTTTTAAAGAGCAACAACTTGTTTAAAACATTTTACTTTGTGGTAGAATTTAGTTTATTGATACAAATTTAAAGTTAATTTGTTATATTGTATGTATCTCTACTCTTATTTAATGTAATATGTTTAACAACTCACTTAAAATTGTAATAATTAGGAAATGAAGATTAATAGTTATCTAGGGTAATCAAACTTATGTTAGTTATTAAGTTTTTAGGTGTAAAAAGGTGTATTTCAATTAGGTAGATAATCTTTAAGCACTTCAATAACTTACAGTATATGCAGCCTGGACAATTTACGGAT
The DNA here is from genome assembly GCF_949786415.1 of Peromyscus eremicus. Classification (NCBI taxonomy): domain Eukaryota; kingdom Metazoa; phylum Chordata; class Mammalia; order Rodentia; family Cricetidae; genus Peromyscus; species Peromyscus eremicus. The sequence goes on from NW_026734288.1 coordinate 8,313,398, forward strand.
CTCTGCCAAACTAACGACCAGAAACCCTTGACTCTGTGTCTGCTCTGTAGGAAATCAAAGAACCAGGATAGTGTCTTACTTCCCAGAAATGCCCATGTCCTGAGCCCTACTCCTATAAACCTACCTCCTTCAAGGCATAGCTCAAGCCTACCTTCTCCCCCAGAAAGCACTAAATCCCTTGACAAGGCTCAATGTGGTTTCCCGTGCAAGATTTATTTCTTGCTGTTTTATACTGGGACCAAAGGCCAGCTTCCTTCTGCCTCTTTCTGGTCTCTCTCTGCTCTCTAGTCTCTTTTCCAAGTAGTTTTTTCATCTTGACACCATGTCTATAGCTCAACCATAAAGGCACTGAAAAATTGCCCCATAGACTGCTGGTATCACCACAGCACTGGTGACATCACAAGAGAGGACAGTGTTCTCCAGGACACCATAGAATACCCAAGTATGGGAATGCTAATGCCACAGCCTTTGCCTACATGCTAACTGTCTCACTTCAAGTTGCCCTTCACAGGAGCCTCTCCTGAGTTACAGGGGAAGCTTTTCAGCACCCACTCCTTGCAAAGCCAGAGATCTAGCAATTGCTTCAATACAAACTTTACTTTGTGAGGTATTTAGGGCTAACTTTTCAAACATTGCTTAGGAATGGCTCTTCCCCATCTTAAAATTCATACTCAGTGAGATAAAAAAGGCTGCTGGGAAATTAGGTCAGGATGGTGGGGAGGAACGATGAAACCCCTGAAGTAAACAAAGACTTGGAGAAAATCTATTACTGTAATTAACGAGGCAATTCCAAGTAATTTATCTGACAATCAAGAGATATTTATTTCTGAGATAATAAATAGTCCAATAGGGGTTATTTACATGATCCAGGATAGATGAGATACAATCTAGTAGAGAACTCTGGCTTGATCTCCCATCCAGATTCCAGGACCATGCGGTTTCCATAAAGGGCCAAAGACCTACACACATTGAGTCTTAAGGGGTTCCTTCTCAGCCAAGCTCCAGGGGCATGTCAGCTCCAGCGGCAGGTCTTAGGAAGGTGTGGCAGTTACAGGCTGTCACTCTAGGGGGAGTGTTTTAAGGTCAAATCTGGAACAGCTACCCACTACATCTCCCCCTTTTGTCTAAATAAGAAAATTCTAAATCTAATACAAAACTATTTACAATAGGGATGATTATAAATTATAATATAAACAATATAATACATATAAATATAAAATATAAACAATAAAAATATTGTTCTGGAAGAATAAGGGATAATGACCTATACAAGATGAAATTACACCAACAGGAACCACACCAAACAAGAAACACATGATAAATTCAGAAGAATGTGGAACATAGGTAAATGTCATGTTACAGAGATCCTTCCAAAAGATGTCCTACCTTGAGGGGCATGAATCTAACACTTAATATGTTCTACCTAATTTACAAGAACATTGTAATTATGGCTGTTATTCTCCAATCCAATCAAAGATCTGACAAGGAATTCAATAATACCTGAGAAATGGGAGAAAGACACAAGCAACTTTCAGGAGTCTTATGAGAGTAGACAGAGACAGCTGGCAGCCTAGACAGGCACCTAGAATTTCTCAGTATCATTGGTGCATTCAATTTGGCTACAGGCCTAGAGTATCTATCAGACCATTTTCAGAGGCAGGTTTTTTGAAAGACTACCCTTTCAAGGCAGAGTTAAATAGACACTTTTCCTTGTGTCCTGCTAGTACCAAAGAAACAGTATTCACACTGTCAACAGTTGAGGCAAGGGCATTTTCTTCCCTCAGTAGGCCAATTTCTGTGTCAAGAAGACAAACTTCCAAATGGAAAAGTCTCAGAAGCCAAATGTTCTCTGAGGACCAGATTGGTGCTATCAAGGGAAAATGCTGTGGCCCACTCAACATGACACAACCTGTCATCATCTTTGGTCACCACCCTTTTAATGATAAAAGCCAGAAACACTACAATATCAGAGGATGAACAAGGTAGAATATGGAGCAAAGGAAGACGCCACACCAGATGTCACAATTAAATGCTATTGTAGAGGGTTTGACTTCAAAGACTTGTCATTTTGCTCTCTTGGTGTGCTGGGGATGCCTGTGTCTTGCATGTGCTAAGAGCTAGAACATGAGCCTTGCTCTCATCCAAATTCTTGGTTTTAGAAATCTAGGGATTCATTTCCAAAGCCAGCCCCTGCCTGAATCCATTTTGGGAATTAAGAACAAAAACATTCTCCTGGAGACAGACTGAAAAGACAGATGACACAAACAAAAGCAGGGACCACAGCAAGTGTCCCAAAGAGCAGAGTGATGGAGTCTCTGCTCCTGTCATCATGGGTTCTTCACTGACAAGGCTTTCCAGGTTTGGCCGGGTGCCAGTCACTTATTCTGAGGAATCATAATGGACTTCCCTAATTCCAAGCCTCATTCTTTTAGTCTCCAATTCTTTCTCTATGATAACCCAAGACACCTGTCAATGTGAGTGCCTGAATATCAGAAATTTCATTTTTTCCATGTAAAGGGACAGTAGCTGTCTCTCTGATGCACACAGACATCTTGGCTGCCAAGCACTTGGCATAATCAGTTGTTACTTGGTGAAATGTTGCACCCATCTAAATAACACATATCATTCCAGAAAGATGAAGGAAGGGAAGCCAGAACTTCATGGTCTTTAGTCAGGGAGGGAATTAAACCAGGAGTCTTGAGTTCCACCTGACCTCTTTTGTCACTGGCTAGACTTGAGAAATAGTTTTGCCCAAGATTGAGGTCAAAGCTAGAGGCTTGTGCTTTGTGCAAGAAGTATACTTGATTCCTGGTTGGGGATGTGGCTCCATGGTGGAAACTTATTAAGCATGCATGAAAAGGCTAGTTTCATGCTCAGAATTGCAGGGCAGGAGACAGAGGAGTGAGAGCTGCATAAAACCAAAGGGTATGCACAAGAGACATGAAATTTAATAAGTGGAGTTAGCTCCTGAAGGTGACACCAACCAATCCAGTCACTTTGCAGAGAAGAAAAAACAGGCAGAGAGTTTTGCAGGGAATGTAAGGTACTTTTTCCAGGCAACTCCCACTGAGTCACATGCTGCAAATGCACAGAGAAAACCACATGACATTGAATAGGAAGATTCAGGTTCGCTAGCCTCACACACCCCTAGGCTGCATCCTGCCTTTGAGTCCTGAGGACCCCAGCAGAAACCCTATATGCATCCTGGGCTGATAATTACTGGTGGTAAAAATCAACTACACAATTTAGGGTAAAAAGAAACCCAAAGAGAAGTAAACAGTTCCTTTCTTAACTAACAGCCAGAAGTGTTACTGGGATCCTGAGGATTTCATCCTTTACAGAGACCAAAGATGCCAAAAGTGCTTTGGGGAGCTCTGATCTCTAATGCTAAGTGATTCTACATGCCTTAGGAAGGAGAAAAGTTAAAAGTAGTAATGAAGGTCTGTTAAAAGGGCCTTTGGTCAGGAGAACTGGATCTTTGTCGTGGGTACAGAACTAACATTTCAGTGTGGATATGTCAATCTCCTGGCCAAGGAACCTAGTCTGTGGAGCCCAAGAAATGATCACTCAGGACATTTATTAATCACCTATAATTGATTAACTGATTGTACAATTGCAACCCAAACTGCAGAAAAAACTGGAAAATTTTATGGCTCCTTCCCTTTCTGTACTGTGAACATTACTGGTTGTAATATGTGGACAATGAATTCCCATTCTCATACAAGCACCTCTGCAATGCCACTCTACATTAAAAACCCTGGGCTGAACTAAAATATTCATTGTCCTGTTTCTTTTGCCTTCTCACTGAGCTGGCAAAATCCAGCCTGGAATGCCTAACACTTGGTTACAGTGTCAGGAAATAGTTGGTGGCAACAATATAAAGATAATCCCCAAAATTATGTTAAAAAAATGTAACAGGCTTTATAGCCCTGTGCTGCAGAGACTAGAGATTTGTATTAGAGTACCACAGGGAAAGCTCACACCTTTTCTCTCAGGCTAAACATCTTATACCTAGAAAATCACAGTCTTATTAGTCAGGAACACACCATTTTATCCAGGTCCTCTATTTTGGTTCAACTAGAGTAACTACAGTAATTTGGTTTCATGAAAGTTCAGTTCTTGAACTAGATTCTTGATTGCTTGATCCATGGGCAGACAGTACAATTATTCACTATCTAGCACTGATAACTTCAGCACTCATTGCTGATGTCATCTACTGTCATAGCAAAAAAGCTTTCACCTATTTTCTTGCTCACCCATTTCTTTGCTCTGTCTAAACCTGATTAACATTAGTCTGTCAACTCAATTATTGCACAAGTCCCTCTTTACTTGTAAGTTTCCAGAAATGCCAGAGTTTGGAAGACATTCATTCATTGGTTTATTTTTCTTACTCACTGACTGGTTAAGACCCAGACTAGAAGGAATGGTGTGACAATCATCATATTCCTCAACAGCACAGTGAGGATTAAATGATCAAAGCAATTCTCAATTATAGTGTGTGAATAAAACCTGAGCTAAAGGAGAAAGTGATTTAATAAGAAAAAAATGAACAGTAACTGATAAAATTGCAAAAAAAAACCTTAATGTCAAGGAAATACATATAATAAAATATTTCTTTGCATACACTCATGAGGTATTTAATTTATTTATATAATAAAATGTTTCTTTGCATACACACATTAGGTATTTAATTTTATTTCATATTCTCTATTAAGTATTTTAACATTAAAATTGTTAAAAAGTTTTGACAATACAGAAAATGTTGGGAGTGCATCATCTATACTTAGACTTGTACTTAAGAGACTGAAACATTAGGATTATGAGTTCAAGCATATCCTTGACTATTTACTAACACACAAGCCAGGCTGGAAAACAATGAGCATTTCAAGAGAATTTATGAAAAATAAAACCAGAAACAAAAACCCACCACCCTTTCACAGACATCCTTACTTGAAAATTATGTTCACATTCTGCCTCATATTTAAATACAAATAGATCACTTACATGATAACCATTATTCTATACATTGCAGCAGAAAAATACCACTCACTAAGTGAAAGCACAATAGAACATGAACAGAAGTCACAGAAGGAATAGATGAACCACAAAATAAAATTCACTAAATGGATTTGCCAAACATAGAGCCACTTTATACATCAAATGTTGCAAAATAGAAGCCATAATGTGATCTTCACATCAGTCTTTAGTGAACATTTTTAGTAATTTACTTACTTCAAAGAAATGAAAAAGGGATGTTAGAAGATTTTTTCTTGAATATGAAGAAAACTGTGATGTCTAAAGTTTTTCCAAATGTTTATATGAAAAGGATTTTTCTCTTCTATGAGCTTTTCCCTATTTCCTAATATAAATATGACAAAAAAAGCTCTAAAATACTTACAGGGCTAGAGACACAGCAGTATCTTAATATAAGCTCATTCCCAGGAACAAAGTCAGGATTTTGAAAACTTGCAGTAATCAAAACAACAAGAAGTTCCAAAGGTGTAATCTTCTTGGGAACAAGAAAGAACATGCACAAGTACAGAGAGATATCACATAATTAAAATTAAAACAACTCTTAAAGTAATTTTTACTCATGTTTTTCTCCTGTAATTCTAGTCACAAAGGTATTGAGGAATCTAAATGCTTACAGAATTTCTCTGCATCATGTATTAGTTTGTGTAACAGAAAGCAAGCATGTAGGATAGACATCAGAGAAATCAATCATGTTCAGTTTGTGGTATTATTTGGGATTATTTAGAAAATGATGCCCTGTGGGAAGAAAAATGTCACGGTGGTTTGGTCTAAGAGTTTACCATTTCCCTTTTACACTTTATGCTTTTTATTGCAGATTAAGGAAGGGAATTTTCAGTTTCCTACTCTAGCTGCCATGTATGACACTTGTTTCCATGTCACTTTCATTCTGACCCTGTATCAGTCTGGAACCAATGGCCAATTAACTACTTTCATATGTTCACACTGACATGATATATCGGAGCAACAGAAATGAATTAGTACACACTCATGAACTTTTACACATGGATTCATTATCTCATGTAATTGAAGTATGAAATCTAAACTAGTTATCATATCCTTTAAATCCGTAATTCTTTCTTCTGTGTGAATTTGCAGGTATAAGACAAATACTGTTTGAAGAGGTTTTTGACACCTGTGAGATATTTCTCTCAAGAAAAATCTTGTGTACTTAATGTAAGTGTGTTGGCTAAAGATCTTACCAAATCTTTGTAATCACATTTCCTTTGGTATGAGTTTCTTTAGATTTTCAAAATCTAATGTTATATTCACATGCTTTAAGACAGCAATTATACACTAATAGTATTATTCTTGTAGGGTTCTTCTCCAGTATGTGTTCTTTTATGTATTCTAAGTTTACTTTGATGCTCAAATTCTTTACCACACTGATTACATTTGTAGGATTCCACTGCAGTATGTGTTCTTGTACGCCTTTGAAGATGATTGTGATGTTCAAAGGCTTTACCACACTGATTACTTTCACATGGTTTCTCTCCTGTATGTGTTCTTTCATGCATTTGAAGAACATTGTTTTGAGCAAAGGCTTTATCACAATGTTTGCATTCATAGGGTTTCTCTCCAGTATGTGTTCTTTTATGCACTTTAAGATCACTGTTACGGCTGTGAGGCTGGCCAGCTGGGACAGGGCAGGACAGGTGAACTTATGTGCCTCATCGTCCCGGGACGCCGTGGGACACTGGTCAGGTGGCTGGCACCATGAAGATCTCGACTTTGGAGCATGTCTTTGACCACCCATGGGAAATGGTTACCACAGCTGCAATGCAGAAATACCCAAACCCCATGAACCCAAGTGTGGTTGGCATTGATGTGTTAGACATGTCAATCCCTCTGGAAAGCTGCACAGCCATAGACTCCTCATCACAGAGTGGGGCTTACCTTCCATTGTGAAGTCCCTTAGTGGTTCCGCAAGTACAAAAATGTACGTGCAAGAGCATTCTGAAGTTGACCCGGTAAGAAAGACAATGGAGCTGAAGTCCACTAACATATCATTTACAAATATGGTCTCTCTAGACGAGAGGCTCACACACAGGCCACACCCCCAGGACTCAGAGAAAACTGTCCTGACCCAAAAAGCCATCATCACTGTGAAAGGGGTCAGCCTCAGCAGCTACCTTGAAGGACTCATGGCAAGCGCCATATCTTCCAATGCTAACAAAGGCCGAGAAGCAATAGAATTGGTGATACACAAACTGAATGCCGAAATTGAAAAATTGACAGCATCAACAAGAGGAAGCATAAGGACACCAATGCCGGCTGGAGCAGTGTTGCTAGAAAAATGACAATGGAAATTGGTGTGCAGCTAAAGGGCCCCCAGGACTCTTCAGGCTGACATCATATTTATTTTTTATTTAAAAGATACTGCTATTTTAGGTAGATTTTTTTTCTTTTTTTTTTAATGAGCTGGGGTAAGGCTGTGACTTTTGATCAAAATATGGAGAGCTTCTAAATCAAAGTGATCATCTGTGGTGGGAGGGCTTGAGGGAACTGAGTAAAGGAGAGTCTTGTGTCCATGTGAACAATTAATGGGTTGGTCTGTTGTTGTTTAAGTACTTAGAAGAAAGCCATGTTGATTGAGTCTCCTTAGGGAGAAACTTAGAGCCTTTTAGGTACAAGAAAACTACCTGGCTGTGGACCAACCAGAACACAGTCCAGCTGCCCTGGCATCTACAGAGTTGACTGATGCAGTGAACAAGAACCACCTGCCTGAGGAATTCCCTTTAAAAAGAGAAATTGTATAATTTCAAATGACATTAATTTGTATAAAATAACTTGCCCTGTTGTAAACCAGTGTTTGGATTTGGATTTAAATGATATTTTTGGAGTGAAAATTATCACTAAGGTAATCTCTGAATCCAGCAAAAATAGTATTTTATTGTATTAACGAGTACTGTATTGATTTGTCAAAGTTTTGTGACTTAGTAAAGGCATTCCCTTCTTGAATTTGTACTTTGTGATTTGCATGCTCTACTGTGGGCTGGTTATGTTAACTGAGAAAATAAAGTCATTACCTGAGTGTCCCATCACTCTTAAACAGAACCCTGAGACAAAAAGCATCTGTTCACATCTCTTAGCATTTCACATTTACTTAACTTATAAATTGCCACATGACAAAATCATGGTTTTTGTTAAGACATGATGTGTCAGGTTATTTGAATATAATTACTTTTGGGGGAAAAATCACTGTTACAAGGAAAGGCTTTACTGCATTGGTTACATTAATAAGGTTTCTCTCCTGCATGTCTGTTTTCATATACTTGAAGACAACTGTAATGTGAAAAGGCTTTACTACACTGATTACATTCATAGGGTTTCATTCAAGTATGTGTTCTTGTATGCCTTTGAAGATGACTGTAATGTAAAAAGGCTTCTAAACACAGACTACATTCAAAGGGTTTCTTTCCAGCATGCATTGTTTCAAGTGCTTTAAAATGATGGTGATCTGCAAAGGCTTTACCACATTGATTACATTCATAGGTTTTCTCTCCAGTATGTATTTTTGCATGCCTTTGAAGATGACTTTGATGTTCATAGGCTTTACTACATTGATTACATTCATATGGTTTCTCTCCAGTATGCTTTCTTTTATGGCTTTGAAGATATCTGTGTTGTGCAAAGGCTTTAACACATTGGTTACATTTATAGGGTTTCTCTCCTGTATGTCTCCTTTTATGTATTTGAAGATAACTGTGATATGCAAAGGCTTTATTACACAGATTACATTCATAGGATTTCTTTCCAGTATGTGTTATTTCATGTGTTTTAAAATTACTGTGATCTGCAAAGGCTTTACCACACAGATTACATTCATAGGGTTTCTCTCCAGTATGTGTTCTTTCATGCCTTTGAAGGTGACTGTAATCTGCAAAGGCTTTACCACAGTGATTGCATTCATAGGGTTTCTCTCCAATATGTGTTCTATCATGACTTTGAAGGTGACTGTGATCTGCAAAGGCTTTACCACAGTGATTGCGTTCATAGGGTTTCTCTCCAGTATGTGTTCTATCATGCCTTTGAAGATGACTATGATCTGCAAAGGCTTTACCACAGTGATTGCATTCATAGGGTTTCTCTCCAGTATGTGTTCTTTCATGCCTTTGAAGGTGACTATGATCTGCAAAGGCTTTACCACAGTGATTGCATTCATAGGTTTTCTCTCCAGTATGTGTTCTTTTATGCCTTTGAAGATGTCTGTTATGTGCAAAGGATTTATCACACTGTTTACATTGATAGGGTTTCTCTCCAGTATGTGTTCTTTCATGCCTTTGAAGGTGACTATGATCTGCAAAGGCTTTACCACAATGATTGCATTCATAAGGTTTCTCTCCAGTATGTATTCTTTCATGCCTTTGAAGATGACTATAATCTGCAAAGGCTTTACCACAGTGATTGCATTCATAGGGTTTCTCTCTAATATGTGTTCTATCATGCCTTTGAAGGTGACTGTGATCTGCAAAGGCTTTACCACAGTGATTGCATTGATAGGGTTTCTCTCCAGTATGTGTTCTATCATGCCTTTGAAGATGACTATGATCTGCAAAGGCTTTACCACAGTGATTGCCTTCATAGGGTTTCTCTCCAGTATGTGTTCTTTAATGCCTTTGAAGGTGACTGTAATCTGCAAAGGCTTTACCACAGTGATTGCGTTCATAGGTTTTCTCTCCAGTATGTGTTCTTTTATGCCTTTGAAGATGTCTGTTATGTGCAAAGGATTTATCACACTGTTTACATTGATAGGGTTTCTCTCCAGTATGTGTTCTTTCATGCCTTTGAAGGTGACTATGATCTGCAAAGGCTTTACCACAATGATTGCATTCATAAGGTTTCTCTCCAGTATGTGTTCTTTCATGCCTTTGAAGGTGACTATGATCTGCAAAGGCTTTACTACAGTGGTTGCATCCATAAGGTTTCTCTCCAGTATGTGTTCTTTCATGCCTTTGAAGATGACTATTATCTGCAAAGGCTTTACCACAGTGATTGCATTCATATGGTTTCTCTCCAGTGTGTGTTCTTATATGCCTTTGAAGATGTCTGTTATGTGCAAAGGATTTATCACACTGTTTACATTCATAGGGTTTCTCTCCACTGTGTGTTCTTTCATGCCTTTGAAGAACACTGTTTTGAGCAAAGGCTTTACCACACTGATTACATTCATACAGTTTCTCTCCAATATCTGTACTTTCAAGCACTTGAAAAGTACTATGTTGTGCAAAGGCTTTCCCACACTGATTATGTTCATAGAGTTTCTGTCTAGTATGTCTTCTTTTTTGCAAATGAAGAGTACTATGATGAGGAAAGGCTTTACCACATTGATTACATTCATATGGTTTCTCTCCAGTTTGACTTCTTTCAGGTCTGCAAAGATAATTTGAAAATGTAACAGCTGTACCATATTCATTACTCTTTTACATCTTTATTTTGTGTGAATTAATTTTACATTTTTGTGTAAATGTAAAGAGAAATTGGATCATAAGTTTTTATCACTTTGCTTGTACTTATGTTGTTCCCCTTCATTAAGGATTATTTTGCTCTTTTGAAGATGCCTACGATGTTTAGAGTCTTCATTACATGGATCACATATATGGAATGATTTTCCCAATGAGATTTTTCATATATATGAAAAGAATTGGAAGTATTTAGACCTTTACCCCACTTAATTTTATTAATACCTGTTTCTATACCATGAATCTACTACATTTTCTCAATGAACCAGGAGAGACAGAAACTTTACACATTCCCAATACTCAAAGGACTTTTCTTCAGTTTGTTTGTAGATGTATTCCCAGTTAAGCTGGAAAACCAATTATGTGTAAACTTGAATCACATTAAGCAATTCTACTCAATATGAGACTGGTACATAACTTATAATTTTTTTTGAGATGAAAAGGGATATATTGCTTTTTTCCATATTGCTATGTTCATATGGCTTGTACCCAGAGTGACATATTCTATACCGAGTAAATGAAGAATAACAAATAAAAAGTTTCTACATTGTCTCCACACAGCTTGACCTTTTTGTTCCTCATATACATGTGACATAGGTTTTAAGGCTTCTTCACAACAATCCCCCCTTAACTCTTGACTCTTAAGACTCATCTCCCCAAACTTAGCAGTGTCAGATAAACTAGAGAGTAACACTAGCTTTAATATGGAGTATTTGTTTATTAGAAGGTTTTGGACATACACTTATCACATATTTAATATGTATACCTCTGGTAAAAAGAGTCATATGAAACTACATGGGAGGTCAACTCCACAGCATAGCTCTGATAAAACTATAATTCAAATGCTCATATCTGTTAAGGTATTGATTCCTTGTCTTCCTTCTAAAATAAATAACCTGCCAACACAATTCATTTACCTGCCTTTGATGTATATGGATTGTGAGCATTTAAAGATCATGAATGTAATTTAAGCTATGATTATTTACACTGTTGCATTTCTTTAAAACTTTCAAATACAATAAAATATATCCAGAGGCACCTTTGTATCAGCATGTACATAAAAATTACCTTTCATGTCTTTGAGAGCTTTCACAATGTTCTTCAACTTCAAGATTTCCCCAATTGTATCCTAAAATATAGAATGAGAGAATTCATAAAATATTACAGGAATTGTGCAAAATTTGATTTACTATCTTCAGTGATCCTTAGAATCTTTCCGGATTTAGTTACCTCATTCTGCCTCATTCTCAATCAGAATTACAGAAGAGTATCAATAACCAAAAAACAATTTTTGCCTTAAATTAATATGAATGAAAATTTACCTATAGTAGTGAGGTTCATATATGTCTCCAGCATCATATCTTTGTAGATATTCTTCTGTGAAAGATCCAGCAATGCCCACTCCTCCTGAGTGAAGTTGATGTGCACATCATTATAGGTCATGGCATCCTAAAATATGCTGTATGTAAGTATGTCATACATTTGTATATAACCAAAAGCATGGCCCATTGGTGGTCATGCACACCTTTAATCAGGAGGCAAAGCCAGGCAGATTTCTGTGAGTTCGAGGCTATCCTGGGCTACTAAGTGGGTTCAAGGAGAGGCACAAAGCTACACAGAGAAACCCTGTCTCAAAAAACCAAAAAAAAAAAGCATGATGCCAACAACATTATAAATGCATGCTTCTTGACAATATAGTCATATAATTCTGGTGCTTCCCACTATTATTCTTTAACTCAGACATTACAATATAATCGTCAATTTATTTAAGAATGAAAGAGAATTGCCAATTAACAGACATAGAGAAAAGCAAACACATCAAGACCACTGAGTACACATCAATGAAATTGTATGAATAATTACTAACTACAAAAATGATGAGTAAGCTTGGTGTATTGGCTCATGCTATTAATCCCAGAAACCAGAGAGCAGAGTCAGGTATATGTGCTTCTGAGTTGAAAGCTAGCCTAGTCTATGCAATCAAATCCAGGACAGTAAAAAGTAAATATTAAGAACTTGTCTGCACTGCAAACATCAATCATATGTACAAAAAACATAGGATAAACTCGGAGACTGTTTCTTTACTGAAGTTGCTACAAAGAGTTAAGCATTTACTCCAGTTCTGTATTCATCTTCTAGAAATCTGAATTGCTCCAGCTTAAACAGTACTTTAAGAAATCTTACTATAAGGAACTTTTTATTTAAACAGTTACAAATAGACAGATGATAACATGAGCAATATCACTGTTGGTTATAAATAATCATCACAGGGCAGGCCAGATGAGTCAGAAGTTAAGAGCTGTTGCTAGTCTTGTGTACAGATGGGTTCAATTGCCAGTACTAACATGGGGGATCTCACAACTGTTCATTATTCTAAGCTCAGAGATTCTAAGACCCTCTTTTGAGTACTGTGAGGGCCAGGCATATGTGCATTGCATATCTATGTATAGAGGCAAAAGAATCATAGTTACTGAAAAACAAAACAAACACAATGAGCAGGAAAAATGTTACACACTTGTAATTTAATTATTCAAAATTTCCAGGCTCTATGACTGTCATAAATACTGCCAACCTGGAAATGAGAATGATATCCTCTGCCAAATTTCAAAATTCAAGCTGGGGGTAAAGTTCAAAAAAATGGCATGTGCTGGACATGATATATATATATATATATATATATGAATATTGGACATTTCATCTCAGCATGCGGGAGCAAGAGTCGGGTGAATCTCTGAGTTCAAGGCCAGCTTGGTGTATAGAACTATGCTTAGGACAGTAGGACAGTCAGGGCTACACAGAAAATGTTTGTCATCAGAAACAAATATAAAAACATCAAAATTTAAAAAAAAATCAGGCTAGCAAAATGGCTTAACATTGAATACCAATTTGTTTAATTGTATCTTATGTGATTAAGTAATACCATTTATAATGTTGCTGAAGTCATGACAGCACAAGAAGGAAGCTGGCTGATTCATTTCAAACAAAACATAGTAGAAACATAGAAAAGAAATGACTTAAGGCTATAGAGACATATATCATACCCCCAATAGAAATTTCATCCAGAGAGGTTACTCCTACTTGAGGTTCTACAAGAACCCCAAAGAAAGCTGTCAAGGACAGATACATGTTCAAACACCTCACCCTATCTGGGAGCATTTCATTCAGTTGACTAGATTCTGACCCAGGTCACTATAGGTTCAGGATCATTCATGAAGAACATGCATTTAGTCACTTCAATGAAGATCATATTCTGCAACAGCCCCTACACTGTTCAAATGTCCAAAATCACTTTTGACACACAAGACAAATTCTTGACTGTGTCATCTTATACAACCTTAAAGCAATTTAAATATTTCCAACATATAAATGGCACAGAAAACCCTTTCCCATTTCAAATGAGAGCAACTGAGACATAGTAAGGAAAGACACAAAGAAGACTGAAACCCAGCAGGGCAACCATTGAATCTGGTAGCTCTGTGTCAGAGACATGGGGTTTCATTTTCAAAGGGCTTAGATGTCTCTCTTCCCACAACTTCCCATACATCTCTCTCTTTGGTTACTTCCACTCAATATATGCAGCTCTTCTTGGAAGATGTCTCATCCCTTAAGTATCTCAACATGTTATGGTTCTAAATTGCAACCCAGGCTTCATCATCATAGTGTCATGAAATGAACTTAGACACTCTCCTCACTGGAGCTCTTACCATACCAAACACAGATGCCTACAACAGAGCTGACATGAAAATGCAGACTAAGAATGTATAATCTTAAATTTTGCATCATTCTGGTATTTAGAACCAGTTCAACATCAGTGATTCCCCCAAATTTGGCTTCTTAGTTGTGATATCCCCTGCCATGCGTGAACCAGTGTTGGGGCAGGCTTTGAATAAAGTTGCTTCCTTGGACTGGCAATCACTTTGCTTAATCCCTCTATTAATTGAGTGCATAGAAGGAGGGATTCTTACCCTTAGGGCACATTGCTAGGTTTCCAAAGTAGAGTAAGGGCCTTCTTTTGAATGGTGATACTCTCCCTGAAAGTTGCTGACACTTTTCAGCACTTGACTACCTTCTACAAATTCATAGTGCTGTTTTTCCTCTACAACCCATAAACTTTTCATTTCTTTATGATCCATTTCTTGATTTTTTAATGTAGTATTGAATGAATCATAAGTAATAGCTATCCAAGAGAGTCAATAGTCCATCTAAGAAATCAGTCCCATTATTTTTCTTTAATTCAGCCTTACTCAATTTCTTGAGGAAATGGGCAAAATAAGAAGTTAGGAGGCAAAATATCACATAAATTACCTCCATTTTAATTCTCCTGAAATCCTTTGACCTGTACCTCCACTGTTCATAATACTTTTAACAGTACTTTATTCAATGTACTATAAGAAGAACCAATTAAGCTCTGTGTGCAGCTTTCTATTTCCTTTGACATTTAAATTTTGAGATGCTCAACATTGCCCCCAAAAGTCATCATTCCCAGGACCTTTGGACAACAAAATCACTTTTGGTTTATCACATTCTGTTACAACTTGCTTTTTTCTTGCTCTGATTCTGTTCACTACACAAAAGCACCTAGGTAACAAACATGTTTATTTGCCTCATTCTTCCAGATCACAATCCATCATTGTCAGTGTTTAGAATAGATATTCAATCTAGCAACTGAAGGCAAAAACCATGAGAAATCTTTGTTTCCAGGCTTTCTCTCTGACATAGTCATTGTCTTATGCCAAGCTTGCTGTCTTATCTAGTGCAAGCCAACATTCTTAGGGATATTGCATATTCAGTGGAAGGGCAATCACCCATAAATCATCAATCAACAAAATCTTTCACAGACTTAGCAACTAGGTGTTCTGTTGGGGCACATTTTCAAAAGATGTTCCCAAAGGTGACTGTGGGCTCTGAAATGTTGACATCTGAAAGTAAGTAGGACACAGAGAAAATAATATATGAGATTTTCCAAACCCAAACCCAATGAATCAACTACATCAACAACTTAAATAACAAAAAAAATAATGATAACAAGTAGCAATACAGATACACCAAGGAATGAAGAAATACAAATTTCTGAGATCAAGAAGAGAAAACTGAAATTGTTCATCTACAGAAAATCTCCAAATGAAAAACCTAAGGAGATGTTAACATAATATAGTAATTTTCCATATTATAAAAATAAGTGAAGTTCCATCATTTGCCAGAGAAACAATATAACTATATCATAACTAATAAAAAAAGAAACCTCACACAACACAGATGGTACCAGTGATAAAAAGGAGACAGAGAGACAGACTTACAAATATAACATTGTCCCTTGAAAAATATTTATAAGTTTCTAATGAAAATCAAAATCAAAGAAATCACTGACCACCACTCAACCTGTGCACTCCAGTTCTGTCCTTCACCAATAATAGAAAATGGGTTGAGTGAGAAGACTGTTCCACCAAAACTGGAATCATTCACTTGAAGCCTGATATTTCTACATTGTAGAAAACAGTTTTGGTTACTAATACTATCTCATTCTCCTTTGATAAAGAATAGATGTCTGTTAGAAAATTTAAAACAATTTGATTTCCTATGATTAAAGATTAGATGTAAACCTATATCAGAGTGAGGAAATAAAAAAAAATATACCAAATGAAAGACAATATTTTTTTAAAGTAAATATTGTATGATTCTATTATATACTTAAAACAGCCTGATTTCCTTTATAAGTCTTTTTTTATAAGTCTTACAAACTTTTGAGAACAAGTCTAGATCCATTTTTTGTGTATACTGGTATGTAAGAGAAAAAATATTTTCCATGTGTGTATAGGTGACAGAGCAAAGATCAGGTCAGATCCCCTGGATCTGGAATAGCAGGGAATTATAAGCCTCTAAACTTGACTGCTTCTATCTGAACTCTCCCAAGAATACTTGCTGAGTGACATTTGCAACCCACATACTACTTTTTAACCAATAAACTAAAAGTCTTTCACAGATCAGCCACAACAGAATTCTAAATAAGAGAATAAGTAAGTAAATGATCCCTGGGAACCTAATGAATCAGTTTTAAGATGTTGGGTATGGTACCAGGAATACTATTCACACACCTTCCCCACTCTCAGGGATCCAATACTCATGGTTACCCTGAGGGCTGAAACAGAACTCTAGCTGCAGCTTCTCCTCTTCCTTTTAATGTCTTCTGTGGATTCCAAAGAGCATCCCCCACAACCCTCCCCTACTGTCCTCATATCTGAGTCCCATCACCCAACTGTGCCAGACACCCTCTGTTCAACTACTCACCACATCTTCTTTTTTTTTTTTTTTTGGTTTTCTGAGACAGGGTTTCTATGTGTAGCTTTGCACCTTTCCTGGGACTCACTTCACCACATCTTCTAAAAGACCAGTTAGGGTGTCTTCAGATCTACCACATTGTCTCTTACTCCACACCTAATTTTAAAAGTTCCTCCTATCACTGGGGTAGAATATCAGAGGCAGCTTTTTCTCTTCCTTTTCCATGCCTCCTGTGGATCTGAAAATCATCTCACCTGCATTCCTCTTCCCTCAGTTTCCATCACCACTAAGTAGTCTCCCTTGAACACACAAGGCAAGAAGGCCAGGAAAAAGGCAACACTCATTCAACACACACTTTGAAACTCCAGAGGACAAGCAAAAACCCAGGAACAAAACTCCCATCCAAAAAAGATGAAGTTAGAAAACAGCACCTAGACCTATTATCACCCTAAACCAAGATGCCTCACAGAGATCTGCGTGGTTCTGTCTCCCAAGTGCTGGGAGTTAAGGCATGTGCCATCACCACCCAGCCCAAATCTGATTTGTATTGATTCATCCTGAAATCATTTTCCAAAATGCACTGAAGCATCCCAGCTTAAGCTCTGCAGAGATACTCAGGTTCAGGGCAATATCTCTTAAAGTCACTTTTGCTGTCAGCCACTGGTCCATGTCAAATTATTTTCAGAAATGAATAGACCAAGTATGATAGCAGAGCCAGGCAGATCTCCTTGAATTTGGTCTTCATAGTGAATATGAAACAAAGACCTTTGTCAATAATACACACACACACACACACACACACACACACACACACAATATAGTTAAATGTAATTTTGCTCTGTTGTTTGAGACAAGATTATAAAGCTCCAGCAAGCCTCAAACTCATACTGTATAGTTTAATGAATAATTTAGGTAGAATACATGGAATAAATAAAACAAATATAAACTAATTTACATTGAACATATAAAACCAATTCCAGTAAACATTACATTTTATACCTTTGGTTTATTATTCAAAATAAAACAGTTTTCTTTCTATACAAGAGAGTACTTCCAAAAAATTGTCTAACCCTGACATGTCTAACCAACATGTATAGGAACAGCAACAATTTATAATTTCAACCATCTCCCTAATTCTGATAATAACCAAAATAACTAAGAATAAAATAAGAAGGCCAGGAAAAAGGCAACACTCATTCAACACACACTTTGAAACTCCAGAGGACAAACACAAACCCAGGAACAAAACTCTCATCCAACAAAGATGAAATTAGAAAAGAGCACCTAGACCTATTATCACCTTAAACCAAGATGCCAGCAGAGGAACATAATTTCAGCCAGGGCACTATGTGAACAACAGAACCCAACTATCCTACCACAACAGGCCCTAAATACCCCAAAATAGTTGAAATACAAGGAAAAAAACTTAAAACCAAATATATATAGATGACAAAGTCCCATAAAAAATGAATAGCTTACATGAATTCATGAAAGCACAAACAATGGAAGAATATCAATAAATTCCACAAAAAAAGATAGGAAAACACAAGCAATTGGAGTAAACCAATAAACAACTTAAATAAAGCTAAGATAAACAACAAATCACTAAAAGAAACAAATACAACTGTTTAAGAGTTTAAAGTGGTTAAAAAAAAGAGTTTAAAGTGGAAATAAAAACAATTTAAAAAAACAGAAACTGAAGGAATTTCAGAAATGAAAACTTTAGGACTACAGACAGGAATTCCAGAGGCAAGATTCACCAGTAGAATAGAGAAATGGAAGGGAGAATCTCAGACCCTGGGGATACAATAGAAGAAATGGATACATTAGTCAAAGAAAATGTTAAATATAAAAATTCCTTGATGCTAAGCAACTAAGAAATTTGGGATATTATGCAGAGACCAAACCTGTGAATGATAGGAATAGAGGAAAGATTAAAAAAAAAACCACACAACTTAAATGTCCAGAAAATATTTTCAATAAAATCATATAATAATTTTTTCCTAAGTTAAAAGAGGAACTGATGAAAGTACACAGAAGCATGTAAAACACCAAATATACTGGGTCAGAAAAGAAAGTCCCCTTGTCACATAATAACCAAATCATTAAGCATACATAATAAAGAAAAATATTAAAAGCTGCAAAGGAAAAAGACTGAGCAACATATAAAGGCAGACCTATGAGAATTGTACCTAACATCTTAACGGAGATTCTAATAGCCATAAGGGCTTGCAGACATGTGGTGCATGTAGCTAGAGTTTTTCTGGTCCTGCCTGGCCTACAATCAGGACAAATCTCTCTAACTCATCAGTCCCGCAGTGCCTCAGACCCACCTAAGTAAACACACAGAGACTTATATAGCTTACAAACTGTATGGCCATGGCAGGCTTCTTGTTATCTACTTCTTCTATCTTGAATTAACCCATTTCTATTAATCTATACTTTGCCATGTGGCTTGTGGCTTAACAGTACCTTTCATCTCGCTTGTCATGGCTGCAGCTGGCAGTGTCTCCATCTGCCTTCCTGTTCTCTCAATTTTCCTCTTCGTTAGTCCCACCTATATTTCCTGCCTGGCTACTGGCCAGTGTATTATTTATCAATCAATCATCCACAGCAGGTGCATGTTCTAAGTAACCACAGATGCCATCTCATTACTATATCCAGAAAATTTTCAATTACCAAAAATGAAGAAAATAAGTTATTCTCTGAAAAAGTCAAATTTAAACAGTATCTATGTACAAATCCAATACTACAGAAGATTCTTAGAAAAATATCCAACCCAAGGAAGCTAACTACACACATGAAAAAACAGTAAATAATAATCTTACATTAGCAAAACCAAAAGAAGGAAAACATAAACAAGGCTACACTCATACATGTACCACCATCACTACTAACAACAAAATAACAGGAATTAATGATCATTATTCCTGATATCTCCCAATATCAAATGACTCAACTCCCCAGTGAAGACACAAATTAAGAGTATGGATTCAAAAATTATACCCATCATTCTACCATATACAAGAAACACACTTCAACATCAAGGATGGAGATTACTAAAAGGTAAAGGCTGGGAAAACATATTTAAAGCAATTGGAACTAAGAAGCAGGCTTGTGCAGCCATTTTATAACCTACCAAAATAAACTTCAAACAAAATTTAATCAAAAGACATTGGAAGAATACTCATTATTTATCAAAGGAAAATCCACCAATATGACACTTCAATTATTAATATCTATGCCCCTAACACAAGACCATCCCCTTTTGTATAAGAAACCCTTCCACAGATTAAATGACACATTGACTCTCACACAGGGTTTGACAGTGGTAGACTTCAATACCCCACTCTCACCAATGAACATGTCATCTAGTCAAAAACAAAAGAGAGAAATGTTGGAGACAATGGATTTTATAAACAATATGATCCAAAGAGATAGTAGAGAACATTCCACCCAAAGAAAAAAGAATACACATTCCTCTGAGCAGCATATGGGGTTTTCCCCAAAGTAGGTTACACACTTGGACACAATTCAAGTCCCAACAGATACAAGAAAATTTAATAACACGGTGCATACTACCAGACAACTATAGATTACAGCTGGATATGAAAAAAACAAATTTTAAAATCTCATGAATGTTGACCAACATTCTACTGAAGAAAATGAGTCAAGACATAAATAAAAATTGAAATTAAAGAGTTTCTAGGACTCAAAGAAAATGATTACACAACATACCCAAACCTAAAGGACACAACAAAAGTGGTAATGTGAGCAAATTGTATAGCACTGAGTGTCTACATTAAAAAAGGAAATAAATGAAAATTATAACTGTCTAGGCTTAAACTCTATCAAAGCCCCAAGAAGTAAATAATAATACCTGCATAAGGAGGAAGTACAAGCAAGCAACTTCCAAAAAAGTATAAGAAACAACAGAAAGAGCTGGCTGCCTGGACAATCACCCAAGATTCCTCTGCAATTCCTCTGGGGCATCCAATTTTGGCGTACACCCTTAGCATATCTGACAGACTTTCATGTGAAGCAGGAATTTTTTTACAAACTGTCCCACCTTGTCTTGAAAAGGTTTGGTAGTTACCTTTCTTGCATCCAAATGACACTAAACACTGTTTCTTCCCATATACAGAAGCAACAAAGGAAGGTCATCATACTGACTTTTAGTTAGGAAACAGCTATAAAATGGTGTTAAAACTGATTGTGGCTTCATCACTGAAGACCAAACCTAGAGGTTGAAGGAAAACATCTAATAGATGGGTGCTATTGTGAGCCAATCAAGAATGTCTTATGGACTTTGGACAGTTTAATTCATTCCAGACACCAGTAAAGGAATTCAACTTCTGTCTATATCTGAGAGTTTGGACTTTACAAGAGGACAATGGAAGGATATCCCAATACTGCAACCTGGTAACCCAGATTCAGGAGTAAGAAGCCTGATCAGTCATTGTTTCAATCCCATAATGTCAGTTAGTGTAACCTCTGCAGAGGGACATGGGATAAGAACTGAAGGAAAAATTTAACTATGCAGTTTAGGGTAAAAAACGCCAAAGTACCCAGTCCCACTGCCTGGATGCCTCCCAAACAGATCAAGCCAATCAACTGTCTCACCTACTCAGAGGGCCTGATCCAGTTGGGGTCCCCTCAGCCATCGGTTCATAGCTCATGTGTTTCCATTCATTTGGCTATTTGTCCCTGTGCTTTATCCAACCTTGGTCTCAACAATTCTTGCTCATATAAACAGGCAGTGGGACCGGGTCCTGTGCTCAGTGCATGAGTTGGCTGTTTGAAACCTGGGGCTTATGCAGGGATGCTTGGCTCAGCCTGGGAAGAGGGGACTGGACCTGCCTGGACTGAGTCTACCAGGTTGATCTCAATCCTCGGGGGAGTCTTTGCCCTGGAGGAGATGGGAATGGGGGGGATGAGCTGGGGGGAAAGTGGGGGGGGGGGAGAACAAGGGAATCCGTGGCTGTATCTGAAGTATCTAGCAGTATCTGAAGTCTCAGAATGCAATGGTGACCCCCTGGAACTCTCAGTAAAGCAGCTAGGTACCAGGAAGTATTTGTAAAGCATTTGCACTCAAAGAAGGGTCTGGAGAGTATCTTAGAGACTAAAGAAACAGAGGCAGCCTGGTGGCAGGAAGATGCTTAAAAAGGGTAGGGGGATTCCTGGATCACTTTTCCTGCATCAAATTCTCACCTCTATGACCATGGCAAGCTGTTCCTGCACTGTTCCAGCATCCTGCTACTCCTAACAACTATAGCAGCAGCACTACAACCTCCAATCTCTGGGTTTCATCATCAGCCTTTGTTGACTCCTTGTCCACCTAGATCCAGGTCCTGGGGGATTCCAGGGACTAGTTCAAGGGCTCCAAATGATCAGGCCACATGACACTCCATGAACATCTCCTTCATCTCTACAGATAATGGAGATAGGTAAGAATAGAGCTGGGTTGGTGCACAGGGTCTGTGAGCTTTTGCAGCCCCAACTTCCTGCCTCCCTGGGCCAAGCCCACAAATCATCTACTATGCATACCCTCTCCCTGAGGCAAACTGAACAGAAATTTCTCCACTTTTCTCCTCACAAGACCAGCAATCTCCAGATGCCACCCCAGGCAAGTCCCTCACAGACACACCCATAGAACATGTTCACAGACATTCCTCTTCCCTGGAAATGTCCTTCCAGACATTATTCTTAGCCTGACTCAGAAGAAATGGGAATCCTGTGATGATTTCAGTTTTGAGGAAAGAGGCAGAATGTACAGTGTTTGGCAGCTAAACTCGAGACCTGCTCTAAGATCAAGACCAGTGAAGACAGCAAAACAGCAAATCCACTGCAAAGCACAGGGCCCTGGAGTAGGAAACCTGGACCTCCAGAGAAGGAAGCTAGGAAGCCAAAGCCACAGCTAGCATGGAAGACAGACCCTAAGATCTGCAAGAAGATCTCGGGTAAAGAAGCAAACATGGTTAGTACACATATTAACATAGGAAGTTTAGGGAGCTCTAATGAGACGCTGTTCCTAGAAAAAGTACTATAGGAGACTAATGACTATTGAGAGGGAAAATTGTTTTTCCCAGATGTCAGCATCTTAGCTGGTTATCCAAAACAAAGTGGTCTGCCCTAAAATCATATAATTAGAAGAAATAATGGACTCAATACTTCATATTTATTTATGAGCATAGACATATAAATAAGAAAAGCAAAACAAGAAATTTGAAATGAAGTGGAGGCACGTAGCAGGTTTCCTTTTGTGTCATGAACCAGCTCCAAAATCATGACACAGAGACTTCTTATTAGTTATGAATGCTTCCTGTCACAAGGATTACGGCAGGAGATTTGGATTCTGCCCATTCCACCTACCAAACTTCATGCACACATGAGAAACCTCTGAAGATCAGAAACTCCTATTGTCTCCTGGAACTAAACTTTACAGAATCACACCATTGAGTCTGGTAGTAGCAGAAACTTAGAGCATTCTAATCATATATTGCTCAAAATCTGTTTTCCTACTGTACACCAAAGCCACACTCATGTGTGCCCACTGGATACTGATACTTTAAGCATCATATCCTCCCATGCCAGGACGGCAGAGTCTCCCCCTCCCCAGGAAATCCATTCACATTGAGGCTCAGAGAACAAGGGCCACTTCCCAGGTCACCATATGGACGAACAGACCCACAGTCTGGCTCATTATTGATCCAAATCCCAATAGAAATGACATCTCAGCAGACCTGCTATGAACACTCTTCACTCACCATGGCATATCTTGTGGTCTTCTTTCCAACTCACTACAGCAGAAGCAGAGAAGAATCCTGGAAAGAACTTGAAAGCTACCTTCCACTAGTAATCCTAATTGCTAAGACTTCCCAGAGTCTCTCTCTCATTGGCTAGGGCCACCCAGCTAGGCCTCAGAATATTAACAACTCCCCTACTGGGTGATCAGAGATCAAATGATTCATAAAACACAGTCCTTCCAGCTCTGCCCTTCGAGCCCAGCACTCATGCCCTAGTCAGGAAAGTTTGTATTTTAATAGAAATTCTTCCACTCTCCTAGAGCACATCGTGATCCATATCCAAAGCACAGGTCCTTTGTGTGCACATTCTATAACACACTAAATGTGTATTGCAGCCAACCCATTGCCTTGTAGCTGGGACAACTACAAACAATCATAGGTCATATTTACACAGTAACTAGTGTTACTGTTTGTTATTAAAAAACAATAGGCTGTGAATTAGAAAATGTGAGGGGTTATAGCAGGATAGGAAAGAGAATATGGATATGATGAAGTTATAATCTCAAAAAATTATTTTGAAAAGTTGAAACAAGCTTTACGTCCATGGGCTCCAGAGACTAGGAATTTATATTACAGCACATCAAATTTCTCAAAACTTTTATAACAGGGTTAACATCTAAAACCAGAAAAATAACAATCCTGTTATGCACAGCCACAACATTTTACATAGATCTATTTTGGTTGAACTATAACTATAGCAACTTTGGTTCAAGATAAGGTCAGTCCTTTACCCAGATTCATGATTGCTCTGGTCTATGAAACCCAATAATGACCAATCAGGGCATTTATGGAGCATCTGGAAGTGATTACCAAATGCCACATTGTTAATCTCAACTACTGTTGAAGCAGGAAAGATCTCAACCTCCATCCTGCCTCTGCCTTTCTGCACTGTGACTCTAGCAGCTTCAAAGTTATTCTGTGAACTTAACACTGCACAGGTCCCTCTTCATTTAAAAGTCCCCACTAAAAGTCAGAGACATTGGGAGTCACTCATTAACTGGTTTATTTTTCCTTCTCACTGACCAGTCAAGGCCCAGAATGGAAGGAATTGTGGGACTGTCTTCCTAGCAGCGGCAACAAAGGCAGGTTTAGGTGTTCAAAGCAATTCTCAATTATAAAACATGAGGCAGTGATATTCCAAGCTCAGAGTTATCCATGCCAGGGTGGCAGGGCCTCCCCCTCCCCAGAGAATCCACATTCCATAAAGGTCAGAGGCCAAGGGCCACCACCCAAGTCACCACAGGAACCAACAAAAACTCAGTCTGGCCCATGGTCCATCACAATCCAAGCAGCTTGGACAGACAAGCCAACCTGCACTTTCTGGTCTAGGGCCAGTGGCCCCCACTCTCACTATGAGATGGCTTGTGATTGTCCTTACAGCTTCCTATAGTAGAACAAAAGGAAATTCCTGGAAAGAACCTCTAAGCTTCCTCCTACTGGTATTCCTAATTGCTAATCCTTCCCACAATCCCTCACTAGCTAGGACCACCCAGCTGGGCTTTAGGACATGAGCAGTTATCCTAGTGGGTGTGCAGAGATCAAATGACTCAGAGAGCAAAAACCTTCCCAGGTTGGTCCTTCCATACTACAGTCAGACAGGATACTATTCCAGGAAATTTGTAGTTTAGTAAAATCCTCCATTCTCCCAGAGCACTTCCTGTTCCTCTTCCAAGGCATAGAGTCCTATTTGTGGACATTCCATTACACAGTCAATGTGCAGTGTAGACAGCCCTGTATTTCATAGCTGAGAGATCATGTATCCAAACACAATCGCATTCAAACCACATCTGTTGTTAACCAAAAAGAGGCCATGAATTAAAACACAAGAGACTATGGGAGGGATTGGAGGCAGGAAATAATACAGTGGGAATAATATAATACTAAAAAAAATTGGTGAAAAAGGTGAAACTGGCTTTATGTCCATGTGCTCCAGAGACTAGGAATTTGAATTAGAGCACACCAATTACTAACATTATTTCTCTCTGAATATACATCATAAACCTGGAAAAGAGTCATATTAAGTGGGGCCACAACACTGTATCCAGTTCTACTACTTAGGTTGAACTGATATAATTACAGTAATTCGGTTTCATAAAAATTCAGTTCTCTATCCAGACTCTAGATAACATGGTCTGTAGACTGAAGAAATGACCAGTCAGAACATTTATTGATCATCTAAAATGGATTACCTACTCATTGCTAATGTCAACTACTGTCACAGCAGGAAAGCTTTTACAATCTTCCTTGCCCATCCCTTTCTCTGCTGTGACTACACTTGTTTTACACTGGGAAAGTGAACTCAGTTCTTACACAGGTCTCACTTTATTTGTAATTTCACAATAAAATATGAAGAACTTGAAGGATACTCATTCACTGGTCTATTTTCCTTTCCACAGACCAGTCAAGGCCCAGCTTGGAAGGAGTTTCAGGACTGTCCTTCCAGCACTGAGAAGCAGAGGCAAGATTAGGTGTCCAAAGCAATTCTCAATTATATAGTGTGATACAAGTCTGAGCTACAAGATACACTGGTCTAAACCTGTGGTTCTCAACCTACCTAATGCTGTAACCATTAAGTATAGTTCCTCATGATGTAGTGACCCCTGAACTATAAAATTATTTTCACTGCTAGTTCATAACCACATGTTTGCTACTGCTAGGAATTATAATATAAACATCTGTGCTTTTTGATTGTCTTAGACCAACCCTGTAATAGGGTCATTTGTTTACCCAGATGGAGCAATGATCTGGCATGTGGAGAATCACTGCTTTAAACTGATATAAATGCATAGATGAATAAATAAATAGCATTGAAAATATAGAATGAGCCGGGCGGTGGTGGCGCACGCCTTTAATCCCAGCACTCGGGAGGCAGAGCCAGGTGGATCTCTGTGAGTTCAAGGCCAGCCTGGTCTCCAAAGCGAGTTCCAGGAAAGGCGCAAAGCTACACAGAGAAACCCTGTCTCGAAAAACCACAAAAAAAAAAAAAAAGAAAATATAGAATGATAGAAAAAATAGATTCTGAAAATGGAAAGTATTGTTAAATAGTAAAAAATTACAGTAATACATTTTCAAAAAATGAATTTTAAAAACTAAACAAATAATTTATGTTCATAATGATACAAATAATTAGAAGGACACTTAGGTATACTGACATTGAAATGGAATAGGTAATACTTTGATAGGGAGAATACCATTAATAAGACATTGTATGACTTTGTCCCATGAAAAGTGTTAGCCTCTGATTGTTGTAAGTAACTCATGGAGTTACAGCCAATGGCCTGTGTCTCAAACCTCTGTGTTAACTTAACTGTGCCAACCAGCATTGCACATATCTAAGTAAAAGAGTTCTCTAATTTCAAACTGAATACTTACAAGTTCAAGATATCTTCCCCAAACTGTACACCCATCAATTCTGTCTGTCTTCATTCATATAGAAGAAATTAATCCATGCAAGAAAATTACAGAGAAAGTCACTCACTCTGCCCCCTCAGTCCTTCTTTGTTAATGGAGATGCCTACAGCTCACAGCCTTCAACTTCAGTCTGTGATCAAGCTATTGTCTAGTCTGTTTCCCCCTGCACTGTACACAGTACACTGTTCCTCTTCTTCCAGTCTGAAGGGGTAAGTTATGCTCCACACACAAATCCTTTCCCTGTTCTGCAATGGACAGTCCACAAAGTGACTCAAACAGGTAATTTTAGAACTCTGTGGTGCTGCAGATGTATCATCCAAGATTTATGGTGGTTAGTCACAAGGAAAGCAAGGGCAATGCCCTATGGGGCTACAGACAGGCTTCAATTCCACCTCCAGCAACATCAGAGACCATGACTCAAATCTGAAAAGACCACACAGGACCACCCAAAACCAGTGTGGAGCACACAGACACAGCAGGGCCAGGAAGGATCAGGCAATATTTGGGGAACTCTTTATCCAGATACTGGCTCCCACCCATCCAGTGGAGGACCCACCACACTGGCTCTCAGGACTTAACTGGCCTCTCCTCCCAGTCTAGGGACAGCAGCCACTAGCTCACCATAGCATGGTTTTCCAGCTTTCCCATGTTCTCTGCTCAGCTCCCTGCAGCAGAACTCACAGCACAGCACACAAAACCACTGGCACCAGCTTCTCTTCAAGCCAAGCCTGAAGCCCACGACAAAAAGGACCCTGCACAACTTTTGACTGGCAGGTTGCCTGGAACTCCTGAGTGGCTAGTGAAGTGTGAGTGACAGGAGCACCTCCCATAGGTTTAAACTGTACTTAAAGGCACAGCACAATGGTTCCTGATCCTGCTTTCTACCCCAGACCCAGAGCTTTTCTGAATCAGCTGTGATTTGCATTTCAATAGCACGTTTCCTGCTTTCTTCCTGCCCTTCATAGGCAGTTCCCCTTTAGCCTCCTGAACACAATGTGGCTAGCTAGCTTGTACAGTCTAAGGTTATTACTAACTCACACAAAAATTTTCCTAATCTATGCCTGAGGGCCTAAATGAAAGCCTTGCTTGATCAGGCAATTCCTTAACACATTAGTGCTTTACTTTTCTTTTATTCTTATTTCCTTTTCTTTCCTTTCTTTTCTTTTTTTTTCTTTCTTTCTTTCTTTTTTTTTTTTTTTGTATTTTCAAGACAGATTTTTACTGTGTAGCTCTCCTGGAACTTGCTCTGTAGACCAGACTGTCCTAAAACTCACAGAGATCAACTTGCATCTTTCTCCTGAGCAAGTGCAGGGAAAATAGGTGTGCACCACCACCACCACCCAAGCAGTGTTTTACTTTTCAAATAAGTTGACATATTTGTCATATTGTCCATGTGGCAGAACTATGCTTTTCTCAAGAAGAAACCTGGAACTTCACGGCATGCCAGGATTTAAGGTTGTTTGTGACCCTGTAATGCCTGAATGAGCAGCTTGTTAGAGTCCCATTTTGATTCAGTGTTAGGCCTAGTGGTTTGTTTTAAATAAACAGTGGCTCCTTTGTAATGGTTTGGAACCAAACAAATGTGTATCCTCCTGTCCTAATCTCTAACAGGCCTGACTACAATACACTCTCCTTTGAGGTGGGTTTTTTTTTTTTTTTTTTTTTTTTTTTGTCTTTTGAGGCAGTCCTCCCTCAGCTAACTCCTATTTTGTGAGACTTACTATCTCCAAAGAATTAGTAAATCTTTTACATCACCAATTCTACTCTTCTACATTACACGTTAATAGTGACATGCTATCCAACACAGGAAATGCCTTTTACAACCTCCACAAAATTAGCTATGAATGGATCTTACACATGAAAGTGAAATGCAAAGTGCTGAACCTCTAAAAGTTACTGGAAGGCACTCTCCATGTTTGACAACCTGCTTTCCATGAGTGCACAAAAAGCATGTCAAAGCTCACTACAAAAACATTTCATTTTTTTGTTTCTGTTTTCTTTGTTTTTTGAGACAGGGCTTCTCTGTGTAGTTTTGATGCCTGACCTGGATCTCACTTTGTAGAGCAGACTGGCCTTGAACTCACACAGATCTGCCTGACTCTGTTTCCTAGTGCTGAGATTAAATGCATGGGCCACCCTCATGCAGCACAAAGATGTTTCTACATGCAGCTCACTGTGCCCAATTCTGTGAAGATACAGCCCACAGTGTAAAATTATTCAGAGGCCTGCCCCAGGGACCAAGATTCAAGTACCACATGGGACCTCATAGTACAAAGATTCTGCAGGCAGGTTCCCACCCAGATCCAAGGAGGACACATCACACCAGATCTTCCACCTCGCCGCTTCCTCCACTCCATCTGGAGATAGCAGCCCCTCACTCACCATGTCATGGTTTCTCAGCTCAGCCATGCTCTCTGCTCAGCTTCCTGCAGCAGAACTCCCAGCACACCACACAAAACTGCTAGAACCAGCTCTTCTTCAAAGCCAAGTCTGAAGCCAGTGGCCTGAAGGACCCTGCACCACTTTTGACTGGCAGGTCACCTGGAGTGCCTGATTGGCTAGTGAAGCCTGAATGACAAGAGCACCTCCCATAGGATTACAGTGGCTTAAAGACACAGCACAATGGTTCCTGACCCTGCCTTCCACCCTAGACAAAGACTTTTTCTAAATGAGCAGAGATGTGCATATTGATAGCACTTGCACCTGGCTCCAATATCAGACCCTGCTATCTTCCTGCACTCCATAGGAACTTCCCCTTCTTCCTCCAGGACACAATGTGGCTAGCTAGCTTGCACAGACCACTAAACTGTGTGGAGTGGAGTGATTCTCTGTTACATAGGAAAAAGAATATCAGGAATATTAACAACTAAAGAGAGATTTAAAGACACATGAGGAGAGTGTTTATTATGTGACTTAATGCTGACATCAGGTGAACTGAAGGTATTTTTTCCTGGTTGTCACAGGGACTTCAGACAACCAGCAAGGAAAAGGAGAAACTGGATCAAAACTAAGAAAATAGGTCCATTGCTTTCGGAGTTTTATTCCAGAAATTCAGAGCAAACAGTTGGCAAATTAATAATATCAAAGAGTAGTCTTCATGGATAATTTAATACATAGAGAACAATTGAGCTAGGAAGAATGTGTTCATGAACACTATTGTTAGCCAGCACATCTTTCTCACTGGGCAGGTGAAGGAAAAAAACAACTGCATTATTCAAAGTTCTCTACCTGAAAATGATAGAACAAATCTCTCCATGTATAAAGAAGTGGATTTATTCAAATGTCTCACAAACTGTGGTTCAGGTAGTGCATCAATGGCAGCTGCCAATGGAAATTTGAAGAATTCATTAGCTGTTTAGTTCATGAGGCTGTGTATCTCCACTGGTCTTCAGTATAAACCACAGGTCTAAGGAAGTGGGCTCTAATGCTGGTAAAGGAATGAACTTGGTAGCCAGAGCTAGGGCAAGCAGGCAAAGGGAAAGCTTTCTCCTCCAGTGTCCTTTATATATGTAGGCTGTCACCAGAAAGTATGAACAAGATTAAAGATGGAGCTTATACTTTGTTTGATTTTTTTTAATGTTTTTGAGACTTGAAAGATAAATGATAGTTTATTGGACACACAACTGTAATCCCAGCTTTTGGAACATAGTAGGATTACCTGAAGGATGAGACTAGCATGATCTATATAGATTAATTCCAGGAAAGCTACCCAACAAAACTAGCTCAGATATATTGAATAATTCATTAATTATAATTTTAAAAACCGGGCAGATATAATTTAGCTACAGCATTTATTAGGCTTTATGACAAAATGAAAGACAATTCCTTACACAGTCTCAATATTATCCACAAGAAAAACATGAGTCTTTGTTCAAAGACAAGCTGTATGAAACAAAAAGCCTTAAAAACTAAGAAATGAAGTCATCTAACTGCACAATTTTCTACTATAAGAAAAGTAGAGGAAGTAAAATCTCATATGAAAGATTTATTAAGCAAAGAGGTTGATCTATTTACTGAGATCATAAAAAAAGAAAAAATATGTTCAGACATCACAGAAGTATTTCTAAGGAAGAAAGCAGTTCAGTGGTAGAGCAATGCCTAGCATCAGCCCTGCCTGGGTTTCACTCCAAGATAAAATTGTCTAGAATAATAAATCCAGGATATGCAAAAAATTATAATTCTAAGAGCAAATAAGCTTTTTTAAAAGAAAAACTGAGTAATGATGATTCATTTAGAACTAATTTGTGAAGACATGGACCACAAAGGTCAAAGAGCAAACAGAAGTCAAGCAGATGTGAATGGAAAAACAAGATTTAATACATATTAATTAAAATGTATGAAAATAAATTTTAAATAAAGATGTGGCCTAGAGAGATAGCTTAACAGTTAAAAGCAGCACCAGGTGTTGTTACATAGGACACAGGTTCCATTATACCTAACCATCTCCTGTAACTCTCTCCTGGCCTCCACAAGTACTCTGCACGGACACCTGGAGGCAAACAGCCATAAAATAAACATAAAACATAAAATAAAATAAACATAAAACATAAACATAAAATAAAATAAAGCTTAAAAATTAATTAATTAATTATCTGCGATGATGTCACAGCCCTGAGACAGACAGCAGGCAGGGCTAGTTGAAATGATCTCCTTCCTGTTGTGCCCAGGTCTCAAGACCCCTAAGCAAGACCACCACAGAGCCATTAACTGACGAAAGCACACAGAGGTTTTTATTAACAAAACAAGCAAGCTTGGTCCACACTCAACATCTGACACAGTCAGCCTGAGCACTCACTGTAAGGGGTTTGTATAAGAAAGGTTTACTTGCACCTTGGAATTGGACAATGTGGCTAGGAGTGCAGCAATTCTTTGAAGTACTGGCTGAACTATAAGCATGGGGTTACTAATGGCTAACAGGATTCAGGGTATCTACAGAGACATAAATTTTTACTCCCTATGTCCTGCTTTTGTTGAACCCAGGATATATACATTCAGATTTATTGTTCCAGTCCTACTTTCTCCTGACTTCAACTTCTGGTCAATTGAGTCCATTATTCACTATATCTTGTTTTGCCAAGTCCAGGATGCATAGATTCATTTTCCCAGCCTTAAAAGTTCAACTTCTAGTCACTTCTAAAACTGCTGGTCAGAAAATACCTTTGGAGGAGGAGAGGGGGAAGTATCTCTTGAGATGGCTACTGATTTTTCCCTTTTTCTTCCAAACCTGCATGCTTGTAAGACATTCTATGAAATCAACTTTCTACATAAATGGAGAGATTCATTCTACACATCCTGATCATGTGGAGAAGCTTGAATAATACAGTTGTGGTTTTTTTTCACCTGTCTATGCACATGTGCTGGCTAACAATGATGCTTATAAATGCATCCTTCATGGCTCCATTACTCTCTAAGTATTAAACTTTCCATGAAGACTATTCTTTTTTATTATTTAATTTGCCAAAACTTTGCTCTGAATTTCAGGAATAAAACTCCTTAATCAATGGAGCCATCCTCCAGCTTTCTGATGGGAGAAAGACCTTTTATCTTGTTTGTGGTCTAGTTTCTGCTTTTCTTTGCTGTTTGTCTACAGTCCCTGTGACAACCAGGTAAAAGATACCTTCAGTTCACCTGATGTCAAGGTTAAGTTACACAACAAACATGAGGCTAATTCTCCCACCTGCAAGGGAATTCCATTATTTAATGAGCAATAAGAGTGATCTAGGTGCATTAGACAGGAAACTTTATCAAGAATGTAAAATATTGCCAAGAATAGTAAACTCAAATTGGTAAATACCTTAGCTAACAATTGCTGGTGCCATGGCCCTGAATTTCTGCAACTGCAGGGAAGACTATGGACATTGTTCTGAGCCAATGACATTCTCCCTTGGCTCTGTGGTCCTCTCCCCATACCCCAATAACCATTATCATTTTGCATGACTTTGAAATCCAGAAATTTCAACCTCCACATTCTAAGTACCATGATTACATTCCTGTGCCACCAGCCTGGGTAAGGGGGCCTCAGCTGCATTTAGTGTGGAATTAGAATGAGGAATGAGTAACAAGGGCAGATACAATTAACTATATTCACAAACTACTTATCTCTGTCAGCCTGAGTTTCACCATCTGCAAAATAAGGAAAGAACTGTTCCTAGGACATTGATGAGTTATAACAGACTCAATAGTATAGAAAAATAAAATTTCTCATAGTTGGAACACTGTGGACATTAAGGCAGAAAGGCTACATTTGATGCGACAATTCTTCTGTTACTGGAGATAGGACCAGAACCTGTGTCCTGGTAACAATAACTAGCCAGGCTCAGCCATTCATCCTCAGTAAGCCAATTAAATGACCCAAGTTATCCAGTGAGTGACATGCCCACCTATATTGCTGGCAATCTGGAGGCAAGGTGGAGAGATCTCTCTGATGTCCTAAGATAGCCTAGTCTATAGTGTGAGTTCCATGCCAACCAGGGAGTCATGGTAATATTATTGCTTATAAAAAAGAAAAAAAGAAAAAGGAAAAAAACAAGTTATTAATGAAATTTTTATTTAATATTTTTATTTATTTATTTTATTTATTTATTTATTTATTTATTTATTTATTTATTTATTGTTTTTTGAGACAAGGTTTCTCTGTATAGCTTTGTGCCTTTTCCTGGGACACACTCTGTGTCCCAGGCTGGCCTCAAACTCACAGAGATTCACCTGTCTCTGCCTCCTGAGTGCTGGGATTAAAGGCGTGCACCACCACTGCCCGTGAACATTTTTATTTTATAATTAACTCCATTTCACATATCAGTCACGGATTCACCTGTCCTCCCTCCTCCCCACTGCAACCCTGCCTCCCAACTCACCCCCCATTCCCACCTCTTCCAAAGCAAGGTCTCCCTCCCCTTGGTAGTCAGCCCAGCCTGGTAGATTCAGTTGAGGCAGGTCCAGTCCCTTATCCCTGAACCAAGGCTGAGCAAAGTGTCCCAGCATAGGCCCTAGGCTCCAAAAAGCCAGCCTATGAACCAAGGACAGGTCCCAGCTCCACTGCCTAGGGGCCTCTCAAACAGTTCAAGTCAATCAACTGTCTCACTTATCCAGAGGTCCTGGTCTAGTTCCTTGGAGGTTCCTCAGGCATTGGTTCACAGTTCCTGTGTTTTCACTAGATTGGCCCTTTGTGCTTTTTTCCAATCATGGTCTCAATATCTCTCACTCATACAGTCAGTCCCTTCTCTCACTTGCCGATTGGACTTCTGGAGCTCCACCTGGGGCTCGGCCGTGAATCTCTGCATCAGATTCCATCAGACAATGGATGAGAGTTCTATCATGACAGCCAGGGTGTTCAGCCATCAAACACCAGAGTAGGTCAGCTCAAGAACTCTCTCAACCATTGCCAGTAGCCTACAGTGAAGATATCTTTGTGGATTTCTGGAGACCTCTCTAGCACTCTGCGGTTTTCCCATTCTCCTGGAAATCTACATTCATCATGGTATCTTCCTCCCCATTCTCCCACTCTGCTCCTGATCCACCTGGGACCTCCCATTCCCCTAAGTTCTCTTTTGCCCAAACCTTGCCCTCCATTACCCCACACACCCCCAGTTTGCTCATGTAGATCTCATCCATTTCTCTGTCATTGGGCAATCTCTGTGTCTTTCTTAGGGTTCTCTTTACTAGGTAGTCTCCGTGGAGTTGTGAGTTGCAGTCTGGTTTTCCTTTGCTTTACATCTAGTATCCACTTATGAGTGAGTACATATGATTTTTGTCTTTTGAGTCTGGGTTACCTTACTCAGGGTGATTTTTTTCTAGTTCCATCTATTTGCCTGCAAATCTCATAAGAAGCTTTTGTAGGGCAAAGGACACAGTCAACACGAGAAAATGACAGCCTACAAAATGGGAAAATATCTTCAAACTCATGAAATCAGACCTCAAAATACCCAAAGGTCCAATTAAAAAATGGGCTATCGAGCTAAACAGAAAATTCTCAACAGAAGAAACTCAAATGGCTGAAAGACATTTAAGGAATTGCTAAACATACTTAGTCATCAGGGAAATAAACGACTATGAGATAACATCTTACACGCGTCAGAATGGCTAAGATCAAAGACACTAAAGACATCTTATGTTGCAGAGGATGTGGAGCAAGAGGAACACTCCTCCACTGTTGGTGGGAATACAAACTTGTACAGCCCCTTTGGAAATCAATATGGAACTTCCTTAGAAAATTGGGAATCAACCTCCTTCAAGACCCAGCTATACCACTCTTGGGCATATACCCAAGAAATGCTCAATCATACCACAAGGACACATGCTCAACTATGTTAATGGCAGCATTATTTGTAATAGCCAGAACCTTGAAACAACATAGATGCCCTTCAACTGAAGAATGGATAAATAAAATGTGGTACATATACACAATGCAGTATTACTCAGCAGAGAAATGCTAATAAAAAATTAAAACACATATTTATTCAAATTGACTAGTTTGGAACAATAAAGAAAATATAAGATAATTAATCTATCCTTGAGGTCCTAAGAGGTTTAGATAGAAGACAAAAGATATGCAAACTAGGTAATCTAATGAAGCCATGTAATTAATTTTTTACATCTTTAAAATCCACCTAAATTCTCATCTAGAGCATACAAGTCTTTTCCCATAATGAGATGCCCAGTGAAATTACAATTTTATGTTTTCCACTGCTTAACAAGTTGTTAGCCAAAGGGAGAGATATAAGTGTATCTTTAGAACATCCTTATTCCTACAAGGAATATAAGTGACAGGGATTGACAAGGTGGGAACAAAGGAGCTTTAAGGCCCTGGTGAGGATCACACAGTTGGAGCTGCAGGATAGTGTCATTGACAGCTACATGTAGTTGTCAAAAACAGGAAAGAGTGAGAGACCTGGAATGCACTAGCTCACGACAGCTGAGTGGATACAGAAAGCACAGTAGGAGACAGCTTGACCTCAGGTGCACCTCAAGTATTCCTCTCTGGTCATTTGATCCTGGGCTTTCACACCCAAAACTCCCTCCCAAACATTTCCTCCATACTCCACAGCTCTTTGTGAATGCCTGATTGCCCCAGGTTTAGAGTGACTTCTGTTTAAGTCTCAGCATCTCCTGACAAGGTGGATGTCATCTGTAGTCACCACAATTCAGGGGCCCAACAGAAAGTTTTATAGGCATCAAGAAAGCAGAATAGGATTCCATTCAGACAAGTCAGTCTTCATGCCTGCTATTTCCTCTTCTCTCCTTACAGGAGACATAAACTCCAGAATGAGTACACCTGACAATTGTCCTTGTGGGCCCACATTGCTCTTCATTTTTTTGCATTGGAGATAAACTCATGTCTCATGGCTTTGGTCCAGCAGTCAGACACTTTTTAAGACTTGTATTGTTGTGGGCTGGATACCATCTGAAATGAGATCTGATGACCTCTTCTGGCATGCAGGCAGAACACTACATACATAATAAAAATAAATAAATCTTTAAAAACGAAAGACTTGTATTGCCAATCACACTCCTGATAATTTTTTTGTACTCTTCCCTCATTTTGTAGAGATTTGGGCTTAGAAACACTTTCAAGTACCATGTCTAAGTTAATTTTGGGTCCTTTCAATACTGAATTTCTTTAGAATAATTAGGGCTGAGTTTAAGATGAAATCAGGATCATCCATCACACCTCAATGCTATAATGACGTTTTCATGGGACTGAATAGATGGTTCAACACCTGAGAGCACTGGCTGCTTATTGACAGGGCCCAACTTTGATGCCCAGCACCCAGAAGACAGCTCACTACTGTCTGTAACTACAAGCACCAGGGATAAGGCACTCTCTTATGACATACTCTGGTATCTGGCATGTTATTGATATACACACTGGGAAAACTTATACATGTCAGGGACAAGGATAGAATCTCTAGATAGTGGAAAAATACAGACCCCCATAAGACAGGGAACTAGATTATCTTAAAGTCAGATTGCCTAGCAACAGAACATTGAGTCAGAGCCCTTGACCCTTTCACCCTCTAAACATCCTACATAAACATCCTGTTAGCTTGCCCCACCTTATGCAGATGACAGCTTCTTGCTCCCCCCACCCTGCAGGAACTGTATAAACCCTCCTGGAGAAAAATAAAGTTGCACCTTGATCAGAATCTTGACTTGGTGTATTTCTTTTGTGTCTCCTGTCTCTATATTCCGTCCTTAGGGTGGTCGAGTACCCGTTAAAGCCCTGCAGCCCAGGGCAATTGGCTCCCAATGTGGATAAAACAACCTCTTGAGGATTCAGAATGTCGTCTCCCAGAGGAAAGACCAAGGCCTTGGTGAAGTTGTTGGATCCCCCTGAAATCGCCTGGGTCAGGACGTGATCCCAGAGGAGGGTGGAGATGACGCAGGTAAGAAAGTGACGAGCCATGGGACAGGCAACTTCGTCACAAGATTTATTCCTTTCTGGCCTAAATGAGCCCCTGAAGACACAAGGAACACCTGTTTTGATTATATTATAGAAACATGTTCTTGGTTCCCCCAAGGAGGAACCATAGATGAAAAAAGTTGAGCACACCTCAGAGAATGTTTAGATGATTGCTACAGGACTTTTGGACTAGGGAAGGTTCCCATCACCACATTTTCTTACTGGAAGCTTATTAATGACATTCTTAGGGTCTATAAACATTCCACTGACATACAAGAGCTTATTAATATACGAGAAAAAATCTTAAAAGAAGCCTTTCACTCCCCGTCTACCTGCCCTAAGACCCCCGAGTGCCTTCTCGTCCACCTTGGGTCTGTCCCTCAGATCATGACCTGTGCTCTAAGGAAGAGGGGATGCTCATCAGTTTTAAACCTAACAATCCCCAGGAGTCCGCTCCTGCCCATCTTTATTTCTCTGTTAATAATTTTACCTCTAACTCCCCTCTAGACCCCATCGAGGAGGCCTCCCTAGAGAAAGGGGCGGCCCGTTACCATAATCCAGACTGGCCCCACTGCAAAAATCTCCTTGTAAAACAGGAGTCCTTGTGCCCTTTTATACCACCTCAAAAATCTCCGGCGGTTCCTCCTTCTGCAATGCCCCCTCCCTATGTTTCTCCATCTTACCGTTTTTGAGGGCCCATTCTTGATGGGTTGGCTCCCCCTGTCCCAGATCTCGGCTCACTTTGACAGGCCCTCCAGGCTCACAGGGAACATGTTGAGCTTTTAAGGGAATTGAAAACTTTTGACAAAGAACTTAAAGATCTTGCCCTTGAAGTGGTGGCTCCTGGCCCGCTAAAACCATCTCAAAAATCTATTAAATCAAAAAGTAAGCCTCAGCCTGTCCTGGCATTTCCTGTTACCTGGAGCCAGACCTCTGGAGACTCATCCAAGGCGGCCACCCAGAGCAGCCCCTGAGGGGGTTTGGAAGATCAAAATGAGGAGGGGGAGGAGGAGGAGGAGGAGGAGGAGCCTTCATCAGAGGACTCCCCACCAGGACAGACTTATCACAAATTGTCGCGTTCACCTCGACCAGCAAGGACGACGCGACCCCAGACTCTTCTCTAAGCAGTTTATTCAGGAACCTTGAACAATCTTCTGACCCCAGGGAAAGTCATTTTCTTCTTCTCTCTCACTCTCTCTCTCTCACTCTCACAGTCACTCTCACAATCACTGCTCGGGAAAGTCAGCCCACGCCCTTTATAGCCACTGGGCAATCAACCCCGTGGTGCCACGTGGACAATGCCGCTAGGGTCAGACATATGCAAGCAAGCCAGATTAGGTCCAGGTGTGCAGAAGCAAGCCAGATCCTAGCCTTAGCCAAATAAGGAGCATCTGCCATCGGGAAGGCAGAAACCAGACGCTGTGCCATCTTTGAGGCACAGCCGTGCACAGCTCTCTACAGCTCCCCCTTTATTGTTTTAAGCAGCAGGCAAGAGCAGAGGTCTAATCTCTGCCAGAATACAACTTGGACATTGTACTGGTGTTAGTCCAGGTGTCATCCACCCAGAGAACACTTGACCCGTCCAATACCCTTTTTTGCAGAGGTGGGAATTAGGGCATCAACCCACATGCAATTAGACTTGCTCTTCTTGGGTTTTGCAATACAGCTAGACCCAAGTGCAGTGCACTAGCCTCGCATCCTGCGCGATCAAGCTTTTAATGCAGCCAGCCAGGCCTAGAGAGACTGTCCAGCCTCTATGGCTGTAAAGGCTTGGATAATCATGGCTGCATTGCGTTGCTGAGAAACCCTTAAACGAACAATGCACCACAGGCACATCAGGGAGACAAGTACCAGTAGGCCTGCCAGGGCACCTAATCCCGCCCACTTCTTTAGAATTGATGTTATGGGCAAAGGGTATAGCCAGGCTTTTATAAGAGCCCAGAGTAGTCAGCTGCTCCCGCTGGCACGCTTGTCAGAATCAGAGTTATCAGGATCAGGCACATCAGCTTCCAGGGTGTCATCCCATCTCTCCGTCTGAGGGGCCTGTCGCACCAATCATTCAGGTACCCAGATAGGGTCAAGCCGGTCCTGCGGAAAAACACAAACAGAACCTCGTGCCCATGTCAGCACGGGATCAGGGCCATGCCAGCTGCCCGTGAGGATATCTTTCCACTTCACCATGCCCTTCATAGGGCTGTATGGATTAAGACCTCTTATGGTGGTGGAGGATCCTCCCATCAACAAACCCACCGTGCCTGGCTTCAATCGCTGTTAGCTCAGGTTTTTCTGTGTTGCATTGATTTTCCACAGATCTCAGCTGCAGATGCCTTGTTGTGCTTGTTCTGGCATCCACCATTCTTAGTTTCTTAGCGGCTTTTGGAGCTTTTGAAAACCGCTCAGACTGCCTGCTTTGCAGTCTACTAGGACACTAACTCTGTATCTCAGGCTCTTTCACCACATACATTAAGCTTAGATTCACAATCAACATTTACACCTTTTGAAACTATAGAACTACTTTAGCAAATATATTTCTTATTACTTCTTATATACTTCTTATCTTATTTCTTGTTTAAACTTTCACTTACAACTAACATCTTTACTTCTTACAAGCTTATCACTACATGTCTTAAGACTACCTTAGATACTTCTTGCAAGCTTATATTCTTAAAGGAACTCTATCACATATAACATTAACATCTACTTATCTATGCTTAAGGAAACTGTAGAACTACGTTAGCATATATTTCTTATTCACTTATATTCATCTTATATTCATTCTATCTTCTTACTTATTTCTTTCATCTTATATTCATTCTATCTTTTTACTTAAACTTGCATTTACAACTAGCATCTTCTTACAAGCTTGTTCTTTTATATATCTATTACATTTATATTACTTATACTTATTTACTTACAGTTCTATTTTCACACTTATATTCATAATAACTATTAAGCAAACTCTACAGGGCTACCATTAGCATGTATCTAACTTTGCAAACACTTAAAGATTTCTTAACAGATTTAACAAGACAGAATTTTTACTTCTTACTCTTAATTATTATCACTATTTCTGTTAGATTCTCTTAACTAGACAGGAAGTACGTACATCATTTCTAAAGTTTGGAGTTTATAGTCAGCTTTGTTATAAAGCACTGGGATTTAGTGAGTGTTGTTATAGAATTGATAGTTGTTGCTAGGGGACTGTAACATTCTTGGGATGACACCACACTCCAAAGTTGCCAGTTCTCTCAGCCATTCCGAAACCGGCAGAGATGCACTGTCAGCGGTAGATGGTTTTTAACTAGAGGCTGTCCCTTCACCCAAATTCATAGTAGTTCCCCTAAGTGCTTCAATTCAGACAAACGTTTCTATCACTGAAAAACTTCACTTCACCCTGAGGGTGAAATTACCATATTTAGCTGCTGTAAAGCTCTTTGCCAAATACTGCACAGCTATAAGGTGATATAAAGTATTTTTCTAAAGGAGCGAGTAAAGCCACAAGTGGCACAGCTCCGAACTGTATTTAGTATTTTCACTTTATTAGCTTTAACTCCTGATGTTATTAGCGGCTGTAATATTTAGCATTGATTTCTTATAAGGAACTTTCAGGTGAAGCTTTTTAAGACAAATTTTTCTGAAGTTTGTTTCCCATCTATAAAGCAGTCATTTCTTTTTGAATGCTTGTTTCTTATCCCCTTAATTAGATTTGCAAAGCAATCACTCATTGCAGGCTGTTTGTTCAAGAGGTAAATAATTTTTAATTTCACATAAGTTTCTTCATATCTAAGACAACGTTCAGTGTATAAACTGCTCTCTCTTGCTTTCTTAAGGATTTTAAAGTGGCTTGTTTGCTCTTAAAGGTAGCTTTTGTCATCCAACTACCGTAAAAACTTTGCACAGCTATTAGGATAAATAAGGCATTTTGTTTCATTAGGCCTTCACCTGGCCCAGTCCCCCAGTGGGTTGTGTTTGTCTGGGTACTCAAGGACAGAGCTTATGCCAGAGGCAATCACCCCTCAGGGCTACACTCCCTCACCTCATCCGGAGTCAGTTGAAACAAAGCTTAGTTCTGTTCTGCCCTGGCTGGGCTCTTTCCCCAGACAGCGTTCTGACTCAGCAGCACAACTGCTTCAGACACAGTTCGGCTTTACCATTTTCCCAGAAAGGTCCTTATTCTGATAGGAAAGCTTTTCTCAGATTTCTTTTTGCAGCTGTGGACCGATCAACCCGGGACTTGTAGGAAAGTGGACAACTGTGCCGTTCCCACTGGCTTTAGTTTTGTTCATTGGCAATCTTCCCCTGGGTCCTGCACCTTCCTGCCTCAGCTCTGTGCCCCAGGAAGTTTACCACTGTAGGAATCCTAGTATCTCCGAAATGCACTCCAACTCAGAGACACTGGCCTCTGGGTTTTTGGTCAGAAGCGAGGATACAATGCTAACAGTTTGCATTGCTTCAGGGGATCTTTGCATTAGGACCATTAGGAGCACCTTTTCATTCTGAACCGCTCACTCAGAAACAAAACCCTTGATGCCTCAGCTCGGCTGTAACTGAAAAGCTTGGCTTTTTTGCTTTTCTCAGGTAAAGTTTCCCTGCCCTTTTGGGCTCTCTGTAGCTCTTTACCCACACTCTCCCAAGCGTTTCCCTCAGGGTACTCCGACCCACTGTCTTTTACTAGCTTGAAGAGACAGAGCTTACAAGAGGTTTTTAGGAACTTGTCCCTGCCTCCTGCATTGCAGGGAGGATTTTTAAAGCTTGAAAGAGAACTTAGAGAGGTTTTGCCATCTTAAGAGGTTTGTTGTTTTCCCTTAGAGCTAATCACAGGTGGTCCCTATACTAATCTTCAGGTGATTCTAATTTTTATCCTTCTGAGATGGTGAGTTCTGAAAGGCTTTAGTTTTAAGTTTAAGAGAGCTTTTGAGAAAGATTAAGGCTTTTTAGAGAGAT
Organism: Peromyscus eremicus; assembly: GCF_949786415.1. Taxonomy (NCBI): domain Eukaryota; kingdom Metazoa; phylum Chordata; class Mammalia; order Rodentia; family Cricetidae; genus Peromyscus; species Peromyscus eremicus. Next base: position 8,355,727 of record NW_026734288.1, read on the forward strand.
TTTTCCCCCAAATTTTCCAAGAAAAGCTTTATAGCTTAAGAGAAAGATTTTTTCCCCAAGAGAGAGAAAGACCAGCTTTTCCCAAAACTTCGCAACTTTAAACTTTGACTTCTTAAACCCCCATTTTTGCCTCAGGGAGAAGTTACTTTCTCCTGCCGCTTGGACTTAGCATTTCAGCTGTCCCCAGGACAAAAGCTTCAATAGGAAACTTTTTCTTCCCCATAAGCTCAAAGAAGAGCTTTTTTACTACCCGTAAAACCCACAAAAAGATTTTTTTCCCAGTTTGCATTCAGAGCCCCCAAAGTTAGAAAATTGAAGAGATTTTCTGTCTAGTTGCCTTACTTATTTTTCCTACACAATCTTACACTTCTAAGTTTTTTCTACACTATATTACTACCCTATGCCTTATTTTTAATTTTCCTCTCCGCTTTTGTCGCGGCTCTACTTAATTCTCCCGTCTGCTTTTGTCGCAGCTCTGCTTAATTCTCCTGTCCGCTTTGGTCGCGGCTCTACGTTTACCTGGGGACTTACCAGTGCACTGCCCTGACTGCAAAGAGTTCTGAGCCTTAAAGGGTCCCCGTACGGGCCACCACCTGTCGCGTCCACCTCGACCAGCAAGGACGACGCGACTCCAGACTCTTCTCTAAGCAGTTTATTCAGGAACCTTGAACAATCTTCTGACCCCGGGGAAAGTCATTTTCTTCTTCTCTCTCACTCTCTCTCTCTCACTCTCCTCTCTCACTCTCACAGTCACTCTCACAATCACTGCTCGGGAAAGTCAGCCCACGCCCTTTATAGCCACTGAGCAATCAACCCCGTGGTGCCACGTGGACAATGCCGCTAGGGTCAGACATATGCAAGCAAGGCAGATTAGGTCCAGGTGTGCAGAAGCAAGCCAGATCCTAGCCTTAGCCAAATAAGGAGCATCTGCCATCGGGAAGGCAGAAACCAGACGCTGTGCCATCTTTGAGGCACAGCCGTGCACGGCTCTCTACAACAAATTAAATTTCTGCCTTGTTGAAAAGCTGAAATCCACCTGTGCTCAGTATGATCCTATGGCTCCTTTTACATTAGTCTTGGTGGAAAACCAGAGCGAACATTGGTTGACCCCTAATGACTGGTATTTTCTTGCCCACGCGGCTCTTCTGGGGGTGACTTTGTCCTCTGAAAAACAGAATTAACATAAAATTGTCAAGAAGTTGCTCAAAAAAATATCGAACAGCCGTCCTCAAAAACCTGGACGCTAAAGAAACTCCTCCTCAGCAACCCCCCCTTACGATACAAATGCAGCACAGGCAAAATTCCCTCCTGGCCTCCTGGCCCAGATTCAAAACGCGGTTGTCTGGGCCTGAAAACGCCTGCCCCAAAAGGGTTCTGCTACCACCTCATTAGCAAAGCTTCGTCAGGGCCCTGATGAACTTTTAGTGAATTTGTCTCTCGCTTAAATGATGAGGCTGAGAGACTTTTTGGGCCAAATGAACACGAAAGCACCTTTGTTAAACACTTGGCCTTTTAAAATGCAAACACTACCTGACAGAAAGTCCTCCACCCTCATAAAAACAGAGTGAACCTGTCTGAATATGTGAGACTCTGTTCAGGTGTTGGCGCCGCCCATGCCATGGGATCAGCTATAGGTGCCGCCCTCAGGGCTTCACAACAGCCTGGAGCCCGCATCTGTTATTTCTGTAAACAACCTGGACATTTCTTTTGCTAAGGAATGACCCCAGAAAGGTCACAGCTTTGCGCCCTTAGCCCAGCCAGCCCAGGAGTCCACCTCACTTGGTCCTTATATGGGGATGAGGTTCGGCCTGCATTCTTGACCAGATACACTCTGCTCCCAGATAGTTACCAGAACACTTGGTTAGAGCTCTAAATATACCTGATCTGCCCTGGAGAGATAGCCCCTTTCCTGAGGAAACTTCTGTTTCAAATGCTGTCCCTCCGGCAAGCCTTCCAGGCTGTTGTCCTCACCCACAGCAACCCCCACCAGCCTTTTAGCTCTGGTATCACTCTGCTCAGAGTTCCTGTGGGGGGACAGTGGGAAATTTACAACAAACTGTGTTTGAGACCTTTCACACAGTATACAAGTCCCATAGTCAATCATGTTCTTGGCTGAGCAAGGACACTGCTTGTCACAAATCCAGTCTGACAGCAGGGGTCATGTTTCCAAGGGCAGTGCTGAATTTTCATCCAAGGTGTCAGAAAGGCTTGTCAGACTTGCTGGCCTTGGTGTCACAGGCGATCATAGCCATGTTGGGCCAGCTTGACACAGCCTGTGGCTGGCAGGTAACACAGCAAACAGGGCAGCACCAAAGAGAGGGCACCCATGAAGGACCAGTGGGGACAGCAGTTGGAGCAGGAGTAGGAGCAGGGATGATCAGCGCAGAAGCCCTCATCATCCTCATTGGTGCAATGGTAGAAGATGCCTTGTACTAGGCTCATGCATGTGTCATAGACCCAAATCTTCCTTGCTCAGTTGATTCTAACCTTCTGCTTATAATGATACTCTTTTAAAAAATCCTGTAACACTGAAGGCAGAAGAAGCCCACCAATCCCATCATATGTAGTGCACCTGCAGATCACTGGGTCAGGTCGCTGTGTTGCCACTCTGGGCACTTAGGTCCCTTCCACCTAGACTAACCTATTATTCCTCACATCAATTCCTAGATCTCTAGGAAGAGAAGCCACGCTGGGATGACTGCATTGACAGGAGCCTGTTACTGCCATCACCTTAGCAGTCCTTTTGGGGATTGGAGAAGCCAGAACAGGCACAGGGACTGCATCTCTGGTCCTGTCCAAACAACATTACTCTGAGCTTCAACTGTCCATAGATGAGGATGTTGTCCAACTTGAATGGGGATTTTCTGCCCTCGAGTCATCCCTTTCCTCCCTAGCTGAGGTAGTTTTACAGAAGAAGAGAGGCCTGGGTCTCCTCTTTTTACAACAGGGTGGCCTTTGTACTGTGCCCGAAGAGAATGTTGCTTCTTTACAGACCACACCAGAGTAGTCAGGGACAGTATGGTAAAAGTTGGAAAAGGACTAGAAAAAGAGAAAAAGGAAAGGAGAACAAGAGCTTGGGTGGTTCCAGAATTGGTTTTCCAACTCCCCTTGGCTAACGACCCTTCTTTCCTCCCTCCTAGGACCTGTTGTAGGCCTGCTCCTGATCTTTGCCTTTGGGCCGTGGGCACTTTCCTGGCTCACTCAGTTCATCCAAAGCCAAATAACAGACCTGCCAGCCAGGCAGATCCAGGTTCATTACCACTGCTTTGATATGCAGGACTCCAGTGTTGAAATCTCCCCTGATGAGAGATGCCCCACACAGACCCCTTCACTCGGAGAAGGCTGTACCTGTGTGTGGGAAAAAGACTCACTCAAGGCATGATTGGAATGCAGCTGGGACTGCAAAGGCTGGGGACCATGGTACCCCAAAATCCTGAGAGCCTGGATTATATGCCCTGTTGCATAGCAGTTGTGCAGTAGCAGCCTTGCGCTTACCCATTTCCGCTCCCTCAAAAAACTGCACGATCCATTAATTCCCACACTATGCGAATGCCTGTGGTGCTTGAGTCTGGAGAGACATTCCCTGTCGGACCTTTTTTCACAACCTTTAGAGGAATAGGGCCTCTGTAATCATCCACGCAAAGCCTCTTTCAGAGCCCTCCTTTTAGAACATTCGAATTTGGTTTATGTTGGCCCTTAGATTCATTACTAAGAAAGGGGAGATGTCAAGGACAAGGACAGAATCTCTAGTTAGTGGAAAAATACAGACCCCCGATAAGACAGGGAACTAGATCACCTTGCAGTTAGGTTGCCTAGCAACAGGACATTGAGTCAGAGCCCTTGATCTTTCACCCTGTAAACATCCTATACAAACCTCTTGTTAGCTTGCCCCACCCTATGCAGATAACATCTTCTTGCTCCCCCCACCATGCAGGAACTATATAAACCCTCCTGGAGAAAAATAAAGTTGCACCTTGATCAGAATCTTGACTTGGTGTCTTTCCTTTGTGTCTCCTGTCCCTATCATTCCATCCTAAGCATGGGCGAGAACCCGTTGAAGCCCTGCTGGCCGGGGCATGTGATGACATTTCTCCCTGTCTGGGGACTGCAGACCTTCACTCATGATGTAATTTTCCAGCTTGCCCAAGCTCTCTGATCAGCTTCCTGCAGCAGCTGTCATAGAACAGCACAAAAAAGCACTGGCATCAACTCCTCCTCAAAGCCAAGCCTGAAACTGGTGAACGGAAGGACACTGCACAACTTCTGACTAGCAGATTGCCTGAAGGACATGATTTGCTAGTGAGGCCTGAATGACAAGAGCACCTCACAAAGGGTTACAGTGGGCTTAAAGACACAGCACAATGGTTCCTGATCCTGTCTTCCACCCCAGACACAGACTTGTTCTGACTTACCAGAGATTTGCATTTCAATAACATCTGCCCCTGGCTCAAATAGCAGACCCTGCTCTTTCCTGCCCTTCATGGGCACATCCCCTTTCTCTTCCTCTACAAAATGTGATTAGCAACCTTGTACAGCACACTGTACTATGTGGAGCTGAGAGATTCTTTGTCACACATATGGAAGGGTACCTGGAATGTTAACAAATAAAGAGACATTGAAAGACACAAAAGCAGAGTCATCACACTGAGGTCAGGTGAATTCTAGGTACTTTTAATCTGGTAGGCACAGGGACTATAGAAAATCAGAAAAAAAAAGCTGGAACTAGACCACAAACAACATAATAGTTCTTTCTCCCATCAGAAAGTTGGATGATGGACCCATTAACTAAGGAATTTTATTCCCGAAATTCAGAGAAAAGTGTTGGCAAATTAAGCAATAATAAAGATTAGTCTTCATGGAAAGTTGAATACTTAGTAAATAATAGAGCTAGGATGAATATCTTTATGCACATCATTGTCAGCCACCACATCTTCCTCTATGGGAAGGTGAAAAAAACACAACTGTATTATTCAAGGTTCCCTACATGATCAAGACTGGTACAATGAATCTCTCCATGTATGTAGAAAGCTGATTTAATAGAACATCTCACAATCTGTGGTCCAGGTAGTACAATAATTTTTGCCTGTCAATGGAAATTTGAGGAGTTTAGTAGTTGTTCTGTTCATGAGGCTAGATATTTCAGTTGGCCTTCAGTATACATCAAAATACAGAGAAAGCATGCTCTAATGCTGATAAAGGAATGAACTTGTAGCCAGTGCTAAGGCAAGCAGGCAAAGAAAGAGACAGAGCTTCTTCCTTCAATATACTTTATATATGGAGGCTACCTTCTGAGGTACAATCCAGATTAAATGTGGATCTTAAACTTTGTTTCATTATTTTGGTGTTTTCAAGACAGTGTTTATATGTGTAGGCAGCATCAATCCCAGGAAATTCTAACTGTTTCTGCATCCTGAGTGCTTGGAGTAAAGGTGTGCATAGCCACCAAGCAGCTGAAATTGGATTTCACCTCAAATGATCCAAATTAAAGATGTGTCTTTAATTTCAAAACATTAAAAAAAATCTCTAACAGGTATACCCAACTCTTTGAATTTTAGTTATTTCCAGATATAGTCAGTTTGACTACCAGAAATAACCATCACAACAGCCAAGAATAAAGAAATGAGAAACATTTCTTACCTGAAGGAGGCAGGGAAAACATGCTTTTCCTAAACAAAGGAAGTATGTGGATTTTACTTAGGAAGGTTGGACATGTCCATGTAGAATTTTTCCTATTCCTAAACGGGTGAGTAAACAAATTCACTTCTGAACATGCTCACAATGTAAAAGCAGAGACATGTAGGGGTATTCTTACTGCAATGTCATGCAGAGACATATGTAAATTATAAAAATGATGGAATCAAATGCCTCTGGTATATTCATCTTGTACCAAAATGTCTTACCTGAAAACTAATAAATGACACAATGAAAAAAATATTGCTTTGGAACCTATGTAACTTGTCAGTCTTGATGCTCAGTCTAACAGCTAACTGTACAAATACCATTCTCACAAATGGAAAAGACAGAGAACACAAATACAGAAAACTGCAAGGAAAAGTCACTCAACAGCACCGTATACTCTGCTCTTAGATGAATGGTTACAATGAACTATATTAACCTTAGAATGAAGCTGCTTTGGTCTCTGAGAAGGCTGGCTCAGTGGATGGACACACCTCCTTCTATGCAAGACCATAGGGACATCATTTTAACTAGCCCTGGTTGCTGCCTGTCTCAGGGCTGTGATATCACTGTAGGAAATTCTATTTTTCCCTTTTTCTAACTTAAAAAATAAATTATATGGCTGTTTTCCATGCATGTGTCAGCGCACAGTACTTGCAGATGCCAGAAGAAGGGACGAGATGCCTTGGAGTGGAGCTAACTACCATATTAGTTTTAGAAATGGAACCTGAGTCAACTGTCACAACAGCCAGTGCTCTTAATTGCTGAGTGATCTCTCTAGCCTTCCTTTTACTTAAGCTTTATTTCCATCAAGTATTAATTAAAATGTATTATATCACTTCCTTATTTTATCTTTTCATTTATTCCCTTCACAAACCCCTTCTAAATTCTTTCTTGTTAGGTGTGAGTGAATAAGTATGCTGAAATTCATGAAAACAACCTGCTGTATCCATTGTTGTTTTTTATACATATATGGATAATTGACTGATTATGTTTTATTAGACAGATAATTAGGGAGCTCATCCATGACTTATTCTCTCAAATGGAGGAGAATTCTACTTTTCAAGCAGTATCATGTGTATAACCCTGACTAGGCTGCCTTGGAGAGGAAATACAATCCAGACTAGAAAACTGAGGGTAGTAAATACTTAGGAGTTAAGAGCACTGAACATTCTTTCAGAGCATCCAGCTTCCATTCCTCTTACATATTGAAGCATCTCTACTATCTGTAACTTAAGAATCAGCAGTTCTGCTGCCATCTTTGGACTCCCTGGCCACCATAAGTTGAGTAGAATTAGACCATAAAAATATTTTTTAAGCTGTGTGTGATAGTGCATTCTTTTAGTACTAGCAATCAGTACATAGAGGAAGAAAGATTGCTGTTAATTTCCCAAGGTGTGTTACATAGTCTACACATACACACACACACACACACACACACACACACACACACACACACACAGAGCTCATGGGCTATTCACTATTATTGATTGACTGAGAAAGAGAAAACTAGGGCCAGTTGGTGGTTGTGTACATCATGCAAGCACCACCCAGAAGTGGACAGCTGCAGCATTTCAACAACACATTGGAACAGGCCTGAAAGATGTTGGTGAAGAGTGAAGGGGGCACAAAACAGCTTGACCACACAGCTGCCATGACAGGTTTAGGGACCCAGTCACAGCTGCCATGAAAGCTTACTGGTAGGCAACATCTGGATCTATAACCTGATACCACCCAGGGATCCATTCAAGGACGGTCCAGCAACTAAGGAAAGTACATGGCATTCCAATGATTCCAACCATTTATAAGAACAGATAAAGATGGCCAGATGTCTGTGTGAGGGTGTCTGGCCCCCTAGAACTGGAGCTACTGATAGTGTGATCCACCATGAGGGTGCTGAGATTTAAATACAGATCTTCCAGATTAATCAGTGCTCTTTAACCATTGAGCCATCTTCCCAGCCCCATCATTTAGTCTGTTAACTACAATTCTAAATGGTGGCTTTATAACTGGAGAGAGTTTACTTTCTCCTTCCTTGGCAATTGATGTTGGTGTATCCCTTTTATGTATCAATTTATTGAGTATTTGAATTTTAATAGATTAAAGAACAAATGCCTACTAGATTAAATTAATAAATATGTAGCTTTATACTAAGTAACATGTACTTATGAACTTGATTAAAATAAATAACCTAATCTTTCTATGTATCTTAGGGCTCATACTCTCGTCTAAATTTTTCATCAGAAATAACATCTAACCCTATGCTTTATTGTTTTCCAAGCTCTTTAGCTTTATACAATGAAACGGTATTTTCTGCAAATCTGCATTAGCTGGTACTGAAGTATTTGCTAAGAGTGTTTCAGATGTGTAGTTAGAGTATATATCAAAATTTAGAACATAAAAGTATAGAAATTTAATTGACAGGGAGCCCCAGTGTGTTAGTCAAGGTTCTCTAGAGTCACAGAACTTACAGAATGAATTTCTCTCTCTCTCTCTCTCTCTCTCTCTCTCTCTCTCTCTCTCTCTCTCTCTCTCTCTCTTTCTCTCTCTCTCCCTCTCTTTTTCTCCACCTATCTATCTATGTATCTTGTCTCTCTCTCTCTTTCTCTCTCTATCCCTCTCTTTCTCTCCACCTATCTATCTATGTATCTTGTTAAAAATGATAAGCAGCACTGGCTACCATTTGGAAAGTTCATTAAGCATGAACCCTGAGATAACCCATTATCATAGCTTTATTAGGAAGGGTGGGGACATAAGAACCAGGCCTTCAAAGGGAGCATATTCAGGGAGCAGAGAGAGAAAGAGATAGAGGTAGTAGGGGCAGCAGAAAATAGAGAGCTGAGGAGGAGGGGTCTGTATCTGGCTTTTAAGGGTTCCAGTCAACATGCACAGGCAGGATTATGGAGCGATCCCTTGCTTATGCTGATTATGTGCCCATGCTATCACCAGCATGAATTGAGGACGCAAGACACAAGACCCTTTGCTTAGTTCCTGAACATGTGCAGCCATGCTATATCTGTTTGTACATACATATGTGTGTGTGTGTGTGTGTGTGTGTGTGTGTGTGTGTGTGTGTGTGTATATATATACAGAGAGAGAGAGAGAGAGAGAGAGAGAGAGAGAGAGAGAGAGAGGTGGGAATTTATTGGAGTGCCTCACAGGCTGAAGCCAAAAAATGGTAAGGTATGAGTGGAAAGTTGATGAATCTAGTTGATGCTCAATCCCACTATGCTGTCTCAGCTATTTTTTTTTTAATGCTGGAATCCTAAGGAAGTAGGCTTCAATGCCAGTGAAAGAATGAATGTTCTGTCAAGGCATGTGAGAGAGGACATAATTTAATACATAATCTTCCTTTTTCCCTTGTCCTTTCTGCAGAATGTATGACCCAGATTGAAAGTGTTTCTTCCAGCCACAATATCCAGATTAAAGATGTCTGTAATCTAGCATCAGTATCTGGATCAAAGACATGTTATCTTCTTGCCTCAAGGTCCAGATCACAATTGTTCTGTCCAATTCTGAATTATATCTCAAATATAGTCAAGTTTACTACCAAGAATAGTGATCACAATCCACCCCTTGTCAATTTGACAATTGTGTCATAATTAATTTTTAAGTGAAAACAATAATCAGGTCCTAACTTTGCCTATACATAATACAACTCTAACACATGCAACTGCAAATGCATTATATATTTAGAATAGTGGCAATGTATATTGTGAGATATCTTTCTAGTATCTCCAACTTACATCTAATAATAAATGATATTCTCTTTTTATTTTTTTAATTTTAGTGAATTTATTCTTTAATTATACTCATGATATTCATTAATTACACTCAAGATATTAATTGCATTTGTGGTATTCATTGATTACATTCACAGGATTCATTCAATATTTATATTTACAAGATTTATTAATTACATTAATTTTATTGATTTATTACTTTCATGATATTATGTCCTGATACTACTGTCCATTTGTGGGGTTTTTGCATCACACAAAACAGAGATTCTGTACTTAGGAAATCATTGCTCTATATTCCTTTCTTTTCCACCTTGAATTACATCTAATATTTCTGTCTCTATGAGTTTGTATATTCTATATATTATATGTAATACAATTCTATAGTATGCGTCCTTTGTTTGAATGTGAAAACATTTTATGTACAACAGCAAGAGAAATAATACACAGATAGCCTCAACATACAAACAGGTTATAATTTAAAAGTTCAATGTTATTTTAAACAGTAAAGTATTTTCTCTTCAGAAAATAGTATAAATGATAACATTTCCCAGTAAGCCCTTATAAGCCAAATGATAGTGGAATTATACATATAAACATTGATTAGATTCTGGGACATAGAAGAAACCTATCTTCACCTGTTAAGAGAGTTATGCTTTACTTAAGTTGTATAAATGAGATTCCTACTCATCTTCCCCTTCACTGTTTGATTTACAGCAGACATTTTTCTATAGGCTAGTCCATAATCTATAAAGACTTTAACCTCCCCTCCTGAAAATACAGCAAGCATATTCTTTCAACAGCTTGATATATTACAAATTCTTATCATAATAGTGAAATATTTCACTAAAGCTTGCCCAATGATTGGGCAAAACCAAAACTTATGATAAGCCACATTCATCCTAGGGTCCTCCCTGCTGGGCAGACTCCCTGGATCTGTGGGTTGCAGTCTGATTTTCCTTTGCTTATATCAAGTATCCACTTATGAGTGAGTGCATACTATGTTTGTCTTTCTGAGTCTGGGTTACCTCACTCAGGATGATATTTTGTAGTTCCATCTATTTACCTGCAAATATCATGATGTCATTGTTTTTCTCTGCTGAGTAGTACTCCTTTGTGCATATATACCACAGTTTCTCATGATTTGGAATACTACTGATACATAAAGAGGCTTTACCATTCTAATTATATTCATAGGGTTTCAATTCATTATGTGTTGTTTTATGCATTTGAAGAATATTATGATGTGCAAAGGCTTTACCACACTGATTACATTCATAAAGTTTCTCTACAGTGTGTTATTTTATGCCTTTGATGATGACTATCATAACCAAGGCTTTACCACACTGATTACATTGATGGGGTTTCTCTACAGTATGTGTTCTTTTATGTCTTTAAAGACTTGTGACATTCAAAGGCTTAACAACTTTGATTATATTCATAGGATTTTTATGATGTATGTTCTTTTATTATTTCAAAGATTTTTTGATATTCATATGATTTAGATCCTGTATGTGTTCTTCTTTGCATTTCAAGATAAGTGTATTGTGCAAAGGCTTTACCACACTGATTACATTCATAGGGTTACTCTCCAGTATGTATTCTTTTATGCCTTTGAAGTGTTTTGTTACACAAAAAGGTTTTACCACATTGATTACACTCATAGGATTTCTCTCCAGTATGGGTTCTTTTATGCCTTTGAAAAGTACTGAGACATAAAAAGGCTTTATCACACTGATTACATTCTTAGGGGTTCTCTCCAATATGTGTAATTTCATGCCTTTGAAGACCACGGTTTTTTTGCAAAGGCTTTACCACACTGATTACATTCATAGGGTTTCTCTCCAGTATGTATTCTTTTATGCAACTGAAGAGCATTGTGATGAGCAAAGGCTTTACCACACTGATTACATTCATAGGGTTTCTCTCCAGGATGTGTTCGTTTATGCCTTTAAAGATGAGTCTGACATAAAAAGACTTTTCCACACTGATAGAGTTCATAGGGTTTCTCTCCATATGTGTTCTTATATGCCCTCGAAGATGACTGAATTGTGAAAAAGCTTTACCGCACTGATTACATTCACAGAATTTTTGTCCAGCATATGTTCTTGTATGCATTTGAAGACTTTTGTGACAGACAAAGGCTTTACTACTTGAATTAGATTCATAGGGTTCCTTTATAGTAAGTACTCTTTCCTTCCTTTGAACAGTACTGGGATATGCAATGGCTTTAACACATTGAATGTTTACACAGGATTTCTCTCCAGCTTGACTTCTTCCATGACTGCAAAGATAATTGGCATATGTAAAATGATTAACACATTCAATACACTGTTGAATTTTTAATTCCACATGAAGTAATTTTACAATTAACTGTAAAGTAGAATTAGATATTAGCAGTTTATCACTGTTTTTACAATCATGTTTTCCTCCTTTATTAAGAGGTTTTCTGCATCTTTGAAGATGTCTTTGATGGTAACATTCTTTATTACAAGATTCACATTTACAGAATCTTTTTTTATATGAGTATTTTTAGATATTTAAAGAGAACTGGAAAAACACAGTTTTTTTAACCCATATTTCAATCATAATTTTTCCTATACTCTGAGTCATAAATTTGCTAAGTGAACTAGGACAAACGGGTATTTACTCTCTTCTAGTACTCATAAGACTTTTCTACTTCGTGAGTCTGTTACTGTATTAACAATGAAACTGAAAAACCAATTACTTGTGTACTTGAATCAAATTTAATAAGTATACTTAACCTGGGGACTGCTGTATATCTTCAAATTGTTCTGAGACAGAGATATGGGATATATTTTCATATCCTTACACTGATATGACGTATGATATACTGAGCAAAGGAAGAACAATAAAAGGTTTCCATCATGAGTAGATAGTTTGATTTTCTGTCCACATTGACCTGTGTTACAGGAATAAGCTTTCTCTGTGACAATTTTCTTGACTTTTGACTCTAACTGCACCTCTTACTAAACAGCACAGTCACAACAGTTATATGAATATCTCTGTTATTACTATGGACTATTTGTATATTAAAAGGTTTTTGAGATATACTTATCACCTCTTAAATATGTAAACATTTTGTAATATGAGTAGTATGAAATAAATGGATTGATGGTTCTACAGCAAAGCACTCATGGTACTATGATTCAAGATGTGATATCTTAAGGAACTGTTTCCTTGCTTTCTTTCTTAGAAGAATGGTATGCAAATGCAGCTCAACAACATGAAATTGAGGTAAATGTATTTGTGAGAATTTAATAATTATCACTGTAGTTTAAGCTGTACTTATTTACTGTTGCTTTGGTTTATAACTTACAGGACACATTACAAATTCTTCACAGGTACATTTGTATCAGTTTGCACATGAAAATTACCTTTCATGTCTTCTAGAACTTTGACAATGTTCTTCATTATTATGGTCTTCCCAACTGTATCCTAGAATAGAGTATCACAAATTATATGTTATATTGTTAACCATTATATAAAATTTTAGATACTATGTGCAGTCTACCTTAGAACCATACCTGAGTTGTTTACCTCATTCTTCTTTATCAATTAAATTACAGAAGAACATGAATTATCAAGGATCAGATGTCCCCTTATTTTAAAACATGAAGAAAAATTCTGTCTTACCTATAGTGGTGATGTTCCTGTAGGTCTCCAGCATTACATCTTTGTACAGATTCTTCTGGGAAGGATTCACCAAAGTCCACTCTTCCCAAGTGAAGTCTACATGCAAGTCATCATAAGTCACTGCTTTCTAACATTTCATACATGTGTAAAATAGACAGCATAATATTGACTACATTGTAAATATATACTTCTTTGACACTAGAGTCATACAGTCTTGGTATTCTCTATACCTATTTAATGACATAGAAGTTATAACATAATCACCAATTCACTTTAGAAAAAAATGAATAAAATCTCTGACATTTCTATCCCCTTGGAATTGGGTATCATCTTACCAGAGAAATGCCTATTAACAAAAATAGAAACAAATAAATAGATCAACAGTACAGAGTATACATGAGAAAAATTGTATGAACAACTAGTAACTAGAAAAAGAAAAATAAGATGGACAAATGGGGTGTATTGCCTCAGGTCTTTAACCTCAGCACTGAGAATGCACAGGCAGGTATGACTGCCTCTAAATTGAATGTCATTCTAGTCTATGCAATCAGGTCCAGGACAATCAGAAGGACATATTAAGATCCTGTCTCCCATGAAAGAATCAGTCAAACAAAGAAAAGGAGTTAAGCATATGTTACTATTCTGTATTAATCTTCCAGAAACTTGAACTGTCCTAATTTAACCTGTAACACCAATAAGATTTTACTAAAAGTCACTGTGTTTTTAAACATTTACAAATGGACAGACAAAAACAGTAGCAATATAAATGGTTAGTAAACAACATTAGTAAACAACAAAGGGCAAGAGAGATGACTCAGTAGTAAAGAGCTCTTACTGATCTTGCATAGAGAATCTATTGCCATTATTTAAATGGGGGATCACATCTATCAATTATTCCATGTTCAGTGTTTCTGATTTCATCTTTTGATAACTGTGAGGACCAGGGACCACCATGGTACATATCAATGCATAGAGGTAAAAACTTCATATTCATTTAAAAACAAACACAACAGGCAGAAAGAGGGTCATGCACCTGCAATTCAATGACTTGGAAGGCACAGGCTATATTAATGTCATGAATACATGCCACCCCAAGAAGTAGAATGATACTTTCTGCCAAATTTTAAAAATCCAAAATATGAGTAAAACTCTGTACAGCAGCATATACTTGACATGTACAAAAACTTACATTCCAGGCCCATTGTCCAATAATATAAAAACAAAAAAATCCAGGAATGTTGGAACACTATTAATTCCAAGACTTGGGAGCCAGAGTCCAGGGGATCTCCAAGTTCAAATCCAGCCTGGTGTACAGAGGTGTACTTCCCATAGAGTCAGGGCTACACAGACAAACCTTGTCATCTTCAAAAAAAAACAAAGAAAAACATAAAATGTGTAGTTTATCAAAGTGCCTTAGCACTGAATAACAATTGTTTCTACTGTATCTTACATTATTTAAATATAGTGTTTATAGTGTTGGTTAAATCATGGCAATATAAAAAAAGCTGGCTGATTAATTTCAATGACAACACAGGAGAAATAAAGAAGAAGAAATTGATTGAGACTATGGAGATGCATATCACACACCCAGTATTTTATCCAGAAAGGCTCCTCTTATTAAGGTTTCACAAGAAATTCAAAGAAAGTCACTAAGGAGAGACACATGTTCAAATACATCATCGTGTCTGTAAAGTTTTTCATTCAATGAACTACATTCTGAGCCAGGTCACTACAGATTAATGGCCATTCATGATATAAATGCATTCAGTCACTTCAATGATCCTCACAGTCTGCAACAGGCCCTAAACTTTTTAAATGTCTGAAGTCTCTTCTGACACTCAAGATGATCTCTTGACAGTGACATTTTTTGAAATCAGAAAATGAGTTAGATCTTTCCAATATACAATAGCACAGAATTCCCTTCACATTTCAAAACAGAAATGGAGACATAGTGAGGGAAGACTGAAGCACAGCAGGACAAACATCAAATACTGAATCTCTCTCTTAGATGCATGGGGCCTCAGTTTCAAAGGGCTTAGATTGCTCTATACCTGAAACATCATGTAAGTTTCTTTCTTTGGTTACTTCTACTCTGTGTATGCAGTTAGGTCTCCTTGGGAGATATCTCAAGCCTTAGGTATCTCAATGTCTTGTGGTAACAAAATGCAACCCAGGCTGTTGTGGAATGTGAATTTAACATGTGGTATATTTGCCTATGCAAGGGAATATTTGTTCAAATGAAGCAAGGATGTGTTGCATGGTTTTATGTTGCATTTATTTAACTCTGTGAAGCTGTAGTACTTTGCCTCTCTAAAACACTTGGTTATTCTAATGAAGATCTGAATGTCCAATAGCTTGACAGAAAAGGATAGGCAGGGATGGCAGGCAAATAGAATAAATGGGCAGATAAGTCTGGGAGGAAAAAAGGAAGAAGGAGCAAGAAAATGAGAGGACAGTAAGGTCCAGCCACCCAGCAACACATCAAGCAATAAGAAGTAAAGAAATAAAGAAAGATAAAAGTCCAGAGACAAAACTTAGATGGGATTATTTGAGAAAAGCTGGCCATGAATAAGTCAAGCTAAGGCTGAACGTTTATGAGAAAGAATAATCCTTCTTGTGTGTGATTTATTTGACAGCTTCATGGCAAAGCCCCTAAAGAGAAATAAGTGACAAAAAAAAACAACACCACCACCAATGCTTCAATCCTTACAGCTTCATGCAATGAACTCTCACAATCTCTTCACTGAGTTTCCAACTGCTAAATATAGATGCCTGCAACAATGCTGAACTGTAACCATATCATTTCAGTGTAAGGATATGGAAAATCCTTTAAAAGGGTAGGTGGATGCCCACCTCACTTTCCCTGAATCAGTTTCTCACTTATATGACCATGGTAAGCTATTCTTGCACTGTTTCCTGTATCCTACTACTCCTAACAGCTACAGAAGCAGCACTATGACCTTCACCTCTCAGGGTTTCACCACCAACGCTGGTTGAATCCTCGTCCAGCTTGTTTCAAGTCTTGGGGTTTCAAGGGACTAGTTCCAGGGCTGCAAATGATCAGGGCAGGTGACACTCCATGAACACCTCATTCAGCTCCACAGATATTTGAGATAGGCAAGACAAGAGCTGTGTTGGTACACAGGACTTGAGAGCTTGTGCAGCCACACCTTCCTACCTCCCTAAGACAAGCCTGTCAATCAACTACTAAATACATCTTCCCTCTTGATTCAATCAGATCCTTTTTAATAATGGTGACTCCAGCAGCTGATTGCACACCCTGTTTCCACCAGCAGTGTACACAATAAACTATTCTATTCTGGTCTGAAGGTAGAAACCATGCTACACATACAAATTCTTTTCATTTTAGTTTAATGGATATTCAATTGCATGACTGAAATGGATAATTTTGAAACTCTGAGTTGGTACAGTCATTCAATGTAAGAATTTGTAGCTATAATATAGAGGACAGCAAGGTCACTGCCCTGGAGAACAACAGACTGGGACCAAGGCCACTTGTATAAACATAAAAGATCTTGTTTCAGAAACATTTTTCTAAAAGGCTGGAAGTGCAACAGTTCTAGAATCAATATGCCCTCACAGGGAAAAATCACTCCACACACTTAAGAGATTAATAGAGAAAAATCTCTTCAATTATAGCAAAGGATAACTAGACCGCAACTCACAACTCCAGGGAAGATACCTAGTAAAGAGAACTCTGAGAAAGACACAGGGATTGCCCTACAACAGAGAAATGGATGAGATCTACATTAGCAAACTGGGAGTGAGGGGGATAATGGAGAGCAAGGGTTAGGGGAAAGAGAGCTTAGGGGATAGGGAGGTCTCAACTGGATCAGGAGCTGAGTGGGAGAACAGGGAGGGAGATACCATGATGAATGAAGACCCCAGGGGAATAGGAAGAAGCAGAGTGCTAGACAGGTCCCCAGAAATCCACAAAGATACCTCCACTGTAGACTACTGGCATTGGTCAAGAGAAAGCCCAAACTGACTTACTCTGATGATCGGATGGCTGAACACCCTAACGGTCATGATAAAACTCTCATCCAGTGGCTGATGGAAGCAATTGCAGAGATCCATGGCCAAACCCCAGGTGGAGCTCCAGGAGTACAATCAGTGAGAAAGAGGAGGGGTTATATGAGTAAGAGATATTGAGACTATGACTGGAAAAATCACAGGCACAAATAGCCAAACTAGTGGAAACACATGAACTATGAACCAATAGCTGAGGAGCCCCCATGGAAATGGATCAGGCCCTCTGGATAAGTGAGACAGTCAATTAGCTTGAACCCAGGCAGTAGGACTGGGTCCTCTCCATAGTGCATGAGCTGGCTTTTTGGAACCTAGGGCCTAATTCTGGGACACTATGCTCAGCCTAGTTGAAAGGAGGAGGGGACTGGAACTGCCTCAACTGAATCTACCAGGCTGAGCTGAATCCCAAGGGGAGTCTTTGCCTTGGAGGAGGTGGAAATGGGTGGTGAATTGTGGGTAGGGTGGGTTAGGTGGGAGGAGGGAGGTCAGGGAAATGCATAGCTGATATGTAAAATTAAATTAATTATAAAATTAAAAAAGAAAGGTTAATAAAATGTGTTTCTTTACTGAAAAAAATGAAAAAGAAGGTTATCATACTATATCCTGCCATCAGAATTATGTTTCTTGGATACATGGAACTACTATGAAGGAAATAGTGTGGATTAAAGGGATTTCATGGACTGCATTTTCACCATGAATAAAATCACTGATCTTTATCACCTATCAAAGCAGACAACAATAAATCCAAATTTTAAGTCATTTTCAAAGTTACAAAGTAGGTTGTAAGGGAAAAAAAAGCTCTCTTTTTCTGAGTTCAGTGATGAGATATAGAAGTATTGTTTGATTCTGAATGTTATCTTTTTGGCAACTGTAATTTCATAACTGGTGTGAGATATCTTCTGTAAACAATAACGAGTTCAGATACCTGACAGAACACTGTTCTGTGACAAGATGTTTCAAACACCTGAATCTAATGCCTCACTGATTACTAACTAATTACACAAATAAAAATAAATAGTTTAAAAAGAGATCTATTTGACACCAAAATAATCAAAAACACCACAAACCATTTATCAAATGGAGAGTTTCTACATTCTGGTCTGCAAAAGCCATAACAAAGCATGAGCTGAGTACTTTCTTGTGAAAGTGACTAAGATGAGATTAATCATCCAAATCTAGTCATAAGTTCTGAATCACAGAAAATTGTACAACACAATTGGCTTTTAATCCCTTAAAATAGAGACTTCTACAACAGTGAAAATAATTTAAAGGATTTTAAAAAGACACAATAAATTGAACTGTTATATACTTGGTCGAATTTTGAATTCTTTTTAGTAGGGTATTTGACTGATGGGGGATCTGTTTCATCCTTACACTGAATACATTGATGAAGCAAGAATAGGTATTAGGATGTAATAGTCAAAATTGAGACATAATGTCATTTCAGAAGATACACTCCAGGATTAATATGTTAAATATTTTAAATTGGAAATTCATATTATTGTATTAAGATTTTAAAAGCATATATTTTATATGAAACAATTTACATGTTAAAGAGAATAAAACATGTCATTAGAACATTGACTAAGAAATTTATAAAGGGAACATGATGATAACACAATTATTTTAGTCAATAAATAAAAGAAATTCTATATCACAATATATCCTGGAACACAAAACTGATAATTGAGTGTTGTTAAACTTTAATGTCATAGCCAGGTAAAAACTTTTCTGTGTTTTATTATGCCATGTAATACTGTTAACACATTTATTGTTTGTATGTATGTCAATGTCCAAACAAACACATATAAAAAAAGAAAAAGAAAAAGAAAAACTATGCATAGGTTGTAGTAATTAAAAACTGAGTATTGAAATTTGAACAACACAATGGAGTTCCTGTGCATCCTTCATTTCTGCACCGAGACATGCATGTCCTGTAGCCCTGTTTCTAGTAAATAGCTTACCTTTATTCAAGAAAAAGACAAAAAAATAAATTTTTGCCTAGTTACTTCCAAATATTAATCGGGTGTTTGAGTAATTACTATGCACTTCATGTAAAAAACAGAGATAAACTGAGTATGTGTGTAGATTTCTACATAGTCAATATCACTTCCAGGGACTGTTCAGTTCATTTCTTTTGAAATTAAGTTAATGAATTCTTGTTTTGCAAAGGAGCCTTAAATATGAAGAGATTTTGCAGCACTCATTACTTTTTAAATTGCCAGCAAAACAATGATGTTAAAGAATGGAATTTAGTTTTCTTCACTAAAATCTTAAAGTATTAGATGATTCCTGAGAACTCACATATTGGAAAGAATACCACCTGGTTCTTCTCATTTTTTTCTACCCATTGTTACTCTGGGTGAAGTAATGTCACTGTGAAAATAAATTTGTGAAAAGATTTAATCTTGAGTCTCATTGCATAATTTCAGAATCTTAGTATTATAAATTTTATCATGGTAACCAATGGGAAAAGTCAGTGGAGACTTCAGAGGGGAATGCATTGCCTTCATGATTCTTGAACACAAGCAACTAGTTTTTTTTTTTTAATCCAGTTGAAGAACTACTTTTGTCTGTGACTACCCCACAGATGCTGTCTGTTATCCTCCATGGAAACCTCATTTTCCTTTAATCACCCACCCCAGAGAAAGAGAA